>NC_137463.1:148647355-149305575 GCF_964235325.1 Thermobia domestica
TACCAGTTGCGCGTAAATCAAAATTAACGTCACCATTGTTCTTCTGATTAAATTTGCGCCTTAAATCATGTATCACATGACCCTATTCCTATTTTAAAAACTTAACCTTAATTCAAAATGGCGGATTTCAAGATGGCCGCCGTCAGGTATATGACTTCCCTTACTATATGACTTCCCTCTAGTCCTAATATGTACCCATATATTTGTTATTCACCTTTTGTCGTTACAAGAGGTCTTACAGAGCTTTTAGTTTCAACTGTATGAAGACTATTCTGTACTTCCATGTGATGTTCTGATAGCTGTATCTCCTAAACCCCTGGAGCTTCGCACCTACAACTTCACTGAAATACTGACCACATTTAGTACTACTTTCTCATATGTGTCTCAGTCAGCAACTCGATTCACCCAAACGTAAGGTTTACTTGTGAGTTCCTTCTGCCTAAGATTAGAGGTTAGTGAAATACAACAGTTTTTTATATAAGCGAAGGGCCACGATAAAGTGAAAGGAAGTACGCGGGATATATTATTTCTTATGATTTTTCTTACACCTGGAATATTTGTAAGGTATCGTGGCGAAAAGAAGTATTTCATCAGGTAATACCGACTGCTTTGAAACAAATGCAGAGTATGAGAATTAAATCTATCATATCTGTAGTTTGGTGTGAAGAAGAAACAAACTTGTGAACGAAAGGTTTAAGAACAACTCAAGTTATTAATATAAACTATGCCAAAGATCATTGACTTATATCATGATAAAAGAACTTCGTTAGAAGTTCCGAAACGAACAAATATAATGTAAAATTTTGTAAGCGGAGGCAAAGAAACCTGACGCAAACATACTTAGGACGAATCAGTTACTGCGTAGTGAATCAGTGGTCTGGAGGTACTCGGATCGAATTTACGTCGGGCAAATATCTTTTTTACTTTAGGATTTTTTGTGCCGATTCATCGGCGATCGCACACTTTTTTTTATTATTTTCAGATTTTGAATACTTGGATGTTTCAATACTTGTACTACTAAATCTTCAGGAATAATAATAACCTAATAGCAATGGTAATTACCTCGTAGAAGTTAGGAGCTTATCGCTCATTTAATACCATTACAAGCACAATCGTGACATTTGGCAAGAATATTTCGGTTTTGTTTAATGTTGCCCACGAGAAGAGGAATTTGTCGTTTCATTTCTAAAACAAAACAAACAAAATCAGGACGAGAATTAACATTTTAGATTCGAGACGCCACAAGGCAAACTCAAATCATCATCTTTCTATGAGGATGAGAATCGAGACGAGATAAAAAGTAAACATTTCTTGTCTTATCTCAATTCTCGAAATAGTGTATGTCCATTCTTTAAGTAACAATTACTCTGTACACTGAATCTTATACACTATTTTGTTACTTTGTATTTCAGAGCTCATTGAATTGTGGCCTGTGTAGGCATTTTTGTAGCAAAGCTTTTATAATTACCTGTGCATATCCTAAAGGTTATTTTGTCATATGCCTTAATGTTCAATGATATTCACTTATTTTTATTACAGTTACTTTTCTTAAAACGTACAGTAGAATACTCTCTACATGATACTTTAGTGAACACTTTCGTTCTAAATTTAGGTAGTTGCAGAGGTGTGTCTTGGAGGTACGGAAACCTCTCCCGAAATCACAACTTTTCTGTAAGTTTTGCCTAGTTTAAGGGCAATTTAAAATTTTTAATAATTATTATTATTATTATTATTATTATTATTATTATTATTATTATTATTATTATTATTATTATTATTATTATTATTATTATTATTAGGATTATTACTCAAGTGTTGTGAATTCAATGGTTCCACCCAACTTCAGTCCAGTAGGCATTGTGCTGGACAAATGCCGTGTGTGTATTTTTTCTCGAGGATCCGTTTCCTTCCACTTTCTGTACTCCAATATTTCTTTCGTTCTCATCATCGACATCTTCATTAGCTTAGCCGGCATAACTATTACTTAAAACCGAATTTTCTTATGGCTCTTGTGAGTTCAGTAGCCGTACATTCTACATGAAATTTACCTGAAAAGTTTTCGTTTAACATTTAGCTACTTGTAGGGACGAACCCAAAGGGTATGTCTTGGTTGTCCGGAACTTCTCTCCAATCCCGACCATTTGTAACTTTTACCTAACGTTAGGGGCGATTTTACAAATTTTAATACAATCGGTCCTCATACGGAATTTGTCTTCTATATTATTAGTATTATTATTATTACTGAAGAATTGAGACCTAAATATCACGTCCTATTCCAATGCAAATAAGTAAACTAAGTAGGATGTGTCTTTATCACGATAGATAGTAAAGTCTTTTCTTTGGATTATGTATGCTTTTTATTGATATTTAACAAAATATACATAAAAATGATAGTTCCTATTTACAAATTTTGGTTGAACGGATATATGGAACGTGTTGGAAATGGCGAACGAAAATATTATTATTTCTAGTAATAGTGAAAGAAGTTAGAAATAATTCCACAATGAAACAATAACTTTTCAGACACATTTATATTATTTCGTTTATAGAATGAGGATAAGATTTACGATATGAGCTATCATGACCTCTGAATTGGAAACCAAGAGCGAAGCGCCGCTTCAACATTTTGACTTTACTAACATTTTATTCAACTAACATTTTATTCTAATTTGACGTTCATGCTGTCTTTAGTGATTCTTTCAGTCTAATAAAACGTACATTTTGCGTTGTGAAAAGAGGTACAATATTGTACTCAGTAAGGTGTTTGTCTACCCGCTCGGGGATCCGGTCTCGATTCCTGATGGGAAGAAAAAAATTTCTACTTCTATCTTACAAGCAAGGGGCGCGATATCGAGACTCGAATTGCGCAATAAGAGTTACATATACTGAAAGAGCATCAGGTAGTTAGTAAGTTACCAAATTATTAGCTGCAGTCCGCCAGTAGAGAAAAAGTTATGGGACTGTAAAGTTCAGAGCCTGGCGTACGAAAACCAGACAAAACTTAGCATTTGCCATGTTCCTCTTTGTATTGACAAGAGATAATGCACTCTAACGTATTCCCATCACAGAACATGATGTTTGACATAAGAAAATCTGTATGAGAAGAATTGTTAGTGTTGCCATCCGTAAAAATTACAGTATTGCCAGAATAAGAATACCTCGAAAAGCTTGATTTGCAGCGAATGAAAGAATGAACATAACTGTGTTTTGTGACATCATGTTTTCGTGGTACACACGGAACTACGTTTTACATAATACGTTATTTAGTTTGTAAGAATCAAAGTAGTTATAATATAATTGTATTAACATTACAGTATATTATTTAAACAGAAGTGCAAAAGCTACCAAAAGAACACTAGTATGAAGGTGCTTCGCAAAGTAGACCTCACGATAAACCTGTGAAAATGTCATTCGGGTTCGAATCGGTTTGTTTGTTGGGCATTTATCGTGAGGTCTACTTTGTGCAATAGCAAATGCCGAGCATCGCGATTCGTAAAACTCCGTAGCTGTCTATCGTCCGGTGTGCATATTGTACTAACTGTTTTTGTTTGGATCACTCGATACTTTCTAGTCTTCATATCAATTGTGTCGTTTAACACTGTCATTTACATAGCTATCTCCCCTTCCCAAGCAAATACCATTTGCTATTGCACACACAAACAGGTTATTCCTTCTGTTTGCCATAGTCTCTCATCTTCACTTTGCAGCTCCATAATTTTGCCCTACTGGTGGACTGCAGCTAATAACGTGGTCACTTCATGATTGATGCTCTTTCAGAATATACTTTATAACCCGTATTGTGCAATGCAAGTCCCGATCATGTACTATTTGCTTGCAAGCTTTTCGAGGTATTATTCTGGCAACCCTGTAATTTCTATGGATGGCAACACTAACAATTCTCTCATACAGATTTTCTTATGTCAAACATGATGTTCTGTGATGGGAATACGTTAGAGTTCATTATCTTTTGTCAATACAAAGAGGAACAAGCCAAATGCTAAGTTTTGTCTGGTTTTCGTACGCCAGGCTTTGCACTTTACAGTCCCATAACTTTTTCCCTACTGGCGGACTGCAGCTAATAATTTGGTAACTTACTAACTACCTGATGCTCTTTCAGTATATGTAACTCTTATAGGGCAATTCGAGTCTCGATATCGCGCCCCTTGCTTGTTAGTTTCAGTGCAGGTCTGAGGTTCACAGAGCTGGTTAAAAATAAATGCCTTCTGTAATCAACGGAAATAAAGGTGCCAAAAGAAGATCTTGATTACATAAGGTTCGAAGTGTATAATAATTATGTCCATCTGGACGATGTATGATGAAGCAGAGGTATTTCGTAAGCAGGACAGAGCGAAAATGTTGTACAAAGAAGGGGAGGGAACGAAATAGGTTAAACTGGGAAAACTGGTGTATCATTAATCATGCTTGCGTAGGCAGTAAATACACAATGCATTGATGTTCGATTGTCCTCCCACCCTAACCAATTTTGATAGAGAGTGTAATGCTTTGCAAGAAGTTGAAAACTAAAATAAGGACTTACCAAATGTTTCGGAATTCTCTAATTCACTCATTGCTTGTTTGAACTTTTAAGCCCTTCTTTTGTGGATCTGCACCAGAAGTTTTCTTCCTATTCTCACAATTATTTGCTTTGGATTTGGGTATGCTTCAATATAGTTTTGACCTGTCTGCAAGGTGGAAGATATTTAAGCACATCAGAAGAGTAATATGCCTCTTTTGCTGGAAATTGATTGATATCAGAACACCCTAAAAAAGTAAGGCAGAGTTCTTCATACAAATAAAATTCAGTTTAAATTTGTATTTGGGAAACTGAAAAATACTATTAGAATCGATCCATTGATGTAAACTAAATAACTAGCCAAAAAGAGTTCCTCCATTTGCGAGATTTTAATTTTAGAACTCAAGAATTGGAGTTAGCGAATCAAATTTCAGAGAGTAATTCGCAGTGAGTAACGCTGTTTGACAGTCGACAGAAAACGCTAATACATATACGTTTAAATTGGAATTCTTACAACTAGACGTAAGGTATTGCTCCGTGATGGTTCGTAAAGTTTCCGCGAAATTGCGCTATATTTTACATTTTCGTTTCAATGTAGACGCAAATGCTGCGCTGACTCGAAAACAATTATGGTGGTTTTTGTAAAACATACATTATTAAAAGAAACTTACAGCCAAAACAATCGTTTAGAAGCTTCAGTCTGGAAATTTTGATGTCTAAAATGCTTTTTGCAGTGAGTGATCTAATTCTGAAAAAGTGGATGATATTTTGGGGAAAATGGAGCTAGCCCGTCCAAAATTTTGAAAACTGACGCCTGAGAAGCAAAAAGAAGTGAACCCAAGTGAGTGAGATTGTGCACAGATATTGTTGACATAAATTGAGTGAATACGGGTTTCCTTTTTTTCCTTGAAAAAACGATTAGGTTGGGCACGGACCCCTCCAAACCTTTCATCACGAAATATCAAAAGTGCTAGTAACAGTATATCATATGTGTTTAAGGGACATCAAGAATTGCATCAAACGTGTGTTTGCACAATACGCAAAAAATAAACGAATACGTTTTTTTTTTAATTTTGGGAGAAAAACTGTTTTGGGGGCAAAAGCGACCGTGCAAAATTTTGCAATTTGACCCCAAAAGGCAAGAAGAAGTGGACCGAAGTGAATGAAATGTGCACTAATATTGTAGAGGTAAGATGAGGGAATACTTGTTTCGTATTTTCCTGAAAGAAGAAAAAACTGTTGACTGATACGAGGTGTTGAGTGGCGGAAGGAGTGGACCGAAGCGAATGAAATTGTATGTAGATATTGGATATGTAAAATATGGCCTTCCATGTTTCACAAGTGTCGTGTCTACATCCGATTTCATAAAATTTGACAAATCAACTAACAGCAAGCGCAAATAGTATAGCGTATTATATAATTTTCCGGATAAACAAAAACAGGTGTCTATTTATTTCCAGTTTGCTGTTGATCTGCCAAATTTGAAGGAAAACGGATGGGGACACGAGAAACACGAAAGGTCTTATTTTACACAGGGTCTATGTAATATCTACACACAATTTGATTTGCTTCGGTTCTCTCCCTCCTGCGCTATTACGATAATATTACTTTTTTTCGGATGGGGCCTAGGCCCCAACACTCTTTTTCCGCTTAAATTAAAATTGTTTCATATATTGTTTCGCAAATAGTCTCTTTACGAAGTTTCGTTGCAATTCTCCATATTCTTTAGGAACTTCGGATGTATGCTTATTTGCACTTTTGATATTCCGTAATCAACGGTTTACAAGGTCCTTGCCTCATTCAACCGCTTTTTCCAGGAAAATACGAAACCCAATTATCTCATTTTATGTCTACAATATCTGCGCACAATTTCATTCAATTAGATGGACTTCTTCTTGCCTTTTGGGCGTCTAATTTCAATATTTGGGGTGAGGGTTTTGCCCACTGAAACCGTTTTCCCGCAGAAAATAAAAGAAAAACCATATTCGTTATTTTTTGCGTATTGTCCATACACAATGTGTCGTTCCAATTCTTCATGTCCATCAAGCACTTCTGACACACTGTTATTAGCAGTTTTCATATTTCATGATCAAAGTATTGAGGTGTCTGTGTCCCACCTAAACGATTTTCTTTTTTTCGAAAAACAAGAAAAACGTATTCCCTCATTTTGTGTCTACAATATCTGTGTGCAATGTCATTCACTTCGTGTGAAGTTAAGAAATATGAATTGGTTTGAACAAGTGAAGATCCAAGGGGAATTTTATAGGGGCTAGAGCCCTCCCATGACGCTTAGGTATACACTGGATAGAAGGGGTTTCAATCCTACTTTATTTACACTGGGTAAAATAGGAAAGTGTGGTTTAGTCCATCCCTTGTTGATATCCTGGTTCTAGGGTGTTAATATCTGGTCACAACTTGCTGTTCTAGAAGCCTCAAGTTCATACGCGATAAAATAGTATTTCTGTATTACGCACCTTTTTAATCTATTTTCAATATTTGTATGTATCTTCAGACAAACCCTCCTCGAAAAGTTTGCTTTATGGGATACTGTATTTCTGACGATGCTTCCATTATCAAATAGTGTATGCAGTATTATGTAACATAGAATTGCATACGCTAAAACAGTTGAAAACTTTCTCATTGTTTCAACTTTTCTTGAGTTGATTTTGAGCTTAACGTCCCTTTCAGCAGCGAACATATATGAGACGTGGACCAACTATTTAACATCAAATCTGAACTACATGAACTCCCACCGGGAATCGAACATGGGACTTACATGCGTTAACTTTACTTGAATTTGGACTCGAACGCTCTCAGTCGGATTTAAGAGGGTGCACTTGCTACCCCTGAGTGTTTCAATGAATATATTTTTTAGTAATCCTCAAAATGGGTCTTGAGTCAATTTTGAACTGCTCCTTGAGTGACGAATCTTGGATGCAATCATCCTTACCTGATGGATTAGGAGGCCTTGGTATTCGAAGAACCGTTGATATGGTGATTCCTACCTTTTTAGCGTCCTATCACAGATCCCTTCGTTTAATCGAGGCTCTCCTTCCTCAAGGCTACCACCTGGACCCAGATGGGATAGTTGAAGAAAGCTCTACAAAATGGATAAATATAACAGATACGGACCTTCCAGAAATCAGCAAAAGAGGTTCTCAGGCATCTTGGTACACACCAATAGCAGTACATTTCCATAAACTTCTTTTACAATCCGTTGCTGTTCCAGAGGATAAAGCTAGACTTCTTGCTGCGTCATCTCCCCATGCTGGTGCATGGTTAAATGCGTTACCTTCTCCCCAATTAGGTCTTCACATGTCTAATGAAACCTTTCGAATCGCAGTAGCCCTAAGACTAGGTTCAGCTGTTTGTAAGCCACATCGCTGTCCAGCTTGCGGGGATCAAGTTACCCAACGCGGGCTGCATGGCCTCTCATGCATGAAGAGCATAGGCAGAAACACCAGACATTCATCTGTTAATGACATCATTTTGCGAGCCCTCACGACGGCAGGAATTCCTTCGATTCGTGAACCGTCAGGCTGTTGTCGTTCCGATGGTAAACGACCTGATGGCATGACATTAATACCTTGGATGAGAGGCAAATCTCTAGTATGGGATTTTACATGTTCGGACACATTCGCCCATTCAAGCCTGCCGTTGACCGTTGTGAATGCTGGAGAAGTTGCTAGACGTAGAGAGGCAGAAAAGGAAAGGAAATACAATAATCTCCTCGATAAATTTATATTTGCTCCAATAGCGATCGAGACCAGTGGAGCATGGGGCTCTAGAAGCCTTGATTTTATCAGAGAGGTAGGCAGACGCATATCTATCGTTTCTGGAGATGTTCGTTCAGCATTCTTCTTATTCCAACGTATATCCATTGCGGTCCAACGTGGCAACGTTTCGTCAGTTCTTGGTACGTTGCCACCTGGAAGGGAACTGGAGGAGGTGTTTCTTCTCTAGTGCAACAGAAACAAGCGAACAATAGAATAATAAAAATAATATATCAACTGTTCAGAGAAATTTTACATATATATTATATTGTTATCCATTGTTTCTAAATACTACATACTATACGCTATATCTCCGAAACTTATTTACATATTTTTACAATCCTATATTGCTGTAAATTACTGTTTGATGCAAATGTATATTATTCTTGAATTTATTATATAGTTTAAATAAGAATATAAAATTGAGAAGATGGAGAAAATAAAAAAATAAATTTTTTAGTAATTATATTAATTTTACTTTTGAAAAGGTGAAAGCATTTAGCTTTTTTTTAAAAAAAAATTCTTGAATTATACACAATAAGTGTTGAACACAGGTTTCATTTTTATACGTGGCAATAGTAACTTCCATGGCCCCTCTCTTCTACCTCTAGACACAGAAATGTTGCTTTTAATAACTGCCAAATGACGATTTTTATCAATAAAGAGTAGCTGTCTTCTAAATCTTGTATCGATTTCCTGCTAAGCAGGGATAAAGTGAATCTTAAAAGGTAGGGGACGCTAAGGTAGCGGCATGACGTCACGCCGTCCCCCATGCCTATCTTTGCCCATTGTAATTTCTTGGAAACTGGGGGACGCCGTACACATATTTTAGAGTTGGGGGACGGTGCCCCGCGTTCCGAAGCACTTTTACCCGTGCTGCTAATTATAATTATTAATTGCTATGAGGACTAAGGAAAATATTATGTAATAATAATAATAATAATAATAATAATAATAATAATAATAATAATAATAATAATAATAATAATAATAATCAAGGATCTGAATGATAAAGAGATTTTTCAACTTTCTATTACAATTCCTGTGGGTTTCCGTGAATCTGGATAAAGTATTTTATGAGGAATAAAGAGGCTTCAAACAGCAACGATTTGTATAATAGAAAAAAGTCTTATGAGTTGTTTTACAAAGAACTAAGCAACTGACAACTGGCCTTGTGTCTGTTTTTCTAACACAATGTTACATGGCACAAAAGCCATGCCTGCGGGCATCTTACTTTTTTGCCTGAAGGCAGCTTCAGTACTAAAATCAAGACTTTCCTTCTGACGTTGGCACATGTCGAATCAGCTTGTTTGCTGTGCGATGTTTTGTCTTCAGGCGATCTACTAGGTAAGAGTCAAGAAAGAAAGATAGATAGAAAACGATATTCTTATTTCATGGAGATTTGCTTGCTTCTTGGCATTAAGTGTTTGAAAACCAAAACTATTCTGAATATCCATTTTGTTATTTCCATAATAGTATAAGAATAAAGGGAAATGTTAATTCTGATATATATAGTAGGGGTAAAACTGAGGGGGAACGCGGTGGGAAGTCGTTCCTTCACTTCCAGAACATATCTGTGGCATCCTCCACTTTCTAAAAATTTACAATTAGCAAAGATAGGCACGTGGGACGAGGTGACTCATTCCTCCCCCTACCTTTTCAGATCCACTTTTACCCCTGGTATATAGGAAGAAACAAAGGAACATATATTTCACACAAACAACAAACTTAAATATTCAACTTAACTTCGCCTTGGCCTTGTGTGTTTGAAAATTGTTCAGAATGTTTTTTCTAACTCCAATAGAAAAATGATGCAATAAAAGAATTGTTAATTCCTATCGAAAAAGGAAAAATATAATTACACTTATTAAACAAAAAGAACAATGTAAAATATTTCAGTCTGTCTTTGCAATTCCAAATGCTTAGAACCATTTTTCCCCTTCTGCTCGTGAACACTTCAAACCAGGCCCGTATCCAGGGGGGTCTAGGGGAAGCCGGGCCCCCTAAATTTTTGCTGGCCCCCTAAAAGTGCTACAGTAGGCTTGCGAAAGAACTATAAGATGGTGATGAACTATCATATGGTTGGATCGGCCCCCCTAACTTCAGCCGGGCCCCCCTTACATTTTTGGGCTGACTACGGGCCTGCTTGAAACTAATGTTAGTCTTGAGCAAAACAGTCTTCAATAGACATAAAAATCTTATAATTTTAAACCTAATAGTGTGTCCAGGAACCATTATTATCTATCACCGCATTAATTCGAGGAGGCAAGGAATCAATTAGTGACGAAGGAAGACAGGAATGGGAAAGGAAGGAGGTGAACTGGGAAGGAGGTGATATGTTAGGTGTCATCCCAGCATTTGCCTGGTATGAATGAGGAAAACCGAAGAAAAATCTCACTCATAATGTCTGGACTGGAAAAGCTGTTTTACCGTTTCGACTAAGTGTCCCCGTACACATAGTGAATGAAACCTCTTATTTCTCAACAGTTTCAATTAACAGTTTCCTTGGGGCGTTTTACATGAGATCTGATTCTTGATTATTTCATTGAAGATGAATATGTCTGGATCATTGTCCATCTGAAAATAAAATTTTTCGTTTGGTGTGGGCAGCATAATATTCAACTAGAAAGTATTTCTTATTCCTGTTACCTAAGGCTTTTTTTACTACCTTCTTCAAGACTAAGGACGATTCTTCCTTAATCTCTTAATCTCACTTATAAAGAATTTGTGATCCAAACTTCCCCCTTAACAAAGAGAAATAATGAAACCTGCTGAGTTAAACGCTTGAAATAATATTGGTGAAAATTGCACGATTACGCAATAGATGATTAGGATATTTAAAACACAACTTATACGATAGTAGTGATGCTACAACTATAAGACCTTTTGATTGCAATGTAGGCCTCTGACGAGTAAACGACACGCTATAATACTGAAAACTGATACACATTTTATTTACTCACGTGTGTGTTATTGTGTAGAAAAAGTAATGCTGCTGCGGAAACGAAACAAGACGACATCGTCCAATAGAAATAATTAAACCTTTTGGAAACAAAATTGAATTTCCATGATACTTCACGAGACGAGAGAGACCCCTTCGTGAAGAACTAGGGATGCGCACAAGACAAGATTTGAGGCTGTCTCGTCTCGAAAATTTGCTGTAAAAGTGATGTCTCAACTCGAAAAACGTATACTTTTCTATTGGAAGAGCTGTATCTCTACTCGAATTTTCTCAGCAAAATTCTGTCTCGACTCGACTCGTGCGCATCCCTATGAACAACACTAGCAAAATTCACGAAGTTCACATCGTTGTTGATAATGATATGTATACTTTTCGAATATAAATAACCCTCACAGCTGTACTGATGTAATCGCAGTTCTCATTCTTGATATCTGGGCATTTGAGATTAAGAAATAAACGCTTATACCCTGTTCTGAAAGATCATATGTTTAAGCCTGTAGCTGTGAGAGGTTTAGAAACAAAGATAGTTCATCAAAAATGTACTGTTTCTGGATGTACAGGGTAACATTTACTGTTGTCTGGGATTAATAAACGGTTCTGCGAACTGAAAATATTTTAACAAGCGGTTCTAGCGAACCGGCTGAATAGCAGTACTGGACCGTGGGGAATTCGCTCGTAATAGTTAGAGTGCTTATTTTCGGCACGGGACATCCAGGATCGATTCCTGGTGCAAGCTTACGTGGTTCAGATTCCACGTTAAGATATAGGTTCACGTCTTGAATTGCCTTGCTCTCAATAGTAAACTCCAAATCAATCCACCACCCAACCAATCTATATCGGAAACGAGAGCGGCTTTCTGTCACAATTAGAGTATGGTGGCTCAATGATAAAGGGTTCACTTTTGGTTTCAAGGTCTAGGCTCGATTCCAGTCTATACTATGTAAGTTTATGTTGAACAGCATTGTATCAATTTGTTTCTAAGAGTTCTTTATTGCCTTCCACTTCATCCCTCAATTCCTTTCATCAATCGTTTAGTTCACTCATAATCTATTTCCTTTAGCCTCCAGGACATAATCGTGCGATGTTAAAATTCCCATTTCATTTCAAAGTATTAGACCAACAATGCAGTCTTGAATTTCCGAAATCACTTTTCATTGTTCACACCTCAATTACCTGTGAGTAGATCATGAGTATTTAGATATCTAAATTAATTATAATAGGTAATCCGGCACTTGTAAACTACTATGCATGAATTATTTGTTTTACTCGAAAACAATTTCAAATACTGTTTTCCTTCTCTGTCTAAAAGCACTAAGCTTAGTATCGAAAAGAATATTGCTTTTCAGCAGATACTGGGTTTGTTTGGGAAAGCTGCTTACAGATCCCACGTGAAAGCAGCAAGTCTCTAGAAGGTAACTCACGTGAACAGGGTTGGGAATATTTTCTCCTTTTGCCCGCCTGATTTATTTCTTTCGTGACTGTACGTTGTAATCCCTTCCCCTCTTTTGCACACTGTGTGAAATTTAACTTGTATACTGTAGTGAGTTACAGAAAAGAGAGTGCTATGTTTTAATAAATGACATTATCAAATAACATTGACCATTATCACAATATATTCAAGATGACAAATATTCATTTAACAGTCGTCGTACTTAGTTGTCTGCACTGAAATTCCTATAATGTGCTTTCTTCTTTATAAATGTGCTCCGAGCTTTGTGGCTAAGTGGTTAGCGTACGCGCCTTTCGAATGAGAGACCCCGGCGAGAGTTCAAGTGGTTCGGATTTCACGATTAATCAGTAAGTCCCGTCTCATATAGCTTCGCTGCTGAAAGGGCGTTAAACTGAAAATCACATCAACTAATATGACATCCTTGGCAATGGTACTGGGTTATTTCATAACTTCTTCGAGAAGATCTTTGTAGGAATGAAGAATCCTCAAGTAGTTAATCTATGTTGGGACATGGTACTCCGAAGATTCTTCTTCATACAGTCGAAAATAATCTTTCTGGTGTCACTGAAGTCATAGGAGCAGTAAGGTAAAACATTGTTAGCTTATTAACATTCGAAAACAAATAATGAATTATCTTGTTTGGTTCAGATTTCAATACTACCACTAGTTCTTGAAATCCTTCAATAACCTTTAAAGAATCATTTCTGCTTCGGTGAAGCGAGGAAAGTGCTAATAACAGTGTGCCAGAAGAACTAGAAGAAAATGAAACATTGAAACGACACATTCTTTAGGGACAATACGCAAAAAATAATCGAGAAAGATTTTTTATTTTCTGCGGAAAAACGGTTTTAGGGAGCAAAAGCCCCACCCAAAATTTTGAAAGTTGAGGCCCGAAAGGCCAGAGGAAGTGAACCGAAGTGAATGAAATTGTGCACAAATATTGTAGACATAAAATAAGGGAATACGGATTTCTTATTTTCCTGAAAAAAAAAAAAGCCGTTGAGTGGGGCACGGACCTTCTAAGCTGGTAATTACGAAATATCAAAAGTACAAATAAGTATACGTCAAAAGCTCCTAAAGAGTATGCAGAATTGCAACGAAACTTCGTATAGGAACAATTTGCAAAACAATAAATGAAATGTGTTTTAATTTGTACTGAAAAACAGTGTTGGGGCCTAGAGCCCCTCCGAAAAAAAGTAAATATTACCGTAAAAGTGCAGGAAGGAGTGAACGTAAAAGAAAACCGTTTAGGTGGGACACAGACCCCTCCAAAACTTTGATCATGATATATCAAAAGTGCAAATAACAATATGTCAGAAGTGCTTGAAGGACATGATGAACTGGAACGACACATTGTGTAGGAATAATACGCAAAAAATAAATGAATACGGTTTTTTAAATTTTCTGCGGAAAAACGGTTTCAGAGGACAAAAGCCCGCACAAAAGATTTTAAAATTTGAGGCCCAAAAGGGAAGAAGTGCGCCGAATTGAATGAAATTTTGTGTAGATATTGTACACTTAAAATCAAATAATTGGGTTTCGTATTTCCCTGGAAAAGCGGTTGAGTGAGGCCCGGACCTTCTAAACCTTTGATTACGAAATATCAAAAATGCAAATAAGGATACGTCAGAAGTTCCTCAAGAATACGGAGCATTGCAATGAAACTTCGTATAGAGACAATTTGCTAAACAAAAAATGAAACATGGTTTAATTTTTGCGGAAAAACAGTTTTGGGGCCTAGGCCCCATCCGAAAAATAGTAAATATTACCGTAAAAGCGCAGGAGGGAGAGGACCCAAAAAAAATCAAGTTGTGTGTATTACTGGGAGCTGGCTTTAATGCGAGGCTGAGGAATTCAGAGTTGATTGACAGGTGCCCTACCCCCATCATCAAGAAACGGTCACTCGATGGTCCTGGGCAGGGTTGCCAGTGTGCTGTAAAAATCATCTAATACTCACTTAATTCAAAGAGTTTATGCAAACTGCAATCCCTATCGAAAATTTTTTAAAATTTGCATAAGCAGTTACCGTATTTGAATACATTTTGCATATTACTCACCTTCTATATTTTATAACCACCCGCGTGGCGGAGCGGTGTAGCATTTTAGTCTTCGATTGCAACATAAAGGGTCAATTCCGCTGGGGATAGGTGAAGCGATGGTTCAAACCCCGCTTTATGGAAGAAAAATGTAAGTCCTACCGTTAGAAGCTTGTAAGCTTGTTTAGAGCGTTAATTCTTATTAATATAATAATAATGATAATAATAATAATAATAATAATAATAATAATAATAATAATAATAAATATTAATTCTTATTAATAATAATTATATCTAAGAATATTCCGCTCTTTCGAACAAATTTTGGTGGCTCTAAAAATAGCATTGTCTTCGTATAAGGCATTCATTTACAATCTAATTACAGAGCTTATACATAACATTTGAAATATATAAATTATATACATTATTTCTTATTAACAGTTTAGAAGTGCAATGAAGAATATACCGGTAGGTGTTATGTTTAAGTTCGATTAATCATTATCACTAGAGACCAGATGTTTAGGCATTAAAAACCTGGAAAATAGGTGGGCAAATAGGCGCTTAAAATTTACAAAATAGGCAGTAAAATAGGCACTAAAATGTAACAGAAAACAATGAAGATAAATACTCAATACAATTTTAAAAAAATAAGTCATAAATAATGTTCAAAGAATATAGAAACGTGAATACATGGACACACGCAAATTATTATTATTATGTAGTAGACTGTGATAAAAGATTCTTCAGTTTTTTTCTCCCTCGCTTCTTCGTCGCACTGCATTATGACCTTCCTTATTACTTCTCTAGCTTCACTGTGTATAGTTTGCCCTCTCTTACACTGTGAAGCCATTGTCAAATGAATAATAAGCAACAAAACCGCGACCACAAGAACACCCACCAAATAATCAACTAACTCTTCTGAATGACATTCATGTGACTTTTTTTTTTACGACTGGCAACGCTGACATATAGAAGGAGGGTAAAGGAGTGTCGCAAGAGTCAGGCAGAAAAAATGTTGAAAATTTTCCCCCTCTACCTCAGTCCCCGCTGGTAAACAAGCTAGCTCCCTATATTAGATATTATATAGACCCTATGTAAAATAAGTGCTTTCGTGTTTCTAAAGTATCATCCGTTTCGCTTTAAATTTGGCAGATCAACAGCAATCGGGGAATAAATCGACACGTGTTTTTGTTTATGCGCAAAAACATTGTAACGGTTAAAGGTGTCTCCTGAAATGTCATAGAATACGCTATACTGTTTGTGCTTGTAGTTGATCTGCCAAATTAGAAGAAATCGGATGGAGACGAGACACTTGTGAAACACGGAAGGCCATATTTTACATAACCGATACCTGCATACAATTTCATTCGCTTCGGTCCACTCCTCCCGCCACTCATCGCCTCGGTCCTATAAACGGTTTTTTTTTCTTTCAGGAAAACACGAAACATATATTCCCTCATCTTACCTCTACAATATTTGTGCACATTTCATTCACTTCGGTCAATTTCTTCTTGCCTTTCGGGGTCAAATTTCAAAATTTTGGGGTTCGTTCTTTTGCCCCCTAAAACCGTTTTCCCGCAGAAAATAAAAAAATTGTATTCCTTTATTTTTTGCGTATTGTCCATACAAAAAGTTTCGTTGCTATTCATCATGTCCTTTACACACATCTGACATACTGTTACTAGCATTTTTGATTTTTCACGATCAAAAGTTTTGAGGGGTCCGTGCCTACCTAACCCTTTCTTCCAGGAAAATACGAAACTCATATTTCCTCATTTATGTCTACAATGTCTGTGCACAATTTTATTCACTTCGGTTCACTTCTCTTTGCCTTTCGGGCTTCAAATTTCAAAATTTTGGGTGTGGCTTTTGCCCCCTAAAACCGTTTTTCTGCAGAAAATAAAAAAACCCGTATTCCTTTATTTTTTGCGTATTGTCCGTACAAGAAGTTTCGTTGCAATTCTTCATGTCCTTTACACACATTTGACATACTGTCACTAGGAATTTCAATATTTCGTGATCAAAGGTTTGGAGGGTGCCGTGCCCCACCTAACCTTTTTTTTCAGGAAAATACGAAACCCGTATTCCCTCACTCAATGTCTACTATATGCATGCAAAATTTCATTCACTGCGGTCATATCTTCTTACACCCGGTATCAAAAAGTTGAGCACATTCTTTATTGCAGTTAAGAGGCAAAAGTCCAACTTCGGGTATCTTCGGAAAAAAGTAAATGAGGTTCGAATCTCCAATCGAACCTTTGCAATGGGGAAAAAGTTTGCAGATGTGTTTTCTTCTTTTAATAATAATAAAACTTGTTACCAAGTGTACTAAAAAAAGCAACATAGATTGAAATACTTAATGATACAATATTTCGAAACTTCGTATTAATATCAGCACATGCTTGTTTGTCATTTCTCTCTCCATACGTAATGGAACAATTAGATACGTAAACGAATCTTTCCATATGTAAAAGAATGCTGAAAGTTAAAACATAGAACATAATTCTCGCCTGAATACTGAAATAAAGTCAAAATAAAACAATAACAGCGTTTACATTGGATATGAATATCATAATTATCTAGAAAGCTGTTATACATCGCTAGAAGCACCTTACAACGACTGCTTGTGTTAGCTGAGTGGGAAGCCGTTGGATTTCAAATCTTAAGGTTCGATTCCTGTCTGGGTCAATTTTTTATAAAATTCTTTTTTCCGCAATGCATGAAAAATTATATAAAATAATCACATTAAAATACATCAGTTGTATATATATAACTTATAGTCATTGCAGAACACACACACACACACACACATATATATATATATATATATATATATATATATATATATATATATATAGATAGATAGATAGATAGATAGATAGATAGATAGATAGATAGATATTGTATGTGTGTGTATGTTCCATCATGTGGTTATTATGTTTAAAATATAACATCTGATATAGGTTTTCACAGTACGTCGGTATTCTATATGTGAATGCTAAATACAAATTACGAAAATAATATTATAGCAATAAATAAGTTATATAGCGTATTTATTTCCAGCTATTTTTTATACGGAGGTTACTTCTTAATTTTCTCATTACAGCAAGTGATTTACTCTTTCGGAAAGATAAAGAGACTATGCGTTTACCTTACGTGGGAGACATATTACTTTCAATCTAAGAAAAAATATTGTGGAAGCCAGATACCCCAAGTGATGCAAGTTGGGAGGAGTGATATGTAAAAATAATATAAAACGACTGATCGTAGAGTGTTATTGTTTTGTGGGTTGTTCAAATGAATAGTGAGTCAGTCAATGACCTTATATCAAAGTTCATTCCCATCTTCACAGGATGAAAGGCTCGTCTTCCCATGACGAATAAAATGTAAAAACTTACTTAAATATTTGTTGAATTGATAGTTTTCTGAGGCCGCGAAAGCATTTCTAATAACTTTGGAATGTAGTTTGTACCCACTTCAAGACGAGCTTTTTAATCGTATCAATTTCTCACCTTAAGAAGAAACCACCATCTCAACTAGTAATGTATCAAGCCAGCCTTCGCAATCGAGAAAAAATTGTGTAGATTTATCTTTCGTCTTTTAAATTATATACTACATGTTAAAATCAGTGATTGAGTGGGCCGGTGGGTCAAGTGGGTCAAGATTTGTGAGTGGGTCAGTGTATCGTGTGTCAACAACACGTGGTCCACTGCGAAACACTACTCACCGTGACTCACACTGACCCATTGATCCACCGACCCATTCTGCTCAGTGCCTTGTACATAGCATTTTCTGAACACTGGTAAGTTTGTCTACGTTTTACTTTCAAGACCCATTTTTGTACTTTTCTTCACTTAGTTCTAATGAAAAAAGAAGTTCAGGCTCTTTTGGATTTTGATATTTGCAATTGTAACAATGGAAATAGGACTTACTACTTGGCTTTTGAGATGCAGGCTGTGAATTTTTAGAGGAGCTAACTACTGGAAAAAATTGGTTTATTACAAATACATCCTCTTTGTCAGTAGAGAGGATGGCGTGGATCACGGATCAAAGTTGATGACGAAGTATTTTAGTGGGTCGGAGTTGGTCACAATGGTTCAGAGCTGTTTATAGTTGGTGTGGGTCAGACTGGGTTATGTTGGGTGAATGGGTTACGTTGGATGGTGAGTCATTGTGGGTGAGGGTGAGTCGTGGGTCACGATGTGTGGTGGGTCAGTATATTGTGGATCAAGGTTTCATTGACCCACGCCATCTCTGGTTAACATTGTACTAAAGAGGAGAGGCTCCAAATGTGCTCGTCGGCGATTTTCTCAAATTTCGCACATAGATAGTACTCCACCAGAAAGCAATAAATCTCAAAACGTTTCACAGTATAATCTCACAGAACTCGAGATAGAGGGATTTGTTTGATTGGTAAAATTAAGACCTCAAAAATTTATTCTTCTACAAGCGAGATTTTCTTCATCGTTTCCGTGGCGAAGTCAGAAGAATACGCGGCTAGTGAAATTAAGTTTGAAGTTTTGCGCCCACCTCGGGGTACTTGCTTTTTTTCTTGTGTTTTTTACACTCACCTGAATATAAACAAATCAGGCATATAGGAGATTTAACATATTTTGGGGTGGTAATTTTGTGGTTCTTTGGCGTTTTATCGAGTCTCTGCCGCTGGTGGTATAATTTTCGAAACAGAAGTGGGGCCACCACGGATCGTAGCTCCGGCATCAACAACTTTTGGCGAAAGGTCGTCAGTTGCGTATCGGTGTTCCACTGACGCTTACGGCAATGGGGCTTGTATCTGAAAACTAAGAGAAAAAAGAAGCATGGTATGTATGAAGCCCGTTGGCACTCCTAAAAGTCTGAAACGCCGAAACAGATGTCGAAACTGGAAAACACGTATTTTATAATTTCAAAGGTACCCCGTATCGAGGTAAAAGAATTGCGCCAAGGTCCCCAGGAGTGTATCAGGAGGGGTGCAACTCAAAATTTGAAAATGGCAAGGGGAAGCAAGTAAGATATCATTTAAAAGTGTTGCTAAAATTAAATAAAGATGGTAAGAGACTCGAGTCTTTATGCTAAAGTTTGCAAAATAGCGAGCGTTCAAGATGGTAATAAATCCTTCACTGAAAACTCCGTGACCACCTCTAGAAATGTGAAACTGGGAAACTGATATCAGAAAAGGTAAACACTTGTCTTACCATTGCAAAAGTATAATGCACCAAGGTAAAACAAGAAGTGCCCCATTGTGGGTTTATTACATCATTAATATTAAATTCTACGTTCCACGGTTGTGTGTTTAGGCTAAAGGACAAGGTGATTGTGAATTATGAAATTAATTGTAGAACACAGAAATGGAAGGAACGTTGGTGCATTATACTTTTTGTTCTACTTTGGGTCATTATACTTTGCAATGATAAGACAAGTGTTTACATCTTCTGATATCGGTTTCAAAGTTTCACATTTCTAGAGGTGGCTACGGAATTTTCAATGAATTTATTACTATCTTTAAGACTCGCTATTTTGCTCAAGTTTAGCACAGACACTCGAGACTCTTAAAATCTTCCATCTTTTAGCAATACTTTCAAATGATTTACTACTTAATTCCCCTTGCCATGTTCAAATTTTGAGTTGGACCTCTCCTGGCACCCTCCCGGGGGCCCTCTGGCAAATGTTTTTACCTCGACACGGGGTACCTTTGAAAATATTAAATACGTGTTTTCCGATTTTGATATCTGTTTCATCGTATGAGATTTTTAGGGGTGACAACGGACTTCACGGATACCATGCCGTAAGCGTCCGTGGACCACCAATGGGCAACTAACGATCTCTCGCCAAAAATTGACGGTCCCGCAGCGACGATCTACGATTGCTCCACTTCCGTTATGAAAATTATAACACCAACGTGGCAGAGACACGACCGAACGCCAGCGAACCACAAATCGTTCTGACAAAGGTGAGTCAGAAAAAACACTAAAACAAATGCCCCGGGGTGGGCGCAAATAATCAACGTTACGATTACTAGCCACGTGTTCTTCTGACTTCCTCACGGAAAATGTGATAAAAAGCTTGCTTGCTGAAGGATAAATCATTGCGGTCTTATTAGCCAAACAGACAAACCCCTATATCTCGAGTTCTAGGAGGTGGTACCGTGAACCGTTTCAGATGTATTGCCTTCTGGTGGGGTACTATCTATGTGCAAAATTTGAGCATAATTCGTTGTCTCTTCTCTTCAGTACAATTTTAACCAGAGATGGTGTGGGTCAATGAAAATTTGATCCACGACTCACCATGGTCCACAATCATCCATCACCCAAATGACCCATTGACCCACTCTGACCCACTACCAACGATGAATCACTCTGAACCATTGTGACCAACTCCGATCCACTAAAACCCTTCGTCATTAACTCTGACCCATGATCCACGTCCTCCTCTCCATTGACTGAAGAGGTTACACTTGTAATAAAACAAGACTGTGAAATTATCACTTATCGGAATTTGAATTTCTACTGTCAATTGCTCAAGCACCGCTCTGTTACAACACCGGTAAATCTGACCTTTACAATATACAATGGTAAAGTGTTTCTCATCTTCCGAATTAAGATGAATTTAAATTATTAATTGTTTCGTTGTTGGCTTACAGATACATTTCGGTAGAAAATAGGATGAAATTTAAGTCTCAAATCAAGATAAAGTAGACCAACGTAAAAAAATAAAACTAGTGTTCCATATAATTAGGCAGGATGTACTAATTTAAAAATGCCCATGTAATTAAGCTTGGAATACAAATTATATGGCCATTTTTCTCACAACTTTATGGCTTGATTGCCTTACGCTCTGAATGCTCCATATATTAAAGACCAGCTTCAGCAATTATTATAATAAAAGCAGTGGGTATAAAATGCGAAGAACTGTAGTTTCCATTTCTCAATTTCTTTTTCAACTAATATCAATCGTTTTCGATTATTTTTACAAATCAACCCATTACCAATTTCCAATATATAGAAAATGCCCCCTCCCCCGCTCATAAAAGAAAGTTTTAAAAATGCCAGGACAAGTTTTGTTTCTTTTTAATAAACAGTTGTATACTGAATTTCGCTAACTTGAACGGCTTGTGAGATACTCAATTTTCCGCAAAAATTCGGACCACTACACCCCCGTAAGGATATGTATTTTAATGAAAGTGATACGCGTATGATAACTTCCCAGTTGGAATTGGGGGCTGATTATATACCAAACGTCATTTCATTTGACTTTGCAATTTGACCGTGATGATCACGCAGACATAGTTACTTGCAATTTTTTATATAATAATTTATATATTACAGGTGATTCAAAAAAATATTTTTCCAGTAGTTAGGTTCTCCAAAAGCTTACAGGTTGCACGTCAAAATCGAACTCCTATTGCTATTGCCACTCTTAGAATTGCTAATATGAAAATCCAAAAGTACCTGAACCTTTATTCATTAGAAATAAATGAAAAAAGAAGATAAATGGAGATCTTGAAAGTAAAACGTAGACAAGCTCGCCAGTGTTCAGAAAATGGTGTCTACAATGCAGTGAACAGAATGGGTCGATGGGTCAGTGTGGGTCACAGTGAGTGGTGTTTTGTAGTAGGTCACGTCCTTTTGACCCACGATCCACTGACCCGCTCACAAATCTTTACCCATTTCACCCACTTACCAACCGACCAATTGACCCAGTTCATCTTTGATTTTAACATGTCTTATTTCATTTAAAAGACGAAACACACATCCACACAATTTTTTCATCGATTGCGAAGGTTGGCTTAATATAATAGTTGAAATGATCATTTCTTCTCACGGCGAGAAATTGATATGATTAAAAAGCCCATCTTGAAGTGGGTACAAACTACCTTCCAAAGTTATTAGAATCGCTTTCTCAACCCCGAAAACTATGAATTCGACAAATATGTCAGTAATTTTTGAGTTTTTATTTCTACCTCTCCCAGGTCATCATCCTGTGAAGATGGCAATGAATTTGGATATAAACTCCATTGAGGGCAGCACTATCCACGTCAACGACCGAGAAAATTATGGATAAAACAGTAAGATCAGTCGTTTTACATTATTATTACATGTTACACCTCCCACTTCCATACCTTCATACTAATACAATATTTTCTTCTTAGATTGAAAGTAATGTGTCTCAAGAGTTTCGTAAAGGTTGTCCCAGACACTCCGGAGTTAGGCTGGAATATTCATTTATACAGAAACATTAAAATACTTAAAGCTGTGTGAGCAATGCCTTCTATTGCGCCCCGGTAAATTCAAAATCCAGTTGACATGTTCGTTCAGAAGTGTTGCTATTTACCTCGGTGATAAGCGAAACTATGGACTCTACACTAATATCGGTCGTTTTGAATCATTGTATGTGTTACTTCCTTCGACTCTCCTTATTAGATATGCTAGAGGATCTTACTCCTACTGGAAGATGAACTTAAAGGTTATCAGAATTGCTCCCAATGAACTTGGGGACCCCGAAGATATGGATTCGACACTAACATTGGTCACTTTCAATTTCTTGTACATGTCACAATTTCGCACACTGTTTTAGGGTTTTTATGTGAGCTTAACTTTCATGGCATTTGGAGTGTCACTCTTTTCCTAAGCGCCCCAAAATTATGGATTCAACACTAATGTCGGTGTTTTTTAATAATTTTGATGTCAGCCCCTTTCATTTTTCATAGGAGAGCAAACGGATACTGCCACCGCTAGGATTAAATATGGTCTTAAATGGCATTAAAATTTCCACCAATTAATTTAGCGACCAGTGCTGCATTTAGAAGCTCTGCGTCCCTACGCATTTTTGCTCTCGGCGCCCCCAATTATTATATATTTCTCCGCCTCTGGATCCCTAACTTAAAAATAAAACAATTCGAATATGCTTAATTAGTGAATTTATTACAGTTAAATACCACCCACTAGATGCTACAGCTACAACTACGTAATAGAAAATAACAAATGGGAAACATGTTCTGAATTATTTTTAGATTTCTTACACTTTCATTAAACATATTAGGATAATAAAACAGGATTGTTTATGAAATAGTATATTTGCTCTTGATTTTTTAACTTTTTCATAAGAAAAAGATTAAAAAATTATTTAATTTTTAAACATTGCGCTCTTCAAAGATGTAGCCCTCTAGACACGAGCCTAGTTGGACTAATGGGAAATGCAACACAGCGGCGCTGAAAAATTACGATTCAACTCTAATATTGGTTGATTTTGATATTTTTATGTCACTACGTAACCACCCTGGGTGCTAATGGGAGCTTAATTGGAATGAAATAAAAGTAGAACTATTTACCTAAGCGACCACGTACTATGGATTCGATAGTAATATCGATTCTTTTCTAACATTTTTCATATGTATGCCGACAGTACTCTTTTCCATATTGTAAGAAGTATGGATAAATTGCTCTAAACATATCAGAATTTATGTTGACACACACACACATATATCCACTTAGGGCAACCCAGGGCATCACCACTTCAACATTGCAAAAGCATATATCAGGTGTTGAATTTAAAATCTATGTAAAGATTTTCTGCTGTGGCATGCATGATAAGGACAATTCTGGTCTGTTCACGTGACCTTTGGGGCTCATGAATTTCTTACGAGCGTTCCGACTTTGGATTCTCTGTTTATATCCTCTTTTTGTGCCTCGGATAATTTTTCAAGAACATAAATGACATGCTGTAATATGAAATTGAGAAATGACCTATATATGACAAATAGCTGCAAATAAATACACTATATAAACTATTTCTTGCTATGGTATTATTTCCTTAATTTGTATTTAACAGTCTCATATATAATACCAACCTACTATGAATATCTGTATCAGATGTTATATTTTAACCATAATAATTACTATGTTCTGCAATGATTATGATATACATATATATATATAACTGATGTTTAATGTAATTATTTTATATAAATTTTCATGCATTTCGGAAAATAGAATTTCATAAAAAAGCATTGACCCAGATGGGAATCGAACTCAAAACCTTACAATTTGAAATCCAACGGCTTGCCACTGAGCTAACGCACGCACTCTTCGGAACGTGCTTCTAGCGATGAATGCGGCTCTCTAGATATTTATATCATTCATATCAGAGCCCTGCAAACCCAGGCCCGAAGATGGCCCGGCCCGGCTCTGATGGATCTGTATTTTGTGCCCAGCTTGACCCGGCCCGCCCCAATGGAAAATGAGAAATGTGTCGTCCTAATATTGATGTCCTTTTGTCCTTGAATGGGAAAATCGTGTGAAAGGTTACCCAAGGTTTACTTCCTATATTCCTACTCTGTGTGTCTATTTGTTAGCTGTACTTGCTCTGTCCAGCCATGTTTATTATACAATAATACAGCTCATGGACTTAAAGTTTTGTACTACACTCAATAGTGCGTTACGAGTAACAGAATATATGTAAAACTGCTACACCGTATATAATACTAATACTACAACTGCTACTGCTAATACTATTTTACTATTACGACTACGAATGCTAGTGCTAATTCCACTATTGCCGTCACTCCTACTAATATTACTACTCTACTACGCATTACTATACTAATACGACAGCGAATACTACTACTGCTATTAATAGTAATCGGAAACAAAACAATTAAAATGAAATCTTCGAGTTTTACGTCCCACAATTATGCCATCTAGCTAAAGGAGACGGTGATGATGAGAAATAAATTAAATGGTGGAATTAATAAAGTGGGAGGAAACGGGAGAACGCTGAGAAACCCCCACACACGGTGTTTGTCCACCACAAAGTTCACTTGGCGCGAGCTGGGATCGATCTAGTGGCCTCATGCACCAGAGGTGAACGCTCAACCACTGAGCCACCGCTCCAGGAACACCTAATAGACCCTGGCGTCTTAGTGATTTATTTTATCATTATATTTTGTTATATTTGTAGTATCATACTATAAACAATACAGAAACATGTAACACCATTTGGTATTTGCCTTGCTTTATTGAACATTACTAGAAATTGCACTGATCTTATGAACAAGGCAGTTCACGGTTTCGGCCTCCGTGGTCTAATGGTAGCTTACCAAATTTACTTAGTAAGTCAAGTACTTGACTTAATCATACGTTCTTTAGGTAACTACGGCTCAGTCCGTGTCGATGATGACGGAATGAATTGGTGGAATGAAAAACAGTGGGAAGAAACGGGACCACCCCGAAAACTCCCACGTATACGGTTTGTCCACCACAAATCTCACATAGCACGAACAGGGATTGGTCCAACGACCTCTAGCACCAGATGAGAGTGCTTTACCTACTGAGCTACCGTTGTCCTTCATTTCACATTCTATGCAGACCGGCCATAATAACTAGCATTTCTCCATTTTTCTGTACTTAGAAAGTAAATTCTGTACCACCAGACATGTCAACTCTGACGCGAAATCGTAGCAGTTATAGTAGTATTAGCTGTGGCCGTAGTAGTAATAATAGAAGAAGTAGTAGTAGAAGTAGTAATATTAGTTGTATTACAGTACTTTGCAGCCTTGAATATAGAGTAAGTTTCCCAAACATATTACGATTAACATAGGCTGACAGTAAGACCGTACGAACACGCCAAACGCAGGGGTAGTGGAGGACATTTAAGTAAAAAATGAGAACATTAGTTTCGGATCGGTCTTTCAGTGCACGGGCCGAGTCCGTCCGGCTTGGCTCGGCCCGGAAATATATGCGCCCGGTTCGGTCCTATAACATTTGTCTCCGGCCCGGTTCGGCTGGAAATGTGCCCGGCCCAGTTTGATATTACTTGAAACGGGCATGGCCGGGTCGGGCCGGGCCAGGCCCCCCCGACCCGTGCAGGGCTCTGATTCATATCCACTGCTAACGCTGTTTTTGTTCTATTTTGACTTTTATTTTAGTACTCAGGCGAGAATTATGTTCTATGTCTTAACTTTCAGCATTCTTTCACATATGGAAAGACTCGTTTATGTATCTAAATGTTTCATTACGTATGGAGAGATAAATTACAAACAAGCATGTGCTGACATTAATACAAAGTTTCGAAATATTGTATCACAAGTATTTCAATCAATGTTGCTTTTTTATACATTTAGTAACAAGTCTTATTATATTTAAAAAAAGAAAAACACATCTGCAAAATTTTTCCCGATTCCAAAGGTTGGCTTCGAGGTTCGAACCTGGTTTACTTTTCCCCGAAGATACCCGAAGTTGGCATTTGGTCTCAAAACAGCAATAAAGAATGTTCTCATCCATTTTGAGACAAGATGTACCTCTCAGGCGTCAACATTCAAAATTTGGGCTCCGTTCTTTTGACCCCTAAAACCGTCTTTCCGCAGAAAATAAAAAAATCCTTTATTTCTTGCGTATTATCCATACAAAAAGTTATGTTGCAATTCTTCATGGTCTTTACTTTCATCTGACATAGTCTTATTAGCGTTTTTGATTTTTCGTGATCAAATGTTTGGAGATGTCCGTGCCGCACCCAATCGTTTTCTCCATTAAAATACGAAACACATATCTTTATTTTACATCTGCAATATCTGTACAGAATTTCATTCCCTTGGGTTCATCTCTTCTTACCTTTTGGGCGTCAACTTTGAAAATTTTGGGTGGAGGGTTTTGCCCTCTAAAACCATTTTTGGGCAGAAAATATAAAAACCAGTATTCCTATATTTTTGCATATTATCCATATACTAATTTTCGTTGCAGTTCTTCATGTTCTTTACACACATGTGACATACTGTTACTAATACTTTTGATATTTCGTGATCAAATGTTTGGAGGGGTCCGTGGCCCACCCAACACTTTTTCCATGAAAATATGAAACCCTTATTTCCTCATTTTAAGCTTACAATATCTGTGCCATATTTCATTCACTTCGGTTCACTTTTTCTTACCTTTCTCGCGTCAACTTTAAAATTTTGAGGTGGGTTCCTTTGCCCCATAAAACTGTCTTTCCGCAAAAATTAAAAAAACATATTCCTTTATTTTTTGCTTATTGTCCATACAAAAAGTTTCGTTGCAATTCTTGATGTCATTTATACCCATCTGACATTTGCTACTAGTACTTTTCATATTTCGTGATCAAATGTCTGGAGGGATCCGTGCCCCACCCAACAGTTTTTTATAGGAAAATAAGAAACCCGTATTCCCTCTCATTTTATGTATCCAATATCTGTGCGGAATTCCATTTACTTCGGTTCACTTCTTCTTATCTTTCGGGCGTCAAATTTCTAAAGTTTTCGTGGGGGCTCTGCCCCCCTAAAACCGTTTTTCTGCAGAAAATAAAAAACCCGTATTCGTTTATTTTTTACGTGCTGTCCATAGAAAAAGTTTCTTTAGAATTCTTCATGTCCTTTACATACATCTGACATACTGTTACTAGCACTTTTGATATCTCGTGATGAAATCTTTCGAGGGGTCCGTGCCCCACACAACCGTTTTTTTTAATGAAAATATGAAACCCGTATTCCCTCATTTTACGTCTGCAGTATCTGTTCACAATTTTAGTCACTTTGGTTCAGTTGATCTTGCCTTTCCGGTGTCTAACTTTAAAAATTTTGGGAGGGGCTTTTATATTAAACCTTTACTTTTTGTAACTTTTTATTTTTTATGAAATTCTTTTTTTGGTGGGGGAAAGGTGAGGAATGCTTTTTTCGGATATTTGTCTCTTGTCATTCATCTTTTTTGAAGTGCTTCAGTGAGATCATTTTGTAACTTTTGATGTAATTGAACTCCGTCACGATAATATAATTGTCATTCTTAACAATTTGTTTCATTTTCTTTTTTGCAGTTTGCCACACTGATATATTTGTTACAAAATTGCAGTTTCGTCCAACGTCTTTCGAATTCACAACCAGCCCAATCGCCGAGCTTTTTTGGTTGCCTGCTATTGCAGGAAAACGAGAATTGGAGGTGGTAATGCACTTTTTGAGTCGTGTATACATTAAATTATAGCCCAACGCCTCATCATCGGTAACATCGGTGCTCAGAGAGTTGTTGAATTTCAAACCAACAAACTAACTGATCTCGACACTTGGATATTCCGTGATAATGAAATTTCAAGCCAATATACATATTATACTGCATCCCAGTGGCATACACAGAATATCATTATAGGATGTGTTCAAACACCCAAGTATCAATGATATATTACGCAATAATAATAATAGTTAGGAAACGAATTTTTAAGTGCAGCACCTTTCCAGAAATGTAGCTGTTTTCATATCTAGAGTTCAAAATCTGTATTTCAAGGCACGAAATGAAGCAAGATGGACACAATTTCTTCATTTTTTTTCGTGAGATTAGCAGAAATCCCCTTTTTTCACCTATTTAATCATTCAGCATGTATTCTCCCCCTTTATTCTCCTTTTCTTGCCAAAATAAATTTGAATTAAATTTGAGAAACAATGCGAATGTAGAAAACTGCAACTGCGACTGAACTCTCTCTTCGTATGCTTACAAGATATGCTCCATTCTTTTCCGTTGATGTTGAGAGGAGTTTCTCCACATACAAGGATCTAAGCTCCAAGCGACAGATGCTTGGAGCTCAAACGTTCGAGAACTCAAATGTTATGCACAAGGCGACACAAGTTTTTTTGAAATGCGTTAATCTGCGTTTCTTTCTGTTGGTGAATAAAAAATGTTTACCTAGGTATATTACTGTTTCGCACCTAAATACATGTTTTTTTCAGCACATTTCTTTCCCCTTTTCCAATTACAACTTCGCAGCTTAAAATATGGTAATTGGTATTTATGAATTATGAATTTAACAAAAGGATGTTTGTTCCGCAAAGTGAATATCACAAGCTTGAAGGACGAAATTGACGTATTGAATATTTTTGCCTTTGGGGAATGGATTTGACACCAATGCAGTGACTGTAGTTTGGAATCAAGCTTGTATTGGTAGAAGCTCAAAAAATGAAATGAAATCTTTCCGTTTTACGTCCCACAGTTATGCCGGCTAGGCTAAAGGAGATGATGATAATGAGAAATCAATGCAGTGGTGAAATGAATAAAGTGGGAGGAAATGGGAGAACATAAAGAAAACCCACGCACACGTTGTTTGTCCACCACAAACTCCATTTGGCGCAAACTAGGATAGATGGTAGAACCACATTTCATCTCCCGTAAACATGACGTCATTTGCTTGGCGTGGAAGGACGTTGACTCGAAATTTATTCTTTCGTTTTGTGTTCCTTCGTCAACATCTTGTGGACAATCCACATAATTTTAGGTATTCTAGTATACGGTCAGGTCTTCATAAATCGTATTTCATGACACTTGGGGAAATATAATCAAGTTTTGTTCTTCATAAATCGTATTTCATGACACTTGGGGAAATATAATCAAGTTTTGTTCTTGTTACACTCTTATCCGCAGGCATTCGCTCTTAATATCGTGTAAGGTCATTAGAGATCACACACCGCCCACTAGCCAAGCATTACAAATTTACATTTCAGTGCATATATGCTGTATCTTTACTTTCTTGATACGTATTGTAAATAACAGCACACATTACTATTCAATTTGTTAAACCTTAATATTCGAATAACATTCAATTGTTTAAGCCATTAATCGAATAACAAATGACAATTCAAATCAGTTTCGATATTAATAAAAAGCAATTGTCCAAATCACATCACATCACATCACAACTATATATAAAACTACATAAGCTGACATAATTTTTGATCAGTTCCTGTAGGGCTACAATGGTTACATTTGGCATGATTGTAGCTTTCCGAAACTAACCGACAGGAAAATTGATAAAGTGAATATTTTTAATTTTTAGGGGGTCTAAAGAGGGGATGAAAAATTTCAAATGGACCCTTTTTTGGACCTATAATCTCATGTTTTAGGTACTTAAAATTGAAATAAAAACTTGAAGTTTGGTATGTGTGTACGTTTTCATTAGCGTTACCTAAGTGAATCATCAGAAATAAAAATTTCCAACCGTAGATGGTGGTTTTATGGAGAACTGAAATTATTTATATGGGACGTCTTCTACACCCCAAAATGTTTAGGTACTTCCGGCAGGATTAGAATGATGAAATTTCACATGATTGTAGCCTTCCAGGACTAATCGACAGGAAAATTGCCAAAGATGAACATTTTTAATTTTTTAGGGGTCTAAGGGGGGATGAAGAAATTCCCATGCTATTTAAATGAGAGTTTTCTTGGGATACAAAATTTTATCTTTTAGACAGTTGAAATAGGAAAAGAAACGATAGAATTGTGGGTTCAAGAGATGCGAGGCCGTAGGTCGAGTAAAGACTGTGTGTGGGAGCGAAAGCCCCGAATGGGCAAATTCAGAAAATATGAAGAGCTAGTTAACGAAATTCACTGTTCATTCAAAGGCCGATAGATAAGAAATGCAAGGCCGTAGGCCAAGCAAAGCTAGGGGTCTGAGGGCGGAGCTCCCAGCTAGCCAAAGACTAGTTACTACTCTAAAACTTCAAGCCAATATTAGAATGACAAATCATTTTTCCAAGAGAGTATTCGACAATTCATGAAGAAAAATCTTCAATCTCTTTTCTTAAATTCATCTCATAATATTCTTGATTCACTTCTTGCCAAGTTGTTTAATGAGAATTATACTAAGAAAATGTTTATTACAATGAACACATTCCACATCATTTGAAATGCTTGATGTATCCATATTATGGTTATTAGCAGATGTTTCAGAATTGTGGATGGCATTATTTATCCTAGTGTATTCAAATTGACGCTGTTATCATGATTGACGGTAGACGCAATCGATGTGTCAACAAAATTATTGATCATTGTTTCTTCATTGTTGGATTATTTTGACTTGATATATAAAGTTTGGCTTGATAGATAATGTTATTGTTGAAGAATTCGAATTTTTTCAGATAAGAGAATTTTTTTTTTCACTTACACGGAATAATATTTGATGCATCTCCCGTACAAATAGAATACTATTATATTCCTTTCTCAATTCACAATTTCACTAAGGAGCATTCACAAACACAAATTGCACTTTTTCAAAATAAATAAGTAAATACGTTAAATAATTATTACTACATTGCATTTTATATATTTAGCTAGGCCCTATCTTTTTCATAGAGATTAATTATGAAAGTAATCACCAAAATATAACGAAATTAACATACATATTTAACATTTTGTTATCCTACATCAATAATAGAAATAATGATATGATAACTAAAACTTATTTACTGAAATGACATAATTACACTGCATTCATATAAATTACAATTTAAATATATAATTCAATAATAATAAATATATAATATTGAACAAGAGCTATTCTTGGATAATGTATTTGATATAGCTCGCTTTAACCCACAAACGCTCCTTGTACCACCAGTGACCCACTTTATTTTTCACTACGTTACATGGGCTATATCATTCAGTTAGCCAAACCTCCGTTGTTCCACTTCAGGCACACTACCCGTTCTCTTGTTGTACGAATTTCGTTCAGTTTTCTTCTCAGGTTTTAGATGTAACACGGTATTGTTCAAGGCACTTGCTAACGAATAAAACTGGTCTTGGGCGTTTGTGGGTTAAGGCCTTACAAGAAAAAAGAATCTGGCGCATGGTTTCAAGCAATTCCATCGAGGAATATTGGAACTTTCATGATAATAATTCTTTTCGTCTTTGTGTTGCTCTACGCCTTGGCATGAACATGTGTAAAAAATTTACATGCATTTGTCGGGAGCAAGTCAATGAAAAGTGTTTGCATCCATTGAGCTGTCCCAAAAGCGCAGGCAGAGTGTCACGTCACGCTGAATTAAATGATATCCTAAAGCGTGCTTTGGCCAGCATAGACGTGCCTTCAATTTTAGAACCATCAGGTTTATCAAGGGATGATGGGAAAAGAACCAGATGGCATCACTTTAATCCCCTGGGAAAATGGGCAATGTCTAGTATGGGATGTCACTTGTGTTGATACTTTTGCAGCTTCTCATATCGTATCAACATCTAAGGAAGCTGGAAGTGCGGCAGAAACAGCGTGCAGACGAAAACATTAAAAATATAAATGCTTAAAAGAAGACCATTTTTTCATTCCCTTTGCTGTTGAAACAATGGGTGTTTTCAGCAAAGAGGCAAATAATCTAGTGAAACAAATAGGTTCACAGCTGGTTGTGAAAACAGGAGATCCGCGGAGCGAACAATTTTTAATACAGAGACTCAGTTTAGCAATTCAGCGGGGAAACGCAGCTTGCATTTTTAAATCATTCCCCTCTGCTCCTATTATGGAAGAAGTTTTTTTTATCTTAAATAGTTAATCCGTTCTACGCTAGCCACATCTACCATCAAGTACTGTTATATGAAGGTTCAATTATATCACATTGCACAGCACAGTGTTGCCTGGAATTTCGTATATTATGTAATGCATTGATTTGTAAATTTCGGTTAACTTTTTATCTATGACAGGTTGAGGATATTTCTTTTAATGTTTTGCATGTCTAATGTTCTTATGTTATGTTCTTTGGGTTTGTCATTTAATTTACATTTTTATATTATGTATGTCCGTTTATAACTTAATGCAACTTTGTGTACTGGAAATTGTTGCTTGTTATATAATTTTATATCTTTAATACTTAACAATATGGTATTTGTTATAATTTACTAGAAACAATTATAGACAACAATGTCAACATTTGACAATACTCTTGAGCTATAAAAATTATCAGGTTTAAAAAAATATATAATTACATTGTTAATACATGTTAATTGTCAATTTTACAAATATATTGATCATTAAAAAATAGGAGTCAAAATATAACAATTAGGTCTATAAAAATTATAAGGTCAAAGAACCTATTGTCCAGGGATTGATATAATTTGATGATTGGCTTGTCCCAAACTGATTGCGAACTTCTGCCTGTTATTTCAGGAGGACTTGAACCCACTAGGTTAGACCAGTCAAATTTGCAGTCTTGGACATCAGATTCTATGTGAGGCTCATTCAGTTGGTTCAGGAGTATCTCAATGGTATGCAGGAATCCATAGAACGACGCTAAAATGAAGGGTACGCTAAATCGACAGCCCGACGAATACCAAGACCTCCAAAATCAACTGCGTTGTTATTTAGGTTCAGTTGAGTAACGGTTCCAGGCCACATTTCAGAAAGGTGTCAAACTTCTCTAGTAAACAGACTTCACGCCATGAAATAGAACAGCGTAAAAAATAAATATTCTCTTGATGGAGAACGACACACGAAGGAGATAAAAGGCTGAATGTGCTGAGACTAGGGCCAGACGTGACAAGAAGAAAACTACTTTTTTTTTTAGGTTTTTCGATTAACAAATTACGTGTTGCGTCGGGAGAAAGGGATGCTCCAAGTAGAAAGGCTGAAGAGGTTGTGATAAGTTGTATTCGAGGTGCTGAATTTTTAAATTGTGAATGCAACACTTCCATTTGATCTTGCGAAATTCCCAAAACTCCCACTTCACACTTCATAAAATTTAAGTGTAGTCCGATGTCTGCTGCCATAGTTCGAATATTGTGTAGCTCACTTATAACTGTGTCAGAATCTCCTGCTATAATACCATCATCAATGTACCAGATATTTAATTCGGTGTTAATTCTAGACACTATGAACTGAATTGTCATGGCGAACAAAGCTGGACCTAAAGGATCGCCTTGTACTTCACGTTGCAACAGTATAATCTTATCACCTAGAAATCGGTTACTTGGTTGCGCATAACATTGATATACATAGTGATAAATCGATGGAAAACTAGTTTTAATAGTGAGTATAATTGCGCCTCTGTTTAATGTATTAGAAGCGTTAGGAAAGTCTAATTTTAGAAAAGCCTTTTGTTGTGAATGGGGAGTAGAAAAGTAAATGCGAGCTGGATGTGCTGCGGTTTCGGTTCCATTGAGGACGCATACTTCCAGTTGATGAGTATAAAGTAAAGTTACGACTGATTCTTTAATTCTGAAACATATAACTTTTGCTGATATCCTTCATCAAATATTCCCCCTTGCAATTGGTCGAATTCCACTGCTTTTCTTATTAGGTGCAATAAGTGATGCTCCGAAAAAGATTGGTCTTATTTCCTGAGCTAAATTACCTGAAAGAATTAAATGAAGTAATTCTAGAATCATCGTAGGTAATCTTTCTTTTGAATCTGACTCATGAAGTAAAAGTACATCCTTAAGAATCAAAGGACGGAGAGAATCAATACCTCCAGCTGATCCAGATAGGAAGGATTTTACAGCGTATCGTAATTCAGAAACTGAAACTCTTGTTATATTAGGGCAATCTTTAGGAGGGTCTGGTAATTAAAAGGTGTCTGAATGTGAAGGGTGATTCTCCTTAAGTGCTTTTAAACCAGATGCATTAGGCGTAGCGATGATATCTTCAGAAATTAGTAATCTGACTGCACCTCTTATGTTTCCATCGTTGAGTTTGTTTTCGACTCTTTTAGTGTTAAAGGATGAGTCAGAAGAAGGTTGAGGCTTGCGTTTGTATTTTTTTAATAATCCTGGAGTAACGTATCTCGGTGAGAATCATCCCATTCGCAAACTCGTCGCTTGACCTAGGTCGTTAAGTTTTAGCTTGATCTTGTGGAAAATTTAGTACTGCATACGGGAATAATAATAGATCCATCCATGCGCGTAGATCGTTTCTGTTTACAATACGACGGATAATATCGTAGAGAGAGGGAACTACAGATGACCGAGCATCTCTTGGGACTCTTCTTAGAAAAGGTACAGAGGATTTTAGTTCTTATATTAAATTGCAAAAGTCGGAAATCAGGTGTTTTACGTTGCGATTATTTCATCCAATTCCATTTGATGATATTAGAGATGACTTCTGTTTTGGTATGGAAGGCTTATTTTTCTTATGGAGAATTTGATGGCTTTTGCTAATATGGATGGCAAGTCCTCTTTGATTGGTCAGATGTTCTTTACAATGAGAGCAGGATACATATTTTTCTCGTAAGAAAAATTAACTAATTCATCGTTGTTGGTAAATGACACGCTTCCGATGTCAGACACTCCCTCTGTATTGTGACTATTCTGGCAGGAAGCATCATTGGAGATTAAATGATTTGCGTCACCATAACTTTCATCAAGTTTGTGCTGGTCATCCGCCACGCTGCACATAAACAATTTTGGATTGTTATTTTCGTGAACCGACTCCATCCAGCTTTGTTGAAAAAAAAAATTTAATCACTTAAACAATACAAAACTTTTAATATGTTTAAAATAACAATTTAACGAATTTTGTAACAAATTAGAAAGAAAATATATCATGGAATCAAAGTTTAAATCATAAAAACACTCAATAGTGATATATATCGTTTGTAAAAAAGCACTTCTCCAGAAGCATCTCTCCTTCTGCCCACACATATACACAGATACAATTCACAAACGCGATATATACCACCTAACCAAACAAAAATTGCGGAGCAAACTTCTGTTTCGTTTGTTCCTAGAATAGTTTTATCTTCTTTTTCTAAAATCGAAACTTTTCCGATGTTTAACAAGTACTGATTCAATATATAAGAGTGTTTTATTCATTATTGATCGACTATGACGGAGGAAACTATCTATTAAAATGCTACAAAAGCAATAAAAAGGTTTTTTTTTAAAAAAAATGATAGCCGTAGCTAGCACCCACCCAAAGGGTTACGCCTTTTATTTGGGATATGAAGTTACTATTCACTTTTGATTTGGGTGTATTGTCGAAGGGCAAGGAGATTTTATATAATCTTTATTATAATTAGGTGCATATAAGTACAGGTCATTATGGCCGTTAACCATAATCATCAGGAAAGAATAGGAATAGTGGTTTTCAATTCATTATGACATTAGTGATAGCAAAGCAGTGATGCAGGATGAATTCATTAGGTGCACTTGACAACACAACACAACATAAAGAGGATTAGAGAGCCGAATGTATGTTATCTTCTGTCCAGGGGCTACTCTAGACGCAATGAAGACGAGGGGGAGCCCTATTAGTATTGGGAGGTCACAGTGCAACATATGATGGAGTGATGTATGGGGGTGGAGTAGCAACGAAAAAGTCTTCTAGAAGTAGTAAATCTGGACTATTGGGCGGAAGAACATGTTGATACAAAGTAAATAGTAGGGAGAGAGGAGAATGTCGGAGAGTAACAGAGGGATTACGAAGAGTGGTTTCGTGGTGCATTGCATCAAAGAGTAGTGAATGGTGATTCTGGAATCGCTTCGTAACATACCTGACCCTGAGATATTCGAGATGATAGAGTATGGCGAAAGGCGTTCTCTTGTATAAGTCTCTGGTGGGTATTTGTAATTTAATGCGAAACGCAAGGCGTAGGGGGTGGCGCTCAAGAATCTGGAGGCGGCGGTAATATGACTCAGGTGCGGAGAGCCAAGCTGTAAAACCGTAAGTTAAAACGGATCGTAGAAAAGCTCTGTATGTGTTTAGAAGAATGTGAGATTTCAAACCCCAGGTTGTCCCAGTGAGGTGACGGAGTATGTTCAGGCGGTTAGGAGCTTTGAGAATGATACCTTTGAGGTGAGAAGACCATCTGAGATGAGAGCCAATGTAATACCGAGATACTTTACCGTGGGACTAGTGGCGAGGGGTGTACAGCCAATCGTGACGTGGAGGTTGGATGAATTTCGATGGACACGACTGCGTTTGCCTGGCGGCAGAAAGACAATTGCTTGAGTCTTGCTTGCATTAAGTTTGAGACGTCACGTTTCACACCACTGAAGGAAATCATTGATGGCCGCTTGATGGATGCGGTTAATATGTTGAATAGTATTATCTAGCGCCAAGAAAGCCGTATCGTCTGCATATTGAAATATACTGACGTATGAAGGAAGGGCAGGAAAGTCTGCAACATACAGTAAGTAAAGCAGAAGGGAGAGGGCAGAGCCTTGGGAAACACCAGAGTGGATAAACACAGGGAGAGAGAGAGTATCATTAATGGAAACATAAGTGAGACGGCTAGAGAGAAAATGGTAGAAGAAGCGAATACAGCAGAATAGAAGTCTGAAGGAAAATAGTTTGTATAGAAGGCCTAGATGCCAGACTTTATCAAAAGCCTTTTCTAAATAGAAAAGGATGAGACAGGAAGGCTTAGATTGGTTAAACTGAGCAGTGATGAATGTGGTAAGGCGTACCAGTTGATCATTAATGCTGTAATTCCGTCGCAATCCTGCTTGATGTATGGGAATGAGGTTGTGATCGGCAAGATGTGTGTGGAGGCGTGAGACTAGAATTCATTCAAGTATCTTACTGAAAAGAAGGGTGAGTTGAATAGGGCGATGTGAGGACACAGCTGGAGCTGGAGTCCAGTCCAGGAGCTGTATTACGTTTACGGGCAACGGTTGTGGTAATTTCTGTGACGGTGATAGGAACTGTCAACGGCGAATCGTCTGGTAGAACATGTTGAACATTTGGTTGAAGTGAGGGCGAGTCAAGATTTAGTCGAGCTGTAGGATGAGTACGGAGTGAGAGAGTAGGTCCAAGAGGCGTGAAGACGTCTTGAAGATGGTTAGCAGAAGCATTGGCTTTTTCTTCGTCAGTGAGTAAGGGTGTATCATTAAGAATTAGTGGGTAAGATGTGCGGGTGGTTTTGCCCGTGAGCTGATGAAATCTTTTCCAGTATTGTGTGGGGTGTGCTGTATCGGAAAGATTATTGCAAGCTTTTATCCAGTTCCTAGTCTTGCATGCAATGATGTAATTATGGACTGCCCGTTGGTATTGGCGATGTTGTCGAAGCGATTCCAAGTTGCCTGTGTGAGTGAAATCACGGTAGAACTGGCGGGAGTGGCGTATCAAAGGGAGGTATTGTGGCGGTAGCTTAGGTCTGTAGGAAGTAATTGGGGCCTGAGGAATAAATTGAGAGGATGCCTGATGTATACTGTAATTGATGGTATGCAGGGTATCATAGAGTTCTGTTTCTGTGGTAGGAGCTGGTACAGATTTAAGCCTATCGGAAAGAATTTCTCTGTATTTTGGCCAATTTGCACGATCGAAACGTGCTACTGAGCGGGGAGGAGATGGTTAAGGTAATTGAGGACGTCCTTTAAGTTGAATAGAAAGTTTGACAGGGACATGATCGCTCCCCTAAGGATCAAGTACAGTCAAGGTAAGCTTAGTAAGAAGATTGGGTGAAGTTATGACAATATCTAGGGTTGTATTGGAGGATGATTGTGTCGGTTTAGGGAGACTGTGAAAGAATCCTGTCGTGTGGGTCTGAATATAATGGAGAAAAGCAAGCTTTTGGTGATTGGAACGACTGTGGTAGTTAATGTCGGCCATGATAATGTAACTGCGAAAGTGGTCTGATATATATTGAAAAAAAAACTTAGAGGAATAGTTTGGCCAGGTCGGATATAGATGGTGGTAAGAGTGGTGTAGAATTGTTTGAAATATAAAGTGGAGATGAGATGTTCAGGCAGCGTTCGGTCACCAGTAGTATGTAAGCGATGATAAATAGATGGGGGGAAACCACTAGCCACACCGCCAATCGCACGGCGAGCTGGGACGGTATTATCATGGCGAAGAAGATGATAGGATAGAATTTTTAAGATTTTCGGCGTGAGGAATGTCTCATTAAGCAGAAAACAATGGATGTGTTCCTCAAGGAGCAGCTGTTCGAACAAAAGCTTATGTTTGTGGAGGGAGCGAATGTTCAGAAATAAAAAGTGAACGGCCATAGTGAAAAGGAATGAAGGTAGATGGTGAAAGAGATTACACTGCAGATTCATGAATAGTAGAACAAAAGTGTGCATAGTTGTTGGAATAGGTGCCAGTGAAATTAACATGCAGAATGGTTTTAGCGGCGAGTTGTACTTGTTGGAGAATGTGCTGACGGAGGAAAGGATGAATATTCTGTAAGGTGACTGTAAGAAATGCCAGAAATTGATCGATGGTAATCGGTTGATGGGCCGAGCTGGGAGGCGGTGTGGTAGAACCAGTATTATGTATCCGGATGGGAACAGTGAGTTCAGGCTTGAGTAAGTCTGCCGCGGGTTTAGCCTTACGTTTGTAACTGTATGTGGGATGCTGATCTGGGCAGGTTGAACATTGAGGTGGATTATTTAGATTAGTGCAAGACTTAGTCGAATGTGGGCCAGCATAATAACTGCATTTGAAAGGGTTCCTGCAATCGTGAGTATGGTGCGAATTATAGGCCTGGCAGCGCTCACAACGGACAGGAAGGGGGGAGGTGAGCGAGAAGGTTCCACTCAATACACCATGATTAAGGAGGTCGTCTACCGTCTCTTGACTTAGTGAGAACACGGACTATGTAAGTTGATCCGGATGTGTTCTTAATGCGAATGTATTTAATGATTGAACGGCCATCAAGTTTTAGTTCGTCAGCGATCTCGGCATCTGTATATTGTGGGTCGACTCCTCGGATGACGACAGACAGAGCTGGAGACTTACGAGGAGGTGGAGGCTGCTTTGTCTGATTCGATGTAAGCTTCTGAATGTTAGCAGAGGCGCCGAAGATCTCGAAAAAGTAGGTGTTGCGAAGTGTAGAGGTCATGTTTGGATCGGTCGAGCGAATAATAATACCATTCTTGGTAGGTATTAGCTGTTTAACGTCTAATACACACATGCGTTGATACACACAGAGATCAAGCTTCAGTGACCAGGATAGGGAACAGGAGATTACAAAACTCGTCACTATGCTCTAGTGGCGCTCCAGAGCAAAGCTCTTGGAAAGAATCGAACAAAAGCTCTTTTTTTAAATTGCTAGCTGAGGCTAGCTACCTTCGAGAGGATTACGCCCTCTTTTAGGGAAGTGATGTCAAGGGATTGAGGGTTGTGAGATCTCTGGTTGGTCTAAGTGCTTTATTAAATTTCTTTCATAGCAGTAATGTACTTAAAGAACTTTGCGTTCCTTAACATTAGGTGGAGAAAATAGACAAATACATATAGACAATGTAAACATACATACATAGCTGTTATGAAAGATGAATATGGACAAAGATCAACAGTAGAATAAATAAGGAACACTATTTAGGTAACATATACAATAAACATTATCAGGAGAATAGAAACTAGGTGATAATAACGTAGTAGTAGAGTAATATAAATAATGAGGATGAAGTATGAGATGAGGTGCAATCACAGGACAACACATAGAAACATATTAGTGGGCGAATGGAGTTATTTTCTTGCCTAGGGAGACTCTAGGCTATGATGAGAGACATGATCAACCCAAGTTAGTATGAGAAAATTACTATGCATGAAATGATGGAAAAATGAGAGGTAAATGAACATGAGTGACGTAATCGTTCAGAAGCAAGAGTGAGGGATCATCAGGAGGAAGCGTGTAATGGTATAATGTAAATAAAAGAGATAATGATGTGTGAAGATACCGTGTGGGTGTGGGATGTAGGGCTGTGTAGTGCATTGTGTCGAAAATTATTGGATGTTGGGTTTGAAATCGGCGTCGTATGTAGGAGAGTCGAAGGGATTCAAGATGGGACTGCAAGGTAGGAAAAGTAATGCGTTGATACAAGTCTTGCGTGGGGCTGGGCAATGTTATGCGAAATGCAATGCGGAGGGCATGACGTTCGAGAATAAGAAGTTTGTTGTAGAATTTGTCTGATGCTGAGAGGGCAGAACCCTGTGGAACTCCGGATACTAAGAATATGGGTTGAGATAGATGTTCGTTGATGGCAACATAAGTAAGACGACCTGAGAGAAAGTTAAAGATAAGGCGGATGTATGATGTAGGAAGCTGGAGCCTGATCAGTTTATGAATAAGTCCGAGATGCACACTTTATCGAACGCTTTCTCGAGATCGAATAGGACGAAACATGATGATTTCACTCTATTACAGTGTGTGGTGATAAGGCCTGAGAGTCGTAAGAGTTGATCGTTTATAGAGAAAGAAGAACGGAAACCTGCTTGAGTGAGAGGAATATTTCTTGTGTTGAGGTAGATATGAAGGCGTTTGACGAGAATGCGTTCAAAGATTTTACGGAATGTGCTGGTGAGTTTGATCGGCCTGTAAGAAGAGATCTCATGAGGAGGCTTATGTGGTTTTGGAAACATAAGTGTTTTAGATGTTTTCCAAGACATTGGAAAGTAGCCTGTACGGAGTATAAAGATGAAGAGATTAACGATGAATATGAGTAGTGTAGGTGGACACTCCCTGATATGACGATAGGTGATATTATCGAAGCCTAGCGCTGTGTTTCGTTTACATTTGATGGTATCTTTGACCTCTTGAACAGTGATGGGTGCAGTAACATGTTGATCGACACTGAGTTTATGCATGGTATTGGGTTGCAAGAATGGAGAAGTGTCGGCTTTGTCTGCAACATGGGGTGTAATTCCAGATGGTGGCGGCGCAAAAATGTTTTGCAGATGATGTGCTAAGGCATTTGCTTTCTCCGTATCTGTCTGAAGATGCGGAGTTGCCGATCAGAATGGGGTAGGGAGTTTTTGTGAACTTGCCGCATAAAGCGTTGAACTTTTTCCAAAATTTGGTAGGATGACTGGTGGTAGACAGATTAGTAAAGGTTTTGCCCCACACCGAAGTTTATAGGCCCGGATGTAGTTGTGCACAGTTCTCTGCAATTGTTGATGATGTCAGGATTTCGGGTGCGAAGGTTATCTCGATAAAGTTGGCGGGAACGTGTGATCATAGTCAGATAATCTTGTGGCAGTCGAAGTTGATTTGGAATATTTATGGTGGTAGGAATGTAAAGAGTGTATAGTAGAAGTGAGTGTATAGTAGAAGTGAGTGTATCGACAGTGCTGTAGAGGTCGCCTTCAGAAGTGGGCGATGAAAGGTATTTAGTGTGTTTAGTAAGAGAAGAGCGATAGCAGATCCAATTACCTTTATCAAACCGAAAACAGATGCGTAAAGGCAATTGAGGACGAGGGGAAGCAGAACAGTGAAGATTTATTGTGAGTTTAACAGGAGCATGTTCACTTTTCAGGGTATCAAGTACTGAAATAGTGCTATGAGTTATTAGATTGCTAGACGTAATAACGATGTCCGGTGTTGTGTCAGAAATTAGCCGAGTGGGTTTTGGTGACTGATGAATGGTTCCAGTGGTGTGTGTGGTGATAAAAGCTGCGAAATTGGTACAATCAAGATCTGAGCGACTGTGCATATTAAAATCTGCCATGATGATATACTGGCGATAGGTGTTTGAAATATGTTGTACAAATTGTATTGGGAGGGGATGGCGAGGCCGGATGTAGATTGTTGCTATGGTAATAATAAAAGATTTGACATATATTCGGGTAATGGTGTATTAGCACAATAGGACTGACGATAAGGCAAGTAAGGGGAGAAACCAACCGCTACGTCCCCATTAACTCGCTGTGCGGACTGTAGATTGTTTGCACGTAAAATGGTATATCCCGGTAGGCGACATGGAGTTGCTTTGGTTAAGAATGTTTCGTTTAAGAGAAAAACTGTTATATGTTCCTCCAGTAGCAGGGTTTGAAACAAAAGTTTGTTTTTAGTAAAGGATCTGATGTTCAAATAAAGAAAGTTTAGAGCCATGATAAAATTAAATTCAACCGGTTTGAGTTGTGGGCGATGCATGAAAATGCACTGAATTTCCAGAATATGTTGCTGTAAAGTGAATGTGAAATGTTGCTTTGGTTGCAAGGGTGATTTGCTGTAAGATGTGTGGCCGGATGAAAGGATGGATTTTTTGCAGTGTAAGATTAAGAAAAGTAAGCAGTTGATTTATTGTGACTGGGGTATCTACTGTGGGCGGAGGGGTGGTAACAAAAGATGTAGTACGCAAGGGTACAACCAGTTCTGGATGCTGCGACATTGGGTCCGGTTTTGCTTTACATTTGTAGCTATAAGTAGGGTGGCTGTACGGACATGTAGAGCATTTCGGAGGTTGATGCAAATAAGTGCATAAACGAGTTGAGTGTGGTCCTGCACAGTAACCGCATTTGAAGTCATTGTTACAATTAGCCGTATTATGCGTATTATATTTTTGGCAGCGTTCGCATCGAATTTGTAATGGTGGCAATGAACGCGATGGTTCGACTCGATGTTTGCGTTTGTATATGAAAGCTCCATGAGCAAGCAAATCGTCGATTGTCTCTTGATGGAGTGTGAGGATGCGAACCAAGAAGGTGGGCCCACGATCGTTGCGAATTCCAAGTACCCTAGAAATGGTGTAGCCTTCGAATTTTAGCTCATCATGAACTTCCTCGTCTGTGTAAGATAGGTCGACACCGCGGATGACTACAGAAAGAAGCGAGGGTCTCCGTGGTGGAGGGGGTTGCTTGCGTGTCGAGTTAGTGAGATTGGTGATTTTGGCTTATGCTCCGAAAGTATCGATAGGCACTTTGTTTCGAATCGTCGTGTATAGATCAGGGTCAGACGTTTTAAAGATATAACCATTTCTTGTGTGCACAATTTCCTTGATGGCAGCACGTGGAAGATACTTCCTTAGCTGGAGTGCAAAAATTTCTCATTGGAGAACTTGGTATCGTAATTGCGGAGGAGGATGGAAAAACATGACTGAACAGATGGAGGAGTAGAATCTGCTGGTGGTCCTATATCCATGGCGTCATTGGTAGAGTATTCGGTATGATGCTTTTTCTTCGGCAGTGAGTCTTGAACTCGGTCAGTATAGCTAGCCTTTGATTGAGGCGACCTGGATCGGACTGATGTACAAGATTCGACAGATGCGCAGGAGGTCTAAGAGTCTTTCCGTTGGCGAGAGCCAGAAACATTCGCTTGTGTCTTTGATGATCTTTTCCGCGGCCCCACCTTCGTCGGACAAACAGATGGTCCATCGACAACAGTAGGTAGATTTATGTCGACCGCTAGTTCGTTTACCAGGTTTCGTGTCATGATTCGCCATAATGAAGTCTATCCGGTGGGCAGATGCCCAGATGCTGTGTATGTGATGTGATGTGATGAAATGTAAAGATCTGATATCAAGGTTGGACTACCCGTTTGGATAGTAGTCCAGGTAAGACAGTTTCCATATCAATGCAGTGACTCTGTATACCCTTGGCTGAGATAAGTCTGATGAATAGTGTCCTGTAAAAACGCAGAGAAAAGTCCAGGATTAGGAGTAGGAAGGTTTTTCAAAAATCCTCACCGGTCTACGTAGGTGGCGCTTCAGAGGCAAAACCTCTGGAAAAGTATGAATAAAAACTTTTTTTGTTCTCTCAAATGATGTGATATGAGCAGATTTCGGACACGTGATTGTTAACTTAATTTGTAAATGATCACTTCCCAGATTCCCCAGAACTATAACTACAGCGATGAAGAAAGGAGGCAGAGGTATTCACAACATTTGGGGTAGTTTGTGAGATGGGTCGTTTATGCGATGGGAGTTGATGAATGATGCCTGTCGTGTTTGTTTCAATGAAGTTAATGAACTGTTGTTTCTCTCTCGCATTTCTACTGTGAATGTTAACATCTGCCATAATGATATAATCACGAAAGCTATTGGAGATGTGTTGGAAGAAGTTAAATGGAATATGGTGACCTGGGCGTATATAGATAGTTGCAAGAGTCACATACACTTGGCGAAAATAGGTCGTAACTATAAGATATTCCGGAAGATGAAATGAAACGAAATGTTGTCTGATGGCAAGAAAAACAGGATAGCCAATAACAACGCCGCCATATGCACGTTGTGCTGGAACAGTGTTATCATGACGTAGAAGTTGAAATTGTGGTATTTTACAGCTTTGCTTGGATGTAAGATATGTTACATTCAATAGAAATGCGTTAGCTTTTTCTTCAAGAAGATGCTTAAACAAAAGTTTGTGCGTTAGTAGCGATCGCATATTAAGAAATATAAATACAAATTCCATAGTCACGTTACGCTTACACTGTTGTTTCGATTTTTTTTGCTAGCCGCTTACGACTAGCACTGACCCAAAGGGTCATACCCTTTATTGAGGGATGAGGGAGGAAAGGAAAACTGAACGGAGATAGGTAAATGGAGGATGGTTAGAAACCAGTTTTTATTTATTTCTTTATTTCCATATAATATAAAAAACAATATGGAGGGAAGCATCGATTCGCAGCAGCGAGACTGTCTTTGAGTTGCAAGGACATTATGGACTTTGACCATAATCATTCAATTAGGATGGGGTGAGATGAGAATGAGGTGCAGGAGACGTCACAACAAGGGAGATGGTTAGAGTAGACACATGCATGTTATCTTCTGATTCAGGGCTACTCTGGATCGTGATGTAGACAATGGGAGGCCTAGTAAAACAGTAGGACTACTGTGCAGTAGATGGAAAAATGAAAGATGAATCAAGATGCGTGATGAAATCGGCTACAATAGAAAGGTAAAAACTTCTGGCGTTAGGGACTAGTAGTATAGAGTAAAGAGTAAAGGTAAGGGAGTATGGCGAAGTAATGTCGTTTTACGGAAGGAGGCGTCAAAGTGCATAGTGTCTAAGAGAAGCGGATGGTGGGTCTGGAAGCCCCTAGAGATGTATCGTAAGCGGAGAGTTTCAAGATGATAGAGAATATGGGGAAATGATTACGTGCGTATAAACCACGGGTGGGGCTAGGAAGTCGAATTCGGAAAGCAAGCCGGAGTGCAGAATATGAAGGCGTTTGTAGAAGGAGGGAGGAGCATCGACGCAAGCTGTAAAGCCATAAGTGAGGACTGATCGGAGGAAAACTTTATAGGTTTTCAGAAATGTGGTAGCAGAAAGACCCCACGTGGTACCGGTCAGGCAACGAGAATAGGCCTTTTGACAGATATACTTGAGGTAGGGAGTTCATTTGAGGTGTTGATCAAAAATAACGCCTAAGTAGGTGACTGTTTTACTGATGGTAATAGGAGTGTGCGAAATGTGAAGATGAAGGTTGGCGGGGTTACGATAGACACGGGACCGTTGGCCAGGTGGTAGGAAGATGATCGCCTGAGTTTTTGTGGCATTGATTGTAAGTCGCCACGTGTGGCACCAAAAAAGAAAGGAATCGGTGGCGGGTTGGAGTAAGAGATTAAGGCGAGAGATCGTATTTCCTGTAGCAGGAAAGGCAGTATCATCAGCATGTTGAAAAAGGGTGACGTTGGCGGGTAGAGTAGGAAAATCTGCGACATAAAGAAGATAGAGAAGGGGTGAGAGAGCCGAGCCTTGTGGAACACCTGAGTGAAGGAAAATGGGATGAGATAGATGATTGTTAATGGAAACGTAACTAAGGCGACAGGTTAGAAAGCGATAGATAAAACGAACGTAACAATAGGGTAGATTGAAGTGAAAGAGTTTATAGAGAAGGCCCAGATGCCATACCTTGTCAAAAGCTTTTTCGAGATCAAATAACAGAAGACAGGATGGTTTGGAAGTGTCGAACTGGTTGGTGATGAAAGTAGTGAGGCGGAGAAGTTTATCTGGGATGCTAAAGGAGAGCGGAAACCAGCTTGATGGACAGGGAGTAAATTATAAGCAGAGAGATAGGTGTGGAGACGGGTGACAAGGATACGTTCAAGAATTTTGGTAAATAATATTGTGAGATGGATGGGGCGATAAGAGGAAACTGAGTGCGCTGGTTAGTTGGGTTTAAGAAACATTAATGTGGTAGAGGTTTTCCAGGGTATGGGATAAAAGCCAGTGCGAAGGATGAAGGTAAAAATAACGGAAAGGAGGTAGTGTACGATATAAGGACCTTCCTTGATTTGACGATATGTGATTTTATCTATGCCGGGGGCAGTGTTCTTTTTTCGAGAGACGGTTTGACAGATTTCCGGGACAGTGATGGGGACAGTGAGTAGATTATTTAGAGGGAGCTCATGATCGGGGTGAGGTTGTAAGTTCGGTGAGGAAAGGTTTAGATGATCAGTAGATGGTGATGCATAGTTTGATCAGGCACAGTTGGGGTGAAAATACCTTGGAAATGTGTTGCAAAGGCGTTGGCTTTGGTTGTATCGTCTGAAAGAGGATGATCGCCATCGAGAAGTGGGTAGGGGGTGCGGGTACTTTTGCCGGTGAGTTGATGGAAACCCTTCCAGAACTTGGTGGGATGAGAGGTGTCAGCAAGAGTGTTGCACGTTTTAATCCAGCTGCGGCGCTTGTAAGCCACGAGATAATTATGGACTGTACGTTGGTACTAGCGGTGGAGGCGAAGGAATTCAGGATTTCCTGTACGGGTAAAATCTCGATATAGTTGGCGGGAGCGTGTGATGAGCGAGAGATAGTGGGGTGGGAGTGGCGGTTGGTGTGGTCTGATTACAAATTGTGGGATGTATTTCTACGACGCTGAGTGAATGGTTTTGGTGACAGTGTCAAAGGTCGTATAGAGTTCTATTTCTGTAGTTGAAGGCGAAACATGAGAGAGGTTTTCAGAGATGTAGGAGCGGTAACGAACCCAGTCAGATTTATTGAAACGAGGAGTGCTACGAACTGGAAATGACTGGGTATTAAAATGGGATTGCCGGAGAGGGATGGTAAGTTTTACCGGGGCATGGTCGCTTCCAAGAGGGTCCAAGACCGTGATAGCACAGCGTGGGGAGAGATTGGCGGATGTTATTACCACGTCCCGGATGGAGTTACTTTCGGGACGAGTTGGTTTGGGAAGAGTATGAATGAACCCAGAAGTGTGAGTAGTGATATATGTTTGAAAGTCTAGTTTTTGGTGGGCTGAGCGGCTATGGAAGTTCAGATCGGCCGTAATAATGAAAGAGCGGAAATGAGAAGAGATGTAGTGAAATAAGTCTTGCGGAATGGGATGACCGGGACGAACATAAAGAGTAGCAACAGTGACAGATAGATGTTTAAAATAAAGCGTAGGAATGAGATGTTCAGGAAGATTAGGAACAGTAGAGAGATGCTGGCGATAAGGAACACTGGGTGGAAATCCGATGGCGACTCCACCATTAGCACGTCCCGCGACGTCCTGGAAGAGCATTATCATGTCGAACTAACTGATAACCAGAGATACGTGGATGGAGGCGCGGGGTCAGATGCGTTTCGTTTAAAAGAAACGTAGTAACATGTTCTTCCCGGAGTAGTTGCTCAAAAAGAGATTGATGTTGTGATAGGGAACGAATGTTCAAAAACAGGAAATTCAGTTCCATGATGAAAGTTACAGCAAAAGTTAGTTTATGTGAGATATATTGAAGCGAGTCACACTGGTGTTTGAACACATCGGAGTCAAAATAAACAGTAGGACCAGAATATGTGGCTTGAAAGTCGACGTAAAGGATGGCTTTTGCTGTCTGTTGAACCTGTTGTAAGATGTGATGAATAAGGAAAGGACGGATATTCTGAAGAGTAACAGTGATGAAAGACAAGAATTGATTGATGGTGATTGGTTGATATACGGATGATGGCGGAGGAACAGTGGTATCTTGAGTCCCGTGAAGACGGAGAGGAACAACAAGTTCTGGCTTGAAAGGTTCGGCGGTTGGTCGGGCTTTGCATTTGTGGCTATAGGTGGGGTGATTAGAACCACAGGTACTGCAGAGTGGAGGTTGCGTAAGATTTGTGCATGTTTTGGTAGCGTGAGGTCCGGAGCAGAAACCACATTTGGGTGTATTCGGACATTGAGAAGTGTGATGTGAGTTGTAGGTTTGGCAGATCTCACAACGGACGGTGTTATTTCGATTTTTTTTGCTAGCCCAAAGCTAGCCCCACCCAAGGGTTATGCCCTCGACTCGGGAAGAGGTAATCAGGAAAATGGAATATGGACTACTTTTGTTGGGATAAGTGATATTGGTCCATTTATTTATTTATTTATTTATTAACATTTAATTGTCATTGGATTTTATGATCTTCTGATCATAAACATTAGCATAAGGTAGATATGGAATGATTATGTGGTATGAAAGTAATGAGTACGTGCAATACATATCACAACACATAGGTGAGGTTAGAAGAACAAGTGAGGTTATCTTCTCACCTCGGGGCTACGCGGGGCATTGATGTAAGACATTTGGTGCCCTGTTAGTACAGTTGGATTACTGTGGATGATGTGATGGAATGATGAAATGTGACTGAATATCGAGATGAAATGCATCGAGAAGAGGAATGTCGGGATGATTCGGAGGGACAGTGTAGCGATAGAGGGTAAAAAGCAGAGATAGAGAGGTGGGGCGTAATGGTGTGAGGGTAACGAAGTCAGCTGCTGTATATACTGTGTCCATGAGTAGAGGGTAGTTCATTGTCAGTCTATCGGTGATATATTTTAAGCGAAGATGTTCTATGTGGGAAAATTAATGCGACTATAGAGATCAGCAGTGGGGCTAGGTAAGGATATACGGTATGCGATTCTGAAGGCATGACGTTCTAAGATTTGTAGTTTTTTTTTATAAAAGAATGGTGCTGCAGGTCTCCAGGCTGTGATTCCGTAAGTCAGTACTGGTCGGAGAAAGACTTTACACGTAGTGAGAACTGTAGAGACTTTGAGACCCCAATTGGTGCCAGTCAAGCGACAGAGTAGGTTAATTCGATTATAGGCTTTGGACAAAATAGATTTTAAATGAGGTCTCCAGGTGAGATGTTTGTCCAGGAGAAGTGCTAGATATTTGGCTGTGTTGGAAGTGTGAATTCTTGTTCCGTGAACGTAAACATTCAGCAGCGTTGGGTTGCGGTGGACCCTAGCGCGTTTGCCAGCAGGCACAAAAACAATTGCTTGAGTTTTGTCGGCGTTGATCAAGTCGCCATTTGGAACACCAGAATGTGAATAGATCGATAGCTTCCTGGAGATGTTTATTGATGTGCTGTATGGTTTTGCCAACTGCCAGAAATGCAATGTCGTCCGCGTATTGTAAAGTGCTGCTAATTGCTGGAAGAGGTGGAATATCTGCCACATAGAGAAGGTAAAGAAGCGGAGACAAAGCAGATCTCTGGGAAACGCCTGAATGTAAAAAGACTGGATGAGATAATGCATTGTTAATGGAGATGTAGGCTATGCGTCCAGTGATAAAATTGAATATAAATCGTATGTAGGTGAGAGGCAGATTATATTTAGTAAGTGTGTAGACCAACCCGTGGTGCCATACAGTATCAAAGGCTTTCTCTAAGTCCAAGAGAACCAAACAAGAAGGTTTCGTGGAGAAAAATTGATTGTAAATATGGTTGACAAGGCGAAGTAGCTGATCATTTATACTGAATTGAGGGCGAAATCCGGCTTGATAAAGAGGTAACAGGCTATGATCGGTGCAGTAAGCGTGGAGGCGAGTAACTAAAATTCGTTCGAAGATTTTGCTGAGTGTACTGGTTAACTGAATGGGGCGGTAGGAAGAAACAAGATTGGTAGGTTTGTTAGGTTTCGGAAACATTAAAGTTTTGGACATTTTCCATGTGATAGGAAAGAAACCTGTGCGGAGTATGAATGTGAAGAGTATAGCCAGGAAATGAAGGACACAGTAAGGGACCTCTTTAATATGCCGGTAAGAGATATTGTCCATGCCTGGTGCACTGTTGCGTTTACGTTTGGTGACAGTTAGAATGTGTTTCGACTGTGATCGGTGATGTAAGTTCTTGATTATGACACAATGTGTGATTGAGTGCGGGCTGGAGATGTGGAGATTGAAAATCAATGCGATCAACGGGATGTCGAGGATAAGGATGTATTAAAGGCGGTGTGAATATATCCTGCAGATAAGTCGCGAAAGCGTTTGCCTTGTCAGTATCAGTTTGAAGCGGTTGATTATGAAAAAGAATAGGATATGTGGTGATACTACGTTTGCCGCTGAGTTGATTGAACCTTTTCCAGTACTACGTTGAATGGGATGTATCAGCTAGCGTATTACAAGTTTTAACCCACTGCCAATGTTTATATGTTGTGATGTAATTGGTGACGATGCGTTGCATGTATTGGTGGAGGTTTTGGAGGAGGTCGCTGCTTGCACTTCTAACTGAATGCTCGATGTTGCTCATGACAGGTTGAAGAGGTTGGAGGTTGAGCAAGGTTTTGACATTGTCTCGTATTGTGTGGTCCGGAGCAGTACCCAGAGATTTGCTGGTTCGGACATTTATCAGTAGAATGAGCATTATATTTTTGACATCTTTCACAGCGTAAGGGTAGTGGTGGCTGAGATCTAGAAGGCTCGACCCTATGCCATTTACGATATATGTATGCCCCATTTGACAGAAGATCGTCGATGATCTCTTAAGAGTGTGTAAGCACTCTCACCATATATGTTAAGCCGTTGTTATTACGAATGCGGATGCATTTGGTTATGGTATAGCTTTCGAGTGTAAGTTCGTCAGTGACTTCTTGGTCAGTAATATCAGTGTCTACGCCTCGAATAATAACTGACAGCAAAGGCTCTTTACGTGGTGGGGGCCGTTGTTTTAGCGGTTTTTCTGCGAGCCTAGTGTAGTGCCTTTCCCAAAGATTTCGAATCCATGTTTATTGAGCAGGGTAGTTAAAAAGTTTGAATCGGGAGTCCGTAAGACAGTGCCGTTGCGTGTAGGTATGATTTGAGTGATGTTAGCGCGTGGCATGTATTTAACTAGCTGCTTGTATAGATGGTGTGTCTGCGAGTACTTTGGATCAAAGTTGGTAAGCAGAAACTGATAAGTTTGTGGACGAGTGGTCTCTGTTAATTCGGGAAAATTTTCGAGGTCCATTACAAGACCTGATTCACTGGCTGTATCTGACAAGTCGCCTTGATGAATTTTCTTTGATGGCGGTGACTTATGTTGGTCAGTATAGGGTTTCCCGATTAACGACCTAGCAGGACTGGTTTCACGACTCGTACTCGGATTGTTGGCACCTTTTCGTTTTGCTTCTGAAGCAGTAGCAGAAGGGGCAGCTAGAACCATAGGTAGACCTTGATGATGCCCTAAGTCCCGAGAAGTATCGTGGGACATGATACTGATCTCTGGCCCGAAGACCGTAGACAAAGCAGTGTGAACCTAACTGTATGATGATAAGATGATAATATGAACAAGGTTAGACTACCCGTTTGGATAGTAGTCTAGGTTGAGTAGCTCCCGTTGCCTTTACAGTAGAACCAGACGCCCTTGGCTGGATTAGTCTGACGTCAAAGTTCTCTTGAGAAGAAACGACAGAGTACCCGGGATAAGGAACAGGAAGGTAAACATATTCCAAAGACAGCTTTCAGACGTATGGTACGTCAATAGCTGGTGAGATCGATTACAGTATCAATCTAAGTATGTTATTTCGATTTTTCAGTTTTTTTAATGCTAGCCATGGGCTAGCAACCTCTAAGAGGGCTACACCCTCTTTTAGGGAAGGGAAGTGAGAGGATGACTGGAGAACTGAAGGATTGGTTGTTGGGCTATGGGCTGTATTATTTATTTATTAATCTTTATTATTCTTATCATCAGTTGGAGGAAAGGTCATTATGATCTTTGCGATCATAAACATACTTGAGGTTACACTCGAACATAAACAAGATACGGACGTGAGCATAAAGACAACATAGTATATAAGGCAGAAATAGAGTAGAAAATATAGTCAATATAATGGGTTTGAGAAATCTGATATAAAAGTTAAAGAGCAGAGAAACAAATCAGAAGACATGATGAAAATGAGGGATGAGGTGAAGTGCACTTTACGCCATAACACAATAGAGGGTTGTTAGAAAGATGCATGTAGTTATCTTCTGCCTAGGGGTGGCTCTAGGCTAATGGAGACGTGGTGAACCCTGTTAGAGAAATGGAATCACTGTGCATATGATGGGAAGATATGAGGAAGATGTACATGCAAACGGTAGTCTTCGAGGATCTGTAGATCGAGATGGTCTGGAGGGACTGTGTAGCAATATAATGTAAAGAGGAGATGAAGCGAAGTATTATGGTATCGTGCAGGCGAGGAATGAAGTGCAAGGTGGTGCATAGTTTCAAACAGTAGAGGATGGTGATGTGTGTAGCGTTGGGTAATGAATTTTAAGCGAAGAGTTTCGAGATGGTAGCTGAGGATAGGGAATGATATTAAGGAATATAAATCACGGGTTGGGCTGGGGAAAGAAATGCGGACGGCAATGCGAAAAGCATGTCTCTCTAAAATGGCTAATTTCGTGTAGTACGAGGGAGGGGCGAAAATCCATGCCGGAAAACCATATATGAGAATGGGTCGGAGGAAAGCCTTGTAGGTGTTGAGAACGACGGGTGCTTTGAGGCCCCAGGTTGTGCCGGTTAGTCGCTTCAGGAGGTTTAGATGGTTATAAGCTTTAGTTTTAACATGATGAAGATGCGGTTTCCATGTTAAATGATGGTCGAAAATGATACCTAAATATGTAACGATTCATGTGGGAATAATGGGCGTATTATGGACATGAAGTGACAGACGAGATGGATTCCGGTGGACTTTAGGTCGTTTACGGGGTGGTATGAATACAATAGCTTCAGTTTTTGTGGCGTTAATCTTTAGTTTCCATTTAGAACACCAGTGGGTGAAACGATCGACGGCTATCTGTAACGAAAGACTGATATCCTGAATAGTTTTGCCAAGAGCAAGAAAGGCTGTATCATCTGCATACTGAAACTGGTGGACGTCAGTAGGAAGAGGTGGAAGGTCGGCAACATATAGGATGGGGAAAGAGCAGACCCTTGAGGAACACCGCACATGAGGAAAATTGGATGTGATAGCTGTTCGTTAATGGCAATGTAAGTGATGCGACATATGAGAAAATGATAAATGATGCGAATGTATGACAGCGGTAACTGAAATTTAATGAGTTTATAAATTAACCCAATATGCCAAACCTTTTCGAAGGCTTTTTCAAGATCAAAAAGGACAAGGCATGATGGTTGGATGGAATTGTAATGATTTGTTATGAGGGTTGTTAGACGAAGTAGCAGATCATTAATAGAAAAGGAGGGAAGGAAACCAGCTTGATGACTCGGCAGTAATTGGCGGTCTAGTAAATATGGGTGGAGACGTTTCACAAGAATGCACTCGAATATTTTGCTGAAAGTAGATGTTAATTGAATAGGTCGGTAAGAAGAAACAGCAGACGGTGGTTTAGCTGGTTTGGGGAACATGAGGGTCTTGGAGACTTTCCAGTCTTTGGGGAAAAAAACATGTACGTAATATGAATGTATGGTTGAGCGCCAGAAGGGTAAGTAGTATAGCGGGGCTTTCCTTAATATGGCGATAGGTAATGGAGTCGAAACCTGGTGAGGTATTGCGTTTGTGCTGGACAACAGAGGTGATTTCCGATACTGTGATGGGACTGGTAAGAACATGATTGGGTAGTGGATGAGCGACATGAGGTTGGAGTGATGGACAGTTAAGGTCAACTTGATCTACTGGATGATTGTTGCTTATGTTATCTGATGCTGAGGGTGTGAATATAGTTTGGAGGTAATCAGCAAATGCATTTGCTGTTTCGGTGTCGGAATGTAATGGCGTATCTTGTAGACGAAGCGGATATGGAGTCTTAGTATGCTTGCCACAAAGAGAATTGAAGCGTTTCCAGTAGCGACTAGGATGAATTGTATCGGATAGGTGATTGCAAGTTTTCACCCAGTGGCATAATTTGTAAGCAGAAATATAGTTACGGACTGCGCGTTGAAGTTGGTAATGAAGTCTTAGGGTGTCGGGATTTCTGGTGCGTAGAAATTCGCGGTAAGATTGTCGTGATCGACTAACAAAGGCTAGGTATTGGGGTGGAAGTTTTGGACGATGTGGAATTGATTCAGATTGCGGAATAGAGCTCCTTCGTGGCTAAGCGGTTAGCGTACACGCATTTGGCGTGGGAGACCCGGGTTCGATTCCCGGCGGGAGCTCATGTGGTTCGGATTCCACGTTAATCAGTAGGTCCACGTCTCATATAGCCTCGCTGCTGAAAGGGACGCTAAACTAAAATCAATCAATCAGATTGCGGAATATAGAGTGCAGATGCCTGTTGGATGGAAGTGGTTAAGTGAGTGACTAGATCTGTTAGTTCGTCCGGCGTAGTGGGAGATGTAGAATCAACTAAGGTGTTTGAGAGGTAGGAACGATATTGAGCCCAGTCAGCTTTGTCATAGCGGCGTGAGATGCGTGGCGAAAATGAGGATTTAACAGTAGCCAGGCCTGAATGGTATATGAGCTTGATGGGTGCGTGATCACTGGCAATTAGGTCGAGGACATCAACAGTACAACGATTAATGATTGTGTTTGAGACTATTGCTATATCTGGAGTGGTATTACTGATGGGACGAGTACAGCGAGGGAGATTAAGAAAAGTTCCTGTAGTATGAACTGTGATGAAGTCAGTGAAAGAGGTTTGTTCGGCTGCTGAACGGCTATGAAAGTTGACATCAGCCAGGATAATAAAGTGTTTATAAGTATTGTAAATGTGTGAGAAGAAGGCATGAGGTATAGGAAGGCCAGGGCGCACGTAGATAGTAGCAAGGGTGAGGGCGATGTTACGGAAATATAATGTGGTGATGATGTGTTCTGGGAGATGTAATAGAGGACAGTTATGAGACCGAAACGGGATTGTATGTCGGAAACCTATTGCAGATCCAACATTGGCTCTGAGGGCTGGCATATGACTATCGTGACGGAGTAAAGCGAAACGAGAAAAGGAACAAGATGAAGTGGGTTTGAGAAAGGTTTCATTAAGGAGGAAAGCTGTGATCTTGTTCTTCGAGTAAGAGTGTTTCGAACAGCACTATGTTTTTAACAAGGGATCGGATGTTAAGAAACAAAAATGCTATGTCCATACTGGGTACGATTATACTGAGGTTTCGAGGCGAGTTGTGTGGAAGTGAACATAGTTATTAGAGTAAGTTGCGAACATAGATAAATGAAATGTAGATTTGGCAGCGGCAATAATTTGTTGAAGAACGTGTTGGCGTTGAAAAGGGTGGATGTTTTGCAAAGTAAGGGCAAGGAATTCTAGTAATTTACTAACTGTAACGGGATCATCAACGGAATTATCAGTGGAAGTGGATGATTGGCGGTTTTCAGTGGAACAACAAGTTCGGGATGGGACTCTTGAGCAGAAGATTTGCCTTTGCACTTATAACTATAAGCTGGGTGCTGTTCGGTGCAAGTAGAACATTTCGGAGGCTGTGCCATGTTGGAACAAGAACGAGTTTGGTTAGATCCAGAACAAAAGCCGCAAACTGTAGGATTTTGGCAGGCAGATGTGTGATGTGAATTGTATTGGCATTTTTCACATCGTAGTGGGAGAGGCGCAGACGACCGGGAGGGCTCTACACGATTTTTACGTTTATAAATATATGCTCCTTGAGAGAGCAGGTTGTCAATTGTGCTTTGAGAGGACATAAGGACACGCATCATGTAGGTGGCACCAGTATTGTTTCGTATGCGAACAACCTTTTGAATAGTATGCCCTTCGTACTGAAGTTCTTCTTGAACCTCCTCTTCGGTATAAGAGGGATCAACGCCACGAATGACCACGGAAAGAAGTGGAGGCCGTTTTGGGGGAGGCGCTTGTTTACGTTTAGCGGAGTTAAGAGATGTAATGATAGCCTGCTATCTAAAGATTTCAAATGAAGCTTTATTCCGAACTAGGATGGCGAAATTAGGGTATGGAGATTTCAGTATCATGCCGTTGCGTGATTTTACGACTTGGGACAGGGGAGCACTGGGTAGATACTTGCAGAGTTGAATTGTTACGAATTTCTCATTACTGTACTTGGTGTCAAAATTTTGAAGCAGAAAAGAGTGAAGTATCGGGACAAACGGTGATGAAGATGAAAGATGAGATGAGTTATTGATGTTTGTTGGCTGGGCTTCCATGTCTGAAGTATCTGAAGCATTTTCTCGATGTTGTCTCTTTGCCGGTTGGCGAGGCTGCTTAACAGAGTCAGCATCGAGTTGTTGACCGTGTGGAGATCTGGACCTCGTGGACACGTTAGAAGTTGTAGAGGCAGTAGAACTGCCTGACTGCGTACGCTGTCTGTTGCTCAAATCCCTCTTCTTGGTCACTTTCGCAGCCGAAGCAGAGGGAACGGCCAACACAGGAGGAAGACCAAAATATCGTCCATCCACCGAGGATCCAGTAGTAATAGGTGGACCAGACATAATGGAGAGCCGTGAGCCTACATAATGATGCAGTAATGCGTGATGTGAGATATGAATGAGATGAGCAAGGTGGGACAACCCGTTTGGATAGTTGTCCAGGTGGCGCAACTCCCCTGGCTCGATCTGTGGATCCGGCTGCCCTTGGCTAGATAAGTCTGACAGACGGTTCGTGAGAAGGAGACAGAAGGTGAGGCACAGGATAAGGAAAAGGAAAAGGAAGGTTTTTCCAAAATTCGTCACCATACAATGAGCGACGCTTCAAAGCACAGCTCTGGGAAAGTATGTGTTATTTCGAGTGAACTCCAACCTCTAACTTTGGATTTCAAAGCTTTGATTTGCGGCTATTTGTGATCTCACGTTTAACAAGACAAATATTTTAAATAATGTGTGCTTTAAATAAATTACTTAAATACATCTTTTTATACAAAGTTTATGTTTTAAAATTATTGTTCAAAGCCTTTGTATTTTAATAACCCTTCTCCAAACTCAATGCACATGAATTGCGCAGCCATCTTTGGAGTTATTTTAAACTATACTAGCTGAACCTGCGCTCTGTACATAGCGCATCATTCGCATATGTGCATAAATCATCTTCTTATTCCTCACAACATATATACACTCATGTCCAAAATGATTTTCGCATATCTATAACTGTCTTTTTGTTAGAATATAATTTGATCATGATTTTGCAGGGTACTTTTAATATTAATACTATGAGTATAGTCGGGAAATGTATATTTGTGGTAAATTCCATAGGAAAATAATTATAAATACGAAAATTAGAATCAGTAAAACAAAATGTTGTTAAATGGACAAGAAAGTTTTATTTTTCGTTTGATTGTTCTTATTTACTGCTCTTTTGACATGAAATTTGGCACATACATGCCTTTGCCGATTATACACAAACTAACATTATAAGAAATACCGGGCGAATTCGTTATCAAATTATATTATTATAACAACATATTTATGGACATGCGATAATAATTTTGGACATGAGTGTACAAGTCCCCTTACAGAAACAAGTGAAAGACGTCTTGATAAAGAAATCGGCAAGGGGTATCATAAAGGGGAGATTTTTTCGATTATTTTTTTCAATATCTCGCACCGTTTGCAAGATTTGAGCCTACTTCCGGTTGGAGTTTCTAATTCATGTATGACCAGTGTTTTCTTTCTTTTTGCATGCCGTATGTAATAAGCAAATACATTATATATACACAATTAATTATAATGTCAGTTATATATGATGTTAATTGGGCGAAACACTCAAAAAATAAAGATTTATCTTAGACTCGAGAAATGGTTATCCTTCCTTTTTCATTATTATTTGGCCATGAAACATACGCCTGAGACATATACAAACCCAATATACAACAATGTGGTGTTGGAATGTATAACGCATAGGATATAATGTTTTAGTTTTTTTTTTAATTTTTCAACGCTTCAATTGTACCCTAAAAAAATGTAATTAAGAAATAATGGCCATGTTCTTTTAAATATTCAATTGGAACTGGACAATCTACACAAAATTTCCAATTGATCAGTTAAAACGTCATGTTTCTAGAGCCTGTAGTTTCCGAGATCTCATTGTCGAAAGAATTGACCACAAACATATAAACGTCCTCAACATATAGTTTAAAAGAACTCGAAAGATGGAAGCACAATTCACATACATTGATTTTAGAGAAGGCTTATTAAAATACAAAGGCTTTGAACACTAATTTTATATCATAAACTTTATGAAAACGATATTGTTATCTAATTTCAACTATTTAAACTACAAATACTTCAAATGTTTGCCTCTGTTAAACGTGAAATCACACATAACCGTAAATGAAAGATTTGAAAGCTAAAGTTATAGGTTGGAGCTCAGGCGCTTTTCATTTGCCAAAGAGAGGGCGTAACCCTCTAATGGCTGGGAGTAAGAGTACAATCTTTACCAAGCAGTACATAATTGATGAATAAAGATTTATCCAGTTCACTTATTACCTTATTCCCTTTGGATCATGCATCGGTTACCGGGGATAGCTGTGCCTCCCACCAGTAACCCCTCGGAAGAAACAGGAAGGGATCCTCGTAGGAACCGGCGCGGTCGACCATTATCAGAAAGTAGTACCGAATCTTTAGACAAACACTCTCGATCCCGTTCACCTGTTTACATACAGAAACCACATGTACAAGCAGAACAAATGCAATGCACTACAGATATGTCGCCGCCATCGACATCTACTTCTGAAATGCAACCAAACTTTGTTGTATCTCTCACACGGCCAAAGATACATTCCTTTTTGCTCACCGATTACGACAGCAAGTACAGCAATAGCCGTCATATATTTAATCAAATAATGAAGTACCTTCCTCGCGCCAGGGTCAAAGAGATTGTGTTTACCAGGAATGGCATTATTATTAAATCTGATTATGAAAGCTTCGGTATCACGCTTCGTAACAAAGCCAGCTACGAAATATTTGGAAAAAATGCTAAGCTTACCAATCTCAGTACTAAGACCAAACAAAAACCACCGCCCTCTCGTTTACCGATGATGTCTGTTGTCATTCGAGGCGTTCTGCCAGAAATAACTGACGAAGAAGTCTTAGAGGAGCTTAAAGCCGAGGGCATAGAGGTAGCAAAATGTCTTCGAATCAAAAATAACAATGGTCCAACTTATATGATTCGTGTTTTGACCATGTCTCAAATATCAATCGATACTTTGTTGCAAGATGGTGCTTACATCTTTCAAAAACGACATCGTGTTGAGCCATCTTGTACCAGTTCACCTCTTCCAGTTAGATGTGAGAAATGTCAAATCTACAATGACCATGTTACATCCAAGTGTTCAAATGTCCCCAAATGTGGGTACTGTGCTGGACAACATGAAACAAAGGATTGCTCAAATACAGGGAAGCCACCACATTGTTCAACATGTTCAAGTAATGCACATCCAGTTATAAATGCAAATCTAAGCCAGCAGCCAAAGCAGATCACCCGGAAATGACTGTTCCGCTCTTTACAACAGACGCTTCTGTTCCTTTTTTGCCAATCTATTGCTTCTCCTCTCACCGTTTCCTGCGCTATATTACTCTTATATTGCAAAATATCTTTCCATTTCAACGACAGCTAATTCTTCACCATGTTATTGCGGCGGCCTCAGTTATATTTCAAGTTAATCTCTATGCTACCTACCCTGGTCCGTATGTTCATTTCCATATTGTACCACGTGATACCGCAGTTTAAGCCCAAAGCTTTCTGTCTCAGTATGGTTCTTAGTATTCTTTTTATGAATATTCGGTCGTTATCTCAACACCGAATACTATTTGAGTAGCTACTCCTAGAACAACATGTGGATATATTTGCTTTGAATGAGACAGCCCTTAAGCCCACAACATTTATACACCTTCCTAGGTATCAGTTACTAAGACTGATTACGCAGATACTAACGCTCGAGCACAAGGCGGCGCTGCTATTGGAATCTACCGTAAACTAACTTACAGAGTTCATTCTATTCCATCACTTGTCCCCTTGCCTGAACATTTGGTGACAACCATATATCTACCAAATATGGCTCTAACCGTAGCTACAATCTATCAGGGCATGATATTCCGCTCGACTTCTTCCAGTACCTATTCTCGCAGTATCGTCAATTATTAATACTAGCGGATACCAAGATTCACAGTCGATCCACCAGGGAGAAAACTCAGTTTTCTGATTATATTTCCCTAGGTCTGCATGGCCATATATATCAATTACCCAAACATACCAGGCCGAGTAGTCAGACTACTCCTGACGTTATCATTAGTACAGCTTCAATAGTTGCTAAAACTTCTATCACGGTTCTTGACTGTATCGGCAGCGATCATCTACCAGTAAAAGCGACAATTAACCATGCACGACCACCATCGTCTCCACAATTAACAAGAACTATTTTCTTATATGATAAGGCTAACTGGGAACAATATCGGACTGATATCAATACCGCAATAGATCAGTTACAACCACCAACCTCTGAAGTTGATCTGAACAATGTTGTTCATAGCATTACAACTGCTCTTAACGACAGTGCTGCAAAGAATATCCCTACGTACCATGGGAAAACATATCAGCCAATATTACCACCGCAATATCTTACACTTATACGAAAATCCAGGCAGTATTTTCGTGAATATGAGAAAACACGAAACCCAGAATATTTAGCCCAAGCACGTCGATGACAACGCACAGTTCACAATTATATAGTTGCCCATAAAAGACTTACGTGGACTAAAACGTGCAACAAGTTGAACACCGAAACACACCCCACAAGATACTGGAAACAGTTTCACCTGTTAACTGGGCAGAAAGTCAGTACTTCATACCCTCTTGTTCAGGACGATCAGCCTTTGCACACTGATCAGGCGAAAGCGGATGCTTTCGCATCTCACTTACAAACAGTCTTTACGCCGCCTCTATCTACACATCGTTTAAGTCCCCGCATATCTGAACCAGCAATCAACCAACTGCTCCAACCATCAATCACCCATGAGTTGGATACAACACATCCTTTAAATCACGAAATTACCTCAGATGAAATAAGAGATGCTTTAAAGCGGAAACGTAATACAGCACTTGGTTTTGATCATATATCTTATCGAATCCTCAAAGAGTGCTCACTACAGTTTTTCTCTTCCTGGCCACGATTTATACGTTTATTTTAAGAACTGGATATTATCCACACGACTGGAAGATGTCTAAAGTTTGCATGTTCTTAAAACCAAACAAACCACCTCACTCCGTGAAGTCATATCGGCCCATACAACTGACATCTACTTTGGGAAAATTATTTGAGAAAATACTGGTGCATCGTCTCCATCCATATTTCAATGATCATCACCTTTTACCTTCTCATCAGACAGGATTTCGTCCATATTACAGTCTCAATGATCAATTACTCCGTCTTACCACTATTATCACAAATCATTATAACAAAGCAGTACCGTCCTGCCTCATACTCATGGACCTTGAGAAAGCATTTGATCGTATATGGCATTATGGGTTATTCTGTAAATTGCTGAAGCTCGGTGTTCCTCTAAATTATCTTCGAGTGATCTACTCTTTTATATTAAACCGTATTGCCTATGTTAATATCAACGGCTCTCTATCACATCCGATTTTCCCCTCTACGGGAGTGCCACAAGGGTCAAGTATATCACCTCTTCTCTATATCCTATGTGCCTCCGATTTATCATCTCCGGCACCTCATAAATATCTCTTCCAATATGCGGATGACACTGCTTTTCTTACACTCGGTAAAACAATTCAGCAGATTAACGTCAATTTGCAGACTACAATTACGGACTTTCTTCGCTGGTGCAATAAGTGGAGACTTACTGTTAACGAAGAAAAGACACAAACTTTAGTTATTTTACCGCCCAATTGTCGTAGTAAATCGTAATCCGAATTTGCTTGAGATACGTGTTGGAGATCATCTCCTCCAACCAACTAAAACTGTTACTTATTTAGGTGTAATTTTCGATGATAAATTGAGATGGTCAGCACAACTACAGAAACTTGTTACAAAAGGCAAAAATAGACTTCAACTTCTTCGTCGCCTTGTAGGTCAAAACTGGGGTTTAAATTCAACATTGCTACTGAACACTTGTAAAGCATTTATGCGGGGTATTCTCACTTTTGGTCATGTCGCCTGGTGTTCAGCCCCTCAAAAGTTTTATAACAGATTAGAGATACTCGAGCGTCATGTTTTTCGGCTAGCATTTCGTATCAAACTACCTTACCATAATCAAGATCTCTACGACAAGATAAACTTTCCGCCGCTTGTACAACACATTGCCCAATTACGTAGAAAATATATAGCTAAATGACTTTACGACTACAAGGATATTTTTCTAGACACTATATTTATAGATTTGGAGCAAGAATCGCAGTTCAGATACTTTTATACGCCACTAAGCATCTTACTTTCCATTTATGTTCGCACTCTACTGGATGATCACCATCATGTCAGATTTTTCCAACGATAACTCATTCATCTTGACATTCCTCATCTTTTTCCATTGTAGCATTGTTTATTTATCACACCACTAACAAGGGCTTCCCAGTGTTTTCTCATTAGTCTTGAGCCGCCCCAAGACAGAAGACTAACCTGCATTCGTTATACTTACAAATTTACTTGTTTTGTGTTGTGATGTCAAGTGCACTGCATTCATCATTATCACTCGACTGTCGTTCTTCCAATTCGACATTATTTGAATACCATTATTGCTTTATATATTTGTACATTCATTTCGTCGCATTCTTAGTACCTTCACTGTTCTTTATCATTTCACTTCATTATATATTTAATATATATTAGTTAGTTATATTTATCTTGACTTCAGTAGATATTTCTTATATATTAGTTAGTTATATTTATCTTTCCTATGTTAATTTTTCTTTATATTTATGTTTTCTCTTAACTTATCAATATATATATATTGCTGTAATATATTAGTTTCTTTGATATTTATTAATTAATCACCAGTATATTTCTCTACAGCTCAATGCCCAACTATAAGTTAAATAAAGGCACAATTGATGCAAACACACCCCATGCCAAGAGAGAGGGCGAAACCCTCTAGTGGCAGATTAATCTCATCTTCTGCTTTTGAAACAATAAAGATGGTCCCCAAACCTGGCTCCCTCAAAAAAAAAAAAAAAAAAAAAAAAAAACGCTTTTCATTGCTGTTGAAACATTTTAATAGATACATGTTTGCGGACATTTATATGTTTATAGCCAATCCTTTCGACAATGAGATCTCGAAAAACCACAAATGCTAGAAACGTGCCGTTTTCAGTGGTCGATTCCAAATTTTGTGTAGATTGTCAAGTTCTAAGTGAATATTTTTTTAAAAAATAGTCGTTATTTCAATATTACATTTTTAGGAGTAGACTGGAAATGTGTAAATTATAAAAAAGGTAAAGCATCATATCCTATGAGTTATACATTCCAACACATCATTATTGCACGCGGAGTTGTATTTCCTTCAGGCATCTGTTTCATGGTCAAATGATAATGAAAAAAGAAGGATAACCATTTCTCCAGACTAAGATTAATCTATATTGTTTGGAGTGTTTTACTCAATGAACGCCATATGTCACTGACGTTATAATTATTTGTGTATGTAATGTATTTGTTTATTAGATACTGCATGGAAGAAGAAAGAAAACACTGACTATACGTGAATTAGAAACTCCAACCGAAAGTAGGCTCAATCTTGTAAACAATACGAGATTATGAAAAATAATTAGAAAAAATCTCCCGTTTATGGTAAACCTTGCCGAACTTTATCAAGACGTCTTTCACTTATGTCTGTAAAGGAAAGTGAACATATGTTGTGAGGAATGAGAGGAGATTCATGCTCATGTGTGAATGATGCGCTGTGTAGAGAGCTCAGCTTCAGCTAGTGATATTAAGTCATTTTCACCTTTGAAATGATATTTGGAAAATAGAATTCCTTGGTAGTATGTAGAATAAGTTTTGCTTGTGACAATTTTCACCTTCCTTTAAATTATGTTTAGAAAATATAATACTTTGGAGTATGCAGAATAATTTTCGTTTTTCACCTCAGGCCATTTTCTAAAAACTAAGTTTTCTCTTCTTTCTCTTCTGATTTCTTTTTCCTTTTTTTTTTTTTTTTTTAGAATTTTATGTTAATAGCAGAACAATTTAAAAGTACATCTGTTGATTAACTTTTAAAGAGACCATTTGTTTTCGAAAAGATAGAAAGTTTTAAAGACAAATTTCGAAATGTGTTGGTACGTAGAATATTTTCTTTCCTTCTCATTTCAGAGTATCGTGTTCTCAAAACGACTGTTTGATAAACATTATACCGTAGTAAAGTGGAGACAGAACGTAAGAGATAGAATATGCATGTACAGTCAGCCACAAAAGTACTTGAATCCCTGACTGCTATACTTCCATTAGCCCGGGTTAAAACTGCTAGTAGCGACACAAGCCGTCTGACAGACCGTAGTTACTCACTTTTACACATCGACGACTAGGACCAAGAACCCCCAAAGCGACCTAACAGTCATCGCATATAGCAAGGCACTGTGGTTGAGATCCTTCTGCTAACATCCCTTGATCTACTATTTTACCTTCCACTTTTATTTGTTGTTTCCTATTTTTTTAAAGTCTTTGTTTCATTTTACTGCCTAGTCAGATTCCAGTTTAGCTACAAGTCCTAGAGCTAAGTTTCTCATCTAATTTTCCCGATCATCTCCTTGTAGTTATTCAGCTATAGACCTGTCATCTCTTACTTGCACAATATGATTATTGACAAGTTCTTGAATATTTACTGCAGTAAAAGTTATCAATTGATTAAGATGAAAATTTTATATGTAATTTGTGCACTATAAAAATACTTTTGTACTATACCTAGGTATTGAGGAATGGTGGTTGCATTTTCAATATATAATTAAAATTAATACATGATAGCTATTTCATCAAGTTTTTCATGAACTTTGGCTCTCTTGCAGCTGTAGAAGTTATGAACGTCTTTCATCCAAATTTTGCCCATTCATTATGTAAATCAAGTTGCTACTTTTCTACGCTACTGGGATTAAATTTTCGTATTTTCGACTTTCTTCACTCGCGCTAATATATATACACATATATGAATGTATACAATTAATTTGCTGTTGGATAATTGTTTCATATTAAAGAAACTGTTCAGAAAAATTACTGATGGAAATACTGTCTCGTTTCAAATTTCTTAATACCTTGTTAACTACTTTGAAATTTCTTGGTTTAAATTTAGTGTTTAATCTAAATCTTCTGTAAAGCATTTTATCGGCTTCTGTAATGAAGATTTGGTATGAAAATATGGAAACAGACAGAAGAACACTTGTGTCAAGGCTCAAAGTAACGCGCTATGGATGGAAAATGTGAATGTATGGTAAAACGTAACCGATTAATTCATCGGGGTTAGTGTGATATAACAGATGGTGTTACAAACCAAACTTCGAGTTAGGTTTTTACTTCTGTTCAAGACCTATTCAACTTTGTTTTATTTTATAAAAAATAGTAGGATACTTGTAACACTAAAATTAATAACTGAAACAACGTAATACCAGACTAATGTTATTTAATTTTCTCCTTAAATATGACAAGTTTCATAATGTAAGATAATGAAATTATGGATATTTCATCAATGTACACTGCTTTTTCATCTTTAAAATGAAGATGAGTTTTCGATGTGAAGCATCACAGCCTCTGAAGTGAAAATCAAGAATGAACCGCTGCTTGACCAATGTGATCTTATTAACAGCTTATTTAAGTATCATTTTATTAAAATTTGACGTTTACATCTCTTTAAACTTCACCGGTTGACATTCCAACGAACAGTAGTAATCCTTAAACTTGAAAAAGACACGTTTTGCTTTGTGAAAAGAGGTCCAATATCATAGCATGGGTTCGAGTCCTGGTATGGGTGAAAACATTTTGTAATTCAATTTTCGTTCCAATGCTGCTTTGAGGCTCACAAAGCTGCTTTAAAATTAATATCAACGACAATCTAGGAAGTAAAGGTGCTGGAGGAAGGCTTTAACTACATAAGTTTCAAAGTGTAGAGTATGTCCATCTGGATGATATATAACGCAACAGTGGGCTTTTCGTATCCACGGCAAGGTGAACAAGTTTCACAAGGAAGAGGAGGAAATGAGATAAGTTGAACTCAATAAAATTTATATGGTCAGAGTACTGTGGGTACTTACAGCTTGAAAAGTAAATACAAAATATAGGGTGGGCACGAAATCACTGTAATAAATATGTGAAGGAGTTTTGGGGGAAGCGACTTTAGCCACCCTGTATATTAATATTCAGTTCTTACTCCACTCAAAATAATCTTGAATATGGAGTTCAATGTTCTGCATGATGTTGAAAAGTAATGTAAAGACACACGATTCACCCGTTGCTGGTTTGGACTTTTAAGCCCATTCTTTTGTGATCTCCAGCTGAAGCTAGTTTACTATTCTCACAACGAATTCCTGTGGATTTTGGTAAGTATCAACAGTCTCAAAACTAAAAGCTCAGCACGGAGAAATATTTGACAGAAAAATATTTGACCGTCCTGGAAGAGCAATGTTCCTCTTTCACAAGGAATTCACCGATATGAAGTTATTGATGTCAGAAGACCCGAAAAATTGAAAGAGTTCACTTTTACAATGTCTTCATTTTAAATTAACATTTCTTGAATAAAAAAAAATATCTAGTAAAACTGAATGATTAGCGTAGACTAAACCATAGTTTATGTGCGAAAATGGGTTCGTTCGTTTGCAAGATTTTAATTTTTGAACTTGTGTCTACAACATTGGATAGTAAAAATATCAGGTAGTTTATACAACGTATTGAGCATTTTGGCACAAAATGTTAATGAATGAAATCTCAGGGTATGAATCGCAGCGGGTTATGCCTAATGCCATTTCACAACCAATAATTGAAAGTAGTAGATATGCAAAACGTGTTGGATTTATAATCAGAGCCGTGAAGTTGTGTGGACTTTCCGCACATCTGCGCTGTGTTTTACAATTTCATTCCGATAAAGAGGCAAAAGTTGAGCACGCCAAGAAAGAAACGTATGCTGTTTACGGAAAGGGAGTTATCAAAACACAACAGCCAAAATACAATTTGGTCGCTTTCATTCTGGAAATTTCGATGTCTAAAATGATACACGCAGTATAGGAAAAATCACAAAAAGAAGTAGATGATATTCTGGCAAAACGGGAGCAAGACTTACATGTAAGAAGTCATGACATCGGCAATTAACTAAACATCAATCACAGAACAGCGATAAACAATTTGAACAAAGCTGGCCACGGAAAAATCTCGACGTTTGAGTGTCGCATGATCTTACTCAAAAATATTTATTTCATCGAATTTCTATCGACGATGAAGGATCTTGGTCGAAGTAAGGAGAAATTCCATAGTCTATAGCGAAGCCCACACTGATGTCCTGGAAGATTACATTGTGCATTTGGTGAGATTGGCAGGTCATTGTCCATCACGAGCTGCTGCCGTCGGGCAAAACAATAAACTCGGGGTTGTATTTCTGATAACCAGAGCGAGAGCACCTAGCAATTCAAAAGAGACGGTCCAATATTGGTCAACAGAAACCGTGTCGTATAACACGTAGACAATAGATCGCATACATTTTTAAACTCATCAAAATTTGCGAAAACTTGGCTGGGAGGTTTCAATGTATTCACCGAATAGCCCCAACTTGACAACGCCAGATTATGATTCGTTTCTATCCCTTGAGAATAACTTAATGGTATTAAGTTCGTTTGAAACCAAACCGGTGAAAACGTCTCTCTTCTTCTTCCTCTTCATCTTTTTTACCGGGAAGAACAGAAGTTCTATAGCTGGAGCAATACATATGGTGTTATCAGAACAAACAGAAGGCTGTCGAATAAAATTGTTCGTATGTGGCTTCACAATGTTATATTCAATTGCAATAAATCATTTCTCAGTTATTACTTTCATATGCTCTTATTATTCTACATCCCATTGTGTCACAGTTCTTAGTGTTAAGTTGATTAATTAGTTAATTAATTGAGATGTGATGCCCCTTTCCAACACTTTTTATATAAGAGGAAACTTTAAAGTGCAAAACGAAACAGTACTCCAGTTATAATTCGAGTTAAACATCTTTCTCTCAGCGAAATCAGTATTAAATACATAACTATAATAAGAACAACGTAAATATTTCTTCATTCCCTTCTAGAAATGTGATTTTGCCATTTCAAAATGTACCACTACAAAGAAATGAATTATTCTAATTATTAGGGAACGATTTTAAGTTACGACTTAGAGGATAATATCTGGTTAATTAGGGTTTAGCGTTTCTTTAAGCAGCGGATCTGTTTGAGGTATGAACCTAGAATTCAACGTAAAGTCTGAAGTATGTAACCTCCGACCGAAACTCAAACGCTGGTCTCTCGTGTTTGAGAGGATAGTAATAGAATAGTGAAAATACCTTATTCCGTGCTTCCAGCTATGGCATTATACATTTACAATTCGTATATTTTTTCCAGATCCAATTTGAAAAGAAAAATTTTATAATGGATTATTTAAAAAATGTTCTGTCTTCGCATAGATTAGAAGAAAAAAATGCCTACTCAAGGATTTAAACACACAATCATAAAATCAATAACTATTACCTTATATCATTCAACTAATTCGTAAGCTACTTCAAATTTTTGTGTATAGTAATTTTCCTTTCCATATTAGGATTTATTTTTCCTTTCCACAGCCAGATACGACTGAGTTTGCGGTGAGGTAATAACATCTCTTGCACTGTATAAACGTATTTCGTACGTTACATTTTTTCTTTTGCGTCACAATAGCTGATGTAAAATAGGTTGAATATAAGAAGTGATTTAGTTTTGCAATGATCGTTAATAATAACAATAATAAATCAATAATAGACTTGTAATAACAATTACCTAAACTGTGGTCTCTAGTTCCTGTTCTGTGTTCTGGTAACATTGAGTATTTTTGTCGGTGTCAAAAATTGAGTGCTAGGTGTAGAAGTGTGTGATGAAATAGATATTTTTTTACGTTTATCAGATGTTTAAACATGATATATGTGACTGTTTCACAAAATGTACTGATACTAAAATGAAAATTGAAATAAATTACCTAAACAATAAACTTTAATGAAAATTAATTATTTCAATTAATGGTTGGTTTTTAACACAGACTTAGTGGCTCGTCCAGACTTACATAAAAGAATTTTAACTAGCTAACAGTTATTGCGTAATTTCAAGGAAATGATTAGCGTAGGTGAGTGGATGTGTTGTTGGACATTCGTAAACGATTTATTTAAGACCCTGGTATGGAGCGTGGCACTGTACGGATCAGAGATGTGGACATTGAGAAAAGCTGAAATATCCAAGCTGGAAGCATTGGAAATGTGGTGTTGGCGCAGAATGCAGCGCATACCATGAACCGAAAGCAAAAAGAATGAAGACCCAATAAACAAAGCTAAGGAAGGACGAGAGATCGTGAAAACAATAGGAAAAAGAAGAAACAGCATGCTTAGACATTTTATTCGGCACTCTGATTGGATTACCGTACTGATAAGGGGAAAGACAGAAGGAAAACCAGGAAGAGGGAAATCAAGGATATAATATTTAGATGCAGTTACGAAGAAGAAACCTTATCAAAGTATAACACAGCTCTCCCAAGGGGAGTAGCAAAGGTATGCTGCCAGCTTTTAAGTGGGGCATTGAAGTTCCAAATCTATGTCAGTCAGCAGTCCATAAGGCTATCTACGGGAGAGCTACTTAGTTGAACAAGCACTTGAACAAGCATTTGGTGAGCACGCTTCATCTAGAGAAATGGAGCATACTTTGACGGCAAACGCATTGATGGCATTGAATATCTGACCGTGCTCCTCAAGAATGAAGCAAAAGAAGTTAACTGCGCTCAAATTGAAAGATGGAAAAGCTCAAACAATCGCAGAAAGACTCCAGGATGTGTTAAAGAAGTTCAATCTGTGAGGATCAATATTTTGTTGCCAACACAATAAGCTGAATACCATCAAGAAGACAGGCGTTATTGTTCGGCTGCAGCAAATGTTCGAAGAGAAAGGTCACCCCAAACCTAAGTTCATCAGTTGCCAGAACCATGTGCGTGATCGTGTTCTTCGCGTTGTCATGGACCTTGAGCTATGTGAGTCGACTAAATCACCAAACAGTACTTCTTTGTACAGGATTTGATGAGCAATTATGATAAATAGAAAGCAGCCTTCAGCAACGGTAAAACTGAAGGAAACAGGCAGCTGGAGAGACGACACGAAGTTTCTCTACCACCTCACTCGTGTCTTCCGTCACTTCACTGAGAAGAATGAGATCCCCTTCGTGAAGTTTCAACAGATCCCAAACATAAGCAATGCACTTTGGAACTCTCGTGCAATTCTAGCCCTTCTTGCGTTTATTTTGATGCTAGAACAAGCAGCGTAAAATCTGTTCATTCATTTCCTACTCATGGACTGACTTTTGGTTTAGCAGTCAATTGCTCCACGCTGAAGATTTTGATGAACTATCTGCAGCTCTGAGTGACTACTCAGCAGGTTTCAAATGCTTGAAAAACCACTGGAAAACATATGAATCTCCAATTAACATTGCCCAAAGCAACCAGTACTGTAAACATGTTATCTTAGTTATGGAAAACTTGTACGACTCCTGCCGCCACAAGCACAACTGTTCACTGAGATTCATCATGTCCAATGACATTATAGTGAATATCTGACTTCCTTTAATATTTGATGACCCTATATAATGTTATATATATATATATATATATATATATATATATATATATATATATATATATATATATATATATATATATATATATATGATTCCAAAGCTTGTGTTCAATTTTGTATCAGCCTACAGTGACTTCAAGAAATTGACAAAATACTGATAAATAACATTTTAAAAATCATTTTGTGCGTGAGGTTTCTTTCTCAAACCACCTTGAAAGTATGACTTTTATCTAATCTTGAATGAAAGCTCATTAATTTATGATACAGGGAAACGAGGTTGTGAAAAAGTCATCACCCTATTATACACTCTAAAAACGGTATAGTTGGAACAACCAGAAATATGATTGATTGTATCAATACTGGATTGTTAATATATCGCCAGCAATACTTACAACTGGGAGGACAATAGTACAAAAATATAGCTGGGCCAATAAAATGTATTAATGTTTCAGTCATTTTTATGATGGTAACAACTATGTGAATTACGGTACTTGTAACTATAAAACTGTCACGTAGTTTGCAATACAGTACAGAATAGTTGTGGAGATCAGCACAGGATTTATTTTGCCTTTCCCAACGATATATGTTATTGCAACGAAACTCAAATTGCCATGGTTGTTGGTGTAACGTGTGCTATGATAATTACAACCATCGTTTTTGTGCTGGGTTTATTATAAACATGGTTGTCGGAACATTGCCTATAGATTGGTAGTATTCCTTCAAACACACTTGATGCTGTGAGATCAAAGCAGGTAACAACTCCATTAGGTTCCAATTCGTTTGTTTGTTGTAATATCCTTGTACCCATACCAGAGATATAAAACAACTATTAGTGAGAATTTGTGTTGGGTCTTATTTTTTTGCTATAAGCGAAGCTTTATGCGGTATATTTGATATTTATACAAGTAAGATATAACATGTTATATTCCCTGTAATCCTTCACGAAATTGAATTTCCTGACAGATTTTACATGAATTACAGTGCTGTTATCTCGTGTGATTATTTGTGCTAGAAACATTATTCACAAGACTCTACTAATTTGCATTTCAGAAAATGCATAAACTTCCGGAAATAAACCTTTCTTCTCATTTTTCTGTTAATTAGTGTAGATTCCATATTTTTTAATATCTGTTTTACAATTTCTACAGACATATTCACAATTGTTAAGACTTTTCGTTCTTAAAATTGCAATTGTGATTCTAGTACGCTATTCAGCATATGCGTAATATGAAATAATACATACAACCATTTATATTGTTCACACAAGTACTTGTATTCTGCTTATAACTATACAAACGACCACTATATAATATGTTTTAAACAGCGCATAAAAATGTCCTCATATGATTGTGGTAGCATAGAGAGTAATCTTAACATGGTTCACGTCACAAGAAGAACGTTTCCAATGACCGTGCCAAGTTTAACTATATGTTTATGGCTGTGATGATTTGACTCGTTTTTGAAGTGTAGCAATTAGGGGTTCAATTACTTTTGTGGATGACTTTACAACATAAAAGTACGTTGTTTTCAATGTAATACATAGAATATTAGTCTTGGTTCCATGAAAAATATATTGTAATTTCATACATGTTATTTTTCTTTACCACTACCGCAAAAGTATTATTGCTAGTAGGAATGAAGCTTTCAACTAACAAGCAAGGTAGAGCTCCTTCGTGGCCAAGCGATTAGCATACCCGCTTTTGGCGTGGGAAACCCAGGATCGATTCCCGGCTGGAGGTCATGTGATTCGGATTCCGCAGTAGTCAGTAGGCCCCGTCTCATATAGCTCGCCGCTGATTAAACTCAAAATCAACTCAACTCAACAAGCAAGGTTTTCGAAGTGTCACACTCCGATTTGCTTGAAACTCCTGCAGTGAGTAAAGCAATCAAAAGTAGGACATGCGTGTTTTGTTATTTCAACCAACGTGGAGGATGAAAGGGTGAACACTTCTACAGTGCGAACATAGGACAATATGACACCTTTTAGCAAGGCCATAACTAGCAACGCACAATGGGAATTTACTTGAAACGCCTGCAGTGAATAAAGGAACCAAAACTAGAACATATGTGTTACATTTTATATCGGCCAATGAGGGACATAAAGGTGGTAAACATTGTGCAAAAGTAGGAACATTGGTCAAGATTACACATTTCAGCAAAGCCATAACTAGGAACGTACAATGGGAATTTGTTTGAAATTCCTGCAGTGTATAAACGAATCGAAAGTAGAACATATGTGTTTTTTTATATCGGCTAACGTGGGGGACAGAGGTGGTAAACTTTCCCCTAAAGTGGGAACACAGGGAAGTATGACACATTTTTTAGCAAGATCATAACTAGCAACCTACAATGGGAATTTGCTTGAAACTCCTGCAGTAAATAAAGGAATCAAAAGTATGATATATGTGTTTTTTCTATATCGGTTGATGTTGGAAATGAAGGTGGTAAACACTCCCTAAAGTGTGAACATATGCCTATATGACACATTTTTTGCAAGGCCATAAGTAGCCAATGGGAATTTACTTGAAACGCCTGCAGTGAATAAAGGAAATAAAACTAGGACATACCTGTTATTTTTTTATATCGGCCAACGAGGGAGATAAAGATGGTAAACATACTCCTAAACTGGGAACATAGGACAATATGACACATTTCAGCAAGACCATAACTAGCAACCCACAATGGGAATTTGCTTGAAACTCCTGCAGTAAATAAAGGAATAAAAACTATGATATATGTGTTTTTTATATCATTGGATGTTGAGAATGAAGGTGGTAAACACTCTGAAGTGCGAACATATGGCTATATGACACATTTTTTACAAGGCCATAACTAGCAACACACAATGGGAATTTGCTTGAAACTCCTGGAGTGAATAAAAGAATCAAAAGTAGGGCATACATGTTTTTTATATCGGCCAGTGTTGGGAATGAAGCTGGTAAACAAACTCTGAAGTGCGAACATAGGGCAATATGACACATTTTAGCAAGGCCATAACTAGCAGGACACAATGCAGAGTTGCTTGAAACTCCTGGAGTGAATAATTTAATCGAAAATAGGACATACTTGTTTCTTTTTTATATCGGCCAACGTAGGTGATGAAGGAGGTAAACACCCGCCTAAATTACGAACATACGCAATAATACACCTTTTAAAAAGTCCATAACTAGTTAAGCCGTTAGAAATACACATTGGCTAAAGTTGGAAAAAAGCCATAACATTCCACTTGTAACACGCTTATCAAGGGTAAAATGAATTAAAATCAATGTCCAATTGTGTTATAAATTGTTCGTACTTATCATTTAGTTTCTAGTTTCGTGTGATGTAACCATGCACTAAACACTCAAGATATTGCTCTTTTAAAACGAGTACAAGCGACAATTCAAACTGTAGTAACGAATTCCAATATTATCTCTACTCACCTTGGAGCTCCTTCGTGGCTAAGCGGTTAGCGTACGCGCCTTTGGCGTCGGAGTCCCGGGTTCGATTCCCGGCGGGAGCTCATGTGGTTCGGATTCCACGTTAATCAGTAGGTCCACGTCTCAAATAGCCTCGCTGCTGAACGGGACGTAAAACTCAAAGTCAACTCAACTCTACTCACCTTGGCAGATATTTACAAGAGACTCATCTATTGGTTTTCTTAAACTCTCCATAACAACATTAATTCATAGCACTTCTCATATTGCATGCAGGTGATGACACAATATTTGTAATTGATTCGCTATTTGCCAGACGTATCGGCTACTATTACAATGTTTTCCCCTTATTGTTACTTCTACGAAATTTAAAATCAAACAGCGAATCGACAGATTTGGTTGCTTGTTATGGCCTTCCTACATGGTGTCATAGTGCCCAATGTTCGTTGTTCAGGGGAGCGTTTAGACCCTTCATCCGCCTTGTTGGCCGATAAAAAACAAACATATGTCCTATTTTTGATTCCTTTATTCACTTCAGGAGTTTCAAGCAAATCCGCATTGTGCGTTGCTGATTACAGCCTTGCTGAAAGATGTTATATTGCCCTATATTCGCACTTTAAGATTTGTTTAGCCCCTTCATCCCCCCTTTGGCTGATATAAAAAAACACATATGTCCTACTTTTGATTTCTTTATTCACTGCAAGAGTTTCAAGCAAATTCCCATTGTGCATTGCTAGTTAGAAGCCGTCCACATATTACGTAACGCGATTTTGACCAATCTTACCGTCTCCCTCCCCTTGTCGTGCTTCCTAACGCAAGGTCGAACCCCTCCCCCATTTGTTATGTAACACTTTCTGATTTTTGTTTTTCACGAATTTTGCTTATTTTGGGGAATATTACAATAAAAAAATATTTTAATGGTAGAGCCTTTTAATACAAAATGATTGTATTCTGAATATATTACTAGTGTTCTTTTGCTAACAAATGAAAGTATTAGAAAATAGTAGAACCGTAATATTATTTTAACCCATTAAGGCTCTTTAATTAACCAGCCCTAATTCTTCAAAGCTGCATGCTGTCGTTTTCCCAAAGAGACTGCACCAAACCTTTTAGGTCACCGATGATGGCAAGGAGGAAGTACTACCGAAAGGTGAAGGTGAAACAAGATCTAAACATTTGACATAGACCTATTTTTCAGGGATCCAGGATCCTTTGTATATTTGTTCGCCAATGTCGACGATGAAAGCTATCTTGCTCGTCGACCACAGATTCGAAGTGGCTGCACACATGAAAGAACAGAGACATCTGTGAACAAGCTCATTGTGAACAAGCTTTAGAGCACACTGTTAAAAACAATTTCTTAAATTTGTGAAACCGTTTTATATCTGTGCACCGAGACAATATTTTCTTAGAAATGAGATTCGTCAATTTTCATTCATAAGGAAAGTAACAGTATAACATCTCATTTCACTTTATACAACCTCATCTACTTTTCCTCATTTCTCATTAGTGAGAGTTTCAAACTCTTGTTCCTAAGAAAAGATATTCTCGGTGCACAGATAAGAAACGATTTCTCAGATTTAAGAAAGTATGTTTAACAGTGCATCTTCTTTGGACTTTGGACTTAAGTTTACCCCTTTCCAAATTCTAAATTAGTCCTAGAATGCCAATAAACTCGATTTCTTCACAAATATTCAAATCTAAAACAAAAAACAGAACAAGATGAATATCCGACGAATTAGGTTTTTAATATCTTACTTTGGTCTGAAAATCGTGGATCGATCCGTCGCGGAAAATATTATTTCACGAAAAAGAGTTTATTCTCTTTCACATGCGAAACCCACTAGAAAAGAAGAGTGACTAATAATTTAAATAAAAAGTTTTAAATAATATTCTCAGAAATGCTGACACGTGTGGAAACGCGTGGGCATTTTCAAGCTGTGGTTACTATCTCTAACAATTAATTCCAGAAAGACCCGTGTCGTGAATGCAATGCTGCGATAGCCACAAAACGGATTTTTTTTGTATTGTGATGCACACAAGGCTCGTCACCAGTTATGCTAGTGTCTAGTATGTCTTCGAATCTTTTCTGTATGATTTAATTTGTATAGGCTATAGTTCGCAATTTTCCAAAACAATACAAATATTTATTTATCTACCTATTAAAATACTACAATTTCAATAAAAGCGCTTTTTTTTAATCGTCGTCCCGGTTAAAGGGTTTTGCCCTTTCTTCGGGGAAGTGCTTTAGATATAAAAGTTGGATTGAACTTTAATGTGGTTGGTCTAAGAGATGTACATATATTTAAAATTTATTCATTCATTAAGTATATATACGTACAGAGGGGGAATTGAAGGGTGAGAAATAACATATAATGAGGCACAAGCATAATATAAATGGAGGCCAAGTGTGCAACAGTAATATTGTTGAAAAATACATTTATTAGCATGCCGTGCTGAGTTATGACGAATGCAAAACTGGAATGAATAGAGTGCAGGATGCAGTGGGCAGAGAAGTAGATAAAGATGAAATGCATTGATCTGAACGCCACATCACAGGGATTTGTTAGTACTGACGAATGAAAGTTATCTTCTGTTTCTGGGGCGATTCAAGAACTGATGAAGAAGAGGAAGCCCATATTAATAGGTAGTTACAGTGCGTATGATGGGTAGATGAATGATGAAAGCTCACGTGGTTCGTAGATGTGAAAGATTTCGGGATCCACTGCAGCATCATCTAGTTGCAAATGATAAAGAGTCATGAAGTGTTGTAGGGGAGTATCGACATAAGTAGAGGGTCGCCAGATTGGAGGAAGATTGGATGAGAAAGTGTTCCGTTAATAGAGATATATGCTAGCCGCCCTAATAAGAAAGATCTGATATATGAGGATGATAGAAAATAATTATGAAGTTTGTAAAGTAAACCAGGGTGCCAGACTTTGTCAAAAGCTTCTTCTAGATCAAAGGCTACCAGACAAGAAGGAAAACCTGTCTTGTATTGATTGTAAACACCCGTAGATAGTCGTAATAACTGATCCAGTATACTAAAATGATGTCGAAAACCGGCTTGATGAATAAGAAGTAGGTTATGAGTTGCAAGATGAGCGTGCATGCGGCGGACTAGAATGCGTTCCAAGATTTTGCAAAGGCAACTGGTGAGGTGAATAGGACGATAAGACTGTACGTCATATGGAGTTTTTTTTTAAGTTTGCGTAAGACAAGAACTTTTGAGTATTTCCAGTCGATTGGAAAAAATCCAGTGCGCAGGATGAAAGTATATATGGTTCTGAGAAAAAGTAGAAAAGCAGGTGATGATTGCCGGATGAGAATCAGAGCCTGGGGCAGTGTTCCGTTTACGGAGCAATGTTTGGCGAATATCGTCTCGCTGAATCGGAGTGGTAAGTTGATTATTGGGTTCTAAAGAGTGGTTGATAGATGGGCGCAGAGAAGCAGAGGTTGGATCTGTATATCGCTTTATTGAATGTTGGTTGCGCTGCGGTGTATGCCAACCTGGGAGAGATGTAAAAATATCTTGAAAAATGAAGCAAACGTATTAGCTTTATCCATATCAGTAATGACTGTATGACTATTCTGGACAATGGGGTATGGTGTGCGGGATACAGTCCCAGTGAGTTGATGGAATTTGCGCCAATACTTTCTGGGGTATGATTCACTTGCAAGTGTGTTTCAAGTTTGAATCCAATGGCGTTTTATATGCAACAATATAATTGTGCGTAATTCTAAGGTATTGTTGATGAAGTCGAAGCACTTCAAGATCACCCGTAGCGAGATACTCACGATGTGCTCGACGAGAAGCAGATATGAAAGGTAAATAGTGCGGATGCAATTTGGTTTATGCACTTGTATTTCTGTTGTTGGAATGGAATGGTGTGCTGCATCTTGAATAGATTCAGTAAGCGCAGCTATTGTATTATCAAGATCATATTGTGTGGTAGGTATGAGTAGGGTTTTAGTAGCATTGTCCAGGTCGGTGCGATATTGTTCCCATTAGCTCGTTTCTAACAGAATATTTTCTGAGGAGGTAGCTTAGGTTGAGAGTGAGGAGAGCAGTGAAGTCCAAGTTTGATAAGTACATGATCACTACCTATAGAATCAAGCACATTGATATGTATACTCTGCGAGAGAGATCTTGATGTTATGACAACATCAGGAGTAGTATTGCTGACGGAGCGTGTAGGCTTCGGTAACACATGGAACTCGGCAACTGTTTCAGTGTGAAGAAAGCAGGGAAGTTAGTTTTGGCCCGCTGTGACCGGCTATGAATGTTTAGATCCGCCATGATAATGTAGTGCCGAAAGGTAGAATCGATGTATCGAAAGAATTCGTAATTTATTGTTTTACCTGGACGAAAATATATGGTGCGAAGGTGACAGTGCAGCCTCGAAAATAAATAGTCGTGACATTATGCTCAGGAAGGTGGAGTGTGAGCGGAAGTGGAACCGTGACTGCTCTATAAGGAAGGCGTTAGCTAACACCTATAGTTCCGTACACTCTTGGACCAGATCGAGTATCATGTCGGAGTAAGTGATATTTCAGAAAGTAACAGTTCAGATGGTGCGAGGTACGTTTCGTTAAGTGCAAACGCTGCAATTTGTTCTTCTTGAAGAAGATGTGTAAAGAGCACGAGATGTTTAACACATGGGATGCCCTGTGCTTAACACATGGGATGATGATGCTTAACACAGGCTGATTCGGATCTCGGATATCCGGATCCGGATTCTATGAGATCCGGATCTTGGATCCGGAATTTCGGAACTTGGATCCGGATCCGAAATTTCGGATCTTGGATCCGGATCCAGAATTTCGTATGTTGGATGCGGATCCAAAGTTTCGGATCTTGGATTCGGAACCGGAATTTTGGATCTTGGATCCGGATCCAAAGTTTCGGATCTTGGATCCGGATATCCGGTTCCTAGATCCAGATCCGAAATTTCGGAGTTCAGATTCGGACTCCTGTTTTTAATATTTTAGGCCTTAGATTCAGTCCCAGACTTAAATATCCATATGTATATAATATATATAAAATTTACTAGGTGAATTTTATCTAACTCAGTGGGAAGACAATTCAATTTAAATGACAACAGATTACATCAAAATCTCATTTTCACATTTTTCGGGGTCAGACCACTGTTGTGCACAACCCATCATTTAGTCTTTAGTATATCTTTAAACGCACTACAAGTATGCCACTTTCATCTCAAGTCAGTAGCTGTATAGATCTTCCCTTTGTTATATATTAATCGAGTTATATATTAATCTATTACCATCGGCAGTGTTTTCAGACTTTTGGCATTAAAGTTAGTAGTGTCCTCAGTCTACAATCAATGTTCTCAGTATCTACAGCCTCATCAACTGGGATTTGCAACACCAAAAGGCAGTGAAGCTATCATTCACGCCACTCGAACATTTATACATGCTAATAAAAATTCGAACAAGGTCATTCTAAAAATCGATTACAAAAATGCCTTTAACTCAGTTGAACGAGACATCATTTTAAAGGAAGTTAAACAAATCATTCCTCAATATTATTCATATTTTTGGCAAAGCTATGCAAATCCATCAACGTTATTTTACAAAGAAAGGAAAATATCCTCATGTGTAGGAGTTCAGCAAGGCGATCCAGCAGGCCCGATGTTATTTAGTCTAGCAATACATTCAATTGCTCTTTCTCTTTCTTCAGAGCTAAATGTCTTCTACCTTGATGACGTAACTCTTGGAGGATCACCACAAACCGTGTTGGAAGATATAAAGACGTTGATTACAAATTCAGAGAAAATAGGTCTACAAATAAACCAACAAAAATGTGAACTTTTCTTGAATTCGGAAAAAAAGCGACCCTAAAATTGTATCTGAATATTCAAACATATTACCCGGAATACGAATAGTGAAAAATAATGAGATCTCATTGCTGGGTTAACCACTACACGAAGAAGGAATCGAATACCATTTCGAGAAACACCTGAATGACCTCAAAAGAATATCATTCCGATTAGAAAGTTCACCAGCCCACATTGCTTTCTTTTTGCTCAAAAATTGCTTCGGCATTCCTAAACAAATCTACTTTCTCCGAACACTTCCAACATGGGTCAATCCCTCCAGACTTCTACAAATGGATCACATACTGAAGAAAGCGTTACAATCAACAATAAACTTCAATATAAACGAAACGCAATGGACTCTAGCAAGCCTTCCCATCAGAGTTGGTGGTTTAGGCATAAGAAAGGCTTCAGACCTATGCCTTCCTGCCTTCATTTCCTCTTGCCACGGACCGTTCCCACTCGTTTCCAAAATTTTAAATTATCCAGTTGACGAAGTGGGAATAAGCCATTTCGCAGAGGCTTTGGAAATTTGGAAAGGCATTTACGATGGAAAACCCCCGGTTTTAAAAGAGTCACAGAAACAATGGGATCAAATTATTCTAAACGAGGTAATCGAACACGAAATAGTCGCTGAAAACAACATTGAAAGTGCACGCATCAGAGCTTTAAGAGAGAAGGAATCAGGAGCATGGCTATAGTCAACACCATCTATAAACATAGGGACATTCTTGAATGACAACTTGTTCAAAATCTGCATAGGATTGCGCTTAGGCCTGAATATTTGCCATGAATTTATTTGCACCTGCAACAACAAGACGGACAAGAAAGGTCTTCATGCCTTGAGCTGCAACAAAAGTGGAGGAAGATTTGCACGTCATAGCGAATTAAACAACATAATCAAAAGAACTCTTGCAAGCATCGACTTTCCGAGTATATTAGAACCTCCAGGAATGTTCAGGAACGATGGTAAACGGCCAGACGGAATAACATTAATTCCGTGGAAAAAGGGTCTAAGATTAGTCTGGGATTTCACATGTGTGGATACGTTTGCTCCATCTTATCTACAATGCACAAGTATAAAAGCAGGGAGTGCAGCGGAAGCGGCTTGTTCACACAAACACTCAAAATACTCTAAACTTAAAGAAGACCATCATTTTATAGCCTTTGCTACCGAAACAACAGGTGTCTTCAGCAAAGAAGCAATGGATTTTTTGAAAGAACTAGGAGCAAGTCTGACAGCAAAAACAGGAGACCCTAGAAGCTATCAATTTTTACTGCAACGTATAAGCATAGCCATACAAAAAGGCAATGCTGTCAGTATTTTGAGTTCCTTCCCTTCTTCCCATACGCTTGAAGAAATCTTTTACCTTAGATAGAACACTTTAACCTGGCATAAGGAGAACCTGAAGACAACCTGAAGAAAGTAGAATCTGTAGGATCAGTCTAAAGGAAAGCGTATTAGTTTGTCTGGTAGTTATGTAGATAGATTGTGATTTGTTTGTTGAAAATAATATTGTAGTTCTAATTTCACTTTTAATGAGTTTTTGAAAGTTGTTTCTCCACTTATAATTTGTTATATAATATTAATTGACATAGAATCTATTTCTTTTTGCCAATATCACTCATTGTAATTTTAGAAAAAAAGAATTCATTTACAAGTATTAATCGAGTTCGCATTAAAATTCGATTGTTTGTGAGACCTATGATAATATTTTCAGATTGAGTTATAACGTTGAAAAAACTACATAGTAATGCTACATATTTTCTTCATCTCACATTGGAAATTAATGTAGTCTATCTTATACAGTCGGCTCTTATGATTAATCCAATGATCTGAACTCCTGCAGCATTATGCTAAAATCATGAATGTCTTTGAATTTTCGTAATCATTTCTATTTTTTTTTTATTACGAGCAAAATAAATATCATAAGTGGTATTTTACATAATACATATAGACGCAGATCAGTCAGTTGAGTGCTTAAAGTTTATAGCAAAGCTATTACATCTCTAAGACACTGGCGGTCTTAGAACAAAATCCATGGCTTTCCCATAAAATCTTAAATCTCTGTATATAAAAAGGGCAAAGTCCTGAGTGACTGAATGAGTGAGTGATAGATCACCGTACAGGACAAACCGCTTAAGCTAGAAACTTGAAATTTGGACAATATATAGGATCTGTGACGTAGGATACCACTAAGGGAGAACTTTGGGAAATTGGGGTTTAAAGGAAATTGGGGAAGGGGAAAATGGGGTTTAAAATATTTCAATAAAATGGCCATATCTCCTAGATTCTTGACGTTAGATACTTCAAATTTGGTATTTGGCTTTCTTATTGAAAATAATATGATATCTGTTTAAGTGTTTTTTGATATTTAAATCAGAAGGAGCAGGGAAGATGTACAAAGTAAAAAAGGGGTGGAAATTGCAATTAGTATAATAATATGCCTATATCTCGGAAACTTAAAGGGTTAGAAACATGGAATTTGGTATTTGGACTCCTCACGTAAAATAATTAGATACGTATTTCGTAGACCGAGCAAATGTGTGGCAGCCCCCACGTACTCGCACTGAAATTCGGTATATCTCGGGATACCGGAATTTTGCTACATATAACTTGATATTTGAACTGAGATTCAGTATGGTTGTATGTTTACGAGGTGCGAGGCCGTAGGCCGATCAAATGAGATATCAGAGGGTCTAAGAGTGAATCCCCAGACATTTCTTTTTATATTGATTATGATTACAGGCTTTAGTGGTGTGAGGCCGTAGTAACGGGGGTCTAGTGGCGAAGCCCTAACTAGCCGCAGTCTAGTAAGTATATAAATGTATTTGCGTAATGACTGGAAATTAAATGTATCCCTGTGGACAAAATTGCATAAGTAGCCACGAGAAATGACAATCCTTTAAAATAAAAAAAAAATTTAAAAGCCAACAAATGTACTCTTAAATGAGTTGTATATTATGTTTCCGCAGGGGCGCATCCAGAACGGACTCCTGGAGGGAGCGGATGGATTCTTAGGGGGGCGGTTGGGAATGCTAGCAGTGAAAAATTACTTAGATGATCTGAAATTGCCACAAATTACTACTAAAGTACATTGTTAATGGTGCCGCTGGGTAGGGGTGAACGACTTTTCGCCCTCCCCTTGGATCCGCCTATGTGTTTGCATGAATGATATAGCTCCTTATACAACCTATGCAGACTTAATAGTAGTGAATTACTAATTATAAAGATACGTGTTTCTGGTCGAGGCTGCATATGGTATTTTGTATACACATACAGCTACATTAATACATTAATTTTGATACATTAATTGACATTTAGAACTTTATCTCTACTACAATTCTTAATACTAACTGGGGTGGTACGGTCACAGAGAAACGTATTATTAAAGAAAGAAAAAATCTCATCAAGACCAAGAAAAGGAAGGTTCTCCTTAATTTGATTTGATCTATATTTTATGGGCTGTTCTATTACCTATGGCCTAGCCCATCACGACTAGAAAATGGCCTTATTCAGTGACCACAATAACTCAGAAAGAATTAGAAAAGTAAGCAGAGTGAGAATAATGAAGAAGCTTGGGCTTGAGACTGTTTCATCCCAGCATTTGACTAGTGTTACAGAAAACAAAGCACAAATTTCTATCAGAACGTCCACTTTAAAAACGATTTACTTCTCGATCGAGTATTTTCACTAGAATCGAATCTGACAGTCAGATTGCTCTCACCAAAGTCGACAGTTTTAGTCAATCATATTTGGTGTAATTGTGACATATTAAGGCACAAAAACCAAATATCAACAGAATGAAGAGAACGCAAGGCTGTCACATGATCACATACCACAAGTGTCTTAAAATTCTATTTTAAGCATAGGATTGAAAATCACTTGGTCAATAATTACGAAAACTTTGCTGATTCGGAACACCCGAAATTTCAGACACGGAGTTTCGGATCCGGATCCAAGATCCAGGTTTTCGGATCCGGATCCAAAATCCGAAATTTCGGATTCGGATCCAACATCCGGTTTTTCGTATCCGGATCCAATATCCGTTTTTCGGATCCTGATTCAAGATCCGGTTTTTCAGATCCGGATCCAAGATCCGAAATCTCGGATCCGGATTCAATATCTGGGTATTTGGATCCAAAACTATCCGGATCTGGCCATCTCTAGTGTTAAGACTGATCGAATGTAGGAAAAAGTAAGTTATAAGCCATAATGATACGTATTATACTAGCGTATGTAGAAGTACCCATATTAAACGTAGACTTTGAGTGGTTGAATTTGAAAGTGAACTGTAGGTCCGGAATATGTAGCATGAAGTTGTAAGTTAAACAGTAATTTGGCTGCATACATGATCTGATTCAGGATACGATTGCGATCAAAAGGATGGATTTTTTGTAGAGGAATAGTGCGGAAGCGTAATAGGTCTTCAACAGTTGTTGGATTGCGCCGCGAATTTGCTGGCGGTGTTGGAGTGTCAACAGAGCGTATGGGTACAACAAGTTCTGGCTTAGTTGGATCGGGTTTAGTCTTAGCTTTACAGTTGTAGCTATAGGTAGGGTGTCCCTCAGAACATCGAACGCAATGCGGTGTTTCCTTAAGATTAGGACAGATTTTTGTAGGATGTTCAAGTGAACAGTAGCCACATTTGATGGTGTTCGGACACTCAGATGTCGGATGGGAATTGTATTTATGGCGTTTCTCGCATTTAACAGGCAGAGGTGCTGGTGTCCGAGATGGTTCCACCATGTAATGACGCCGGTATATATATGCACCGTGGAAAAGAAGTTGTCGATCAGTTGTTGTTCATCAGTAAGAACGCGGACTAAGTATGTTGGACACTGGTTACTCTTGATACTATACAACGCTTCACAGGTAGTCCTACTTGATGTACTTGGAGTAAATATCATCAGTGAATCAGGTTTCACGCCACGTATGACGACTGATAACATTGGAGGACCCCGCGGTGGAGGTGGTGTTTTTCGTCCGCTTGAACTTAAAGTTGACATTTTTGCTTTCAACCCAAAAATTTCGAAAGTAGCCTTGTTGTGGACATGTGTGGCAAAGTTCGGGTTTGTAGATTCCAGGATGATGCCCCGGCGCGTCTTGATGATTTCTCGTACTTCTGGACGAGGAACATACTTTACTAGTTGTTGAAAGACAGCGTGCACTGTGTCGTATTTTGTATCATAATCAGTTAATAGAATTGTTTCTTGGTGTAATATTGATTGATTTCCACTGGAAGTGGATGCCCAATCCATATTGGTGCTGACATTACCAGCAGTAGGATCCGCTGTTGGTGTAAGCCTTTGTTTCTTCGAATCTAATGTTTGTTCGCCGTCAGAAAGAGATCTGGATCGAATTCGTTGTCCTGTAGTTACACAGTTTGCATAAGTCGTAGGAACAGTGGTGGTAGTTTGCACTAGTCGTGTGGTGCCGGTAACAATACGCGGTTGCGTTTTTTGGCGACCAGTGGGCCAATGTTCAATGGAGTCGCTTGAACAAGATTCGATGGTCCGGAAGCATTGCCAGAGTCCACCATAGGGATGAGATGTCCTAGGCCAAAGCCAAACGAATATGAGAGAAAAGGAAAAGATGATGAGCTTAATGAAGTTAAAGCCCAGATGTAGATGAAGAAAATGAAAAAGATGTTAGATGCAGTTCAAAAAACAAGACACCCTTCGAAAGTGAAAACTTTCGTCAGCCCCCTAAGTGTTGTAATTGTGCTATGCTCGCAAGTGCGTATGCTGTACTTGGCCCTCGCTGGCACAGTAACTGATACAAGAGAGGTTAGGTTTCTTGGTAAGGTATCGTGAATAAAAGCGTTTTTTACGGTGCGGGAATAGGGTTAGCTTCATAATTCTTTATTCATCAACTATTTTTTAGGAGCAAAGAGACCTCTAGTCCCAATCATTAGAGGGTTACGCCCTCTCTTTGGCATAGATTATTGAAGGATTTCTATTGATAACATAAATGAAGATGGGCTAAGTGCAGAAAGTAGGAACATATTTAAAGCATAAGGATTAGTAATAATATAGTAAGCCACAATTTATATTGGAGAATAATGTAAAGTTGAGTGCAGATATATGATTGAGGTGCTAAGATGCTAATAGGAATTCGAATACATAATAAACAGAATAAAGAACAATGATGATTATGATGAATGAGGTGAAGTGCTAACACGTCACAAACAGAGTTTGATTAGTGAGACAGATGCAAGGTTAAATCTTCTGTCCTGGGGCGGCTCGGGACTAATGAACACATGGGGAAGCCCTTGTTAATGGTGAGGATCTAGTGTTGAGATGGAAAAAGATGCGGTATATGATGATCAATGACGTATATATCATATATTTCCCTTTCTGCCGCAGGGAGGTGCTCGTGTTTCACATATAGAGATAAGAAAATATTTAAAGGTGAATGTTTGAATCGATAGGCTGGTCGGTAAGAGTGTCGGTGTGAAGGATGTCGAAGAAAAGTGGATGGCCCGTTTGGATGTGAGAGCTGATGTATCTTAGGCGAAGTTGTGCGAGATGCTCGGTGATATTTATAAAGTCTATATATTCATATGTGAGCCACGTTGGGTATGGAAGTTAAATTGGATACATCAGTCGAATAACATGTCGTTCCAGCACGCTGAGTTTTTCATAGAAAGAAACAGATGCATTGCACCAAGCGGTATGCCCAAAAGTAAGGATCGGACGGAGGAACGCTTTATATGTATAAAACAAAACATCGCCTTTTAGTCCCCAAGATGTTCCTGTGAGACGTCGCAATATATTTAATCTAAGATTTGCCTTGTCCTTTAGTTTTTTCAAGTGAACGTTCCAGCTGAGCTTCGAATCGAAAACCACGCCTAGATAGGTAGCAGTGGTGGAAGGGCGTACATGATACCCATTAACAGTTAGTTGTAAGAGAGTTAGGTTTCTACGATCTTTTGAACAACGCTTAGGTGGTAGAAATACTGGAATTTGCATTTTCTCGGAGTTGATCGTTAACTGCCATTTCTTGCACCACTTGACAAAATTATCGATTGTTGTTTGTGAAGCGATGTTAAGCTGATGTACAGTTTTGCCGAGAGCAAGAGAAGCTGTGTGGTCTGCATATTGAAAAGTAAAGACATTGCGTGATATAGAAGGGATATCGGAAGCATACAGTATATATTAAAAGGACTCAGAGCTGATCCTTGGGGTACTTCAGTAAGAGGAAAAATCGGCCAGGACAGTGTCGTACCAACTGTAACATAAGCAATGCGATTTGAAATAAAAGAATAGCCTGAGATAGCATATAGGAAGATTAAACAACTGCGATTTTTTTATGAGGCCATAATGCCAAACCTTATCGAATGCCTTCTCTAAATCCATGAGAAGGAGACAGGATTGAAAAGCTTTGTTATATTGATAAGTAAGTATTGAGCTGAGACGAAGTAGCTGATTATTTATGGAAAAGCCAGGGCGAAATCCCGCTTGATGAACAGGGAGCAGAGAAGTTGTATCAAGGTACTTATGGAGTCGGCACACGAGAATTTTTTTCCAGTATCTTACTCTAAACTGAGGTGAGTTGGATTGGTCTGTAAGAAGCTACTGAATGTACAGGTTTATTCGGTTTGTGGAACATGCAGATTTTGGAGACTTTCCAATCTGAGGGGTAAAAACCCGGTTCTGAGGATGAAACTATATATTGTGACGAGGGGCATCAAGACAGATGATGGGGCTTCTTTGATATGTCGGTAAGATATCGTATCGATTCCAGGTGCTGTATTCTTTTTCCGTTTTTGAGCAGAGTTCAGTTCATCGACAGTGATGGATGAAGTAAGAGGATGATCTAGGTCAATGATATGCTCCATGGAAGGTTGTAAGGCAGGAAGAGAAGAGATATCTGTCCGTTCACAACTTTTGGAAACAGCCGTAGGCGTAAAAACGGCCTGTAACTGAACAGCAAATGCGTTTGCTTTGTTGCATCAGAGAAGAGAGGAGTACCGTCGGCTATTAGAGGATAGGTAATTTTAGTGCTTTTGCCAAGATGGTGAAACCGTTTCCAATAGCGAGAAGGATGTGCTTCCTCGGATAAGTTGTTGCAAGATTTTATCCAGTTTCGATGTTTATAAGTAACAAGATAATTACGCGTCGCTCTTTGCCATTGGTGATGTAGGCGTAAATATGCCTCGTTCCCAGTTCCATAATATTCTCAAAGATGTCGGCGAGCTTGCTGTATGAGTGGAGCATACGTCGGCGGTAATTTCGGTTTGTGGGGATGCTCTTGTTCTGTTGGAATATGTTGTTTAGCACTAGTTTGTATTGCCGTAGTGATAGTTGTAAGACAGGAAGCTAACTCGGTTTCATTAGTTGAAGGCGTTTCACTATGAAGTGTGCGCTCAAGCTCTTGCCGGAAAAGAGGCCAATTTGCTTAATCATATCTCGGAACATAACGAGGTGCGATTTCTTGGCGTTGTCGTTGTCCTCTAGATAGTATTGGTTTCACTGGATAGTGATCGCTCCCAATTGAGTCTAGAACTTCAAGCTGGCAGTCAGTAAGAAGATACAGAGATGTAATGACAACATCAGGTGTAATGTGACTTATAGGTCTGGTGTGCAAAGGAATTACATAAAGATGGAGCTGGAGATTGTCAATTAAATACTGTTCAAATGCTGCTTTTTCACTATCACTTCGACAATGAATATTAATGTCCGCCATAATAATAATATTTCGATAATTATTGGCAATGTATCCGAAATACTCTAGCGGGATAGGTTGTCGTGGTCGAATATAGATCGTACTAAAATTGATTACTATGGACAGAAAGTATATAGAGCAAAGGAAAAATTCTGGAAAAGTTCTAAAAGCTGGCGGGTTATACGATCGGACTGGATACTTTGGTAAAAAGCCTATTGCAACTCCGCCTTGCGCACGAGCCAGGTGATTATGATAGTCATGACATTCTAGTTGATAGCCAGGAATGCAGGCTACCATGCTCTGTTTTAAAGCAGTTTCATTAAGCACAAAGACCTTGATAGTCCCTCCAACAACATTGCTTCTAATAACAGTTTATGCTGCGAAAAGGATCGAATGTTGACAAATAAGAAAGTAATCCCCATAACGTAAAATACTATGCAGATTGTACTAAACAGCAGTTTCCAGATATCCGATATGAAAATGGACATAGTTGTTAGAATACGTTGCATGTACATTGATATGGAAGACGGATTTTGCGGCAGAAGTGATGTAGTGAAGAATATTAGCTCGCAGAAAGGGAAATATATTTTGAAGCACCAGACTGTTGTAGCGGAGAAAATCTTCGACTGTTAGCGGTGGTAAGATGGATTGGTTTGGTTTAGGGGTCGTGTCAGTCGCTTTTAGCGGTACTGTTAGCTCCGGGTGCTCGGGAGTTGGCTCTGATTTAGCTTTACAGCGATAACTGTACGTTAGGTGAAGCCCACTGTCACAGGTGTTACACTTGGATGGTGTTTTTAAGTTTGGTCATGCTTTGGTTTCATGTAGACCCGAGCAGTATCCGCACATAGATGGATTAGAGCAATTTGCTGTAGTGTGGTCATTGTACACCTGACATTTTTCGCAGCGCATTGGTAAAGGTCGCTGAGTTTTAGATGGTTCGACACGATGTATCTTCTTATAAATTGGTGCACCGAATCGTAACATATAATTAATAGTCTCCTGTTGCTTAGAAAGCACCCGGACCATGTAGGTTGGACCATTATTATTTCGAATACGAATGCATTTGTCAATTGAAATCTTCTCCTGTTTTAGCTCCTCTTGAATTTTTGCATCGGTAAGTTCAGGAGAAACAGATATGAACAGATGTGAGGAATAGCAAGGAGATTCATGCTCATATGTGAATAATGCACTGTATAGAGCGCAGGTTCAGCTAGTCTATATATAAAAAATGAAAGTGACTATGTTTGTAACTTAACAACTCTTGAACCACCCGACCGACTTCGATCAAATTTTCAACATAGATGATGTTCGGGCCTGGGATGGTTGTTGTCATTTCACTTTGGGGGTGCAAATTAGGGAAAGTAAGTATATATATCAAGGGTGTCTCACCTAACTTTGCGACCTCAAATATTTCCGAAATTACAAAAATTTGACACATCTAGTTCCGCAAGAATATACATATGTCAAGGACCTATAGAATTCTGTAAACAGCAAGTGCCCCCAGGGGTCCCATCATAGGGCCCCAGGGGCCAACTCGAAAATTTCAAATAGAAACCCTTATTTTTATTGCAGATTCTGATTCTACGATCAAAACTAAGGAACTTTTATTTGGAGCAGTTTTTTGTTATTCTAATAGATGGCGCTGTAATCGCAAAAGTATTAATGTCATCGTACGTACGTCTCCTAATTTTGCGACCTCAAATATTTCTGAAATAACAAAAATGTGACAAATCTAGTTACGTAAGAATGTACACATGTCAAGAGCCTATAAAATTCTGTGAACAACATGTGCACCTAGGGGTCCCATCATAGGGCACCAGGGACCAACTCGAAAATTTTAAACAGAAACCCCCTATTTTTATTCGAGATTCTGATTCTACGATCAAAACTAAGCAACTTTTACTTGAAGCACTTTTTCGTTATTTTAATAGATGGCGCTGTAATCGAAAAAATATGAATATCTTCGTATGTACGTCCCCTAACTTTGCGACGTAAAATATTTCCGAAATAACAAAAAATGTAACAAATCTAGTTACGTAAGAGTGTCAGGGGCCTATAAAAGTCTGTGAACAACAAGTGCCCCCAGGAGTCCCACCATAGAGCCCTAGTTGTAAACTTGAAAATTTCAAGTGGAAACTTCCTATTTTTATTGCAGATTCTGATCCTCAGAGTAAAAATAAGCAACTTTTACTTAAAACACTTTTTCGTTATTCTAATAGATGGCGCTGTAATTGCATAAAAATTAATATCATCGTACGCTTGTACGTCACCCAAGGCTAGTGATAATCTAAATACCTCGAGAAATACACTTGCAATTTAAGTACGTGTCCAATCATTTTAAAACATCTATTCAACTAACATAAAATGAAGTTAGCTTCATCTTCCCAATATTCCAAATAAATATCCTCTCCATTAATGCAGATTCGGAAACTAAGAGCGAAAATACGCAACTTTTCGTTTAAGAATTTTTTTCATTGTCCTCCTAGATAACATAAATCGCAAAAATAATAATATAGTTGTACCTGAGGTTGATAAATGAAGAGCTGGCTCAAGAACTGTACATGGTGTATGATGTTCTTCCTAAGACTTGCAAACAAAGTTAGAACAGAAGTTTGTGATAACAACATTCTTCAAGAACTGATATTTTTTCTGTGAGCTTGTGGACACTATGAAAGTTGATTTACTCTAGCTCACCGTTGTGACATAAAGTTTCAAGTAATAATCATTCGGGCTTATTGTCTAAAGAGAATTAAGCTATTCATTTTTGCCATGTTTATGTAGATATGTATAATGGCGATTTGATTTGAATATAGACAATGTGATTTTACCTGAGAGGTAAAATTGAAAGTGAACACCTAAGGTTGATCGGTGGATCTATTAAAGTTTAAAAGTACATCATTATTTTGTTTTTATGGTTATGTAGATGTGCATAATTACGATTTGATTGGAAACTGCATATAATTCCGTTTGAGAAGTGGAAGTAAATATCAACATGTAAAGTTGATCGGTAGATCGAAGAGAGCAAATGGGCTCTTATAAATTTAGTGGAATAAATAACATTTGACCAGAAGACACATATGTGTCACCCCTAAGTCATGTTCTGTAAATACTTATGGTTGGTTGTAAATTACGGTCCAGCAACGTGGAAGCCATGATTAGATATTGGTGGCAGTAGGCATTATTACAGAGAACCTCTCAACACTCAAGCTGTATTTCTACTGTATTTCAACCACTCTCAAAGTATAGTTCTAACGCTCTCGATGATACGAGGGTGGGCAATAACCAAAGGTCATGTGCTGAAGTAAGGGTAATATTTAACGAAAAAATTCACGTTCCACACAATCCCATTTCGAGACGTACTGTCGACTGTATCGTAAGACGCGTCGAGAAAACGGTAACTATAAAGGATTGTAACATTCCTGGTCGACCGCAATCGGCGACAAACAGCTTGATGTTGCAGTCATTTGTTGAAAATACTCAACTTAGCATTCATAAAGCTGTGGGACAATATTACATTAGTCCATGTCTGCGAGAAGAATGTTGAAGAAAATGAAGTTCTACTCATACAAAATTCATGTGATACACCAACTGAATGAAGATGTCTTTGATCGCCGTGTAGAATTTTGTAAAGATATGATGAAACAAATCAATGATGATCCTACGTTTCTTACCAGCATTGTGTTCTCTGATGAAGGTACGTTCCACCTAACCGGTAACATTGACAGACGTAATAGCAGGTTTTGATTTGACAACAATCTTTCAAAATCACTCTACATCCTGAAAAGTTGAATATCTGGACGGCAGTGCTAAATATACAATAATTAGGCCCTTTTTTATTAATAACAATTTAGCTTCTGAACTGTGTGAGGAGATGCTTCGAAGTCAAATAGTTCCAGCAATGAGAGATACTGCAGAGGACAATTTTGCCCACAGATGGTTTTAGCAAGATGTACAAGACCGCACAACAGTGTAAATATGCGGTAATTTCTTAACACGGAATTTCCTAAATAACGGATTTGCAAAAGAGGTGAGATTGGGTGGCCCGCTCGTTCTCTCTTACCCTGATTTATCGCCTGTATACTACTTTTTCTGGGTTTATCTAACTAAAACTCCGAGTATTTTTTCTATATCAAACAATACCAACCACTTTGGATAATCTTTGTCAAAGGGTTGTTGATGAAGTTGCACTTATTGAACTGAAAGTCACCAGGAATGCAGTATTTGTGTTTTACCATCGAATTGCTCACTGCCAGACTAAGAAAGGTGTGCAGTTTGAGCGTGTGTTGTGAAACATCAGTTACACTTTGTTCATCTGGCAATTTTAGACAACCAAGTCGAGACAGGCAAAAGGGCCCATGATAATCAAGTTCTTCAAAAAAAAAAAAAAAAAAAAAAAAAACGGAAGATATTACGTGGCTGGTAAAGCTGATGTGTAGTTACGCATTCCGTAACTAGGGTAACAGTAAATTTAGATAGCAGGAAACGAAGAGAGGATAACGATTTTTTATTCTCTAGGCTACTTTCATGTGAAACGGAATTTTCAACAAAGTTAGGGTTATGTTAATTCCAAGTGTATCAGTCATCCCTTCCTAACAATTTAAATGAACTTTGAGAACGTATTTAAGAAGCAGATGGATTTCCTGCCTCCGGAATGTAAAAAAGAGTGTGAGAAGAATTATACTATCAAACTGATGTATGTTGAATTATAAACTGCACTCATCTTGAGTAGCTTTGGCAAGGAACATAACACCCATGTGTTTATAAACAAAAAATAATTTTGAGTGTTCTCGAATTTAACATAAGCTGCATGTCATTGCGACAAAACAAACTTGAGTTACTAACCTTTGAAATCGTGAAGATAATTTAAATAGCCTTGTGTATCAATTAAGTTTCTTTGCGCTTTATACAGGTTTTATAAATTTCTTCTCCTGTGAAATCTCCTTTGTCATTTGTGCTTTTACGTACTAGTGTGAAATAATGATTTTATTTAATCTGTCCATGGCACGTGATATTTAATAAACATATTGGTCTACTTGACCTTTACAATTCTAGGGAAGATGTTTCTTGTTGCAAAACACAAAATCTTTCTTTTTGATATCGTAATTGACTACCATGGTCGCATTGAAATGTAAATGAAAGCAATTTTGTTTTATACTGTCTTTTTAAAATATTAGTCACATATTTCGTGCTTTTTAATTGCACGTGTATTTCTCGAGTTATTTAGTTTATCATCAATCCCAGGTAGCTTACGATAATATTTCTTTTTTGTGTGATTACAGCGCCATCTAGGCAGGTAACGAAAGTACTTCAAGTAAAATTTGAGTATTTTCGATCCAAATTCGAGTCTGCAACAAAAATAGGGAGTTTCCATTTAAAACTTTCAAGTTGGCCCCTGGGGTCCCACGATGGGACCCATGAGGGCACTTGTTGTTTACAGAATTGTATAGGCCCTTGACATGTACATTCTTACATTTCTAGATTTCTTACATTTTTTGTTATTTCGGAAATATTTGAGGTCGCAAAGTTAGGGGACGTAGCTACGTACGATGATATTCATTTTTTTGCGATTACAATGCCATCTATTAGAATAACAAAAAATGCTTCAAGTAAAAGTTGCTTAGTTTTGATAGTAGAATCAGAATCTGGAATAAAAATAAGGGGTTTCTGTATAACATTTTCGAGTTGGCCCCTGGGGCCCTATGATGGGACCGTGGGGACACTTGTTGTTTACAGAATTTTATAGGCCCCTGGCATGACTACATTCTTGCCTAACCAGATTTGTCAAATATTTTGTCATCTCTGAAATATTTGAGGTCGCAAAGTTAGGTAAGACACCCTGTATATATATATATATATATATATATATATATATATATATATATATATATATATATATATATATACAGGGTGGGAAATTTTAATCAATCCACGGAAATATCTGAAAAATGATAAAACATAGAAGAAATTTTTGAAATACACGTTATATATTGCTAAGGGGGAAAACCAATTCCGCCAAAAGTACCCCTCCCCGCCCACCGTAAATGGGGGTAACGGGGGTAACTTTGAAATGTCAAATGAAAACATGGGTCGAGTAATACCTCGTTCGAAAGGTCTTGGAAAACTAAGTAACGCTGTGCCAAAAGATGTTTCATATTGTGCACCAGTTTTAAAATGGCCGCCATGATATGGTTCGGAAACTCCAGTACCCGTAGTATGAAAACCATGGAAGGTAAATGAATGGAACAAAATTGAAATACGTAAATATCATAGGGCATATCGAATGATGTGATCCCTGTGATCCCAGTGGCCTCCCTGAAGGGGTCTTGTGGGCTAACTTCAAAATTTCAATGTCTGACCGGACAACGGTTCGGGCGCACGCTTGACCTACCCAATGCTGTTTGGAAGGCAGACTTCATGGATAGAGAATTAATGCACTGAGTTAATGCGGATGGCCACAGTTACATTTTGATTAACTATTAGCACTCATGTCATATTATGAGCTTGAGGGACGAAACGGTGTGTACGTATATCCCCGAAATGCTTTTTGAATAACCAGCACGTATTACATAAAAGTTTCTGTGGCGACGGAGATTAGCAAATTCACACGTTTGTAAGTTCCAGCAACTGCATTATTCTACAACTTCTTTCGTATAACGTTCGTTCTGTTTTCGCATCAAATCATACTCAGCCACACAAATATGCGTTACCATTCAAATAAAATTTAATCTTTTTCTAGTCGCTACAGTTTCATCCTTACAAACAAATGTTTCAACCACACCATACCTATTTGTAGCGTAGCCTTAATTTGCGAATTAAAGTAGAGTTCTAATTTGAACTTTCACTGTTACTTTCCACCCCTCTCACATAGAGAGTGCAGGGAGAGATTATTTTGCAGGACTTGGATTTCTCTCTAAACATTATGGCAATTTTACTCTAACATTTTTATCTCTGTTGTATCATTCTCGAGCCTTGGAACGCCTCCGTGGTTTTCCTATTTAATTTTCGTTATTTTCATTTATGTCTAACCGTATTCATACTATGGGCACTAGACGTTTTCTTAGACACAGTCACCATGTCTTGGCGATCATTTTGAAAACGGTGTCTCATGTCGAAAATTTTCTTACACAACCTGTTTGATATTAATTTGTCTATGTAACGTGATGTTACTCGCTTCGAGTTGCTATTTGAAATTTTCAAGTTGCCCCCGGATACCTTTCAGTTGGCCCTTGGAGTCACCCCGACAACACCTCTCGATGTGCCTTACGTCAGTTAGCTACTCCAGTTTTTCTTCTGTTGATTTATCTCCAATCGCTTTCATACTACGGGTACTAAACCTTTTCTCTGACACGGATACTATGTTTCGGCAGCCTTTTGAGAACACTGCCATTTCACCTCAATCGTTTTCTCCTGCAATATGTTTGATATTGCAAGATTTATCGAACGAGGTACCACTCGACTCATGTTACTATTTGAAATTTTGAAGTTAGTTCCCAAGTCCCCTTTAGAGAGGCCACTGGGATCACAGGGATCACACCATTCAATATGCCCTATGATATTTACGTATTTCAATTTTGTTCCATTCATTTACCTTCCATGGTTTTCATACTACGGGTACTGGAGTTTCCGAACCATATCATGGCGGCCATTTTAAAACTGGTGGACAATATGAAACATCTTTTGGTACAGCGTTACTTAGTTTTCCAAGACCTTTCGAACGAGGTATTACTCGACCCATGTTCCTATTTGACATTTCAAAGTTACCCCTTGTTACCCCCATTTACGGGGGCGGGGAGGAATACTTTTGGCGGAATTGGTTTTCCCCCTTAGCAATATATAACGTGTACTTCAAAAATTTCTTCTATGTTTTATCATTTTTCAGGTATTTCCGTGGATTGATTAAAATGGCCCACCCTGTATATATATATATATATATATATATATATTTGGTCTAGGAATTAATTCGTGCGGGTGGACAAGAGATGGCGCAACGAACGGAGCGTCCCACAGTTCCGTGTATCCACACATGTGTTGCAAACCCCTGTCATCGCGTATCGTTCGTAGTATAGGGCAGTGGATTAAAGCGTCAACAACACCAGTTTGTAGTTAAGTGAACATGGCGCAATTTGTGCCTGATAAAGTGTTTTTGCGGGGTGTCCTGCTGCATTACTTTAACATGCAGAAAAGTGCGACTGAAAGTCATCGTATTTTGGTGGAAGTGTATGGTGACCATGCTCTAGCTGAGCGAACGTGTCAGAAGTGGTTTGCACGGTTTAGAAGTGGTGATTTCGGCTTGGCAGAGCAGGAGCGAGCTGGGCATCAAAAAAATTTCAAGACGAAGAATTGACAACATTGCTCGAGCAGGATTCGTGTCAAACGCAGGAACAACTTGCAGCAGCATTAGGCGTTGATCAAACAACAGTCTCCAAACGCTTGAAAGCCATGGGAATGATTCAAAAGATGTCATATTGGGTTCCACATGAATTGAAAGACAGAGACGTTGAAAGACGAAAAACCATTTGCGAATTGCTGCTTCAACGACAGAGCAGAAAGGGGTTTCTGCATCGAATTATTACGGGTGATGAGAAGTGGATCCATTACTAGAACCCTAAACGAAAAAAGGCCTGGATGAAACCAGGTGAACCAGGTCCATCACAACCAAAACGAGATATTCACTGTGCAAAGGTTATGCTGTGCATATGGTGGGATATGAAAGGTATGGTGTACTATGAGCTGCTGCAACCGGGTGAAACTATGAATGGAGAACGTTATCGACGACAATTAATGCGTTTGAAGCAAGCTCTGGCCAGAACACGACCAGAATGGGAGAACAGACATGATAAACTTATTGTTCAACATGATAACGCTCGCCCACATGTCGCAAAACCGGTCAAAACCTATTTAGAAAATGTCGGATGGGAAGTTTTACCCCACCCGCAGTATTCACCAGACGTTGCTCCTTCGGACTACTACTTGTTCGATTGCATGAACAACGATTTGATTGGACAGCGGTTTACTTCTTCAGAAGATATAGAAACATGGGTCTCTGACTGGATCGCTTCCAAGGATGAGGACTTCTTTCGCCACGGAATCCGTACATTGCCTGACAGATGGGCGAAAGTGGTGGCTAGCGATGGACAATATTTTTCTTAAGGTATTTATGTATTTTGCGTTTGTACTACAGCTTCAATGTGTGCGTACCAACCGCACGAATTAATTCCTAGACCAAATATATATATATATATATATATATATATATATATATATATATATATATATATATATATATATGTGTGTGTGTGTGTGTGTGTGAACTGTGTGTAAATGACCGAAATTGACCGATATAAGTGTCGAATCCATAGTATTCGGAGTCGCTGAAATAAACAATGACACTTCCTATGCTGTTTAAATGCAAATTCAGTCCTTCAACTTGGGGGGGGGGATGAAAAAATATATATAAATGATAGAAAATTATCTATATTAGTGAAGTGTCGAATTCATAGTTTTTGGGCTCCCTAAATTGATTGGTGACAGTTTTGGTGCTGTTTATGTGCAAAATGAAACGTATTCTTCCCGTGCGAAAACGGATATTCTGCTAGTTTATTTACTAAAAAGAAAAGAAATAAATAAAATTACTTATTTAAACGATTGTATATAATAAATGTAAGAATAAAGTAAACTTTACAGAAAATGAACTTGTAACGGAGACGTAAACTCCCTCCTCCTCTCTTGTCACACTTTGTATCGTCACCAAGGACGCCACACCAGAATTTTCTTACGAAGTTGCTGAATATTACACAGAAAGGAGGCAAGAAAATTAAAAGAGAAAGGAAAGAAGAATAAAAAGAAAAAGTTTAGAAATTAAAATATTTCCCCGCATTTCTTAAATGATATAGAAACCGTTATTTTGAAGAGCAGAGAAGGATGAGGGATAAAAGTTTGGACAAACTTGACTAGGAATACGGAGGCAAAAGTCTGGATACACCCCTTTAAAAGTTGAACGGTGTCAGGAAATAATAATGTCGTTTGGTATGGGTTGTCCATAGGTAGGGGCACAACTTCGACTACGGCGGCCATCTCAAAATCAGCTATCTTCGATTTGTCAGTAATACCCGGTGTCAGTCAGTGTTCAATCCTGCGTATGTTGCAAACACACATCAATGCGCGTGGTCTCTCCCCACTATACTACTGATGTCAGACAGTTTCTAGATGAACAGTTTGCAGGTCACTGGATAGGCAGGAGCGGTACTATGGAATGGCCACCACACTCGCCATATCTTTCACCTTTTGACTTTTATCTGTGGGGTCATTTGAAATCAATTGTGTATGAAGTAAAAAATCAACAAGGTAGCCCATCTCTGCCGGCGTATTGAGAAGGTGTGTGCCTCTGTTGACCCACAGACCTTGCTACGTGTGCAGTAGGACTCCCAAAAAAGACTCCGATTGTGTATCCAGCGCAATGGAGGGCATATTGAGTATATGCTATAATGCCGACTCCGACAAGTGCCCCAAACTTTAACAGGTCATAACTCCCACACAAATAAACATATCGCAAAACGAATCACACAGGTGTATTCCTAAGAAAAAGGCAGTGTAAAATGATATTGGGCATGACCCCCTTCCCATTTGAAAAACGTAACCCAAATCCAAGATGGCGGATTCTGAGATGGCCGTCGCTATCGCCATAACTTCTATATGTTACGTCCCATCTATACACACCCTGTACCAAACGACATTATGATTCCTCACACCGTTCGACTTTAATAGGGGTGTATCCAGACTTTTGCCTCACCCTCTATAATTGTAGCGTTACGGAATTGTGGCATTGAGGATTTTTAAAGTTAAATGTAAGAGCAAGTCTCCGTGCCACTTTCGAATAAACTTTTTCAACGATTCTTATATCACAAATAGTCGCGTTGAAAATGGCATTGCAAGAACTTAGACCGGGGATTAGAACCTTAGAACCCCAGAACTTTCCTAATTGCGCCATCATACTCTCATTCAAGAAATAATTTTTACATAATTTATACTGTGGAAAAAAGAACAAGAACGAAAAAGAAAACAAAATAATTCCATGTTTATTCAAGATATTTGAAACTACATTTTCATTAGAGTCAATTTTCAAAAAATTACAGGGAGGATCCCCCGCTAAGCCAGAGTGCATTTTCATAACTTGAGATCATGAACTGTGAGAGCAGCCCCACTGATTTTCAAAACCCAGCGCCCTTGTTCCATTGTTATGCACGTTACATTTGAACAATAGTTAGATCCTTTGAAGTACGGAATTATTACAGTAAATGAAAGTAAAACTCCATACATACTAAAGATAGTACTGAAGATCTGCTATCACGTTATATACTGGTAGAAGTCTATATTGAATCAGAAGCTGCGATTCCATGGTGCTCCGGTGCTCTTAGGCCCTAGAATTTTTTGTGGGGTGCTCATCATTCACATAAAAAGGAGAAAAGTATAAAGAAAGAAAGGAAGAAGAAAGAATATTTGACACATTTCTTAAATGATAGTAGGGCGCGATATTTTCATAGAGCGGAGAGGAAAAATTATAAAGTTAGGAAGACTTTACCAGAGATGAAAATACGTAAAATTTCGCAATTTCTGCACTGAGGACTTTTTAAGTGACAAATTGAACTAGCATTTCTCCTTGCTATTTTCAGGTAGAATTTCTAACACCTTTTGTATATCAAATGGTTGACGTCCAGAATAGCATGATGAGAACTTACATAGATCGGGAGTCAGAACCTTAGAATGCCAGAACTTCTGCGGTTATGCTGCCATATTCAAAACATGTATTTTTCACTGGCGAAAAAGAATAGCAAAGAGAACAGATACAAAACATTCAATTTTGATTAAAAATAATTAAAGTTACATTTTCAAGAGGGCCAATTTTCAATATTTTCCAGAGGAGGACCCCGGATCCGCTGCTAAAGTCTCAGTCAGTGGTATTGTATACGTCGGGATGCCCAGTCGTGAAGTATGGAAGCAACTCCACCGATTTCCAAAACCCAGTGTCCTGCTCATCTTCAAAATCGAATGGTTGCTAGCATGGTTTGAATCCGGAACTTTAATATTTTGGAAACACCAAATTAGTCAGGTAAATATTCATTAATTATACTCATTACTAGCATCAACTACCCGCTTCGCTGGGTTAAATTATAAAAAAATAGTAATATGTTCCGTTAGTCAGTTACTTTTTACTATTACTAAAGCGCTCTCTGATATCGATCATTTTTATATTTCTCCCCTACTCCAACCCCATGTTGCGTGGCTGAATTTAGATTTAAGCGGCATCCGAAGTGTCACTGTTCATAACAGCCACCCCGCAAACTACGGATTCAGCACTAATATCTTTCATTTTCAATGTATATAAATCCCCCCTCCAAGTCGCAGGGCTGAATTTGGATTTAAACTGTATCAGAAGTGTCACTGATCATCTTAGCGACTCCGAAAGCTATGAATTCTGCAGTAATATCGGTCATTTTTGATGATTTTATATATCCCCTCCCGGATGTTGCAGTGCAAGGGAACGGAAGTGTCATTCTTCATCTCAGCGACCACGAAAAGTACAGATTCAACACTGATATTGGTCACTTTCGATTATTTTTATATATCTCCTCCCTCCTTCTGCCCAATTTTTGGATTGATTTTGGATTCAAAAGGGATCGAAAGTGTCAGTGTTCATTTCAGCGACCCCGAAAACTATAAATTCGACACTAACATTGGTCATCTTTTATCATTTTTATGTATCTCCTACCTCCTCTACCCCAAGATGCGGGACTGAATTGGATTTAAACGGAATTGGAATTGTCACTATTGATCACAGTGACCCCGAAAACTATGGATTCGACACTAATATTGGTAATTTTCGATCATGTTTATGTATCTATCCCTCTCCTCCCCCAAGTTGTGGGACTGAATTTGGATTTGAACAGCATCGAAAGTGTCACTATTTATTCAGCGATCCCGAAAATTATAGATTCGACTAATATCGATAATTTTCGATCGTTTTAAAATATCTCCCGCTCTCCCTCCCCTAACTTGAACCGTCAAAGTTTAATGATAAAAACCATACCTGGTCTGAACGGCATCTATGTTGAAAATTTGTCGAGATCGGTCGGGTAGTTTAAGAGTGATGAAGTCACAAATACAGTCACTTTCATTTTCTTTTTTTCTATATTTTTCCCCCTCCCCTATGTTGCACCATTAAAGTGAAGTGATGAAACCTATCCCAGGCTTGAACCTTATCTATGTTTAAAGTCTGATCGAGTGTGGTTGGGTGGTGCAAGAGTTATTAAGTTTTATTTCTTATATATCTTCCCCTCCCCTTCATATACTTCCACCGTCAACCTGAAATAGCAAAATAGTTTCTAGGGTTAAACCCCACCTATGTTGACAATTTGATTGACATCGATCTGGTTGTTCAAATGTTAATAACTCACGAACATAGTCACTTTTATTTTTATATATATTGAATTTTGTATATCTCTCCTTCATGCCCCTCCCTACATTGTTCCGTCAAAGTGAAATGATAAAAAAACATCCCAGGCACGAATCTCATATATGTGTAAAATTTGATCGAGATTGGTCATTTGATTCAAGAGCTTTTAAGTTTTATTACTTTTTTATATCTACCCTCCTCCTCGTCCTCTAACTTACACAATCAAAGTGAATAGATAAAAACACTCCCAGGCTCCAGCCTCATCAATCTTGAAAATTTGATCGAGATCGGTCACGTGGTTCAAGAGATTAAGAGTCACAAACATAGTCTCTTTCAATTTTGTAATATACATAAGCCTCATCATGTTCTAGAATTCAAAGTGTAGAAGTACCATATGCGCCAGGTAAGAAACAAAAACCAATTTTAAGAAACTCATCCCTACTTAGTTTATCTGCACAGGGCAAACAAACGTGATGTTATGATGCCATGATGTCAGGGTGTCGTGTTGTAATTCAAGTAGAGACAAGAAAACTATCTTCACAATTTTATTTTACATAACATGATCACAAAACTGAAGCCAGTTTTTGAACTTTAGGAGCCCTCTGAAAACCGAAGGGCTAATTACTGATACAGACACCTTTAAAAATATTTTTTTCAATATCATTAACCCGGCAATCAATAACTTTCTTTTTTTAACTACTCCTTCATGCTAAAGTCTTCAAATCACCTAAAAATCATAATCCACAAGGTGTCCTAGCAAACGAACCATAATTAAAATTCTTTAAAACAAACAACACGCGAGAATCATAAACAATACAATCAACAAAATATAACATATGACATAACCGAGCTGGGACGATGACAAAAAGTCAAAACATCCTATGACGGCCAACAAAGGAATCGAACTGGTACAAATAACCATTTCAGTCTAGACATATGTCATTTCTAAGAAATCAAGTTACAGCCTAGGCTAAGACCCATGAGAAAGAACTATATCAAATCTGTTGGTACATCTAAATACAAAAGCACAGCCCTGAACAGGCAGTAGGATGGAATGGAGAGTTAAAGGGAGCTAGTTTTATGGTTGAAATATTATTAGAAAAGTGAAACGTGCTTAAGCGTTTACATTTATCATTTGATATTTTACGTTAAATTTTCGTTCAAAATATTTCTTATACGAGAGTCATTTAACTCGAACTGGCAACAGTGCTACGATTGGAGTGTCGTGTGGGCATCAGACAAATGACGAACGTAGTGTGCTTCTTGGATGTGTACGAGTCAGTTCAACGCTCGTGCGGTCTCATATTACGGTGTGTGTGGCGAGTAGACATTGTTAAAGTGATTGTTGTCTGAAATACTGCTCTAACGCAATGTTCAGAACAGCCTGTGTTTATCAAATTCCAGGTGGCACGAGGGCGGAATGCTAGGACGATTCACAGAGAATTAGTAGAGGCCTGTGGTGAAGCTGCTCTACCGTATCGGTCAGTGGCGAGATGGGTTGCAGCATTTCAGTCGGGACGACAGTAAACAGATAAAATACACGATGGAGGGCATATGCGAACGGCTGGAAAGACTACGGACACTGCTTGGCGGTGATCGGCGCTGGACTTGTAGTGAACTGGCGCAGGAGTTGAACATTTCTTCCGGATCTGTGTTCCGCATGCTAACACAAGATCTTGCCATGCGGAAAATTGCAGCCAGATGGGTACCCCATGCTCTGACCGAGGTTCAAAAGTGGCATAGGTGGGAATGCGCGCGCTTACACCTTCAACTTTGCAATGAATAAGGTAATGAGTTCTTGCAGCGCATTATTGAAAGTGACGAAACATGGAGAAGATATTACGAGCCTGATTTGAAACGTCAGTCGAGTGAATATGGCGCCACTCATAATCTCCACGATCGAAAGCTTAGGCAAGAGCCAGCAAACGTGAAGGTGATGATGATAATGTCAAAAGACCACGAAGGCATTATCCTGTCACATCACGTTCCACCGGGAGTTACCGTCAATGCTGCATACTATGCTTCATACCTCAGTCACCATTTGCTACCAGCATTGCGGCGCAAACGTCCACACCTCCTGCAGTCTGGACCAAGTCTCCTACTCGACAATGCCAGATGTCATACAGCCAATCCAGTACAGATTCTGTTACGACGATGGGGTTGGGAGGTAGCGGAGAGCACCCGCCATACTCCCTGGATATGAGCCCCTGCAATTTTGATCTTTTCCCAAAAATGAAAGAACCTCTCAGGGACAAACGTTTCAGACATTCCAGCATTGTTCGTGCCTTAGGGCGCACTGTTAACACCCTCTCACAAAGTGGGGCTTTGACAGGTATTCAACGGTTACCAAACATCTGGCGAAGGGTTCAACAGGCTGACGGAGACTCCATCGAAGGACTGTAAGCTTCTCGTGGTGAGCGATTGACTACATTCCATTTCACAACTATGTTGCCACTTCGAGTTAAATGACCATCGTACATACGGTATACTTTACGTAGGGGTATAATTGAAGAAGTAGGAAATTCATCTTCTCGGGAATAATTTTAAATCTACTTGATAATTTCTCATCGGGCATTCCTTGGCTTAACCTGTCAAAGGGACATAGTCTCAGAATTCGATTTGTCCTTCACTTCAGATGCATTTAATACAATTACAAGGCATATAAAACATTACATTAAACTAATAAAAGCCCAAACATGACCAGATTAACACGCACACACAAAGATACAGGTAATACACATGCAGGAACATATAACAGAATTAATTTATTGTATTAATGACTACACACGTAACCGTTTGTTGATAGAAATCGAACTACTCATGCAAGAAAGAAAACAATTCCAAACTAGAATATAAAATCAGTGCTTACAAATGGATATAGCTGTCTCCTCTGGTTACTTCACCAAAGCATCCTGTAAATGATATATGTTTTCAGAGAAAGTATGCAGAGGTTGCGGTACTTTCTAGATTTATTAGATACGTATATGCCTACACTATCTTTTTTTCCAAGCTATAGCTGATACGTGACTGTTTCCACGTACTCTGGTTGCTGAGGTGAAGTAACGTCAAGAATTCTGTATTATTAAACTTAATTTAAATCTCAAGTTTTCAATAAAATTGCACTCGAAATGTTGTATATTTGCAAGCATCAAAAGTAATGGAGCAAATTAGTTAACTCGAGTCATTGTTGTCATCAATTTTATTTCCTGAGTGACCTTCCTAATAGAGCGACATGCCTATTGTCAATTGTATTATTTTCCGTGAGTTGACATTTTATTTTCCACTATATAGTGGCCTATTTAAGGGAGGCTACCGGGCTTAAGCTCCTCGCAATTTTATTTACTATTTTAAAATAAATCAAATATCTTGCAGAATTTTCACATTTCCAAGAATAAAGTTAGCAAAGCCTCCCCGAAACAAAATCGTAAGTACGCCACTGTCGCTATATAATTAGTATTATTATTACCTTTTTGTAGGTCTGTCCCCCATATAACTAACAAAATCAGCAAAAATGTTTGGATGGCCTGGGGTCCATATCCTAGGGATACCTAGGATCACCCCTCTAAATTCTGACATGGGTATGTTGGCCCACCCCCTAGATTTTCTGATAGATACATAGTAGGGATGACAAGATACCCAGATAACGAATCTCCGGATAACAAATTATCCGGTATCCGTTTTTGAAGAAACGGATAATTCGGATCATAGATAATATTACGATGACGGATAATGGATAATATCAGGATGAAGTACAAAGAATAACAACCGCATCACGGATAATATCTGGATGACAGATAACGGATAATTTCCAGATAAAGAATATATCCGGATAACGAATAATAATATCCGGATGACGGATAATATTCGATAAAAATACCTGGATGATGGATAATGGGTAATATCCAAATAAGATATAACAACCGGATAAAGAATAATGATTGGATAATGGATACCCCGATAATGGATTATATCCGGATGACGGCTTTATTCGGATAATAGATAATATCCGGATGACAGATAACGAATTATATCCAGATAAGGAATGATATCCGGCTTGCTTACAATAGATAATATACACATGACGAATAAGAGACAATATGTAGAAGATAGCTATTAGTGGCTATAAAATAATTGCAAAAAAACATAATTTGTAGTCTTACAATTAGTTATTAAATTAATTGTTTATTACAAAACACATAGGATAATGTTTCAGAATAGATACGAACCTCCCTGTGACCCCTCCCCTTTCCCTCTTTATATATATATATATATATATATATATATATATATATATATATATATATATATAGGGTGTCCACAAAGTCCTTTGTCACCCCGTGTATCTTCAAAACAACTGCGAATATGAGAAAACACAAATACACGTCGTTCATTATTTTAAGGGGTTGCAATTTTGTGCTATAAATGTTCCACACCAGACTTTCAAAATAGGGTTACGGGTGTAAACGTCTCTATACTCCGGTAGTACTGATCCCTTCTTCTCATGTCGATATTTTCACATCTATTTATTCCCACTTTTGACAACCATTCCGTAAAACCCTAGTCTTATGGCAATAGATTATAATAGGAAAATAACCTCCGTTTCCCACACTAGAGACAACATACAAAGAAACAAAGTCTCCGCCCAATAACTCAACATTTTCTCCTTTTACAGGCGTATTTTCAATACTTACACCCTGCCTACAAATCAGAAAAACGTAGAAGCATTCACAAGCCATATATATCTAAAAGTCATCAATGGCCTTCACTCCGAAATTTGATTTCACTTCCAATTTAGATGTCGGCAACCTAGCAAATTTAGAACATACAGCAAAAGGTCTTTTGTCGAGCCCGTTCAAATTACTCGATCCCTTTGCCATTTGAAATGTTCAAGTTTACTCCTACCACTATTTGAGAGAGGAGACTGGGGTGGAACTTTTACAACACACAATTGCAACTCCTGAAAATAACAAAAGATTTGCTTTTGCATTTTCTCATATTCGCAGTCGTTTCGCAAATACATGGAGAGGCAACGGACTTTATAGACACGAAATATAAACCCCCGCCATTTTGGATGGGGTCAACAGACCTTTCCAACGATATATTACTCGATCCCTTTCGCCATTTGAAATTTTCAAGTTGACCCCATGTACCCCTATATGGGAGTGTCTGCGATGGATCTTTTTTAGTTTCAAGTTCAAGCTCCTTACAATAATGGCGGATGTGTTTTTACGTTTTCTCATATTCACAGTCGTTTCTAAGATACATGAGGTGGCAACGGACCTTATGGACATCCCACATATATGATACGCAAAATACATTTAATTTAAACAGGAAAGCGAGTACTATTTTATCAAGTGAAATGGAAAATGAAATATTTGTGTTTTACAGCCCACAGTAACGCTTTGTAGAGAAACAAAAGCTACATCATTAATGAACGTGAATATTTATGAAGTGAAATAATGGAATGTAAGTGTGGAAAGACACGGAAGAACCCCAAGAGAACACATGGATACGATGGGTACCAGTACAAACTAACATGGCCTGGGATCCAACTAGAGACCTCTCGAACCGTAGGTGAATGCTGTAGCACTGAGCCATTGTGTCCCACACTCTTTAAATTTAGTTTATATAGTCTCATCACAAAGCAATACTCAACTCGACTTGCACAATACTTTCACCTACCCGTGCTATTTACTGCATCTATCTGATCGATTTTTAACATTTGAATTGGCAATAGTGTTGCCAACCAGACGAGGAATATTTCTTCTCCAAAAAGTAAAAAGAGTCGAGACAAGAAGTAAACTTTCAAATTTGTGTCGAGACAAGAAACATGACAATTCTCGTTTCGTTTTCAAGACGAGAAATGTTTCGAGTCTCATAGCCTATACCAGTTCACCTAAATTTTAAATCTTAAACACGGTTTTAGTGTTAAATGATTCATAATATAAAGACTAAAAATTCACAAAGTGATTGTATGAACATAATGAAGAGCGTTTTTTAACGTTTAAAGACACTAAAGTCATACAATATACTCCAAAAATAACAGTGATTTAATTGTAGTTATATTGCAATCTGTGAGAACCTTATATGACTCGGAAGAATTCTCATTACTTCTAGATGAAATAAAGGAAAAAGGCAGGGCATAAATTTTGTGTTTAAATTTACAAAACGACAAGAGAAAGGCTTGGGAAGAAAATTTTTCAAAAATCAAGATGAGTGAAGAAAGCATTTTTTGAGAAACGAGACAAGACAAGTATTCTACAAAAATCGAGAGGAGACGAAAAAACTTTCTTATCTCGTCTTGTTTCCTGGACAAGACTAATTAGAAAACATATTTTCAATTATAAAATACGTGACAATGAAAACCGCGTTATGCAAGGTATTACAATATATGTGAATGAGGTTCTCCTGATGTTCTAAGCGTAACAAGTAGGTGATGTTGTCAGCACTTCGATCTTTAGCAGCTTTAATTTGCAGAATACCATAGGCAAAGATGATCGAAAGCATAAGGATCGTGCCACGAGTTAAAACTCATCATCAACCAACCTGAACCTCACTAATTGAACATGAGGTTGCGTGAGCTTGATGTCAAGATGATGGTGTGAATGTTTGACTGAGTAAGGTGATGTCGATACGATATAGTGAGGGTCAGTGAGGATGATGTTGAAGGGGAGTTATGAGCGTGATGTTGAATACATATTGTAATCGTGAGTTGAGTGATTGTGATACCGAAATGATCTTATGACTTATGCATGTGAGGTCGAATGATTGTAATGTTGGATTGATGATGCAATCTACTGAAATATCGAATTGATGTGATTTGTGAAATTGACTAAGTATGGTGTCAGAATAATTAGATAAACATGATGTTAGTAGTGTTGCTACGAGACGAGACGAAACGAGATGGGAAGTAAGGTTTTCCCCTCTCATCTTATGAAGTGTCATCTGTAGAAATATTGTGTCGTATCAATTCTCGAACAATTATTTCTCGTCTTGCCTCTATTCTCAAAAAGCTTTTCTCGTCTTGTCTCGTTCTATAGATTTATGTACAAACTTTATACCCTGATTTTTTTTTTTTACTTTCATCTGGAAGTTATCAAAATCCTTCTGCGTCACGAGAGGTTTACGTTCAAGAAGGGTGTGATATAATATTTAAATCATACTTATTATTGGAGTATACTGTGTAATAACTTGCGTATCTTTAGATGTTGATAGATGCTCTTCATAGTGCTCGTATAATCATTATCAGTTTATAGTTCTATTCTTTTGAATCGTGTATCACTAAAACAGAGTTGGTATGTAGTACTTTGGTGAATAAGAGTTGCTAACGATTCTCGTGAAATTTCTCTTTCGTCTGGATTCTCGTCTCCGAAGGAGATGACAGTTATTATATTTCTCGTTTTGTCTGGAATTTAAAAAGGTATTAATAATCGTCTCGAGACAAGAATTCAGACACAATATGTATCGTCTCGTGGGTAACACAGAAGGTTAGATAAATGCCATGTCACTTTGTTGTCGCTTGTGAGCGTGGTGTTGAGTCTGAGTGAGCATTAATGTGTGCATGATGTCAAATATTTAATATTCATATGAACTGATTACAGAGTTTGATTTCTGTATGTATATAGATGATGTTTTTTTTGCCTATTTGGTTGGATTATTATTATTAAGTGTTATTGCCTCTTGGCAGTTCTGGGACTAATGACTTTTTCTTGGTATCGGGCCTTGAAATGTTTCTTCCAGATTTCTAGGTTTCAAATTTCTCTTTTGACTCTTATTATTTTCTTCTATTTCTTAAATAATCAATCACTTGTGTTCTTCTTCTTCCTGCTTCTCGTTTTTTTTTCCATCTTTCTTTTCTATGACGAAGACGATTTCTTCGAAGCTAAAGAAATATTTCTAATCTAACTTCCGTAGTGTCCAAGCCTCTGATCCAAACAATCCAATACGTCATATAAGAGTAGAGCACCTGACCAGATTCTTCCTAGTCCAGTATTAAGCGTGCTATTTAACAATGATCTTTTCTTGCTGAATATCTCTTTGACTACTACAATTCTTAACCTGATCTCTTGGTGCAATAAGCGTCTCTCATCATGATAATATTTCGATCGATCCCTTCAAGTTCCTGTTTCTCTGTGTCAACTAAATTATTTTGTCCACTATCATATGTAGTCCTTCGGTTGTAGCTCTAACAACCGTGCCATTCGCACACCTGAAATTGTTAATAATGTGCCCTCCAAATGTTGAAATCTCCAACTCCCATTAATGTTTCCGTTATTAAACATTTACTGTAAATATTGAAAAGTTGACTCACATGCTACGTCCTTGTCTGGCTCTTTCAATCTCCACGATATTTACAGTATTGTTTTTGTTTTTTCCTTGATTTAAAGCATATTTTGTTAAAGTAAGCATACTTTGTTAAACACATTTATTTGGTAGAAATTGACAATATTTCTTGTTTGAGTAGGTTGCAGTAAGGTAGGTTTTAGCCCATGTATCTATAAGTAGCCATTATCTCCATAGATTGCAGGTGTTTTTTGAAGTTTAGCGTCCCTATTCAGTACCGAGACTATATGAAACTTCGACCTAAAATTTAACATTGAATCCGAATGTCCATGTATGTTTTAATTTTAATACTGTATTCTTTCACCGGAAAATCTTACCTTACACAAGGCGCACGGGCTAGCGACTAAACTAGTGGGAAAGAATACAGTGCATTAATAGACTGGCAACTTCCTTTCGTATGTTTATCCAAACACTGTTCAAAAAGTAGTAAATTAAAAAGATTATTTGGAGTTTATACCCTGAGGCAAAGGGAAACGGTGATCATGATAACGAACTAAATGGTAGAATGCTGGAAGTGATAGAAAACGTGAAAAGCCCGAGAAAATATAAGCACTGAACCTACTCTGGTGCTTGTTCTCTTCAAAGCTTACTTGGAAGGAACTTGGATCGCACCAGAGACCCCACGCAGCAGAGGTGAGTTCGCAAATGGAAAGAAACGGTGTGGGCGGTGTTTGGTTTACAACTTTTGTATTGAATTAAGACATTTCGATGTGATCGGGGAGTGGGAAGCCGAAACATTTATCTGCATCAAATTCCTTGTGTAAACAATCTTTTCATGTCTAAATATATTTATGACAGCGTGTGGAATAAATTTGCGGCAGAAAATGGGGCACATTGGTTCAGTGGTGCTCTCTCCGCTATTCTAGTGGCTAGCAAATGTGCCCTTGGTGCACGTGATCCTTTGTTCGATTCTCGTGGGAGAGCATATGCGGAATTATAACTGTCATCGAACGATTCGTGTGTTCATGTCTCTATCATGTTCAGTAGAAAATGGAATGGGAAAAATGAAATCAGGTAAAATAATAATAATTAGAGAAATAAATTTACTGAAGAATATTCATTTAATTAGTTAGCTTCCTTTTTTTAAAAAAATGGTAATGTTTATCTTTAGTGCATCTCTGGTTCGATCCCAGCTCGCTTCAAGTGGACTTTCTGGTAGACAAACTCTGTGTTTTGTGTTTTACTTGGGTTTGTTCTATTTCCTTTCACTTTTCTTCATTTCATTCATTCTCTTCACCATATTCTCTCATTCATTCCCATTCCTTTAACCTACACGGTGTAAGCATGGTATGTAAAATTGAAAGATTTCACTTCATTTTCTTGAGATAGAAAGTAGTTTCATCGAAGTCGAAACTAGTTATTTACTTTCGTATCCGGTGTTTTAAGCTTTTAACAAAAATAAAATAAAATAAAATAAAATAAAATAAAATAAAATAAAATAAATAATATTAATCGAATCAAAAACCACGGACACCAAAATCCACGTAGACATTTGCTCTCGATTTACCTATACAGATAAAGTTCAGTGGGAACGAATGGCTTGTGCTGCATAATGGTTCCAATCAGTAGCATACACAGAATTCCATCAAGGAAAGGTTCAGGTACTCACCTTCATATCCTTTCAGATCAACTGAGATATTTTGTTCATTTATCATAACGTAATAAATGTTTATAAGTTGCATGTGCCTGGGCTTCTTTCAGAAAAAGACTTCCTGACAGCATTTTCGTATTCGTGGGAGTATGATCGGAATTACTCAGAGATGTATTTACAAAGACTTATAGGAATAAGATCACCTGCAAACCTCCAAGAAATTTAATCCAAACTTTTAAAATTGGATATGTACTGCATAATGTAATAATAAAACAAGATTTACTGGAATTTTGGATTTAGTCCCACGTCTTCGAAGGAAAATATTAAGTATGCCAGTAGTGTTAATATTTTAAAACAATGAAGTTGATAAGGGAGTTTTAGTCAATGGACACTATAAAGTAATACAAGATGAAAAAATTGTTACAGTTTTTCTGTTTTGTTTCTCGTTATTTATAAAAAAAAGAACGAAGAGCATTATATTGGAACATTACATTAGTGCGAAGAACCATATTATAATGCAAACACATTTAAGTCAAGTCTATGTTTACCATGATTTTAAAACTGCATTTTTTTATTAATCCACTTACGTTTTCTGCAAGTGAATAATAGATATCAGGGAAAATTTCGTATTTGTATTAGCCTAGTACCTAAAGTCCTTCAAAGTAGCGCTTCCTTAAAGAATTAGATTAATCAGTCACAAAAGTATTTGCAACTTATTATATACAGAGCGTATATGGTTATATAAGTAAGTACATTTTATTGCAAATGTCTAATCGTATTACCTTAATATCAGACTATTTATATACCAGATAATGAAATGTAGTAGGCAGTACTTATCATTTTGCTTACAAAATATTAAATACTGTGATAATTCTTTCAAAAGTACCCTTATTTAAATTAAACGTACCCTTCTTTATCTTTCGGGTGTATGTTGCTTAGCACTTGCATATTTTGCCCATCAACAGGAATCCTCATCAGTGGTCGAATGATGAATTCCCGAGACGATTTCCTAGTGATGTCGTTATTCGATTCATTGTACTGAACGATCTACCAGCGATAAGAGTTGACATAGTTACAGTTAATATTTTCGCATATACGCTTTCAAATGCATCATAACCTAGAGTTGAACTCCTTGATAGATGGCTTTGCTTTTGTGCAACATGAACTTTTAGGTTTGCGCAAAAAATCATTTTTATTTTATTTTCTGGACCATCAGATTTACATTTATTAATATAATTTTATTTACTAATATCGATTTGTCGGTATATGTCCCATCTTAAGACAAAATTGTTTCAACAAACGCGAAAAGTTCTCCATATCATCTTCTTTAAGCAGGGATTAAACCCCGAACCCCCTTGCATACACCACTGATTCCAGCCAAACCTTTATTGTCTTATTTGTGGAATCCAGGTTACTCGATATACATCGGAGTTCGGATGTAATTCGATTGAGAGGCTGAACCAAAACTGCGTTTCAAATGAAGTGAAGAATTAGCACGGTTTGGTGTAATTTTAGGAGTAGCTTCCGGAAACTGAAAATTAGTTAAAATATGAGTATGTAATTCTATCAAGTAAATATAAAATATACCTATCTGCAGAAGAGAAAATATCTGGAACTTCCATGAAAAGAAAACGAAAGAATCTGAGCAACCACATTACCGCAATAATATATAATACTGCTTCCAACAAAACACTTGAATTTGGAAAATCAATAACTGAATCCATTCCTCCTTCAGCGATAGATGACATTATTATTAAATGAATCGACAAAGTTATAGAAACTTCGACGATTATTGACGGTGAACGGTCAAAAAATTCTTCTCTTGATAGAATAATTGGCAGGAAAAAATTGGGTTCCGTTTCCTTCACACAATCAACTCGACTTTCTTTTTGTTTTTGCTCGTAACGAAATAAGGTATAAAAAATTCTTGAGTACTTTTGAAACACACCAATTCATAAAATTAGATTGTTAGTTAGCAAATTAATTCTGAATCTTAATACTCTATGATGAAGGAATGAAAGGAATATTGTAGACCATTGTTCTTCGGAGTGATGTGTTCCAATAGACTGCGACCATAGGCCTGATAGTTTATCCTTACGCTCTCTGTGGAACATTGATGACTTACAGTAAATGATATCATTACGACCTGAATATGGTGGCTCTTAACGGCAACTATATGACTTCTACATAGATGTAATGATAATGTATGACTGAGAAGCCAGATAGAGTGCCGTAACTAGAGGGGGGTATCCGTGGGCAGACCAACCCCAACATCCTCAGTTGCTTGAAAACGCTTACCTTTGAGTTTAGTTTTTTTGCAATATGTTATACTCGTAATGTAGTTCAAACTAAACTAAGCAAGAGAAATATATATCGCAGACTTCACGTTTTCAAGGTATGCGCATGCACACAATTATTTGCGCATTATGCGCAGTTCTGCACAGGTGCAAACAATTCGTTTTCATTTCGTTGTAAAGCTATCATTTATCTACTTTGGCTTGCAAAGTTTGCTTGTTCTTTGTGGAGCCGTTCCAGACATATCGCGACAAATGTCATCTTTAGTGAATCGACTGTATCTCAGAAACTAGAGCTCTTTCGACTAATTGATACTAGTTACATTAGGTTTTCAAGGTGTCCTGTTAGTCTACCGAGTTTCATCAAAATCGGTTGTTGTGATCCAGACATCTTATGGATGTGTCACAGGCCCTTTCTATCACTTCTGGTTGCAATAGAGAAATATAGTCATGGATGGATTCTTTTCTTGTCATCTCAATCAATATTCATAAAATGTTTCTCGCCTTCTAGCTAAGTAATTCCGACTTTTCTCTATGGCAATCAGTGCTGAAAGCGGAAGTTCGGGATGACATTTCTTAAAACGGTGAATCCATATCAAATATTACCGTTTTCGTTTTATGAAGATCGTTACTGTAATATCCTGGAATTTTGCCACTTCCAGTTATAGTAGAGCAAAAAATGGAGACGGATTTTATTTTTGGAATTCTAAATTGATTTTAAACAAAATACCTCATTATCATCCAAGCTATTCTCCTCGTTGAAGCTTCAAGTTATGATAATCACTTTGAGAAGCTCGATTTTCAGTGAATATGTGACCATGAGGTTAAATAAATAATATGATGTTGAGTGGGTGTGATGTTAGATTTCTGTAGAGTGACGTCGAGTGGGCGTGATGTCAGATTGGTGGTGGAGCATGAAGTCAAGTGAATGTGATGTCGAAATGATGCTGTAAGCGTCCGGTCGAGTGAGCGTGATGTATAAACGATGTTGTGAGCGTGACGTTGGATTGATGTGTTATGAGCGTGGGGTTAAATGAGATTAGGCCAAAGCGAGCGCGTACATAGATTTGATCTTTTGAGAAATGTTTATCAGTACCAAGAAATAACTTAAACAACTTAAACCAACTAATGTCTAGATCAAATTGAAAGTCTGCCCTGGTACATGGAGAAAATAGAGAAAATGTATTCACGAAAAATGCTAGCAAGTTGTTGCGAAATAAAATGTTTAGTTTTACATTCCACGATAATGCACTGAGGCTAAGGGAGACCACGATTATGAGAATGAATGAAAGTGTAAAATCAGAAAAGTGAGAGGAAACGAGGAACCCTGAGAAGACCCACCTACACAGTGTTTGTCCACCACAAAGCCCGAGGAATCGAGGATTGAACCAAGCGCACCACGCACGCGAAGTGAGTACTCTACCACTGGCGTGAGCTATTGTGATTCAAGTTGTTCCGACTAACAAAACTCAACTAAAGGCAAACTAATTTACTCATAGATATGCCAAGTAAATTTGATCTCGGATCTTTCCTGATCAAATATGTCCTGATTATTACATGCCTGGTAATAGAAGAATTTTTTTTTTAAGTGTACAGAAAGAGACATAATTTAGGAACAATTGAAACTTGAAAAATACCTTTTATGGGCAACAGCAAATAATCCCTTGTCATAAGACTGTTAAAATGTATTAATTTAAAATATATTTTAACAATTTATTTACAGTACACGAGGTGTGGCAATAAAATAACGAGACTGCCCACCTCCTGTCACGCAGGATCATGGGGGGAGGTAGCTAATGATGTGATGTTGATCTTGAACCTTCATGAGCAGCCACTGTCTGTTTTATGAATCTGAAAGCTTTTCTTTTCTTTGCAGGCTTGCATGAAGAGGACGGTGTTCTGTAGTAATGCCGTAATCATGATGAACAGTAAAGTTGAGCAGCGCATTAACATGAAATTTCTGGTGGAATTAAACAAAACACCGACGGAATGTTCTGCAATGTTGAAGGAGGTGTATGGCGTTAATGTTATGTTACGTGCGCGAGTTTTCGAATTGCACCTACGACTTACGGAAGTAGAGAGTAGGTTGAAAATGATGAACGACCCGGCCGCCCTTTGACTTCAAGAAGGGACGAAAATGTTCAAAAAATTAATGAACTTGTTCGCAAAAACAGACGTCTTAGCATTCGGATGATCGCAGACATGACGAACATTAACAAAGAGACAGTAAGACAAATTTTGCATGACAATTTAAAAGACAAAAGGCTGTGCACAAATTGTCCCCAAAAACCTCTATCAGGAACAAAAAGACATTCGAAAGACCATTTGCTGTGACGTCATGGAACGACTCAAAGCAGAACTAGACTTGCTAACACGTGTCATCACATGTGATGAAACATGGATTTTCCAGTATGACCCCGAGACTAAGCTTCAATCCATGCACTGGAAGACTCTCACATCGCCAACAATGAAAAAAGCACGAATGAGCAAGTCGAAAGTGAAGGCAATGCTCATCGTTTTTTACATTATTTGGGGATGATCATGACTGAATCGGTGAATCAGGGTCAAACGGTAAATCAGACCTACTACAAAGAAGTCCTAATCAAGCAGAGGCAAAGAAAAGTAAGAAGAGCGATGAATGGATCCTCCATCAAGACAATGCGCCTGCCCATAATGCAGTTTGTGTGAAGCAGTTTTTAGGAGCCAAGTGCGTTCCTGTGCTCGACCATCCTTCGTATTCCCAGACCTGGCTCCTTGTGACTTTTATCTATTCCCAAAAGTGAAAAGTGCATTGAAGGAAACACATTTTCAGTCTGTGGAAGAAGTGAAACGATAAACGATAGAGTTGTTGAACACTGTAACATCTCATGACCTACAGTATTGCTTTGAACAATGAAAGGCAGGTACGCAGCGGTGTATAGATAGGGGAGGGGAGTATTTTGAAGGGAATAACAGTCAATTGTAATTTTCTTTGGAATACATCACATTCATGACACATGTCTCGTTACTTAATTGCCACAGCTCGTATATTCTTACTAAACGAAATACGTGGTCTTCGGACGAGAAGAATAGTTCTATGGAAAACACCTGAAAATTATATTAGAACCCTATTCAATCCTTAAGCTATACATTTCAATCACAGAAAAAAAAACTCAGCACAGCTCAAGTCAAGAGTATGTTGAAAACTGCATTTCAGATGGTGTAGTCGTCATTCTTTGCGAAAGATATAATCACCCTTCCCCCTCTAAAGTACGCATTTCAATCAAAGAAAACTGATAAAATGCTAGATCGACTTAAGTATTAAATATGTATAAAATTTCGTTTTAAGCTGTTCTAACTTTTCCTCACTTTCGCCATTTTACACATATAAAAAGGGAAATTCAAACATTTTAAAAGTTGTCCAGTTGCCTCTCTTAGAAACATAATTTCTAAAAACGCTTGGAAATTGTCAACAATTATTTAGTAAGGTGCTCATATATTGCTCAACGTCGAAAATGTAAAAATTGCCCCTATCTCTTAGAAGTGTAGTTTTTCAATACTTTGGGACACATGACCATTTATTTTAAATAAGTTTATATACAGAGTTTTTCTCCTTAACACGAGAGGATTTATTTTTGGCGTACATTTAAACCCCCTCTCAACCTTAGGATATACACTTAATGAAAGTGGCAAAATAATCACCTGGCTTTAGAAATCCATTTGAAACGATTCGTTCGTTTCCCTTGATGGTGAGACAGACAACGTCGATATCATTCTTATGTGCCTTCTTACCTTAGAGGTGGAATTTTTGGAAATCTTTATAAGTTTAACGTCCCACATTTATGCCCTTTAGGCTAAAAGGGTCGTCCACATATTACTTAACGCGCCAGAGGGTGGAGGGGGTTCTGCCTTGCGTTACGAAGTGTGACAAGGAGTGAAGAAGGGGTTTAATTCTTGGTTACGTAACTCATGTTTTTTTGCTGCAATTTTTACTTTTATTGTCAGGTTTATTTGCAATCTTTTAAACAAATAATTTTATTCAGTTCTTTTCAATTTTATAAGTACATAAATATTTTTATTGTTTTGAAAAATTGCAAAGATATAACCTATATAAATTGAATCATTCACAAGGGATTCCAAGATGCTACTAGACACCAGCATCGCTGGTAACGAACCCTGCGTGTACAATAACACTCCGTTTTCACGTATTACGGCGCACGCTTTTCTGAAGTTAGTTGTTAGTGATCGTAATCATCACTTGAAAATGCCCTCACATACTCACTCGTATCGCTATTTCTGAGAATATTATTTAAAAATTTTGATTTGAATCAGTATCCGCTCTATTCTTCTAAGCGGTTTCACATGTGAAACAGACGAAACTTTTTCGTGAAATATTATTTTCTGCGACGGAACGATCCACGATTTGCAGAGCAAAATAAGAAATTAAAAACCTAATTCGTTGGATATTCATCTCATACAGATTTTTTTTTCATTTTTGAATATTTCTGAACAAATCGAGATAACTGACTGGTTTAGGACAAGAAAAATTTGAAAAGGGATAAACTGAAGTCCAAAGAAGATGCTTGAAAGCTTGTTCATAATCGATATGTCCTTTCTCTTTCACGTGTCCAACCACTTCGAATCTGTGTTCGACGAGAAAGAGAACTTCTTTGCATCATCGACGCTGACGAACTTCAAGTATACAATGCACACTGGATCCCGGAAAAAGAGATCGATGTCAGTTCTTTAGATCCTGTTTCACCTGCATCTTCCGGCAGTATTTCCTCCTTGCCGATGATCGATGACCTAAGAGGATGGGTGCGATCTCGTTTGGAAAACGACAGTATGTAATTACGAACAATTAAGACTGGATAATCAAACAACCATCTGGGGTTGAAATATTATTACGGTACTACCATTTTCTAATACATTGAATTATTGGAGGAAAACACTACACATGTATTCAGAGTACAAGCATTTTGTATAAAATGTACAAGCAGCAGAGCATATTTTATACCCATGTATATATCTCTTAGTTAGAGTACTGAGATACTAGTTAATCATTGTTCTGGATGGTTCAAAATCGTCTTATAATGGGACATGCGTGTTAATAAACATTAATCATTAAGCCTGTCTACTTCCATTGATGGCCTCAAATTGTTCTTTGTTAATCCACCATAAAAAATCAAAATTATTGGCAGGTAAAACTTGGGAATATGAATGTTAAATAGATAGCTGCTATACTCGTATTTCTATCTAGTTGTCATGTAACATAATGCCCGGGATTTTTTTAAGTCCTGGAAACAACAACAACAACAACTGAAAAAGTACTAACTTCTGCTATTCCACCAAAATCAAATATTTTATGAAAGTTATCATGAAACCAAGAGCGGACCAAGGTCCGGGCAACCTGGGCAACTGCTCGGGGCGCCATAGTCAGGAGGTAGAAAAACGAGTTTCAAAAAGTAAATTTTATAAGTGTTTTCTACTGATTTTATTGTTTATATTCTTGTAGCGTCAATTACATCATCTTTTTTCATTCCATTATGGAAGAATGTAGTTTCATAGTTGCAGGAGCGTTGTATCGACAAATGTTGACATGGAATGTAGAAGAAAGAGTGTAGGGGGAGTTGATATTGTTTATAGCGGGCCATGTTCTTTGTGAACTTTTCCCAGGCAATGAATGTTATTGGATTTTATATATGTTCTCTTTTCAAGTGGTATTTATCGTAACATGGAAACATTATTACATATTATCCAGGGCCCATTAAAAAATGGGCAGAGGGGCAAGTATAGAATTACTATTTGACAAATACAAACAGAAAGCTAATTTTTGCGTGAATTGAGGTAAACTTATCGCATTATATTCATCCAATATAAGATTTGAATTCATTTTAAAAGCAATTCGACTGATGCCACTCTGTGCCAATCCGATCAGAGTAGGGTTGCTAACTTTAACTGGAGACAAAACTATATACCTCAAAATATATTAGTATTATTATTAATTTTAATAATAATAATAATAATAATAATAATAATAATAATAATAATAATAATAATAATAATAATTAAATCGTGAATTAGAAAAAGAACATACAAGGTGGCAGCACAATGTTGAGCTGTTCGTAAACGCGAGCTGGAATTTAGCGTGATGCATTAACCAGCTGATTTAAATTTTCTACGTACAACGTGAGAAGAAAAGTAAAATAGTCAACTGATGTCGCAAGATACCCGTTTGCGTCGAAACCGGAAAGAATGGGTAGCACCAGGATATCAAGATATTTGATATGCTATAACACTGACTTGGCGGCCATCTTGAAAGCCGCGATCTTGGATATAGCGTAAGGTATTGAAATGAGAAGCGGGGTGTATGATATATCAATGTAAGGTAAAATGCAAAAGGAAAACCAATGATGTAATCGCGAAAAATATATGTGTAATGGTATGGACGGGACGAAGTGTAGAAGACTCGGGCAAAACAAACGTGTATTCGAAGGGCAGAATAATAGGGCAAAACCCCACGACAGTGGTACGCGACAAGTAACTGCAACAGTGTTTGTGCATGGAAGTGCATCCGCTTTGACAGATTATGCCTTTCGAGGATATTGGGATTCCGTTTGGAACAGTAAAAACCACAGTTGCAATCTGCGATACAAGCACTCGTTTGGAGACTACATACATTACAAAGGACTATATCTTATGGAACAGCAATTCGGCAGCTCGTTCCGGAGTGTAGGAGATATCATCTTGAATTGGTGATCAAAACCACAACCGACCTGTGATTGAAGCCCACTCCTTGACACCGTTTTGTATGTTTCATGTTCAATTTTCTTGCTTTTTCGTATAAACAAACGACATTTCCTCCCACGTTTGTTTAAACAACACTATCTAAAACAAAGTGTGTACGGATGAGAAAGGTCAGTCATGTTCTAGCTTACGTTTCTTTACGAATGTTTCCTTTCCTTTGCGCGGTTTGCTACACTGTTTCGCGACGGTCCCAAACAGTCACATTATCAGGGAAAGGGCAGCGTTCTGCATTGACTCGATGAATTCCATGAGTTGTTGCAGTCTCCCATTAGAAGGCTAGTTTACCACAATGAAACGACTCGAATTGATCACCAATTCAAGATGATATCTCCTACACTTCGAAACGTTCTGCCGAATTGCTGTTCCATAAGAGATAATCCTTTGTAGTGTATGTAGTCTCCAAACGAGTGCTTGTATACAGTTGCGGTTTTCACTGTTCAAACGGAACCCCAATATTCTTGAAAGGCATAATCTGTCAAGGCGGATGCACTTCCATGCACAGACACTGTTGCAGTTACTTGTCGCGTACCACTGTCGTGGGGTTTTGCCCTATTATTCTGCCCTTCGAATACACGTTTGTTTTGCCCGAGTCTTCTACACTTCGTCCCGTCCATACCATTACACATATATTTTTCGCGATTACATCATTGGTTTTCCTTTTGCATTTTACCTTACATTGATATATCATACACCTCGCTTCTCATTTCAATACCTTACGCTATATCCAAGATCGCGGCTTTCAAGATGGCCGCCAAGTCAGTTTTATAGCATATCAAATATCTTGATATCCTGGTGCTACCCATTCTTTCCGGTTTCGACGCAAACGGGTATCTTGCGACGCTTACCTTTTATCATATTGTCGCGTGGTGCGTTATGTTGCGGAGCATATCTCCAGTGTTTGTGGATGGGGACAGCTCAAATTTGGCATTTTTTCTTCTTTTCTATTATGTATTTTCTGGGCGAAGTTTGAGTCGGATCTGATCGTGGCTCGTTCTGTACGTTCCCTGTAAGTACTAAATATACGAGGTGATTCTTTTAAAATTCACGGATTTCTTTTGTGTCTAGAATTTCTAACTGAAGTCCGATTTTCATTCGGTTTGTGGCTAATGATCAAGGAAGGATGGGAGATTTAAGGGACTATGTGTACTGGTATAAATTCATCCGGGGTAATATCGATCACACCTCAAGAAAAACAGCAAATTTTCGCCAGTGTACCTTACAATTGGAATGAGATTTTGGATTTTTATGTGAAATTGCAGAATGCAAATTAGATGTTAGTCAGAATACAAAGTAAATGTTAGTAGTAACATCCATAAATCACATGTGGATAGCTGTAGCCGGTTTCTTGCCATAAACGACAGAAAGATTTCTTAGGGGAACTAAGGAGTCGATAACTGACATCTTCCACAACAGCCGCGGGGTGTCCGATGCGTCCCTGTCTCACTCTGAAGCGATCCTGTTTCTTCTAATTTATTTACTAGCGACCACATTGTGTTCCTGTCTGGGGCAGAACGTGAAGCAAATTTGTTTCTGAGTGCCCTTTGCATAGGAACAACAAATTCCGTTCTCCAAAATTTTTAACGACAAACTCGTGTTGTTCTAAAGAACACACTATTCTCACTGTTCCCTTATCATACTCTCACAGTAGCATAGAACAGTACAGCACAATTCCCAATACAGCTGCCCAGTTTCCTGCTTCTTCTTGATCTGGTGAGGTTGCCATCTAACGAAAAGAGCTCAAATCTCCACACCACACTACACCTCGTTTCAATTGTAAGGTACACTGGCCAAAATTTGCTTTTTTCTTGAGGCGTGACGGATATTAACCCGGATGAATATAACCCAGTAAGCATAGCCCCATAAAACCCCCATCCTTCCTTGATCATTTGCCGCAAACCGGATGAAAATCGGACTTCAGTTAGAAATTCTAGACCCAAATGAAATCTGTGAGTTTTTAAGAATTACCCTTATACCTATACCTAGGATTGCCGTTTGTCCCGGAAAATCCGGGACAGTCATGGAATCGAGATCTGCGTCCCGAAAATATTCCTCGGAACGCTTAAATATCCCGAATTTCAACAAAGGAGAAAGGAAGGTAATATTATAGTTTGGTTTTTTCGCAGGATTATGTATATAATTATTCTCTTCCACTTCTGGGTATGGCTATTCAAAAGTTGAAAAAAATGAATACTTAAAGCATGGATTTAATTAAGTTCATGATTTAACTACTTTGACATTGAACGAAGCATTCGTTTCATTGTGCCAGGGACAAATTTTTTTCCTGTGCAGTGTTATTGTTATCTTTAGTACTCTATTTCAATCTGCATCTTGGTTCTGAAATATTTTATTGAAATCGCTGACCGATATTTTTGGTAATTTTCCGCTGACCATTCAAGAAGAAAAATATATTGTTTTAATTAATAAACCTTTGCAGACAACAATGGAAAAAATGAAGTATTTTTTTTTTAATCTATGAGGTGGAGGCAAACGTATTTTTTAAAGGAGTAAATCAACTGCTTACGTTTGCTGAACTACGGAGGAAGAGGTTTACTAAAATGACTGAAATTGTGATTACTTGAACTCTATCCGGCATAACTGCGATACGTAAAACCCAAAGATTTAATTTCATTTCCAAACTCTCCTACTCCCTCAACGGTCGTCAGCACCTTTGGCAACTCCATGTTTATTAAATTAGTCAAGTAACAATTCAAAAGTCAATTTCCTTTCTTATCAATTGAATAAACTCAAGGCCGACGAAAGGGCCGGGGCAGGATTGCAACCGCACAAGGCGCCAAATTGTAGGGGATTTTCGGGGCGTCAAATTCACTATGATGACTAAGCTCCAATAATTAAAATTTTGCTTGCAAGTGGCAGATTCAAACATGGATCTGTTCAAATTACGTGGCATCTGTAGTTACTACTTCTTGTCAGGCTTCAATCAACCTGGGATTGTTTTTGTAAGTCCACCATAACAAATTTTCGTTTCTTAATAAACTTAGAAGACCTTACTCTTGATGAATCTTGTATGTGTGATGCTTTACCGTAAATTTATCGCCTTGTGTTAATAAACAACAAACAAACTAAAAAGATACTTTGATACCATCAGATCAGGTGCACGCACGAAGAGAAAAACGTAGGAAAATGATTTCATTGAAAAATAATCAATAGAAACCAGGGTATTTGCCTGAGTTGAGGCGCCCGGTGCGAGACACATTTATTCACTATTAAGAGTGTGTAAACATATGGTTATTTTGCTTCTGGTTCTTTTTAATGTAAGAACACCTGTATATCAAACAGGAGAACATATGTTTATAAGAGAGGAAACAAGAAGTATTTCATTATTATTATTATTATTATTATTATTATTATTATTATTATTATTATTATTATTATTATTATTACTATTATTATTATTATTATTATTATTATTATTATTATTATTATTATTATTTCAAGTTCTATTGTTATCATCTTAACGCTCTGATAATTTACCTATACATATTGTACTTGATTTCCGATTTTATATTATGAAATTATTGTATCAAAGCAGTAAATACCCATTCAATTACAAACCCTGGCATCCATTGCCATTCCAACATTATGTCACAACCCCGACTGACAAAAGAGAAGGAAAATAAACAATACAACTGTTCAATAAAATTTCCATTATAATGACACATGCGCTACTTACTCAGTAATGCAGGTAAATGTAATTAAGTGTTTTTACAATACGTAGTGTTATTATGAAAGTTGTAATTTATTTTTTAGGCCCAGACATATTTAGATACACTCTATACTTCCGTATGCGGGGGCTGATGGTGGAAGACGGAACACAAACATTAACCTGTACTTGAGCGTGGTCGGGGGAAAAACTTCTTCTTTTTCCTATCAGCTTCTGTGAAACAGAGAATAGTTGTTACCATAGCCAAGTGGTCTAAGGCGTTCGGCTTGAAAAACACCATTCGACCTTAGTTCCGAGTCCCCGCAGAGTATGATTCAACGCTTTCTTTCTCTCTCATTTTAAGTGCTCTCGACGTTTCAGTCTGTATTCCTGTTGTATTCGATTAAATAGAATTTCGAATAGAGACCAATATATATGATAAATGATAATTCATTTGCGAGTCTGCACTCGTCTAATATACATTTTCGAGAGTTTGATTTTGGAAATGAAGTGCATATAATATTGAATAGTGAAAATGGTAAACTGCTAAAATATTCGTATAAATATTGTTTAACTAATTAGAGTTAAGCATGGCTTTCCAGTCAGGATTATATAGAGAGGAGTTACTTTCAAGTGCAATCGAAAAAATACTTGAATTTTAATCCCACCCAAAATTCGTAACTTACAGGATAACTTTTACGTGATTAGTATTATAATTTTTTATGTTTTTATTATAATTCTCTGTAAGTTATGATACTACTATTTCAAAAGGTAGAACGAGAAATAAATGTAATATTATATTTGTTATGGAAAGCTTGTAAGCAGTGATAATTTCAGGGAGTAATCTGAGAGAGAATTTTGAAACCCCTCTCAAGCTAAGAAATTTCTGTTTTCGGGACCATATCTTCGATCGAGCTTAATGTGGATTACCAGTGTCTTAGCAGTATGCCCTCCACCCGTATTAAAAATTCTACCGAGGATAATTTTTCTGAAATTACCACTGTTTATAAATAGTTTTTTGTTACAAATCAGAGGATAATAATGGAGTAGTGAACATACTTAATACTTAGTTTTCAGCTATGGATTTTAGATTTGCAACTCGCTAAAGCTCGCTGGGGGCTCCGCCCGCGACTCCGGTCATGGCTTTGCCATGAACTGTGATGACTTGTAAAAGAAGTAGTGTAGACGCATTTACTTCCTTTCACTGCAAGGACCTCTCACCAAACACACCAATTCAAACGGCATTATTACCTGCATATCATCTTCGACTGCATGTTAACTATGTATTCATAAACCTTTACAACCTTTAACAATGATTTAGCGCAGCTGACCAACGGAGAACTAGGACATGCTTCAGAAACCTTGTATATAGAGAATAAGTAGGTGGAAACCTTTAATTGGTTTATACAGTATTGAAGTATCCGCTTTGTTATTTTCATTTTTACTTGTTATTTTTGAAAGCTATTTGTATTAGGCTATTTAATTAGATATATATTTTTAAATAAACGCATATATAAAATCATGTAATAACGAAAATACTTGGCTCGCGAAATACAAACAAAAACTTTTTTCCTAATACAAAACAATCCTGATAGGAAAAAATAAGAGAGAAAAACAAGTTGTTTTTTTCCGAGATTGAAACCGGAAGTCCTACTAGTAAGCGGACGTCTTATTTCTTGCCCAAGCTACTACGTCCAATAATGACCATTCTATTACTTCCACATGGTACATAACCCACAAGTCCATTCGCAAGCATGCGAATTACCTTAAAAGTAAACGTTTGGAAACTATGAACAATTTCCACACTTCATTTGCAACGAAAATTGCGCCCTTCTCATATATCCGAATTGTCTCGTTCCTCACACGACATGCTGAACATGTCGCGAAATGTTCTGTTTTTATGTTTTCGGGAAATATGAGACCAATTAACTGTGTTCAGAAATTACAGATATATAACAATAATAATTCCCTAAAATTAGACATTTTACTCATTAACAAATAGTAATAAGAAAACCTAGAATTCCAGTATTCCTGGCATTTAAATAGTTCGTTTCAAAACAATAAGTATACTCAAACGCAACTCACAAAAGAAATTTCACCTATCAGACCAAACCGTATAGAAAGATCATGTACTATCCCAATTTATATATATATATATATATAAATCTTTCATTTGAGAAACAAAGAATAATTAATCTGAAGTACTCACATATTTAACCTAAGGAAACAAAACGATACAAAAAACTCCCATTGAAACACTATGATATCCAACAGATATACACTCTCGGAAAGAGTAAGAAAGCTACAAACAAACAAGCATATTAACATATTTAAAGAAAATGTGAATCAAAACAGTGCAGCGATTCTTCTCATTACTAAATTACATATAAATAAAATAATAACATAACTAATTTCTCAAAATCCCATTTATTCATATAAAGAACTAACAAGATATTTTATTCATTACAAAATTCTTTAAAAGAACTCATATATAAGATCATTAGTATTTCGACTTCAGAGGTGTAATTTCACCTACACTGGTCCCATATGTACTATGTAAGCAATAAGTAGAAAAAAGTTTAAAAAGTAAGAAATTGAGTTGTCCAGCGGAAACATTAGAGGTTACGAAGTAAGAGACCCGGATTCAATTCCTACCAACTTCTCTTACTATTTTCTGTCTTGGAACGTTTACTTTTATATTGATTGCTAAGAAGCTTAAGTCTATTATGCATGGAATTTGATTTCCACCTTGGCCAACAGACAAGCTATTGAATCGAAAGGGGTACTTTCCCACGTGTCTCTCTGTAAGCTGGCGACGAGACATTTGCCTAAAGGCGTTTGATGTATGTCTGAGTTTGCTTAACATTTATAATCATGCTTTTTCGGCACTTATTATGATTATTTTCCAAACCGTTGGTCACATATTGACGTACTTTCGGTTTGAAGGCTAGAGTTGTGCTATAGACTTCAAAATTGGTATACGCGTGTATTTTAACGAGAAACCGCAAGGGAAGATTTTTTTGCGATTTCTCGCATCATTTCCAGTTTAAGGCACACACTTTGTCGCGATTGTTGTCTGGTTTGGACATTATATCGCGGAAATGATGCCCAGTGTTTCTTCCAGACCTGTATATCTTTGGGGGGCAACGCCCCAAGCTCTGTGAGTGCCAATGATTTGTTTCTTCACTCCAATGATTTGTTTCTTCACTCAAACTACACTTCATCCTTAATAATATATCAAAACCTGATTTACCTACCGTGAGGACAACTTAGAATTTTCATGGTTACAAATTTTTGAGCCGCCATATTGAATCGAAGATGACGATTTTTCCAACATGTCCGATTTTTCCCCTTACTTATGCTTCAATCTACACATTCTAACGCGATTTCGTGTTTCCACCATACCTGCAAGTTGTCTAGAATTAGGCGCACCCTTAAAATATTCCTAGCACTTTCTTACCTCGAAGATGACTATTTTTTCAAGTTAAAACACGCCTTCGGAAACTACGCATCAGAACAAACATCAGCTCGAAATTTCGACGTTCTAGCAGCAGCCATTACAAATTTAACATTTTCTGGATTTGCGCCGGCAAACGAAAACAAATTTTAATGCTCATTTTTTTAACACAAACTACGTTCCTAGCTTCACTGCCTGACAAAATATGACGATTCTATGATGTGTGTAACTACTATAAAAACCAGCATTTCAAAATGACGAAAAATTTCGACCCTTCGACATGTAAACTGTCGCCTTTTTGAAGATATCAGAATTTTCCCATTATTCACATCACATGATGAACATGTATGCGAAATTTTGTGATTGTATATTTTGTGGAAATATGCAAACAACTAAGTGTGAATGCGACTTTAGAGGTATATAATTCTATGTACACTGGCCCCATAGGTACTATATAAGCAGTAAATAGAAAAAAGGTAAATATGTAAGAGATTGAGTAGTCCAGCGGAAACATAAGAGGTTACGAATTAGGGGACCCGAGTTCAATTCCTACCAACTTCTGGTGTTACTTTTTTTTCTTTCTTGGAACGTTTACTTTTATATAGATTGCTAAAGAGCTTGAGTCTATTATGCAAGGAATTTGATTTCTTCCTTGGCCAACAGACAAACTATTGAATCGAGAGGAGTATTTTCTTACGTATCTCATATATTATAACTATGTAAGCTGACGACGAGACAATTGTCAAAAGGCGTTTGTGTGTTTGTCAGACAACACTTATAATCATGCTTAACATTTATAATCATGCTTTTCGGCATCTATTATGATTATTTTCCAGACCGTTCTTCGGATATTGACGTACGTTCGGTTTGGAAGGTAGAGTTGTGCTATAGACTTCAAAATCGGTATACGCGTGTATTTTAACGAGAAACCACAAGGGGCTTAAAAGGAAGATTTTTTTTGCGATTTCTCGCATCGTTTCCAGTTTGAGGTACACACTGTTGTCGCGAGACAAACTGTATTGCTGTCTGGTTTGGACATTATATCGCGGAAATAGTGCCCAGTGTTTCTTCCAGACCTGTATATTTTTTGGGGGGCACTGCCCCCAAGCTCTGTGAATGCCCGCGGAGAAAACCAAAATAATACGTCTATAAAACCATAATAACTAGAATATTATTAGCAGTGCCCTCCGGAATAACAAATGTGCCCCCCGGAACATTGTTTCTGAAAGAAACGCTGATGATGCACCATTTACAAAGATACATATGTTTGTATCTAAAGACTACCGTGTCGTCTCGAAGCTTCACACGAACATAGTACCTCCTCTCTAGACCATGTCAACAGTTGCCCTATAAATATATCCTTTCGCTCTACGTATGTAATAACGAAAATATTTTGTTCGCGCAATACAAACAGAAACTACTTTGCTAATACGAAGAAATGGTGATAAGAAAAAAGCAAGTAAAAACAAGATTTCGCTGGAAATCGAACCCAGACCTGCTACTTAGAAAGCAGACGCGATACCTCAGAGCCAAGTTACTACGTTGATTCATATTTGTTGTATTACACTGAACATAGCACATAATAAGGCAGATCAAGCCAATTCAACAACATGGCAACTTTGCATTCAAGATGGCGACTTCTCCAATGACTTCTTTTTCACTTAAACTACACTTCATCCTTAATAATATATCAAAACCTGACTTACTTACCGTGAGGATAACTTACAATTTTCATGGTTACAAATTTTTGAGCCGCCATATTGAATCGAAGATGACTTTTACAACATGTCCGATTTTTCCCCTTACTTATGCTGCAATCTACACATTCTAACGCAATTTCATGTTTCTACCATATCTACAAGTTGTCTACAATTACACGCACCCTTAAAACATTCCTAGCACTTTCTTACCCCGAAGATGACTATTTTTTAAGTTTAAGCACGCCTTCGGAAACTACGCATCAGAATAAACATCAGCTCGAAATTTTGACGTTCTAGCAACAGCCATTACAAATTTATCATTTTCTGAATTTGCGCCACCAATCGAAAACGAATTTTAATGCTCATTTTTCTAGCACAAACTACGTTCCTAGCTTCACTGCCTGACAAATTATGACGTTTGTATGATGTGTGCAACTACTATAAAAACTAGAATTTCCAAACAACGAAAAAATTTCGACCCTTCATTTACATGAAAAATAAAGCCTTTTTGAAGGTATCAGAATTTTCCCGTTATTCGCATCACAGGAGGAACCTGTATGCTAAATTTGATGATTTTATGTTTTGTGGAAGTATGAAAACAATTAAGTGTGATTGCGACTTTAGCGGTCTATAATTTATACAATGTTCCGTTTTAATCGAATTTGAAACAAAAGAAGTTTCCAATGAGTTACTCAAAGAAATGTTTTCCGCCTCCGGATGAAAGCAGGAAGGCACTTAAAAAGAAACACGGGTTTTAAGCACAAACATGATTGATAGAGTATCGACCATAACCACTTTTTTATTGCTACTTAATGTCAGTACAAGTCAATAAACAACATAAGGTGATACAAATTGGCAGATACAGAAAAGGTATTACATTATGTAGATAGAACTCTAAAAAAATTGCAAATATCCTATTGCGCATGGCAAAAGGAAATTGGTTTAGCTGGGCATAAAACACATAATATAGGTAGTATGAACAAGTTTCTGAGTTTCTGCTAACAAATACAAAACATTGTTGCCAATCAACCAATTAACAGCTTGATATTTAGTCCTCAAAAAAAAGTAAAGTCGGGAAAACGGGTTAAGTCTATTGAAATAGCTGGGAGTAGTGCGGCACATGTGGACCATATAGCGACAGAACTAGGGCCACACCACTGTTACTTCACCACATTCTGTAGGACAATGTTGAAGAGTGTCCTTTACATTGCCAGAAGCACAAAGATCAGAGTCACTAAAACCAAGTGAATGTCGTCGGGCTACAGTATCAACAATTTGATGTACCACAATAAACCATACGGGTCTTGCACGGTAAGTTAAATAAGGAGCATCTAAAACACGCCAGATATGTTGCCAATTATGATGGGGATGCTTAGTAACAATATTAGGAGCAAGAGTACAAGGTTGGCGAAGTGCTGAATACAGTTTTCTGACAGAGGGTACTTCGTCTAAATCATGATTTAACAGTCGATAACAAACCGGTTTCAGATAAGTACGGTAAATTGAGGTGGGAGATGTCCAATATAGAAGGATGCTTCTAATAGAACACGGTGTAATAAGTACATGAAAAGCTGAGTGGTAGGATGATCAGGATGCTCGTGGAGTAAACATAAACATCTTTGGAGCAATAGGGCTTTAGTCTGCAATTCCACATCTTTCAAATTTAATCCACCTTTTGGAAATCGTTGCACAAAATTTGGTAGGAAATAGAAAAAATCATAAGTTTCCACAGAAAATTACCCACAATTGTTTTAACTTTTGCAAGATGGCAGGTAGAAAAAGGCAGGACTTGGGCAATGTGATATAATTGAGGTAACCCATAGAAACGCACAAATTCTAAGCGGGAGAAGAGGCTAAGGTTACGAAATCGATGTTGGTCAAGAACATAAGTTAGCCGATTGACAGCAAGGCCAACATTATGAGTAATAATGTCCACCACACTAGAATTGAAAGTCACTCCCAAGATTTTAACTGACTGTTGGAGCCGACCAATGGAAGTAGTAGTAATATTGGTTGACTTCCCCAAAGGCTTTACCTATGTTTTATTAGGGTTAAGCTTGGCGCGGGGTACTGATTCGTAGAGTCGTACTTGCTGTAGTAAAACGTGGAAGCCGGCGTGACCAGTCGTAAAAGAGGTAACATCGTCCATGAATGAGTAAATTGCACAGAAGTATTACATATAGTGACACAATGAAGGGCATGTCGGACATTATATAGAAATGGTCCTAAACTTAGAATAAAAAGCTGACTGCTCAAGGGACCTCCCTATTGAATGTCATTACTAATGCGAAAGGCAGAACTGAGGTATCCATTAATTTTGAGTTTACTTGTCCAATTATAATATAATAGCTTAATCCAATGACAGTAGTCATCGCCAAATCCATAGGCTTGAAGACAAGAAAATCAATATGTATGGTTCACTCGGCCAAAAGCATTAGAATAGTCCAAGGCAACTAAGGCCGCATCACATTGATCAATATCTTGATGGTAAGTGATGACGTCGCGTATAGCAGCAAGAATGTCTGGAGCACGTTTATATGGTAGGCCACCATGTTGGATAGGCCCAACAAGGTGGGCAATAACAGTTTGTAATCGGACACTAATACATCGACTAATAATTTTATAATCGCAGGTGAGTAAAGATATACGTAGGTCTATAATCCGCAACTGTACGAGGATGTCTTCTTCGGAATTAACACGATGACAGCAGTCCGAGAGGATTCTCCCAAAATACCTACTTGCAGTACATGATTCACTAATTCAGTAAGCCATTAAATGAAAAAAGGTCTTATATAACTCTATACCTAGTCCATCTATGCCAGGCGTAAATGAAAAGAGGTCTTATATAACTCTATACGTAGTCCATCTATGCCAGGCGTTTTAGAATTCTGAGCTGTGAGGACGGCTTGCTTCACTTCCTCCTGAGAAAATGGTTGATTGAGCGCTTGTCGTTGTTCCGCCGTTAATCTATGTGGCAGATGGGCGAAGTAGTCAATGGGGGGTGCTGCAGCAACATCCTGCATATTGAATAATTGTTGGTAGTAACAAAGGATAATCAGAAAACCTATCAGAATATCAGAAAACTTAGTGACGGATTCCCCATGTTCATCAGTGATACTTTCCTAGTTGAGACCTAGAGCTCTGACGCTCACGCAATACTTGAACGAGGCGGTGCCAGGTGTCAGTAAACCCTTGTAAATATTGTTCCACTAGAATACATGTATTGAGATACCAGAAATCTATGCCTCTTGGTATTTAGTTAACGTTTAATATAATACTTAAATGTGGTACAATCTGATCAGAAGCACATGTGGGGGAAATCTGCATATGAAGTAACCCGCGAAGCAGAGGTTGAGAAACAAAAAAAACAATCAATCCTGGACGAGCTTGTAGGCGTGAAAAAGGTAAAACCTGGGGAAGCCGGATGCCGTCCAAAGTAAACCGATGTCTTCCGAGATTACTGCGAAACATAGTAGACCCTGATTCCTCCTCAAATGACTTCGTGTTTTCCGATGTTGGCACCGCATTTGTGATAGCGAGATGCAAGTGTTACAAGCTTCCCCCTTCCCCACACACATACCACAAAAAAGGAATATTGACGTGTGGGAGGAAGACGTAGGTAATACTAAGAGACATGAAGGGAACTGAGAATATGTCGCTAGAGCTTCACTTGCATTACCTATATTAATGTCATTCTACTGTATATACATCTTGTATCTTTCTCAAAATTCCAGTTTACAGATTGTTTAGAATCCCGACGAAAAGAATTCCAATCGTCAAAGAGCTTGAAAACTCCTATTTTTACTTTATCAAGTATAGGCGCAAATTTTTGAAAATGTAGCTAATTTGTCACTCAATTAATAAACAAATTTTGACCAACAGATACGCTTCTCAAATAAAAGTGAGTATATTACATCAATGAAATCTTCGAGGCACAATTTGGAATTCTGTACCTGGAGTTTTTAATGATTAAGCAATACCTGCAATAGAAAAAGTGTTTGATAACAAGACCTGCATTGATTATTTTTTCTGTTTTCCAAACAGATATAAGTAACCACCAATTTAGCCACTATTGAGCAAATATTCGAACGGCAGGGCTTTGCCCAATCCGGCAGCCCTATAGTGTTGCTAGTCATAGGCGTATAACACATTTCAAAAGTGGGGGTGCAAAACAAGAAATGAAGGCTAAGTGAACTTTTAGTAATAATAATCATCTTTCTTGTCATTTAGTTTGAAGATAAGCATAGCTTAAATATCCATATTGTGGGGTCTGCAGCAACTGTTGTTTTTGTTAGTATGAAGTTTGAAAAGATAATCCCCGTTGAACGCCCTACTCGAGGAGGAAGACGACAGGTTGTACAGAAAACTCATGAAAATCTGTAAGTGTGCGCCTGAAATTCTGGACTGAACCGAAAGTTACTCGTATAGTAACACAAACACGTAACAGATCAATATTTCACTTGGAAAGGAGATAATAGACAGTGTTCTCAGTATTATAAAGGCGGAGTTGTAATCGTAGTATCATAGGTTTAAAGGACGCAGTTCGACTTTTTATCAAAATGTCTAGACTAATTTGTTTAACACACAATAGTTGCCGTGTAACGTGGGTTCCTGTCACCACGGCATGGCGCGTCCTCAGGTTGCGGATCGAGGAGAAGACCTCTAGATATAGAGGTTAGCTGCAAATATACTGAATAAGCAATCGCGGACAGACGACTAGGAGTGGTCCTCCAGCTTGGGGGTTTGGGTAGGGCTAACAACCTCATCCTGTAAAAAAAAACACTTGTTCAGAAATATTTATAAAAGCCTCGGACAAGGACTGATAACTTGGCACGACCTCAGCAAAAGAAAATGGACATGAGATTTGGAACATGGAATATTAGGAATTTTTATAGGGCAGGCGCGTTAAAATCTATAACGGGTGAGTTAGAGAAATACAGGATGGACTTAGTAGGAGTTCTGGAAGTTAGGTGGGAAGGAAATGGATCTGAGAATTCCGGAAATTTTACGTTCTTTTACGGGGAAGGAAATAAAAATCACCAGTTAGGAACAGGGTTTTTCGTTCATAAACGTATATTACCAGCAATTAAACGAGTTGAATTTGTTACTGATAGACTTTCTTTTATTACTCTTAAGGGACGGTGATGTGATATTATTGTTTTAAATGTACTTGCCCCGACTGAAGATAAGGATGACGATATAAAAGAGTTTTTACGAAGAAGTGGAACGGATATTTGACCAACTCCCGCGATACCGTATGAAAATTCTATTAGAGGATTTCAATGCGAAGGTAGGACGAGAGGATATTTTCAAACCGATGATAGGGAACGAAAGTCTACATAAGGAAAGTAATGACAACGGTGTTAGACTCGTGAACTTTGCAACATCCAAAAATCTAATCGTGAAGAGTACAAAATTCCCACATCGCGACGTTTATAAATACACTTTGACATCACCAGACGGAAAAACACACAATCAAATTGAACACGTTTTTGTAGATAGAAGTGGGCAATCTAGCATAATTGATGTCCGATCGTTTAGAGGGGCTGATTGTGACACTGACCACTACCTGGTAGCAGCGATAATACGAGAGAGGTTATAGTTGAATAAAGGTAATATTCATTGTCCGAAAACGGAGAGATTCAATTTAAAGAAATTAGAAGAGAAGCAGGTAAGAGAGAAATACCAGATTGAAGTTTCGAATAGATTCTAGGCCTTAGAAGATTCGGAAAGCACTAGTGTTGAGGATACCTGGATTGAAATTAGAGATAGCATTAAAATTTCAGCAAAAGAAAAATTGAGACACGCGGAAATACGTAGGAACAAACCATGGTTCGACCAGGAATGCACAAAACTAGCAGAGAAGAGAAAACCGGCAAAATTACGATGGTTACAAAAAACGAATGAAATAACTACACAAAATTTCGCAGATATCAGGCGGGAAACTTCCAAAACTTTTAAAACAAAGAAACGCGATTTTCTGAAAACTAAAAATAAGGAACTTGAATATAATAGTAAAAATAAAAATATTCGGGACATGTATAAGGAAATCAATGAATTTAAGAAAGGCTATCAACCTCGTGCTTATATATTAAAGAAATCTGACGGTACAGTTCTCACTGACACGGAAAGCATCTTAAATAGATGGAAAGATTTCTTTGACGATTTGCTTAACACGCAACCGAAAACTAGTGTGCGTGGAGAAAAGATTATACACACCGCAGAACCGTATATTCCAGAACCCAAATGAATAGAAGTAGAAACCGCTATAAAGAAATTAAAGAAACACAAATCTCCGTGTGTAGGTGAAATTCCGGCTGAGTTAATTGTAGCTGGAGGCGAAAAATTGCGGAACAAGATACACAAACTCATTCTCCTTATCTGGAACAAGGAAGAATTGCCACAAGAGTGGATAGAATCTATTATTGTTCCAATTCACAAGAAAGGCGACAAACTGACTGTAATAATTATCGAGGCATTTCTCTTCTGTCAACATCCTATAAAATCCTTTCAAATATTCTGTTAGCAAGACTGACCTCATACGCAGACGAAATTATTGGAGATTAATAGTATTTTCATTAACATTTAAATAATTTCATGTAATGAAACGAACATGTTAAGAATTACATTTTTATTTTTCAAACAGGCACTTGTTTGCAAATAGTATTTTCATTAACGTTGAAATAGAGGCTCATATAATAAAATAGTTAAACAGTTTGCAACTATGTTGCTCTCATATCTAAGGGAATTTTTTGTAACTTTACATTCGATTTTTAAAAATGAAGTTTTCCCTAAACTGAATTACTTATTATAGCGCATTTTTTAAAACGACCGTCATTATAAATAACACGAAAATAAATAAGCTAAGAGTATTATTTTAAATAATACGAAGGACTAAAATATTCACAATCCAAGATTGTTTTTATCAGATTCTATCAGAAATCAATTGATAGTAATAATTTCAGCGATGTTACTTGAGGAGGTTGCTATGGAATTATTTACTAAAATGAAAAAAATTCTCCGTTAATCAAGTAACAATGCTATGATTCCATGAAAGTAATGTAACAATGTACAATGTTGTGCAATGTTCGGAAACATTCGATTATGTTCGATAAACTTTAAACTATTATGAAATTATTGCGATTTAATATACTTTAAATAATTCAAGTATGTAAATAGTACTAATAGTAATTAGTTTAGAAAAATATTTCAGGTGATTCTCAAAGCATTTGTATACAAGATTACAAAGACTAAGTGCGTTTGCGTACGAGACTAAATTCTCAAAATTTCGCGCAGTAGGTCGGCGCAGTCACTATAGAAAAATCAACGATAAAGTAAAGACGTCTTCAGTTGTATTTACGAAACTTCATCATTTAAACTTATCAGAAATATTTAAGGATTTACCGTTAAACGTTCAAGTACAACTTCGTCCAAGTAATAAAGTTACCCGACTTCATCAGCTTTAGTTATCGGGAAGTATTGATGGATTTATAGATAAACTTTCTATCCAACCTTCGGTAAACACGAACTGAATTGTACCAAACAGTCTACTTACGAGACTTTGCCACTTTCAATAAGGTTACCTTCGGGAAATTTCGACAATCTCCGGGTGCTATTGGATAAAAATTCTTCGAATATCTCCTGTTCTTTGTGTGTATAATAAAGCAATAAAATTGCTGGCAGTTCGGTTCAGCAATAAAGTGCTGCAGTTCCTGCTTGTGGTGATATAAAACATATTTGTATCTCTGGAATCCTTATAGCTAATATTGTAAAAGCATTAAGACTGGATAAACGATGCAGGAAGTGTCAATATATGTATTAGAAAAGTATAAACGATGCAGGAGTTGTCAATATATGTATTAGAAAAGTATATGTTAATTTTCGAATAAAGCTACATCTTCAGTAAAGTGAAAAGTTACGGGACTTCATAATTTTTTCATAAATACAAACATAGTTAATTAAATCGTACTGCTACGTTGAATAAAATACACATAGTAAGTTCTAAGAAAGATTAATTAAAATTGGAATTACGTATTTTGTGGAACCATTAAAGCAATGGAAGATCGTGCTGTAATTTGTACTATGTTGTCATCCCAAGAATCCTGTGGATACGAAAACCCTAACGAAGTCTTTTTTACGTGGAAAGTGCTGACGCAATGCCATGTTACGGGTGTGAGGGTGAGCAACGAATCCTATGCAAAGTTTTTGCAAGCATTATTCTTCCATTTTGGCTATAATTCACATATTCTCTTGAAGACTTGTAAGTCTGCAAAAGATGTAATTGATTTATATCACGTAGCTTTCTTTCATGAAGACAATATGCGAAATTTATCACGTGAAAAGTTTATGAAAATTGTGTCTGCATAATGGAAAACTAATGGTTTAACTGCAAATGAGTCCGCTGAGTTTATAAGTAATCTCCCAGGGTCTAGTACGAGTTTTGCATCAGAATCAGTAATGTATGGTGCTGGAACAGATGAATATTTTCCTATTGTCAATAGTACAACTAAACATTATAGTTGTTTTGGACTTATGGGAAAATAAGTTACAATTGAACGTATGCATAGAAATGGAATTGATGATCTCGAAAAATATATTCAACATTATTTGAATTTGTAAAAGAACAAACGTTACATGATGCCGACCATCACATGTAGGTTGGTATAACAATAGAAAGAAGATCTGCATCAAATTTAAGCAAACCGGTATACATACCTTGGCGTCAAAAGTCAGAATTGAACTCCGATATTGTGTTTCGTAGTATTGAAAATGTATTAAATATTAATGAAAGTTATTTATTTGCTGACAAAGTAACTTTCAAAATTCTTATTGTTGATTCACGTAAGGGTAAGGGTCGAACATGGGGTTCAGCAAAATATACTGATCTTATAACACATATGAAACAATATACTATCCCAATAGAAAAAGCTGTTTACTGCCTTCCGAAAGCTATCATCCTTGGAATGGGTACAGCTGATCAACATTTTAACTACGAATGTGAATTAAAAAAGAAGCATGCTTCGTGGCAGCTTTCGTGAAGATAAGATGAGAGGTTGATTTTTATTTAGAGGAGTCTCCTGATGAATAATTTCGATGGTGTCACTCACTGGTGCTTGGCGTGTAGACATGAGGTCATCAAAATGGCGGAGAGCTCGCTTCAAAAAACAAGCATTATCTCCGTTGTTTATGAACCGATTTTTCTTTTTCATGCCTCATTTTAAAGAAAATTAAACTGCCAATAAACACTGTTATGTAAGTATTTCTTCTAAAACTAAAGGTTTAGGAATTATTTAATAATTTAATGAACTATTGAACATTTATTTATTAAATAAACTAAAATAACTCCCAAACCGTTAACTTTAGAGAAAATATATAAAAGCTTTTATGGAAAATATACTTACCTTTACAATGAGCTATTAACGAGGAAAATTGGTCAATAAATAACGGAGAATTGATATATAATATGTTAATTACGTAATCAAAATGGCAGTCACGAATAAAATTTTATTTCTTAGCATGTCACCCCGTGCCGGCTTTCGTGAAGATAAGATGAGTGAGTGCCTTTTTAATTGTAGAAACTTTCTGGTGAATGATTTGGATTGTGTCACTCACTGGTGCATGATGTATAGACATAATGACGTCATCGAAATGGTGGAAATCTCGATTTAAGAAACTAGCGTTATCCCCGTTGTTTATGGACCGATTTTTTTTTCCATAGCTCATTTTTCGGTCCATGAACAACGCAGATAATGCTTGTTTCTTAATGCGAGTTTTTCCGCCATTTCGATGACGTCATCATGTCTATACGTCACGCACCAGTGAGTGACACCATCGAAATTAATCATCAGAATGCTCCTCTAAATCAAAAAAACCCTCACCACTTATCTTTACGAAAGCTACCACGGGATGACATATGCTCCCAAAATATGAAGTAGACTTTGAAATCCGCAATGGATGTACTATTGATGTGAAAATGTTTCAAAAAAAACTATCGTATTATTACCAAATTGTAATCTACGAAAAGAACCACTCAACTCGGAACTATAATGTAATTTATCCTGGAATACATGCAACAAAGAAAATTTTAATTTTGTACAATGATGGACATTAGGAATTACTCACAAACAACTTTACTAAATACAAACAACTTTATTAAATAAACAATGGTATTGTGAGTTTTGTTTGGAACGGTAAAATCATACAGAAAATCATAAATGTAAGTTCAAATGCATGATGTGTGAAAAGTATCACGAAGCTTCTGTAAGTGGTGATATTAAACACGAGTATAATGACGGTCATAGGTTTTCTGCTGATGAATGTATTGCTAGTTATAAAACGGTAATTGAACGCGGAAATGTTTATGCAAAACAATTAGAATTAGTCAAATGTGGCGAAATGGTTGATATGCGAAACAGAAAGTCTAAAGACGAATGTGGGGAAAGTTTTTGTAAAACGTGTTACAAGCATGTAAACAATGATAAGATTTGTTTTGTTCAGGGTGCTATGGTACAGCATGCAAATACCTTTTTGTACACCATCTTTGATGTAGAAACGATGTTACTTCCTAAAAATTAAAATGAACAAGAGCATTACGTGAATTTCGTGAATTGTGTTCATGTCTGCTACAATTATACGGACACAAAATTGGATGATCCCTGCTTTGTGTGTGGTGATAAAAAGGGGTTGAATTCATTTGATATCCTGGACATTGATGGGTTTGTTAATCATGTAATAATAAGTCGACCAATATTTAAAAAAGCGTTGTCTTTTAACATAATGGAAGTAACTATGATATACAGTTCTCTACTAAAACTTTAATAATGCAGCATCATCTTTTACCTAGAATGATAATTTCAGGCTAAAAAGTTATTGAAATGAGTCTAGGACAAAAGATTTATTTCCGTGATACATATTTGTATATGGGAATTAAGTGATCAAAACTTCCTAAGACTTTAGGTCTTAGTGGTAATTTAAAGAAGGGAGAGTTCCCATATTATTTAATACATATGAAAACCAAAATTATGTAGGAAAATTTCGTCTTTAGAGTACTTTGACCCTGACTCGAAAAGCACTGAAGAAAGACAGCCACTTATCGCCTAGCACCAAGAACGTGCTGTAAATGATGAGTAGTATAATCTGCAAAGGAAAATGGTGGAATATTGTCAAAATGATGTTAAAATTTTAGCAGAAACTGTAATTAAATTTTCAAACTTAATTGAGGAAAAAACGAGATATTCAATGTTTTATCTCGTCTGCTACTATTGCTAGTTTGGCAATACTCACTTATCGTTCATTATATTTACCCAATGAGATTACTCCAATTATTCCCGCCTATGGGTTCGACCATCGTGATCGTAAAACTTGAAGGCTATGTACTGGTTTCGATACTTAGAAAGTACCAGGGGTAATAGAATCCATCATTCCGGGAATGGGTTGAAAAAGCAATTTGGGAGGTATAAAGTCGACGGATTTGAAAGTAAAACGAATAGTTTTCGAATTTCATGGGTGTTACTTCCACTGCTGTAAAATCTGTTATCCTTCGCTTCGACGTGAGTTTAGATTCCTTCCCTAAGCAAGGTAAATCACGACAAGAACCTTCACGATAATAGGAATTTCTTAAGAAATTAAATCTTGACGTCGCTGAGATGTGGGAATGCGAATGGGACCACCTGGTAAGTAACGACAAAAAATTACAACGTTTATTCAAAGAGTATAGTGATCTTGTTGATCATTTGGTACCTAAAGATAGTTTTCATGTCGGAAGTACTGAATGTGTCAATGCCTTGTACGAATGTGCTAGCAAAGAAACCGTGTCATATTATGATGTAATTTCGTTATATCCATGGGTAATGGCACGTTAACCGCTGCCTGTAGGTAAACCGAAAATATACAAGGGACCTGATTTTCCCGAAGTTGAAAGTGTTGAAGGGTTAGCAAAATGTATAGTCTTACCAGCAAAGATCTATATTTTCCGATCCTATCATATACGTGCAATGGACTGCTTATGTTTGGGTTCTGTCGTACGTGTATGGAGGAAAGTATTGACAATTGCACGCATTGCGACGCCGAGCGTGCCTTAACAGACGCGTATTGTACCCCGGAACTACATAAAGTATTAAAGACGGGATATAAAATTTTGCAAATTATTGAAGTGTGGGAATTCGAACAGGCTGGATGTAAGGAGAATCATTTAGATAGTCTGTTCAAAGACTATGTGAATTCCTTCCTAAAATGAAACAGGAATCTTCAGGATTTCCGAGCTGGTGTAAGACTAAAGAAAACAAACAAAAATACATAGCAGATTATTATACCCACGAAGGCATACAATTAACTTAAGATAACATTGAATTGAATCCTGGCCTAAAGTATATTTCCAAAATATTCCTCAATTCACTTTATGGGATATGGGGACAAAGAACGGACTTGTCACAATCTATAATTTTTGATACTCCAGAAAATTTTTTAAGTTACCTATGGGCACCACAATTTGAGGTACAAACTGTATTACCTACTGGAAAGCGACATCTTGTTGTATAGTATAAAAACATTGCGAACAGAAACAAAGCATGGAAGTTCTCAAATGTTGTTCTTGTCACGTTCATTAGATCTTAGGCACTTCTAAAACTTTACGAGTTATTGGGAGCTGTACGGCCTGATCGTGTGTTGTATTGTGTGTATTATGTTTGTACAGCTACGTAATGAGAAACCTTCTCTTTCCTTGGGTTCATACCTGGGTGAACTAACTAACTAAGTTCCTGAGGGGTGGGAAATTAATGCATTTATAGGATTGGGGCCAAAAAATTATGCATACCGTTTAAAAGAGATTGCAACGGAGAAAGTAGATTATGTATTTAAAATTAGAGTAATAACTATAAATCATCGGACATGTCAAGAAATTAATTTGTTCACTTTTATAATTTAGTTAGGGATAAAGTTGACAAAAGACAGTTAAACAACCTCTGTAGGATTATACGAAAACCAGGGTTTTTCATCGTGTCCAAGTTCGAGAGTAAAACACATCAAAAGGTTTTAAATAAAAGACGGAAACTAAATCATGACAGTGAAACGGATTATAGGACATTACCATATGGTTATCAAAGTATTAGTTGTGTCAAACAGCTTGGCATTGCCTGTATGTACGTATACATGTGTATTTTTGTATGTATGTATGAATGTGTGTGTGTATGTATCTTTGTACGTTATATGTGCATAATAAAATGTGTAAATGTTAAATGAAACATCATGTCAATCATACCTCCTAGTCCTAACAGTCATAATATTCTTGACTATGTTACGTTCATAAATTTTTCAGGATCCTTTACACCCGTCATTCAACAGTTCTACGTATACATAATGCAAATATGTAATTATCTTATTTAAATAATATTGTATAGTGTAAATGTCTTATTTGAGAATGATGTATATATTTAAATAATACAAATACCGTTATCGCAAATAATATATAACAATTATATCTGTAAAACGTTATATATATTTAAACAAGAAACATTACAATAAAAATAACAATTTTCGATAATGTGTTTTATTCCTGTACCTATATGCAAAGAATTTATTTGGTATCTTATTCATAAGTATGTATATTCTATATAAGATAAAGAAAGAATATATATATACTTCATATCAACTATTTAGAAATAATACGTATAAAGTTATTTACCTATATTAATATAACCATGTGTATTCTCTATAAGATAAAGGAGGAATAAATATAGGCTTCATATCAAGTATTTAGAGATAACACGTGTAAGGTTATATACCTATATTAATAATATTTTCTTGGTATAAGTATGTGTATTCTGTATAAGATAAAGGAGGAATACATATATGTCTCATATAAATTTCTTTATACGTACTTACGTACTTTACGTACTTTTTTTATACGTACTTTATGTGGTACACTTACATATTTTTAATCGGTTAAAACAGCAAATTAAACAAACTGTAATCAGAAATTTTTTTCTGTATGAAACATTGTTGTCATAATGTCTTCTACAAGATAAATCTTTGTAAGTATGTGGTAAGTATATCTACTGTATTGTATATCGTAAATTCAATATTTTTATTAAAAGAATATAAGTATATAATATTGTAAAATATAATGGTACATACAAGTCAATTTAATACATTCATAAAAGACATGTATTAATAACATATCCTAACATAAATATATTTCATACGTTTTTTAAAGATGTAAATAAACATTAAGTCATAGTACCCTAAAAATATATCGTTATTCAATTAAAATATAACTATAAAATTGTAAGAAACAATTCCATACACAGATAATATAACCTTTCAATATAAACAGAATGGTAACGTCATACAACGCACGTCACCTTCAAAAGATGGTACGCTTGCATCTGCATACAGGCAAGTCATCGCTTAATACATATATTCAGAATCATATCTCAATAAGATCAGGTATGCATACAAGCTATGAAGAAAAATAGGTATATACATATGTCACTCATAATTAAACTGAGCTTCGTACACAAATACACCCAAACAGCAATGATACGTCCACAGTCTATGATAAACCCGTATATAATCACGTCAAACATTATATAAGATAAATAAAATACTATCCTTGGAGTACCTCCCATCTTTCAACATTATCCTATAAATGTAATGTACACCATATACTATTCTAACACTATACATACCTCCGTTATGTCTCTAAATGAAGACAAACATGTAAAATTATTTTTCCAAGCCTTTCGTTACTACACTAAACTCTTTTCTTAAATATTTCATTCGTTAATCTCATTTTTTTTAAAATAAAAACTAATTTATGTAAATCATATTGAAGATAAACAGTCATATACATATGTGATATTATCAATGAAGAGAGTTTTGTACCCAATTACACCCTAACACCATTAATTAGTTGTTACTCTATGCGAAAAACCCGTTCAAACTTCATCTAATATGAATAAGATAATTTTCTTGGAGTTGCGATCCTTTCCTCCCACATATTAACATTATCCAATACATCTATCTGTGTATTGTACACCATATACTATTCTAACACTGTACATATCACGATATACCTTCAAAATAAACGCTAAACATGAAAAATCGTTCTTTCTAACCCTTTTGGTACTCTATTCAACCCTTTTTATGAATATTTAATTCGGTGATCTATTTTTTAAAAAAATATTAAGGAAATCTTGTTAACCAACTACCTGAGAAAGGAAGAAGGAACACCCAACCGACGGTGAAGATTTTATTACACGGTTAATAAAACAAAAACTCAGGTAAAGGGACATAAAACAAGTTAAGTGACAGCGGTAAACCCACCACGAAGGCTTCTATACTCAACAATAGAATTTTAAGATTGTATTGTAACGGACATTTTTCTATCAGACTATTCCCTCCCCCACTGCCTCCTCCTTTCCCCCACTGCCCACCTGTCCTTAGGCTCATAACTTTCTTTCATCCAACATCTTTCTCCGTCCTCCCCACCATTTCCAATTTAAGGTTAACATAAACCTCTTTTCACATCCTCAAATTCATTCATCTGTTCTTTACCACTTCAGGGAAAGGCAAGAAAAGAATCAGTGAAGGAACAAATTTCTTAGAGGCTTAGGAAGAACAGTAAGTAAACTTCGTATTTTCATCCCTTTGTGTGTTTCCATCTAGTGTTACCCTTTTAGATACCAAAGTATATTATTAAAAAACGTTTCAAAATAATTTCTATTAATGGCAACACTGAAAATCACTATAAAAATGGCAAAATGTGTGAAAAATCACGAAAAAAGTATAAAATTAACATAAAATAATCTAAAATCGCCATAAATTGTACCAAAAATAGGATAAAACTGGTAAAAATTTAAAAAAAAAACTGCATAAAACAGATACTTTAATTATAGATCTGGCAACACCTTGATGGTGAGAATATCCTACCTTTCTACTTTTCCAGCATCCTCATTTGCATAAGAAAATGTACTTTTTTTTTTGAAACATGAAAATAGTTAAAATGTGTTGTCCAGTGTTATTACAGAGGTAGTGTCCCATGAAAGATAGACTTTTTCGATATTCCCTGCTGCCACGAAAGTGGAAGAGCAAAATGACATGTTTCGCCCAGTGTGAGAAGTGAAAGGCAAGGTACCTCTTTTGCTCCATGGCGCGTATGATTCCACTGTTCCTACGAGTTCCTCAATAATCAACATGTATATGTAAAATAATTCAATAGGAATAGAACTAGTGAAAATTTACGTTTACGTACGTGGCTGCCACATAACAAATTCTATCCCTTGATGTGTGGATTTGCTTAAGACAATCAGTAATATGAATTCTACTTACACTCATGATGCCCACGCAAAACTTCGCCCCCACAAGAGAGAGAGAGAGAGAGTGAGTGAGGAACAAAGTTACTTTGCAATATTCTTATACTTACTTTCCTAGCAGCACGCCTGCGGCGAATTACATACTGCTGAAGTCTTCGCCTGACTGTGTCTGCATTGCATTCCAGACCTAAAGTTGTTTTCAGGTTCGTCGCAGCAGCAAATGGGTTGACTGCGTTCACTTTAATAATAGACACATCCGTTAAATGAATTTGCCGTACACAACAGTCCTTTCTGCAGTTAATGTGAGTTAAAAGTTTGTACAAGTCAACAATTCAATAAGTCATAAGAAGTAAAGCTAGTAATAAAAGTAGTTACATGTAAATGAATTCGCCAACATCCCGTTTAATCGTATTCACAAACACTGACTTCACAATTGACTTTTCGCTTGCTCTTCCACTTACAGTTGTGTATTGTGTGATCAAGATTGCACTACCGGTGCAGACGGATTGGAAAGACAGGTAAGTTACATCAAAGATAAAGAGGGTGGAGAGCATTACCTTGCTAGTTTAATGGTTAACGTATTTAGTTTCCATGTTACGAATTTCAGGTTCATATCCCAGTCGAAATAGTTTCAGAAAAATGTTTATTGTACTATTTTACATACTTTCAGAAAATGTATTATTGCATTATCTTACATAATATATAAAGCTAATAATCAATAAGTGACAACTTATTCTTTCAGACAAGAATATGACGAACTCATTATCGGTTTTCTTAGTCAACATTCCAATATCAAGTTTCCGCTAAGTTAAGCTCGAATAACGCTATACATTTTATCGAAGCAAATCGGCTTATTTTTCAGGTCTCGTAATTTTCGTTGGGATAGTACTTTCGTTTTCAGGATAAGATATAGTCAATAAGCTTAGAAAAAGCGCTAAATTTTACTCTGATAGTTCTGTTATTTCAGATATTTATTAACAGGCAAAGTTTATTGCTTTCATTAATTACTCCGTCATGATCAAAACATTTAGGGTAGGATTACCTCCCGCAGATATGGAAAGCTAAAGTATATTATCCAGACTTGGTTTAGCGTGCAAGTAATATTTAAAAAAAAGGAACGTGATATTTTCCACCTTGAACACCTCACTGATTCTACAACAAAAACAATCAAAAATAAAAAAAACTACGAATAAAATAGAATAAAATAAAAGCTATTACAAATTTCATGTAAAAGATGTAGCCACGTCTCAAGACACTTGCGCACTTAGAAAGGTATATCTTATGCACAGCCAGTTCTATTCCTCCTGAACGCTAACGTATTCATTCTCGGAACACTAGAAACATTTACATCTGAGTTGGCCAATACGCTGCCTCAAGCTGCAGCTCTTGTCGTTTACCATATTGATTATTTAAGTGCATGCACATAATAAAGAACAGATTACAACTATTATCTACGTATATAAGAAGTGGAAATGAATGCAGGTATATGACTATTTCTATTGATATAATGAGCATAAATTCACATCGTAAGATTAAAAAAACTTCAGTGTTCCGTAACAGGCAAGTCATGAAATTTTCTTACACTAGATGTAGAAATTCACACTGTTCTTAAAATGAAAGTATTAGAGTTCGTATACGAGAAGTAGACTTGACACTACATCAGATAACTTTTTAAGATCGAAAGAGTCGCGAGACTGAAGAATTTCTTACAGAAAATGTTTTTGATGCGATGGTTCATTTTTTAATAAAACACAGTATAAATTATCGTTTATAATAATAATAATAATAATACATAACAGAATTACGATACAAACTACATAAACAATACATTAACATAAAGAAAAAGTAAATGTCAGTAAGGGATTCGAATCCGGGTCTCTGCCATAGAAATCTCCTGCTCTACCACTACGCTACAAATACATCACGTAAAGCTCGGAAAATAAACTAGTAGTTACAGAAGATAAACATAGAAGTTTCTTTTTCTGCGATTCTACGTGTTGATACAATTCGAAGAATTGTAAATAGTGTATGCCATCTTTTCATCTTTAAAAACTAGAAGATAAGGCGAGTAAGAATTGTAATGTAAATCTGGACTATCGTTAGAAACGATGCGGCAGTCTTAACTTGAGGGCCGTTTCATGATATTTTTCTTATTGAAGAAGGTCTATGAAACTTGCGATTGCGTTAAAGAAGGAAATTTTGAATAAGTTATTCTGACACTCACGTAAGGAAAGTCTCTTTATAATAGCACTAGTATCTTGTATATAGTCTTATATGAAACGATTTAACCTGCTAACAGTCACTGTGTAAGGTAAAGCTTAGCGTAGGCTAGTGGTTAGCCGAATGAACTTCTAGCCGGGAGAAATGGGTTCAAATCCCCAAATTCGTATAACTAAATATACACGTAAATGAAACGAACGTAACGAGTTTCTACCATTTGACTCAACTTGTATTTCTTTCTTCCATCTGTATGTTTACTTCACTACAATTCTTGTAAAACATTTTTGATTTCAATGAAACTTTGTACATAGCTTCCTCCAAACTTTCTAAACAACCTTATTGTTTGATGTTGCATCCATCTATCATGAATAAGAAAGTAAAAGAGAACAAACGCTTCCCAACGTTTAGCTTCCTAATGTTCACGATTTTCACACACAGAAAGCTATTTTCAAGTAAGAACTAACAAGGGACATCACCCAATTGTCCGGCTCCGATTTCAATGAAATTTTTCTACCTGATAGAGGACATATATGTATTATTTGTGATGACAGAAATTTTTGCCATGATGCATATTTTCTATTTTTTATAATTTTTAAGAGTTGTGATGTGGTTATTAGAGATTACTACAGAAGTCCCGTACTAACCTTTGTAAACGGAGCGTTAATGAAAGAACAACCATGTAGATACATATAAGGCCTAGGGGGAAGTTGTATGGTAGGTATGACCTTGATGGAAGCCATCTTGAAATCCGCCATTTTGAATTAAGGTCAAGTTTTTTAAAATAGGAATAGGGCAATGTGATACATAATTTCGGATTACAATTTAATTAGAAAGACAATGGTGAAGTTAGTTTTGAGATACACTCATTTGGGAAAAAGTTACAGGCATTTAATTGTTCCCTTACCACGTGCGAAGGTTCCTTACCTCCGCTTCTAACCCACGTATTAATGATAATAAGTAGAGAAAAGCTTCGGTAATACATATTATGCCTAGAGGGAAGTGATACGGTAAGAATATCCTTGACGACAGTCATCTTGCAATCCGCCATTTTAAATTAAAGTGAAGTTTGAAAAATGAAAACCATATCATGTGACACCTCATTATAATAGCAAATTTTTCCAAAAAGCCAAAGGTATGCTTATTTTTGTTCTATGATTAACCAGTATGAATTTGCTTCTAATGTGCAACAAACGTCCATTATTCGATCTTTCAAATTGGCAACACTCCTAATTTTCACCGCATGTTTTAAGATTCCAACTGGCACTTTGCAGTTGTTGCCATCGCTCATGTTTTCTAAATTTATTACATTTATTTAAGAGTTGCGATTTGTCAGTTCATGAATAGTGTTGGATAAGAATCCAGCAATCTTTCTGAATTTTGAAGACTTGCCATGTAATTATTTATTTCCTATACCTGCCCTTCAAAAACTCGTTTACTGACATGAATCATCGCACAACGAAACAACTCCAACTTTGCTTTCAGGTAATACCGAAGTCGTAGCTTGTGTAGTAGATGAGACGAAAAATCAAATGAAATTTCACTTCAAAAAGGAAAACGAAAAATGTGTGTTGTGTTAATCAAGGGTATTTTGTTTTTTATATGTATTTCTTTATTGTATATTTATTTATTTATTTTCTATGTTATTTTTTTTAGCTAGTCAGACAAAAAAGTAATTCGTTTTCTAGGGGTTGTTGTCGATGATTCATGATTGTAAAATTCATAATCAGTATTGATCGGGCACTCAATTAAGTTACACCTCTTTATAAAGAAGTTGCCTGTTTTTTATATAATGATCATGGTACAAACAATGTTGTGGAAACAGTCATATAAAGCTTCTTTGATATTTTCTAGCCTTGCTGGTGGTTCTTTAATGTTGTATTTATTAAAAATATTTTATTGTTTGTCGTTTGCGCAACATGTAGGCTAAATTTCCTGATAATTTTGTGTTCGTATAACACCAATTTGTTATAATTTCATTTGTATTTCTTTACGTCACATAGGTCCATAGGTTCTTCATGTATTCTCGTTTAAAATAAATAATTACATTGCCAATCTTCAAAATTCCGAAATATTGCTGGATGCTTATCCCAACACTATTCACGAACTGACAAATTGCAACTCTTAAAAAATGTAATAAATTTAGAAAACATGAGCCATGGCAACAATTGCAAAGTGCCAGTTGGAATCTTAAAACATGCGGTGAAAATTAGGAGTGCTGCCAATTTGAAAGATCGAATAATGGACGTTTGTTGCACATTAGAAGCAGCCCTAATTTCAAACTGATTAATTATAGAACAAAAATAAGCATACCATTGGCGTTTTGGGAAAATTTGCTATTAAAATGAGGTGTCACATGATATGGTTTTCATTTTTCAAACTTCACTTTAATTTAAAATGGCGGATTGCAAGATGACTGTCGTCAAGGTTATTCTTACCGTATCACTTCCCTCTAGGCATAATATGTATTACCGAACCTTTTCTCTACTTCTTAATATGTATTACCGAAGCTTATTATCATTAATACGTGGGTTAGAAGCGGAGGTAAGGGATTTCCATACGTGGTAAGTGAACAATTAAATGTCTGTAACTTTTTCCCAAATGAGTGTATCTCAAAACTAACTTCACCATTGTCTTCCTAATTAAATTCTAGCCCGAAAGTATGTATCAGATTACCCTATTCCTATTTAAAAAAACTTGACCTTAATTCAAAATGGCGGATTTCAAGATGGCTTCCATCAAGGTCATACCTACCATACAACTTCCCCCTAGGCCTTATATGTATCTACATGGTTGTTCTTTCATTAACGCTCCGTTTACAAAGGTTAGTAAGGGACTTCTGCAGTAATCTCTAATAGCCACATCACAACTCTTAAAAATTATAAAAAATAGAAAACATGCACCATGGCAAAAATTTCTGTCATCACAAATAATACATATATGTCCTCTATCAGGTAGAAAAATTTCATTGAGATCGGAGCCGGACAATTGGGTGATGTCCCTTGTAAGTAAATCTTACTTGGAATTCGATACAGCGTACTGCATACATTCTTTGGGCTATCCCAATCATCTAAACTGGTTGTGGTTGAAACTGGTCAAGGATAAGTAGATCAAAAGGACTAAATTCTCCCAAATTTTGAAGTTTTATTATTGATACAATATTATAAAATAATTTTCTTTGACAACTTTCACAAAAATGATTTGATTTTGATGCAATATGCCGGATCCTTTCTTTAAGGCTTCCCTACCATCCCCCTGCATTGGGGTAAAGTCTGTAAAGAATTTGTGGCTGAATCGGAATGTAAAAATAAATCTGTTCCACGATACTTTCCGTCAAATATATATTTCAGTGTTAGTACCATAGCGCATATTTTCTATATATTATTTGAGTTTTCAATGATTCTCTCAAGGTATAGTTGAAGTTCGTAAAGAGTAATGGGTGGATTTATTTTACCGATCAAAAAAAAAAAAAAAAAATCACATGCGCCATGATAACTCTTGTAAACACGTCTTCAGTTTGTGTGGAATGTAAGATATATATATCTGAAGATTTCCAATCACTTCCAAAGCTTGGGTATAGCATCAGTCCAGAATGAGGGAACGAATTTAACTTCATTCCTGCAATTTAGAAAATATATCTTATGCTAGTTTTCATAAAAATAATTAGATTTTCATAATATATATCAACTGCCGTGAGATAGATTGGATATGAACGTCCCGTAACTTGAAGTGAGAGATGGAGTCCAGCCGCATTAAACTGTAACCTTAATCTGAACATGACATGCTAATTCAAGTGTTTTGTCTTTGAAGCGAAATTGATGATGCTGTTCTTCTTCAACTAGAACTTCAATCGCTGTTGTTACCCGCGGTTTGCCACTCTTGGGTTTTGACCTAATCCATTTTCTGGTTTTCCTATTCTGCATGATGATGCCAGCCACTTTTTCACAGTTCTAGGATCACAACCAAAATTTCGATTCAATCCAAGTACTATGTTCAAGATCCATTTTAAACAACAAAAACGTTACCTTCCTTTGGCCATTTTTTGACAACAAAATTGGAAATTAAGATAGTGTAGCAACAGCCCTTTTCCCCCCACAAGCAGAATTTTCGAAAGCGGTGTAGCGGTCATATTTGTAATAATGTATTTGGTAGCCCGTATTTATATATTGTGCACCTCTGTGCTTTAAATGATTTGCCGCTCACCCACCCCGCACATACTTATGCCTCAAAGAAGGAAACAAGCCGGGATTTTGCAAACATACCAGTTCTTGTTGAGTAGCAGTTTAGGTACTACAAGTTACAAAGTTACAACGTAATTTTAAATGGCATAATTCTCTCATGATTATTACGATGTGGTGTTCTGCCCGAAGGTAGGGGGTCTGACCTGAAAGTCCCTGGGCAATGTGATCTCATGGTAATGTGCCATTGCCTTCCACAGGATGATAATGACGTATTAAGGACGGGACCTACAGCTTAACTTGAGATCCCAACCGCTTGTGTACCCACTGGGAATCGAACCGGAAACCTCTTGATTAGAAGGCAACGAACATAACACGCATCCATTGGGGACACATTCTCTCAATACTGCGATATAATTTATTCATGAAGGTTTTAATTTACTGTCTGGAGAAAATGCATTCTTTAATACTTAATCAACCGTTACGTCATTTTTAAATTACATAATTTTATTTGTATTGTTATTGAATTTCTTAGATATTTATTCTTACCATTGTTATAGTATATGGATTTAAAAACAAACTAGGGATTGTTTTTGACATTGTTTATTTTGAACTTATCACATAATTAAAAATTACAGTCAGTTCAGTAAAAAACATTTTTTTAAAACTTTATCTATATATATAAAAGAGAACGTACAAATCCTTTGTCCGCTCATCACGCTAATACGGCTGAACCAATTTCTTTTATTTTTGGGGGGTTATTAGGATTTGGACCCTAGATGGTTTTTATCATATCACTTTAATTTTCAATTACCAGTGTCTTGAGATAATTGACCATTCAGGTGTCCATTACGTACAAATCCTTTGTTAGTTCATCATAGGTATAAAAATAAAACGTATTTATATGCAACCCGCATGACCGTGTCACTCGGCGGGTTAACATACATGACAGGCGTTATAATGGTTTTTATCATATCACTTGAAAGCGAAAAAGTAAAAATTATCTAAGTAACAAAGTTTATTGCGTTCGGGGGTGACCGCAGCGAAGCGGGGCGGGTTAACATAAATGACAGGCGATATAATGTTAACATTTACTGCAATCTTCTATGGTTTTTATCATATCACTTGAAAGCGAAAAAGTAAAAATTATCTAAGTAACAAAGTTTATTGCGTTCCGGGGTGACCGCAGCGAAGCGGGGTGAACGCTGCTAGTATGTAAAAAAAATACATTAGTTTACATAATGAGTGGATTCTTTTATATGTTTTTAAGGTTATTTTTAACGTCCAAATAGTTTGTCTAAAACGGTAGATGACGCTACCGTCACCAATGTATACAACTAATAAAATTAAAACAATCAAAAATAAAATGAATAATTAAAAAAATAAGCAAAAACGGATATAATCTGTTTAATGAACGTTACAAAATCAAGGGAATGGTACGTGCCGATTTCACATATTATTGTTAGTATCATTGTTAGAGGCCACCATTATTAAATAAACAATCAACTTTATCTGCCACACTTTCTACCACAAACTGACCAAACATGGCACACCCATCGGATTACCACAGAGATATCTAGGAAACGGTACCAGTCGATTTTACATATTGTTGTTAGTTTCATTGTTTCAGGCCACCATTGTTAAAAAAACAATCGTTGGATTTCTCCATTGTTAAATAAACAATCAACTTTATCTGCCACACTTTTTAACACACACTAACCAAACTTGGCACACTCATTTACGATTGGGACATATATGGAATTGTATGTGTCGATTTTACTTATTGTTGTTAGTTTCATTGTTAGAGGCCACCATTGTTAAATAAACGATCACCTTTATCTGTCATACTTTCTACCAGAAACTGACCAAACCTTGCACAACCATTTAAGATTGAAATATCTAGGGAAAGATATGTGTCGATTTTTCATATTGTTGTTAGTTTCATTGTTGAAGGCCACCCTTGTTAAATAAACATTCGTTGAATTTCTACATTGTTAAATAAACGATCAACTTTATCTGTCATGCTTTCTACCACAAACTAACTAAACTTTGCATACTCATAAACAATTCAGATGTCTAGGGAAAGATGTGTGGCGATTTTACATATTGTTGTTAGTTTCATTGTTGAAGGTCACCATCGTTAAATAAACAATCAAGTTTCTCTGCCACACTTTATACCACAAACTAACCAAACTCTCCAGGCTCATTTATGATTAAGATATCTATCGAATGCCATGGATCGATTTCACATATTGTTGTTAGTTTCATTGTTAGAGGCCACAATTGTTAAATAAACAACCAACTTTGGCGGCCATACGTTCTAGCAGAAAGTGACCAAACACTGCACACCTGTTTAAAGTTGAAATATCTAGGGAATGCTAAGTGTCGATTTCTCATATTATTGTTAGTTTCATTATTGAAGCCCACCATTGTAAAATACACAATCGTTGAATTTCTCCATTATTAAATATACGATCAACTTTATCTGCCAGATTTTCTACCACAAACCAACAATACTTGACACACTCATTTACGATTGAGATATCTATGGTGGGATAAGTGCCGATTTCACATATTGTTGTTGGTTTCATTGTTAGTAGCCACCATTGTTAAGTAAACATTCAACTTTATCTGCCGTACATTCTACCAGAAACTGGCCAAACTTTGCATACCCATTTAAGATTGAAGTATCTAAAGAATGGTATGTGTCGCTTGCACATATTGTTGTTAGTTTCATTGTTGAAGGCCACCATTGTGAAATAAACAATCAACTTTATCTGCCACACTTTCTAGCACAAACGGGCCAAACTTGGCACACTCATGAACGATTGAGTTATCTATGGAATGCTATGTGTCGATTTCACATTTTGTTGTTGTTTCATTGTTAAGATCTAACATTGTTAAATAAACTATGGTTGGATTTCTAAATTGTTACATAAACAATCAACTTTATCTTACACACTTTCTACCACAAACTAAAAAATTTGGGACACGCATTTAAGATTGAAATATCTAGGGAATGGTACTTGTCGATTCCATATTGTTGTTAGCTTCATTCTTGAAGGCCACCATTGTTAAGTGAACAATCATTTTTATCTGCCACAGTTTCTAACACAAACTGACCATACTTGGCACACCCATCGGATTTCCACAGAGATATATCTAGGGAGTGGTACCAGTCGATTTCACATATTGTTGTTAGTTTCATTGTTGGAGGCCACCATTGTTAAATAAACAATCAATTTTATCTGCCATACTTTCTAGCAAAAACTAACCAAACTTAGCACTCATTTACGATTGAGATATCTACGGTATGGTACGTGTCGATTTTACTTATTGTTGTTAGTTTCATTGTTAGAGGCCACGATTGTTAAACAAACAATCAATTTTATCTGCCATACTTTCTAGCAAAAACTAACCAAACTTAGCACTCATTTACGATTGAGGTATCTACGGTATGGTACGTGTCGATTTTACTTATTGTTGTTAGTTTCATTGTTAGAGGCCACGATTTTTAAATAAACAATCAACTTTACCTGCGATACTTTCTACCACAAACTAACCAAACTTGGCACACCCATCGGATTACCACAGATATATATCTAGGGAATGGTACCAGTAGATTTCACATATTGTTGTTAGTTTCATTGTTGGAGGCCACCATTGTTAAATAAACAATCAATTTTATCTGCCATACTTTCTACCACAAGCTATGCAAATTTGGCACACTCATTTACGATTGAGATATCTATGGAATGGTTCGTGTTTATTTCACTTATTTTTAGTTTCATTGTTACAGGCCACCATTGTTAAATAAACAATCAAATTTATCTGTCATAGTTTCTACCACAACCTAACCAAACTTTGCACACTTATGGACGATTGAGTTATCTATGGAATGCTATGTCAATTTCACATTTTGCTGTTGTTTCGTTGTTAAGAGCTAACATTGTTAAATAAACTATCGTTGGAGTTCTAAATTGTTACATAAACAATCAGCTTTATCTTACACACTTTCTACCACAAACTAACAAAATTTGGGACACTCACCTACGATTGAGATATCTATGGAACGGTACGTGTCGATTTTACTTATTGTTGTTAGTTTCAATGTTAGAGGCCATTATTTTCAAATAAAAGATCAACTTTATATGCCATACTTTCTACCAGAAACTGACCAAACTTTCACACGCATTTAAGATTGAAACATCTACGGAATGGTACTTGTCGATTCCATATTGTTGTTAGTTTCATTCTTGAAGGCCACTATTGTTAAGTGAATAATCATTTTTATCTGCCACACTTTCTAACACAAACTGACCAAACTTGGCACACCCATCGGATTACCACAGAGATATACCTAGGGAATGATACCAGTCGATTTTACATATTGTTGTTAGTTTCATTGTTCGAGGCTACCATTGTTAAACAATCGTTGGATTTCTCCATTGTTAAATAAACAATCAATTTTATTTGCCATACTTTCTAGCAAAAACTAACCAAACTTGACACACACATTTAGGATTGAGATATCTACGGTATGGTATGTGTCGATTTCACTTATTGTTGCTAGTTTCGTTGTTAGAGGCCACCATTGTTAAGTAAACTATCAACTTTATCTGCGATACTTGCTACCGCAAACAAACCAAACTTTGCACACTCATGAACGAATGAGATATCTAGGAAATGGTATGTTTCGATTTCTCATATTGTTGTTAGTTTCATTGTTGAAGGCCACCACTCTTAAATAAACATTCGTTGGATTTCTCCATTGTTAAGTAAACGATCAACTTTATCTGCCATACTTTCTACAACAAACTAACGAAACTTTGAAGACTCACTTACGATTGAGATATCTATGCAATGGTATGTGTCGATTTCACATATTGTTGTTAGTTGGATTTTTAGAAGCCACCATTGTTAAGTAAACACTCAACTTCATCTGCCGTACTTTCTACCAGAAACTGAATAAATTTTGCACAGTCATTTAAGATTGAAATATCTAGGGAATGGTACGTGTTGATTTCACATATTGTTGTTAGTTTCATTGTTGAAGGCCACCATTGTTAAATATATAATCAACTTTATCTGCCATACGTTCTACCAGAAACTGACCAAATTTTGCACACCCATTTAAATTTTGAATATCTAGGAAATGTTATGTGTCGATTTCACGTATTGTTGTTAGTTTCATAGTGTAAGACCACCACTCTTAAATAAACAATCCTTGGATTTTTCCATTGTTAAAAAAACAACCAACTTTATCTGCCATGCTTTCTACCACAAACTGACCACACTTTGTACACCCATTTAAGTTTTTAATATCTAGGGAATTCTACGTATCGTTTTCACATATTGTTGTTAATTTCATTGTTGAAGACCATTGTTAAATACACCATCATTGGATTTCTAAATTGGTAAGTAAACAAACAACTTTATCAGCCATACTTTCTACCACAAACTAACCAAACTTGGCACAATCATTTACGATTAATATATCTATGGAATGGTACGTGTCGATTTCACATATTGTTGTTAGTTTTATTGTTAGAGGAAACCATTTTTAAATAAACAATCAACTTTATCAGCCATACGTTTTATCAGAAACTTGCCAATCTTTGCACACCCATTTACGTTTGAAATATCTATGGAATGGTACGTGTCAATTTCACATATTGATTTTGTTTCATTGTTCAAGACCACTATTGTTAAATATACAATCGTTGGATTTCTCCATTGTTAAATAAACAATCAACTTTATCTTACATACTTTCCACCACAAACTAACCAAACTTTGCACAACCATTTAAGATTTAGGGAATGGTGCGTGTTGATTTCACATATTGTTGTTAGTTTCATTGTCGAAGGCCACCATCGTTAAATAAACTATTGTTGGATTTCTACATTGCTAAATAAACAATAAACTTTATCTGTCATACTTTCTACCATAAAGTAACCAAACTTTCCACATCCATTTAAGATTGAAGTATCTAGGGAATAGTACGTGTTGATTTCACATATTTTTGTTAGTTTCATTGTTGAAGGTTACCATTGTTAAATAAACAATCAACTTTATTTGCTATACTTTCTATCAGAAACTGACCAAACTTTGCATACCTATGTAAGATTGAAATATCTATCCTATGGTTCATGTCGATTTCACATATTTTTGTTAGTTTCATTGTTGGAGGTCTCCATTTAAAAAAGAACGATCAACTTTATGTTCCATACTTGCTATGAGAAACTGATCAAACGTGGCACACCTGCATGGAATTGAAATATCTATGGAATGGTACATGTCGATCTCACATATTGTTGTTAGTTTCATTGTTGGAGGCCACCATTGTTAAATAAAGAATCAACTTTATCTTCCATATTTGGTACCAGAAACTGACAATGCTTGGCGTAACTATTTACGTTTGAAATATCAACTGGATGGTACATATCTATTTCACATATTATTGTTAGTTTCATTGTTAGAGGCTACCAATTTTAAATAAACAGTGAACTTGTTTTCCATACTTGCTACCAGAAACTAACCAAACTTTGCTTACCTATTTATGATTGAAATATCTATGGAATGGTATATGTCGATTATCAAGGGTTAACAAGCCCCTAGCTAAATCATCTGTAATAAGTCAGTATGCGTTGGGATCAAACGATAATTATTCGTGATCAAACGAGCTGGCCAAATTCCGATTGAATTTGTTTTCATGGTGGCTGTGGTGGAGGGGCTAACAGATCATCGGTAAATGTTATTGTTTGGAAAATGGAATAGTGAAAAAAAAATAAACATCTTTCATTCAGAACTTTGTTTCACCTGCTTTGTAACCAGTGCGAATTAGTTGTGTACCGCCAGATTTTCTTTTGTCTCAGGTGGAGCGGGATGGCCCCCTACAGCGTTCCTAGAATTGCATTCTAAAAGCCCACAGCGTTCCTAGAATTGCACTCTAAAAGCCCTTCCCATATAACTAACCTGTCTTTCACAGCAGACATAGCACATTTGAACTCTGTAAGATTCTGTGTAGGTTTGTCGGCTGTACGTACAAATTGAGAGAATAAATATGTATTAGGGAATGAGAAGTTCTCGAAATAAATGCAAGCTGAATATTTTTAGCGACATAAGTGAAGATTAATTGTATATCCTTGAAGAGTACCCTGGGGAGTAAGGAAGGTCTAAGTATAATAATCATTGAATAAATAGCAATGTAATCACAGTATTGTATATATGGCATGTTGTATTTCTACCAGATTGTCAGAGCACTAATTCTCTCATTTTTTGATGTGAGCGATCTTGGTATCGAATCTCCAGAATAATATTTTAAAAAAAGGAAGTAGTATTTATGTCTATTCCATTTTAAACAAACGAAGTACGTTGCGTAAAAGAGCTTTCATGTTAAAATATTTGATGGGTAGAGTAGTTTGTGTGTAGTATGATTGTTATTGCATGTATTTATTGCATGCTGAATGGGTAGCTGGGAAAGCAGTCAGGATATTCATTCTGACATTTGCAAGCCCGGGAAAATACAAAGCAACAGTTACTCCAAGGGAATAGATAATAGATAAAAAAAAGTTTAAAACTACTGTGGGGGAGAGAGCCGAACGAGGGTATAATGTGAAATTTTGGGCCGCAACTAGGGAAGTTCCGCCAAACCTGTATACGACTCTCATTGTTGAAACACTAAAATTTTTCAATTGTTCGTATACGGAAGATAAACATTACGAAACTATTTTTATTTATTTATTTACTTATTCCTCGAGGGTAGTCTATCTCAGAAAATTACGATTAGCATAATTCTATGTTTCAGGGGTGCGCTTCCAACCCACCTCCCAGAGACGGTTTTTTGGGCGGGCGAACCGGACCTCGTCCGTAGGTCTACACATTAATTAAAGTATATGTAACACACACGTACGTATATATATATATATATATATATATATATATATATATATATATATATATATATATATATATATATATATATATATATATATATATATATATATATGTGTGTGTGTGTGTGTGTGTGTGTGTGTGTGTGTGTGTGAGTGTGTGTGTATGTATGTATGTATGCTAAATGTAAAATATTTTTGAACCAATGTTTCCAATCCAAATAATAGAGCGCCAAGGCTCCAACTCGCCACGGACTCCATAAGAACAAATTCCGCCTGTGTCAGCTTCTACACATCAGTGGCTATGTCCATAGTATATTCTTGATAACAATTGACTGAATGTGCGTTTCAAGTTTCTAGCTCATTTTCTTGGAAAGAGAATGCGTAAGACTCTTTTAGTGTTGCAAGGAGACGAGACAGAACTCTTTGAAGCTAGACACGATACAATACGAAACGTTTCGTCTCGTGTCTCGAAAAATACAAACACAGTTTCTGAATTTGCTTAAAAATTTATTAACTCGGAATAAATTATTTGCCTTCGAAATGTATACCATCTTTTATTATTTCAAATGATTCAATGTTTCAAATCCTACAAAGAACAGGGAATACCTAAAAATGATTCTTGTAAGTTTTCACTCCCATTTTTCAATCGATTCAAGTTTAATTATTTTGTGATACTGCTCCAGATTCAAATACAATGTAAAACATTCATTGAGGTCAGTGTTTCAGAAGATTTTATTCCGGGGGCTGGTGGAGATATCTACGTATAAAAATCTTGTTATAGAAGTACAAGTAAAAGTGGCAATTTTATCAGTGACTAACTATTCTTTCATGATCTTTCTCGTTCCGAACCAAGACATAAACGTGTCAGCCTTTCTGGATACTGAGTTTTGAAAAGATGCTGATTTGACAATAAAATTTATCTTGTTTATTGTTTTATGATGTTATTCGAAGGTAAACCATTTTTTAAATGGGAAAATTACATGGGCCTCCTTATTTGTTGAAGTGGCGCCAGGGATTCTGAAAAAAGGATATGAGAATAAATGGGGAAAAGTTGCCTTTCGAGTGTACTGACGGTATTCACAAATGTTCCTATCGAAGTAATTACTGGTTCAGTAGAAACTAAGCAGTCGTTGCTGGAAGATTGCACTCGTGTTATGTGTTGTGCTCTGTTAACCAAACCAAACTTGGTTAAAAGTTGTAATTTTAACGACTTGGTATAAAGCTCTTTTTGTGGGCCTCAGCCTTTCTGGTGTTGCCACGAGACGAGACAGAACGATTCGATACGATACGAGACGGACACATCTTTTCTAGACGAGACGACACAGCCAGAAGTCTTTTCTTGTCACGTCTTGTCTCGTGGCAACACTAGATTCTAGATATACCAGTAAAAGGAATGACAACGTTCCTCACGGAGCACGTGTTAGCTCTCAGTCTCTTTCTTCCACTGATGTTTGTTTACATAGTAGATGAATATATATAGAGTAACAGAAGGATGAGATATGCGTATTCTCCTGAAACCACATTAAAATTGTAGCAGTATTTGGAGCTTGTTATAAATGGATTTACCGGGGAATCAAAATAATTCTGGGAACTGATAATACAGTATTGATATAAAAAATATGGAAACAAGTAAAGACAAAGAACTGAAATCGTGAATTTGTTTTCAAAATACAGAAATCTCGAAGGAATATCTGTTTAGCCGACTTTAATTGTAAAGGAATTTTGAATAAATTTGCACTCCCTGAATTCTTATACATAAAAAATAGATTTTTTCTTTTAGCGTACGAATGAGAGGCTTTAGGAAATTAGGCCAAGATAATTAAAATGATACTATCCTTTAGAAAATTTAAGGGGAAGACCATGATCGAAAAAGCATCAGTCAAACTATAAAGCTCAATGGTAGCTTTTGCCATTTCTTACGACCACTATATGCATCTTATTGCGAAAAATTTATTCGTATTATAAAACCGATATCTTCCAATGAATGTCAAATATAACAGATCTTGAGACATGAAATAACACAAATTGTCATTACCTCTGTCGCATAATATATTCTAGCTTTGGGACCCATATCATTATATGATTTTCACGATAAGTAACAAGTAGAATATAAATCCCAAGTTCAAAACATAAGGAAAGAAACCGGCTGGTCGCGCTTCAAATTATGAAAAATGTACCAAAGTGGTTGAAATTATGATTTTGTATTTCTTTACGAGTAAGAAGAATAAAAATAAAAATTGGAGCAATTTTAATAATGTATGTATAAGTCCACCATCTTCTTCAAGTTACTAAAGTAACTTCAATTGTTTCAACCATTTCTGACACATATCTCGAAAACTTTTAGATATATTAGAGGCAAGAATACGTGGTCGATAATGAGCCTTTTAATTATGTCACAATACTTTTGAACTGTACCTTATGAAAAATGGCATATTCCAAAAATAATTCAGTAACACCCTGACATGAGTTTTACCAAATGATTAGCGAAAGTGATACGGTGTGCGTCGTCCAGGGTTTAACTCCCGGTGTGGCACTCAAACATTGCTGTGTTGGCCAAACATCGAGAGAAAAGTTGGGAAACTAAAAGATAGCGGACTTCAATCTAGACAGCCGGCGACGTTGGGTGTAGTTGTGCTGACCACTAATATAAGCCCGCTGCAGACTCAGATCACAAGGACTGTTGCGCCAGGAGTTTATATATATCGGGTGATTCCATTAGTCCGTACCAGGCCTTTAAATCGAAAACGATCCGAGATATGTACAAACTGAAAAAAATACGTATCCCATTAGTTACAAAGGACAACAGAGCAAAGTAAAAAGTTTCGTCCTAGGGTCCCAGACGGAGTCCAACTCAAAATTGTCAAATGGAAAGAGGGGTCAAGTGGTATATCGCTCGAAAGCTCTTGTAAAAAGAAAGAAGCTACAACAAGTCCCGATTCTGTACCATCACCCTATCAAAATGGCGGCGGGTCAAAATGTCATCTAAAGTTGCATTGGAAACAATATGGCCACCCTTATAAATCTGAAACGGGCAGCCAAACGTAAAAACTGAAAAACAAGTGTCTCATTATTTCAAAAGTACAACATATCACGGTAACCAGTTCTATATATCCAGGCAGGGTCCACCTCCAAATTAGCAGTTGTTTGATTGTGCTGGAGGGAAGACCCTGAACATTTTGAACAACTATATTTCCTTGTACAATACTACAGAGACTGTTCAGTCCTCTTTCGGGACACTACTGAAAACTGTTGTCTTGTCTCGTCTCGCAGTCAACACTGGTAACATACACAGTATGGAAATGGAAGCGTTATGGTGGACAGGTAGCATATTAGGTTGAAACGTCTAACGTTGGTCTAATAATTAATTTACCATCGCATAACGTACAAAGGATATATCATATTTACCTTGGAGGCGACTGCTGTCCGTTATGTAACAGATGTGCACTTCGCACGGCACGTTTTACATCACGTTTTACCGAAATTGTCGTCCATGTACAGCAAGACAACGGTCCAGACGGCGATAATAATTATGGCCCACAGCTACAAACTCTGCCTCTCCTACGCTTCGAAATGCGGTCATTATACGTTGCCTCATATCTTCTGGTGTAGTTGGTCTATTCGTGTAAACAAGCTTCTTGAGCCGACCCCAGAAATAATAGTCCATGCACGTGAGGTCTGGAGAGCGAGGAGGGAAAGGAGTATTGGACCCTCTTCCTAACCGTCGGTGCGGAAATAAAGTATTTAATACACCTCTGCATATACGAGCAGCATGTGCTGGACAACCATCCAATTGCATCCACATATTACGCCGCACATGAAGTGGGATGTTTTCCAACAGTTGCGGTAGATGTTCTGTCAAGAATTGATGTAAAAGAGCCGACGTTAAATTCCCATCAATAAACCAGGGCCCAATTACATGTGTTCGAATTATACCACCCCACATATTGTTGCCCCAACGTCTTTGTCGGTCGATATGTAGTGTCCAGTGCGGATTCTCCGCAGCCCAATAATGCGCATTGTGTAGGTTGACATGACCATCACTTGTAAATATTGCTTCGCCTATCCACAGCACGTACATACTGAAAAACGTTGGGTTTGTCCTCAATTTCGACGGGCCCAAGCTGGAGGCGCTTATTTCGACGGGCCCAATTACAAAACTGGAGGCGCTTTCGGCATCTGGTAGCACCTGCTACAAGGAAATATGATATGGGTGGCGTTTATGCTTCCACAGTAGATGCAGTACACTTGTTTGACTAATTCCGCGATTCCGGGTAATATTCCTTGAGGATGCATTAGGACGTACGTCGACAGCAGCCAAAACATCAATAACGACATCGTTGTCAACTACAATTGGAGCATTTTTGTGACCCCCATATGGAGGAGGTATGCGTCCTGTTTGTTTCAGACGATTTGCTAACCGTCGAAGTACATTATGGGAAATTGATTGTCGCTCTGGGAACCTTGCGTTATAAATTCTGGCTGCAGCTCTATAGTTTTGCCTACATTCCCCTAACACCATTAACATGTCAAATGCCTCCCCGTTCGTATATGGCATTGTTCCAATACAATGCTATCTTTAGCCGACACTGCATTAACACACTTTATTAGGGTAGTACGTGCCACCTTCTACAATGAAATGGAAGCCTTTTGACACACACACACACAACTCAATTCGTAGCGTGTATTACTTTTGCAAAGCACAAGTACTACACTACAATTCGTACTAACGACCCTTCAGCAAAGGCTGCTCAACTTACTGTGAAACAAACTGTGTTACAGTGTACCCCACGTTCGTGCCTTTCAATTCAAGGTTCTCTGTGACTGTTTCTCTCGAAAGGCGTATGTTTTGTACAACAAACATAAACATGCAAACAGCACAATCCAGTTGCAGTAATCGTTATCAAAGATGTGTATGTTTATTCATTTCGGTATTTCATTTGAAGTTATACATTTCACGGCATTAATGTCTCATGAATTTCACTTTTACACTACGCATAGGGAAGAAAAGAGCAGGTAAGGACAAAGCTGGAACCTTCAATCCCATTATTCGCCTGTTGTTACTGATGAACACTGAGCTTAAGATAGGTAAACAGACGAACCAGGCAGTGACATCATTCAAACCTAGCTCGGGAATTGGGGGGGGGGAATGCATTCTCGAACGGAAATAAGACAATAACGCGAAGACGGTCGCAATGTGACACTCGGGGATTGGCAAGATTTATACTTCATTGGATAGCACACGACAAGTCCAGAATACAGATCTATTTATACCGCCATTTTGGGTTCTGTGCGGAATGCCGGCAAATGGTGCAAATCAACACGTCCCAGGGGAATGTTCCGTATAATTGCTATACCCTGGAGACTTATGGTGTGCATCATGGAAACAAATCATCGCGTAGTGCACACAGCCGAAATATTTTGTCCGTTGCACTGGCCAGTCGGGAGGATACAGTGTTCAATTTCCTTGATCCCATAGTGTCGGAGGTCTGGAAGGGGAGAGGCCGCCCTAAGAAGTAACATCACAACTACCAACAAAGGGCTCAAACACACATTCTGTGCCGAGACAAAGGTCAAGATCTGGGAAGAGCCCCAGACCTCTTACAAAACAGATGCAGGAAACATTGGTAGAGCATGCTTGCATCGTCCCACATCTCGAAGAATTCTGTGCAAGCAAAGTGAAAATAGTTGTTTTCTCCCGACTGACTAGTGTCATTGACTCAATATTTCGGCTGTGTGCACCACTCGCTGATATGTTTTTATGATGAACATCACAACTCTCCAGGGCTACCGGGCACTGTCCAGCAATTTTATCGCCAATTCCACTGGAAATTGTGTTTTTTACATTCATTTCAATGCAACTTTTGATGACATTTTGACACGCCGCCATGTTGCATAGGGTGATCGTAGAGAATCGGAATCGCTTCTTTCTTTTTACAAGAGATTTCAAGCGATATACAACTTGACCCCTCTTTCCATTTGACAATTTTGAGTTGGATCCCGTCTGGGACTCTGTGGGGGACCCTGGGACGAAACCTTTTACTTCACTCTTTTGTCCTTTGCAACTAATGGGATACGTGTTTTTCAGTTTGTACATATCTCGGACCGTTTTCGATTTAAAGGCCTGGTACGGACTAACGGAATCACCCGTTATATATATATATATATATATATATATATATATATATATACTGGTGTAATTGTTTTCCTTACATTCTCTCACTAGCGTAAGTAAGGACGAATGGGCCTCCCCGCAAAAATATTAAACGGACGCCCTCTTTCCACATTCATGAGTGACGTAAAATTTGCAGAGAACAGTTCTGACTTTCTATGTTTTATCTACTGAGTCTCTATTTGCTCATATGCAAAAAATGTACATTATTATTATTATTATTATTATTATTATTATTATTATTATTATTATTATTATTATTATTATTATTATATTGTGCTATAGTTTTCGTCCATTCTGCCGTACCAACCTCGAGAGTCTACGACATTTTTAATGAGGTGTGGTCGCCCCACTTATTGTTGTTTGGTTCGATGCTCGTTTCACTGTCCTTTTCCCACCTTTGAAATATATAAGCACGGCAGATCGCGAAAACTCGACAAGTCGCGCTGTTTTTGAAATGAAGTTCCCAGCCATTTAGTCACCCTGATATATCGTAGTTCTTCCCCATTCAAGGCACAAGCACCACACTGACTAATCGAGTGAGATTCTTGTCACATTTGGCATGCGGTTGTGTTATGCCTCGTAGCTCTTATCTCAGCCCAATGATTTCGTTCAAAAAGTAGCTAGTGGTCGTAATGTTTTCGCTGGCCAGTATAAGTTTTGTTGGCATTTAATTTACTAAATAATCGCTTAGGTGGTATCGTCTTCACAGGTAAAAATGAGATATACTTGGAACATCACATAATTTTTAACATCTTAACATTATAAAGTTTAACTTGGCTTGAGGTATTGGTTCCGTCTTAGTGGTGGAATAACTATTTTCATTTAATATAAATCCAAATGCGTTTGGGTTCGACCCCTTGTATATGTAATTATAGCATATTTAGGTGTTGTAAATGATTAGAGATTTTGTCACTCCGACTTTCATTTAAAAAAGTGTAAGAGCGAGTAATTTACGAAATTCCCTTTTCCTTGAGTGTAAGGAAATTTAGTTAGAGCCATAAGTAAAGGTTGACAACCTATCCCTAATACCAACCTATCCTATATATATATATATATATATATATATATATATATATATATATATATATATATATATATATATATATATATATATACTTAAGCTAGATAGATTCCTTTTGTGGACTTAACTTGGAGTTCCAGAGACAGGGTTAAGCCAGACAGTGACCTGTGAGTCAAGGTCCAGTCTTTAAAAAGCAAGGAGTACGGTCCAGGAGTAACTGAATACTGTAAACCGTATTTTCCACAGGTCCTACTATAATAGAGAGAAAATTTGATGATTAATGAATTAGGATATCTAGAGGTTAGATCGAAATACTTCCTTTCTCCGTTAGTTATATGGGAAGGGTAAGAAGGAAGCTTGAGTGCATATAGGGCGGAGTGGCATCCTGAGTTAAAGTTATTTCCCTCCTATTAATTAGAGTATTTCTTTTGTAAATAAACTATTAATCTCCTATTTAATTTCTCGATCTTTCATTTAATATTCTTTGAAATGAGCCAAAAGTCCTAGACGTAAGGAGCAGGTACTTATGAAAGGACGTATATACGAAGATATAAATATTTATAGAGCTGATAATTATTATCACGAATTATACGAAGTTAATATTCAAACTTGGAAGAAAAATAAGATAAAGAACGAAGATAAGATTGTAAGATATAAGTAGATAGAGATACTAAATTTTTTCTCTTCCAAAAGTGGGGAATTCTCGCCCGGTATAGAAATTAAATGTAACCGAGAAACAGACGTGGGAGAAAAATGGAGATCGTAATTGAATTAGACTTGCTAAAATCCGCTTTAGGGATCGGCTTGGATGTTGATCTAGGAATAGACCAAATTGTAAAGGAAATACGTAAGCTTAGAGAGGGGAATCAAGAAAATAATGAGCACGGAAATTGTAAATGTAGTAGTTTGGAGGAAATAAAACTACCGTTACCGAAGTTCTCAGAACAAGTATCTGAGAATCTATTCGATTTCCTCGATGAATTGATTGATTTTGCCAAGAGAAAAAATATGACAATGAATGAAATGCTAGAGAGAGTTACTCCAAATGCCTTAGTTTCTGACGCCCGTAAATGGTTTAATTTAAAGTCGAAATTTACAGATTTTACTGCATTTCGGCATAGTCTACTGCAGGAATATTTTAGCTTTAATTATAAAAGCGAAAGAGAAGCTCAATTGGCGACACGAATTCAGAGACCGGACGAATCGTTCTCAAGATTTATTAGAGAAATGGCATTTCTTTCTCTCGTATGAAAAATCCAATCGAGGAAGTAGAACAGATAGCTAAGATTGTAAGCAAAGCGCACTCTAAGTATAAATAATTTCTTCATGAAAGGAAATTTGCAAACGTAAGGAAGTTGGAAGAATAGGCCCTGAAAATTCGAGCGTATTTATTAGATGATTATAATTATGCTAAGCAGCATAGCGCAGGGAAGGAAGAAACTATCCAAATGGCTGCAGTGAGTAGTAGAGAGATAGGCACTGAGTCAGTCCCCCCCCCCGATTAGGCCGCAAGCATTAAATCCAGCATATTTTAGTAGGCAAACAAATGAAAATTGAGAAAGTAAGCAAGAGGGAAGAAGTAAAGCTGAAATAAAATTGCATGCATGTCGAGGATTTGGGCACAAAAGCTATGTTTGCCTCAGCAAGAAAAAGATTGAGAACCACGGTAAAAGGGAAAATATTGCAGCTACGGTCACTAGATTTCCTAGAAAATTTGCTAGAGGGAAGGATGCACCTCCTTATCTTTTTGGGAGATTTTACGGACAGATTAAAGACTGTTACTTGGACAGTGGATCGTTTATTTCATTAATTGATATTAAGACCGCAAAAAAATGGATAGAGAAAGAAGCAAAGTAGGAAAAAGTAGATGAACAGATTTTGTTAGCTACAGGTGAAGCTAACTGTAGTCTTGTGGTTATGCCAACTTTCTTCATAAATTCTATGCTCTATCTCACGCTTCTATCAACTAGTGCTTGGTAATGATTTTCTCGCAGAAGCAAACATAGACCTATTCATGGTGCTTTAGCGATGAGTCGTATCTTACGAGATTTTGTATGTCCAGAGGATGGAGGGAGAACTATAAAAAAGCTTGTCAAGGTTAAGAACATCATTGAGGAATAACAGTACTCTGTGCAAAATTGGTACCAGCAAATCTGCAGTTACGAAAAATGAGGGAAACGATGGGGCGTCAGGAAAAAGAAAGAATTCTTTTTTATTGCATTGAAAGCAACAAAGGAATCTCAAGGGTGGAGAACAGAGCCACTAATAAACGCGACAATATTAAATAGAGAGGTATTCTTCTTCTGCGACTCTGGCAGCCTACTCAGTTTTGTTGACGAAAACGAAGCAAATTTGTGAAGAGAGAGGGGGCGAAGTTTAAGAAAGACCCATTGTATATAAGTCTGGCGATTGGGTAAACGTCTTCCTTAGAAAGTGTGCTGGTAGAAGCTGAATTTTACGGCCATAAATTAGGCAACGGTTCCACGTAGTTTCTTCTCTTCTGAAACCCATAATAGCGGGGAGAGACAGCCTGGCGAGGGCCAAGATTGTTTTGTGTACATCGCTCCGAGGGTGGTGTATTGAGAGCGGAGGAATGACAGTATGCGAGTATGAGAAACCTCATAAAAGTAGAGGGAAGAGAAATGTCCCTTGTGCGGCCATTGAGAATGCTCCCAACCAGCTTATAGTAAATATGTTAAACAATGTTAGTTTAGACCCACAGAGGAAAAATAAAATGAGAAATATTTTGGAAAAACATAACGTTTTTTCAGACAAACCAGGAGTTACACATTTAATGAAACATCATATAAATATTAAGAATCAAAAATCTCTTTCCTGTCGGCTTAGACCTATGTCTATAGAGAAAAGACAGATTATGGAGAAAGTGTTAGATCAAATGGAAAAAGATAGAATTATAAAAAGGGCAAGTACTTCGTACGTAAGCTGCCCGATTTTGCATAAGGAAAAGGATGGTAGTTTTAAGGTCATATTAGATAGTAGAAAAGTAAACGAATCGACGGAGAAGGAAAAATTAGGTTTGCAAGTATAATGGAAGGACTAACTCACTTAGGGAAGATGAATTTCTATGCATGTTTTGACTTATCTTAAGCTTAGGCTCAGATAGAATTAGATGAAGAAAGTGAACCGTATACAGGTTTTATAACCCATCTGGGCACGTATCAGTTCATCAGAGGGGTGTATGGACTATGTAATTACCCATTTGCTTTAGCCAGGTTATAACAAAATACTTTGGTTTGTGTAATATTTACCTGTACCTTGGGCAGAAAGTACTCATACATGTGCACTATACTTAGTAGTATGTTAATTTCATATTAACAAAAGAAGAATGTTTTTAATATATGTAAGTGATTATTATGGGATAGTTGTTGATATGGACATGTTTTATGGTTACCTAGTCGGTGAGTTTGTGTACTTAACAGTTTTTAGAAGAGGATATTATAAGTTATATCAAATAATAAACCAGTTTAACATCGTTTATAGACGTTGTCAGTTTTATTAAAAAGGTGAGATTAATGGTATTTAAATATCGAAGCTAATATTTTTATGCCAAAGAATTACTACCACTTCGGATTTTTATCTCAGCAAACGAACCAGGTTTACGACTATCTTTTTGATAAGTCGTTATAAAAATTTTGGTTTACCTCACCCGGGACTTTGTAAATTCAATTCCCGAAGAAGAGTAAGGTTGAATTTACTTTTATACTACAGTTAATGAATACGAACTTAACCATATTGCGAAGTGGTAAAGTAATCATAAGAAAAATGGACAACGAAACAATGCAGCAGGAATCAAATACTAGTGACAAAGGTGAAACTAGTGTAACACCAGGATTGACATCTGAGGATCGAATCTTGTTAGCTTTACAGCGACAAATGATGCAGATGTCTACCGAGATAAAGCAGACCATGGAACAGAAGTTCAACGAAGCTAACAAACAAAATGAAGAATTAAAGCAGACCATGGAACAGAAGTTCAACGAAGCTAACAAACAAAATGAAGAATTAAAGCAGACCATGGAACAGAAGTTCAACGAAGCTAACAAACAAAATGAAGAATTAAAGCAGACCATGGAACAGAAATTCAACGAATCTAACAAGACCATGGAACAGAAGATAGAACTGAAGTTTGACGAAGCTAACAAGCAATATGAAGAATTAAGTAGACGGATAGAACGGATAGAACAGAAATCAGATGAAACGAAACAAACGATTGTCCAGGTGGTGAATGACATATCCTCACAGTTCGAGGAAAAGTTAAAAAGGATATCCGATGATTGTCAAGAAAAGCACAATCACCAAAACCAAGAAATTAGTGCTGCAAAAAAAGATTTAGAGGTAACAGAATCTTCCATTAAACAGCAAAAGATCCAGGTCAGCAACAATTCTAATAACATACGGGTAAATACACAGTTGTTAGCTACTATTCAGGAAGAGATTAGAACGTTACAGGCTAAAGACAACATTTACCGTAATAACTTGGGTAGTGATCGCTTTGAGTTGCCCCACTCACCAGAGATGAACTCGCCTTCGCCGGGATCTGATGAGGATATTATACTAGAAGAAAGTTGTCCGAAGAGTACTGATGAGCGAAACGTAGATGGTGCGACGACACAGCACGTCATGGATAGGAACTATCACTTAACAAGAACAAGGAATGAGAAAAAGAAGGTAAAATTAAGTGTTAAGATGAGTGAAATTCGAGCTATGAGCAAATTCAGTGGTAAGTGTAATGAGAATGCTACTTCTTTCTTAGAGAAATTCCAAGACGAATGCAATATAATGTGTATCGATCGATCACAATATATGAAATTAATACCCCATGTATTACTCCCACCTTGTTCCTTATGGTTTAAAGCAATACGTGATCACATTAGTACATATGAGGAATTCAAAGCGGCATTGATCGCAAATTATGAAAATGACTTTTTGCTGGCAAATAGAGATGCCACCCTTAGAAATCAACACTTCAATCCTCGATTGCATAAATCTGTTGTAGAGTTTGTTGTAAATGTCTACAACGAATTAAAAGTTGTTAATCCATTACAATCGGAATCGAGAATAATAGCATCGATTCGAAATTTGCTTCCATTTAAATTGCAACATATCTTATTTTCCACACAGTGTATGAGTTTCAGCCATTTATTGATGCTTGTCCAATGCTACGAAACTCAATACCATGCCATGAATCCACAATCAGGAATGGGTAAAAATAAGAATAATTCAGATCATTTGGTGCCAGTTCGGAATTTAGATATCCGAAGTGTGAATGATATGAAACCTAACCTAAGCCGAGTATACTCTAGCAATCAAAATGAGCAAAATAGACAAGGTTATGTAGGGAATCCGCCTAACCTAATTAATCGTAGCAATTCATATGTTAGACCATATAGTCAAAATAGGTTTAAAAATAGACGTAATGTATGGCGAAATTCTAGAAATACAGCGAACTACGTGGATAGCCGTAATGGAAGGACAAGAGATGGCACTTCGCATCAAGATCCAGGCATTGAAGTAATTTCTGTACAGAACAATAATACGGGACATAATCATGATTGTGCGGTACAATGCACTTTATTAGATTCATATGCAAGTACGAATGTAACATGATTACCGTCAATGAAATTAGGTTAAACCCATATCAGTTATAGATTCTTGTGAATTTTCATTTTAAAGTTTATGTGTTAATATCAATAATGAAAACGATTCTTAAAAATACTTGAAATGCTTAAATAGAGTTTTAAGTAGACTGGAAAATTGATTTTCAAATGATTTTTATTCTTTCTTGTTAATGTGAAGAATCATAATTCGATTCATAAATGATTAAAAGCAAAGATTATTTATATTAGATTGATTTGTGTTGAAAACTTAATTGTCAAAGATTATGTTAAGTAGAAGATCTATTCTATAAAACTAATTATTCAACGACTACCTTGAATGAAATTCTTCTTTATTATAACATCTTAGTGCTACGATGTATACCTTTAAATGCAACATCTAACTTATTTATTATATAATGCGTTCTGACTATTTGTAACCAACGTTTGTTCTTTACGATTTTTGAAATCGCACCCTTCGACGACTAATTAAATAAGCGACGATATTTTAATAAGAAGATATATTAATAATATAGTGAATAATAATGAAATAAATATAATTAATGTAATTAAAGATAAATATTGATGAAATGTAAGATTTGTTTAATGTTTATGTGAAATGTAATGAATAGATATACAAGGTGCGATCAAAATATGATGGACATATGCTATGTAAGAACACTAATGTAAACGGACCAGTGGTTCTTGAAGATAAAAGCCAAGCCTACTCATGACTTTTATATTCAGTCCCTTTGTCGAGCGACATTTTTATATAACAAAATACTTTGGTTTGTGTAATATTTACCTGTACCTTGGGCAGAAAGTACTCATACATGTGCACTATACTTAGTAGTATGTTAATTTCATATTAACAAAAGAAGAATGTTTTTAATATATGTAAGTGATTATTATGGGATAGTTGTTGATATGGACATGTTTTATGGTTACCTAGTCGGTGAGTTTGTGTACTTAACAGTTTTAAGAAAAGGATATTATAAGTTATATCAAATAATAAACCAGTTTAACATCGTTTATAGACGTTGTCAGTTTTATTAAAAAGGTGAGATTAATGGTATTTAAATATCGAAGCTAATATTTTTATGCCAAAGAATTACTACCACTTCGGATTTTTATCTCAGCAAACGAACCAGGTTTACGACTATCTTTTTGATAAGTCGTTGTAAGGTTAATGCAAATGGTTTCAAAGGATCTATATTATACTAAGGTCATCTCGTTCTATGATGATATAGTGGTGGGCGGTGAAACACCTGATGAGTTAATTGAAACAATTGATGAAACGTTGAAGAGAATTAGAGACGCAGGTCTTACCCTTAATCCGGATAAGGCAGTTCTTTTTACGCAGAAAATAGAATTTCTGGAATTTTCTATTACTGCCGGTAGAATAACATGCACCCCAGAGAAATACAAGATGGGTCAGCAAATCACTAGGCCGAAGAATGTAAAACAGCTTCAAGCGATCTTGGGGTTTTTCCAGTTTTTTCACTTTCGGATACCAAATATGGTTATGATAGTTTCACCGCTTACAGATTTGTTGAAGCGAGATCAAAATTTAAATGGGAAGAAAAGCACGAGAAAGCGTTATTGCAACTAAAGGAGGAATTAGCGATAGATCCTGAATTACTTCTACCAAAGTTAGATGATCCGTTCTACTTATATGTGGGCGGAAGCTCGGTGGCTACTGGGTACCCCTCTAAGAATGAAATGGGCCGTTTAGCAGTAGTAGCGTATGGATCTAGAAAGTTATCTCCCACTCAGAGTAAATATAGTTCTACGTATCTAGAGGTTTTATCCATTGTTATTGCACTTGTGAAGTTCGAATTATATTTAATTCATGCTCCTGTCATTTATGTGTATACAGATCATAGACCGATCTTATCACTGATAAAATCTATGAAAGTTCCAGCGCTTGTTCAGAGGTGGTTAACAAGAATAATGAGATTTCTAGTTGTGCTGAGATTTCAGCAAGGGAAAACAAATCCCGTAGATTTTCTGCCTCACCTCGAAAACTCGCACACCGAAGGACCAGAGTATGAGGGGAGCAACAAGGCTAATGAGTTATTACCGTTAGAAGCTGAGAACGATTCTGGTTTTCTAAAGATAGAGACAACCGAAGGAAATGTAGTAAACGTTCAGGAGCTACCAGCGTCTGAGGTTTTACTCATTGATTATAATAGTTTTAGGGAAGTAAGACTATTAAAGAAACAAATGAAGGAAAAGAAGACAAGAAAGAACTTAATCGTGAGCAAAGTTAGAAAATTTTCTCTAGAAGAAAAGAGAGAATTGCTATCGGAATTACCTTACTGCATGTTAGTTAAAGAACAGAAAGAAAATAATTATGCAGACTTCTCGCAAATCAGATTTAGATAAACTTAGAGAACATCAGAATGGAGATACTTTTATTTCAAAATTCATTGCTTTCTTAAAAGGAGATAAGGTGTCAGTTTCAAGTAAGCTGAGACAAAAATTTAAGAGACTGAAGAGAAATTGTTTTATAGACGAGAATGGAATTCTGAAAAGGAAATTGAGAGTAAATGATGAAGTTAGAGATGTGGTTTGGATCCCAAACTCATTAAGTGCAACTTTCTATGTGTTGGCTCATATAATTAAAGAATAAGATCATCCTTCGTGGATAGAAACACTAAGAAAGTTGTGGGAAGCTTACTACTGGCCAAGCATGCGTGACGATGTACGAAAATTTTGCAAAGCGTGTGTTCCCTGTAGTTTATGCAAGGAAAATACAAATACCAAGTATGGGTTTATGGAATCTTCATTGGCTGTTAGGCCTAACCAGATATTATATGTCGTTAATTTTGGATCGTTAGTAGCGAGTAAAATAGGATGATATATATATATGGATTAGTCCTTGTTGATGGATTTTCAAGATTGGTGAAGATTTATCCTGTCAGAAGATTAACTGCAAAGACAATGGTGGATTGTCTTTTAACTTTTTTTTCGGAGTTTGGGCCATACTCCGAAATTTGTAGCGACAATCACTCAATATTCTCTGGGAAATTGTGGAGAGAAACAATGAGTCTGCTTAAGACAAGATGCCATTTTATTAGAGCTTATAGGCCAAGGGGAAATAAAAGCGAAAAAATGATAAAGGATGTAAGACAATACTCGGCATATATGCTAACAAGCATGAAAATTGGGTGAGAGATTATAGCTTATTGAGTTTGCTATAAATTCCAGAGTTTGTTCGGCTACTGGATACAGCCCAGCATTTATATTCTTTGGAAGGTCTTTTAAACACCCGTTATATGAGACTCAAGAAAAGAAAGAAGAAGTCCAAGGAGAGCCAGTTTATTGTAAATATGTTCGAGAAATCCAACTGAAAATGGAAACTGCACACAAACGCACGAATGAGGTACAGAGACGAAAACATGCTGCTCGAAAACAGATTTACAATAGAGGTCGACGACCGAATCCATTCAAAGACGGTCAGATGGTATGGTGGAGGATAATCCGACTTTCTGCACCAACTAGTATACTGAGTGCAGGCCTGTTGCCGAGATACAGCAGGCCTTGGAGAACAGAGGAAGAGTTAGCTGAAAATACTTATATAATTCGGAATCAAGACAGTGGTAGAAGAGTCAAGACAAATGCTGATATGATCAAACCAGTTTTTATGGCCCCAGAATTATGTAGGAAGATCCGTGAACTACAGCCAGAGTTTGCCAAAACATTATTTCCAGACGAAAGAGAAAGTAAAGTTGGGGGGAAATAAAACATCCCACAGACGTAGTAATTTAAGCTCAAATTTTTTGTGCTGTTATTTTTTCTCTTAGAGAAGTTTAGCTAGCTTAGGGAAGAAGCCTGGCCAAGATCACAGTTTCTCGTCTCGTCGTTTACAGTAAGCATCTTTGCTAGTGGACTCAAAGCTTCGAAAAAAATGTCGGACGGATTTAAGAAACCAACACGTAGTGTATGCGTTGCTGCACGTCCTAAAGCAGATACAAGTTTTGAACTCGGATTATTATGTCATCTAGACGCTCCGCGAAACAATAAGCGTCGTATGCGTTTTTCGGATTTAAATAGCAGTAATAGTAAGAAAGTTCGATTAGCTGATCCAGCTTATACTCTGAAGGACATTAGAGCCCTTCAATTTCAACAATCAGTGCAGAAGTATAATAGGCAGTTGTTCACGCAAAAGGACTCCAACCTTGGTGGACCGAGTTCGAAGGATACTTCCAGTAATCCAGGTACTGATGGCGATAATGGTTGTTTCTTGTATTTAATCACCGATGGTGAGGGATTAGATAACCTTCCCTTAACACCAGGTAAGGACTTAGTCGTATCAGGTTCTGTGAACGGAGTTGAGTCGGCAAAAAGGAAATTGGACTTGTAGTGAATAGCAAACTACAAGTTGGTGGTGCAGATAAATAGATAAACAGTGGAAGTTATAACGACTTATCAAAAAGATAGTCGTAAACCTGGTTCGTTTGCTGAGATAAAAACCCGAAGTGGTAGTATTTCTTTGGCATGAAAATATTACCTTTGATAATTATGTACCATTAATCTCACCTTTTTAACAAGAATGACAAAGTCTATAAACGGTGCTAAACTGATTTATTATTTGATATAACTTATAATATCCTTTTCTAAAAACTGTTAAGTACACAAACTCACTGACTAGGTAACCAAAAAAACATGTCCATATCAACAACTATCCCATAATAATCACTTACATATATTAAAAACATTCTTCTTTTGTTAATATGAAATGAACATTCTACTAAGTATAGTGCACATGTATGAGTACTTTCTGCCCAAGGTACAGGTAAATATTACTCAAACCAAAGTATTTTGTTATATAAAAATGTCGCTCGACAAAGGGACTGAATATAAAAGTCATGAGTTGGCTTGGCTTTTATCTTCAAGAACCACTGGTCCGTTTACATTAGTGTTCTCACATTACATATGTCCATCATATTTTGATCGCACCTTGTATATCTATTCATTACATTTCACATATACATTAAACAAATCTTACATTTCATCAATATTTATCTTTAATTACATTAATTATATTTATTTCATTATTATCCACTATATTATTAATATATTTTCTTATTAAAAATATCGTCGCTCACTTAATTAGTCGTCGACGGGTGCGATTTCAAAAATCGTAAAGGACAAACGTGGGTTACAAATAGTTCGAGCGCATTATATAATAAATAAGTTAGATGTTGCATTTAAAGGTATACATCGTAGCACTAAGATGTTATAATAAAGAAGAATCTCATTCAAGGTAGTCGTTGAATAATTAGTTTTATAGAATAGATCTTCTACTTAACATAATCTTTGACAATTAAGTTTTCAACACAAATCAATCTAATATAAATAATCTTTGCTTTTAATTAATTATAAATCGAATTATGATTCTTCACATGAACAAGAAAGAATAAAAATCATTTGAAAATCAATTTTCCAGTCTACTTAAAACTCTATTTAAGCATTTCAAGTATTTTTAAGAATCGTTTTCATTATTGATATTAACACATAAACTTTAAAAATGAAAATTCACAAGAATCTATAACTAATATGGGTTTAACCTAATTTCATTGACGGTAATCATGTTACATTCGTACTTACATATGAATCTAATAAAGTGCATTGTACCGCACAATCATGATTAGGTTCTACATTATGTTGTACATGTCTTTCATCGTGATTTTGATTTTGACATAAAGTGCCATCTCTTGATCTCCAATTACGTCTATCCACATAGTTCGCTGTATTTCTAGAATTTCGCTATACATTACGTCTATTTTTAAACCTATTTTGACTATATGGTCTAACATATGAATTGCTACGATTAATTAGGTTAGGCGGATTCCCTACATAACCTTGTCTATTCTGCTCATTTTGATTGCTAGAGTATACTCGGCTTAGGTTAGGTTTCATATCATTCACACTTCGAATATCTAAATTCCGAACTGGCACCAAACGATCGGAATTATTCTTATTTTTACCCATTCCTGATTGTGGATTCATGGCATGGTATTGAGTTTCGTAGCATTGGACAAGCATCAATAAATGGCTGAAACTCATACACTGTGTGGAAAATAAGATCTGTTGCAATTTAAATGGAAGCAAATTTCGAATCGATGCTATTATTCTCGATTCCGATTGTAATGGATTAACGACCTTTAATTCGTTGTAGACATTTACAACAAACTCTACAACAGATTTATGCAATCGAGGATTGAAGTGTTGATTTCTAAGGGTGGCATCTCTATTTGCCAGCAAAAAGTCATTTTCATAATTTGCGATCAATGCCGCTTTGAATTCCTCATATGTACTAATGTGATCACGTATTGCTTTAAACCATAAGGAACAAGGTGGGAGTAATACATGGGGTATTAATTTCATATATTGTGATCGATCGATACACATTATATTGCATTCGTCTTGGAATTTCTCTAAGAAAGAAGTAGCATTCTCATTACACTTACCACTGAATTTGCTCATAGCTCGAATTTCACTCATCTTAACACTTAATTTTACCTTTTTTTCTCATTCCTTGTTCTTGTTAAGTGATAGTTCCTATCCATGACGTGCTGTGTCGTCGCACCATCTACGTTTCGCTCATCAGTACTCTTCGGACAACTTTCTTCTAGTATAATATCCTCATCAGATCCCGGCGAAGGCGAGTTCATCTCTGGTGAGTGGGGCAACTCAAAGCGATCACTACCCAAGTTATTACGGTAAATGTTGTCTTTAGCCTGTAACGTTCTAATCTCTTCCTGAATAGTAGCTAACAACTGTGTATTTACCCGTATGTTATTAGAATTGTTGCTGACCTGGATCTTTTGCTGTTTAATGGAAGATTCTATTACTTCTAAATCTTTTTTTACAGCACTAATTTCTTGGTTTTGGTGATTGTGCTTTTCTTGACAATCATCGGATATCCTTTTTAACTTTTCCTCGAACTGTGAGGATATGTCATTCACCACCTGGACAATCGTTTGTTTCGTTTCATCTGATTTCTGTTCTATCCGTTCTATCCGTCTACTTAATTCTTCATATTGCTTGTTAGCTTCGTCAAACTTCAGTTCTATCTTCTGTTCCATGGTCTTGTTAGATTCGTTGAATTTCTGTTCCATGGTCTGCTTTAATTCTTCATTTTGTTTGTTAGCTTCGTTGAACTTCTGTTCCATGGTCTGCTTTAATTCTTCATTTTGTTTGTTAGCTTCGTTGAACTTCTGTTCCATGGTCTGCTTTATCTCGGTAGACATCTGCATCATTTGTCGCTGTAAAGCTAACAAGATTCGATCCTCAGATGTCAATCCTGGTGTTACACTAGTTTCACCTTTGTCACTAGTATTTGATTCCTGCTGCATTGTTTCGTTGTCCATTTTTCTTATGATTACTTTACCACTTCGCAATATGGTTAAGTTCGTATTCATTAACTGTAGTATAAAAGTAAATTCAACCTTACTCTTCTTCGGGAATTGAATTTACAAAGTCCCGGGTGAGGTAAACCAAAATTTTTACAACGACTTATCAAAAAGATAGTCGTAAACCTGGTTCGTTTGCTGAGATAAAAACCCGAAGTGGTAGTATTTCTTTGGCATGAAAATATTACCTTTGATAATTATGTACCATTAATCTCACCTTTTTAACAAGAATGACAAAGTCTATAAACGGTGCTAAACTGATTTATTATTTGATATAACTTATAATATCCTTTTCTAAAAACTGTTAAGTACACAAACTCACTGACTAGGTAACCAAAAAAACATGTCCATATCAACAACTATCCCATAATAATCACTTACATATATTAAAAACATTCTTCTTTTGTTAATATGAAATGAACATTCTACTAAGTATAGTGCACATGTATGAGTACTTTCTGCCCAAGGTACAGGTAAATATTACTCAAACCAAAGTATTTTGTTATAAAGTTTGAGTGAACAAGTGAAGTGAATATAAATATTGAATTAATTCGAGATTAATAATTTTTTTGCTTGTGTTTTTTAAAGACCGTACCGAGACTAAGTACTGAAGGGAAATTCTCCCTAAAAATTTAAGTCGATACGGATTAAATAAATTTTGTTTGTTTTTGTTTTTGTGATAATGAATTTAAACAAATTGTGTTGTGATACAAAGTTTGAAAAATGAGACTGTTCCGAACTATAAACTGAATGTTCAAAGATTCAAGAGAAATAATATTATTTTTTCCTTTCCTTTTTTGTGATGGGGTTATATGCAAGGTACGTCTTGCGACCTTGCTGCTATAAGATTTAAATATTAGTGATAAATTTAAATATTGCTCAATATAATAATTGTGTTTATTTATAAGGTAGATATCCAGGCCTGGAGTATATTAATTTATAGGTATATATTTATTCATATCTTTTATCAATAGTGTATGGTAATATTTATTCAATTTATGTTGTATATTTATGTATATATATATTAGAGCAGTATTCCCTCATTACTTAAGAATTAATCATATTATTATTTACAGTTTAGCTAATGCTAACGTTGATTTTCCGTGCTAACTTTCTTTTTAGAAGCCTGTCGAGGAGGCTAGAATTAAATCAATTGTATTAAGTCTCCATTGCTGGGAATTTTCCATTTGTGTAGTTCGCGCTAAAAATCATTCAAAAGAACTTTTTTGTTGTTTGTTAGCACGCCGAAACATATAAAAAGACTGCTTCCACTTCTTCGCTGCTGTGCGTTTTAAGGAATTCTGAGTGTAGGATCTCGGCAGCCAGTCCGCTGCACTGGAAGCGAATAGTGCAGTTGGATAGAGACCCCTCTAGATAGTTACTGCATGTAGTCAGATTAGAGATTCTACTACAATACAGCTGTCCGTTAAAGCAATTGGGCTTAGGCGGTGAGATAGGTTAAACAAACGATAGGAAGTTAGGAATAAGTTTTTATTTTAGATGTTTGATCCTACGGCTATAACAGAGGCTACTTGGATTACTATTGATTGATTAGAATGGAAGTATTTAAGCTTCCTAAGGGTCTATGGCGGAGGTGAGTGACGCTCGTATAGACTCAAGGTATTGGTTCCGTCCTAGTGGTGGAGGAACACTTAATATAAATCCAAATGCGTTTGGGTTCGACCCCTTGTATATGTAATTATAGCATATTTAGGTGTTGTAAATGATTAGAGATTTTGTCACTCCAAAGTGTAAGAGCGAGTAATTTACCAAATTTCCTTTTCCTTGAGTGTAAGGAAATTCAGTCAGAGCCATGAGTAAAGGCTGACAACCTATCCCTAATACCAACCTATCCTATATAAATATATATACTTAAGCTAGATAGATTCCTTTTGTACTTAACTTGGAGTGCCAGAGAGAAGGCTAGGCCAGACAGTGACCTGCGAGTTAAGGTCTAGTCTTTAAAAAGCAAGGGGTACGGTCCAGGAGTAACTGAATACTGTAAATCGTATTTTCCACAGGTCCCTACTATAATAGAGAGAAAATTTGATGATTAATGAATTAGGATATCTAGAGGTTAGATCGAAATACTTCCTTTCTCCGTTAGTTATATGGGAAGGGTAAGAAGGAAGCTTGAGTGTATATAGGGCGGAGTGGCATCCTGAGTTAAAGTTCTTACCCTACCTATTAATTAGAGTATTTCTTTTGTAAATAAACTATTAATCTCCTATTTAATTTCTCGATCTTTCACTTAATATTCTTTGAAATGAGCCAGAAAATCGTAGACGTAACTAGCAGGTCCTTATGAAAAGACGTATATAGGAAGATATAAATATTTATAGAGCTGATAGTTGTTATCACGAATTATACGAAATTTATATTCAAACTTGGAAGAAAAATAAGATAAAGAGCGAAGATAAGACTGTAAAATATAAGTAGATAAAGATACGTATTTATTTTTTTCTCTTCTAATACAAAGAACCGTTTATGTATTTTACTTCAATAATCGATAAAAAGAGCTTCATGTGATAAACGAACGAAAGAAAATTTGTCAACGCGATGTGAATGACGTTCTCTGCAACCTAATTCCCGTTTTTCGTACAAGAACTCTATTCCTACCTGCAAAAAGAAAAGATTTATATTATCCGTCAATGGTTGAGGTTTTGCCTTGCGGCAGAACAACACGGCTTATAATAATAGACTGTGACTGACTGCAGGTGCACGAGAAAAAGAAAACTTGGATTACTCTCCCCGCCCACTTCAAGTGTGGATATCCTGGACACATTCAAACTGAGCGCTACGATCTTTCAGTTCTTCCCAGTAAATGTGCCAGCAGTGATTGCTAAATTAAAAAGTGAGCATCTGGTGGCGAAAAGGCGAACTGCTCGGAGAAGAGGGAGGGAACAGTAACCTTAAGCTGCTCGAACAAATAAGAGAAACTCTTGCCAAATTATTTGCAAATAAAACTTTTTCTCCTGTATGCATTTTCTTTTCTCACGTCCTAGGATACTTCAATAATAAAAAAGTTCCCAAAGTATTTGCAAAAGAAAAAGTTTTTCTCCTATATCCGTTTTCTCATGTTGTTAGATTACCCAAATTTAAAAAAGTTCTCCCATACTATCTGCAAAGGGATTGTTTTTCTCTTGTATGTATTTTCTTAAAAAGAAACTGTTTTCTCCTGTATATACATTTTATTTTTTCATATGTTTTAGGTTACTTGAATAATAAAAAAAAACACTTCTCAAAGTATTTGCAAAAAAAAGTTTTTGTTCTGTATGCGTTTTCTCATGATGTTAGATTACCCAAATTAAAAAAAAGCTCTCCCATACTATCTCCAAAGGTATTGTTTTTCTCTTGTATGTATTTTCTTATATGTTTTAGTAGGTTACTTGAATAGAATGAAAACTCTTTCCAAAGAATGTGTAAATAAATTGCTTTTTCTCCTCTATACGTTTAATCCCGTTCTTAGGTTACTCGAATAAAAGAACTCTTCCCAAAGTATTTGCAAAGGAACTGTTTTTTCTCTTGTCTGCATTGTTTGTCGGTTTTTAGGTTACCTGCACGCGCACAAGAGAAACGCATTTATCTGCTTACACAATGAACGGTTTTCGCCTAGCTTGACTGTGAGCAAAGTCATTGATTATTTCGTTGAAAATTAGCCTGTTAGTTATATCTGACTCAATACATAGAACTGCTGCATTTACGAGTCACTTTTGCGTTTGCCTTGACCGAATATAGTTCTTCACTCTTCGTAGAAGAGAAAACGACCTCTCCGTTGAACAGTTGGTCGCAGCTGTACAGTTATTTAATATAAATTTTCAGCGCAACACAAATATTCGGGTAAACTTCTGGTAAGATTCTTTCATCTAACATTTTATTCAAAGTTTCGAAAGTCCAGATTTTTTTTACTTTTTTACCTTGCCTGTTTATCGGTTCATGTTTAATATTGTTCGTGAAACCTTTAAGACGGATACACTCATTTATTAAACTATCTTCCAAATCTGTATTGTATAGTTCACAGAGTTCTTTTGCTGAATTCATATACTACTCTGTTCAAGATTAGTAAGTTTAGAAGTAAAGTAAAATCTGGACGCAAAATTTGTGTACACAGAAATTAATTTTTTCAAATCTTCAGTTAATGTGTCGATTACGGAATAAAAATTTAGCATTTTTTTTCATTTAACGGTATTTGTTCTGACACTTTATTTTCATGCGTATATAAATCATCACTTTCCTCATCACTAACATCAGTTATACTGATCAACAAATCGTTTCTTTTTCATCTTCCTCTGAGGTGAGATCAAGTTAGGTTCTGACGATGTGTGATTTATCGCCGTTGTCTTATTTACCTTTTTCACAGCTTCTGATTTGTATTCGGAATTCCTTCAAGATAACCAATCAACAATTCATAAAGTTGTTTTGCAGCAGACACATCCATATCTTCTGCTTGTAGCTTTTTCCACTGTCTTCCCAAACTCTTGGAATATGGCACTCCAAAGGCTGGACATAAATGTCGTGTCAATTTGACTTAACTGCTTAAGTAAACAACTAGCTCTGTTTCGGTCCGAACATTTTTGGGTGACATCGGAAAATGACATAAGAGCCTTGAATATAGCTGTCCAATCTAAATTTAGACTTTTACATGCTTCTTCTTTTGCAAACCAGCGAGTTTGACTTAATGATTTTAATGTTAAGCTCTGTGGACCAAAGAATGATAAAAGTAAATTCCGTCTCTGAGTCGAACTAGAGAAAATGTAAATATGTTCTGAGAAAAGTCGAAAAATTTTGCAGACTCCTCACAACACCCTGCTGCTCGAGAATCACTTAAATTGCTAAATGTGCAGCACAGGGAACAAAAAAAGCCAATGGATTGATTCCTTTTCTAGCCTGCAACCCAGAGTATTTACCCCTACAATCAGATATATCTAAATTTACACTTCTTAAAAATGCCAATAGCGTGTCTGCAGGGTTTTCACCTGTGTGGCCAAGATTTTTGAAGAAGATTAAAAATCTGTCAAGTGCTTCTCCTGTCTCATTTACATAAGGAACAATGAAGGCTAATTGGTTATTGAGTAATATTTAGAGATGTCACCCAAATGTCTACAATTATTGAATACTTACAAAACTGGATCTTTTGAATAATCGTACGGAACTTTCTCTCCCATAATTTTAAGGTCATGACAAACTACTTGATTCAAATACGATATCCTTCTGCTACTGGATTTCCACAGCGTAAAGTATGAGCAGGTAGAAAATAGGCATACACAGCTTTCACGGCACATCGTAGAATTGCCATTATGCTTCGACTCAAATACTTCATTATCTTCTCGGAATGCTAGTCCTCGCGAAGATACCTTTTAAAGACAGAAATTACCCTCTGCAGTACATTCCTCCAATAGTGAACCTCTTGCTCAAAAAAAAAAATAATAATAAAATAAAATAAAATAAAATAAAATAAAAGATTAACAATTTTCCAATTCTGGATATTTCATTTGCTCTGGTTTTAAATTTAATTACAGAGTCTCTGTGAGAGTATGAGTTTTCATGCTCGGAGATACACTGTGCAGCGTGAATCCAATCACTAAATCCGGGTTTTCAAACAAACTCAGATACACCAGGTCCGTGCTGGCCCACCGAGACATCGGAACGTGTCCCAGTGTGCCCTCCGAAACATCACAATATAAATAACGGTATAAGTTTTTAGTAATAAATTCTTATAGTTTTATTCGTAAAGAACCCGTGAAAGGAGCACTGAGCCCTTGCGAAATCACAACAAAGATGAAAGGTTTTTTTCACTCTTTTGTATACCGCGGTTCTGTACAATAAATACACACAGTTACTATTGGTGAAGAACCCGTGAAAGGTACAGTGTGCCCTTTACATGAGGCGCCATACGAAACATCACATTATAGATAAGTGGTTAGTTATTCTGGATACCAGCTTTGTATAATAAATTCAAATAGTGACTGTTAATAAAGAACCTGTGAAGTATACAAAGTGCCATTTATATAAGATGCCCTGCGAAATATCACATTATATCTTAATACTTAATTTCGAATTTTAATAGCATTTTGCCAATTAATCAATCATTAACTAACGTATTAAAAACAATACATAATAACATGATAAGTGAATACAAAATTAATTAATGTTTTTAACAAATACATTTATATTTTCCCAGTAAATAAAAAAATTCTTTCCTGAATTCAATACATTCTTCGGAACATCGTAATGTGGTTGTCATCCTTTTATGATGTCTGTACTTCTTTCTTATTGTGGGTTATAGAAGAAAAATCTCGTCCAGTTCTTTACCAGGAGGTAATGTGGCGCGCTGGATGACAATGTTGATATGTTGGAAAAGGAATGCAGTAGCTCGGGGGCCACCAGTTTTGATCGCTAATCAATGTCCAACTTCGTTAATGAAAGTAGATCCTTCGTGATCCCAAGACCTATTGGTTTCTATTGCTACTGTTACAAACCAATATTTGTCAAAGTAGGTTTGTGTATTTTAGTCTTTTTTCGGATTCTCTGTGAGCGGCTACGAGACCTGCCTGAATTGAAGAATGGGGTATGTTGGAAGGAGGAAACGTATCGGAACATGTGAAATCCCAAGCTAGTGCTTTCCCTTTCTTCCACGGTACCAAGGCCATGCCGTCAGGCCTTTTACCATCAGAGCGGCAACAACAATGTGGTTCTTTTATTCAAGGAACTCCCGCTAAAACGAGGGCTCTATAAATTATGTCATTCACATTATGATGTCGAGATTGTCTTCCCGCACTTTTTTTTTTACATGAAAGACCATGTAATTATTTATTATGAACACATGCGTTGCAGGCAGGACAGTGGTGAGGCTCAGAAATATTAGCACCTAAGCGCTGAGTTGTAGCAATACGAAAGTTCTCATTAGGAAAATGTAGGCCGAGTGTGTGAGAAGGTAGAGCTTGAAGCCATGCACCGTTTTTGGAGGAGGAGACAGCTAACAGCCTCGCTTTGTCATCTGGGTTATTAGTTGATGATAAGAGTGAAGATAAACGAAGCTTAACTATGGGTTCATCCCAAGCAGACTGGACATGTCTTTTGTCGTTAGGTGGGGGATTCATTCCAACCAGACTAGTCCATTTATCGATACAGTTTTGTATATCTCGATTCGACTCTAAGTCAACCGCCTGTTGAAGAAGAGATCCAATTAGTTCTCGTGAGGCATAGAATGATGTGAGGAAAGTAGGTATGGCCATATCCATAGTTCGACGAATCCCAAGGCCTCCATTCTCAACTGGTAAGGAAGCTTGTAACCATGAACTGTCTTTCAAAGAACAGTTTAGTATGGATTCCAGTCCTGTTCTAAGAGTGTGGTCGAACTTGTCAAGTAATTTATCATCCTGCCAGGAAGGGAAGCAATGAAGAAAATATAGTAAACTTGGAATTGAAAGTGAAGCTCGTAGTAAATAATAAGCGGAGTGTGCAGAAATTTTTGATAATTGACAAAAGAAGAATTCTAATTTTGATATCTTGTCCAATAAAATTTTGCTCCTTGATTCGGCAGAGATGGCAGCGCTTAAAATTCCGCATTGGTAGGTGATAAGAGTTTGATACCAGGTGCTACTTCGTTAAATCTTTCGTAGAAGTCATGAACTTCATCATCTGTGGCGCCCAGAAAACTCACTTCACATTTGGAAGATTTAAGAAACAATCTAATAGATGAATTTTCTAGATGAATTAGAGGTCATGAACTTCATCATCTGTGGCGCCCAGAAAACTCCCATCACATGGAGTTAAGAAACAATCTAAAAGATGAAGCTTCTAGATGAATTTTATTAAAAGCGCGCAGTACTACGTCGATATTTCCAGCTATTGTACCATTGTTTAAGTACCAGATATTTAAATCTGTGTTAATATCTTTAACAATGTGATGGATGGTTAGGGCGAACAATGCTGGTCCAAGTGGGTCGCCTTGTTGTACCTCACGTTGTGAGTGAATCATGTTATTACTTATAAAAAGACTGCTTGGTTCGGAGTAGCATTGGTAAATATAAGGATAGTAATTTGGAAAGTTAAGTTCATTAAAGGCGTAGCGGAAGTCAATTTTTAAAAATGCTTTTACTTCAGTATGGGGAGATCAGTAGTACATTCTGATAGCATGTACAACTGATTCTGCTCCGAATGGTATACAGACCCCTAGTTGGTGTGGTGGTAATATATTAATTAATGAATCTTGTATCCGGAAGCAGATTATTTTTGCTGATAAGCGTCTCCAAACAGTGGCAACAGCTATGGGACGAATTCCACCGCTTTTCTTCTTCAGTCTATAAGTGAGGCTAAAAAAAAAAAAGGTCGTAAAAAGGTAGGCACTTTCCCAGATATAATATATAAGTGGATAAATTCATAGATTGATGTCAATAAGCGTTTCTTTGAAACGAAGTGTTGATTTAGAAGTAGATCTTTTAATATTGAAGGACGGAGATTATCCATTCCACCTGCCGAACCAGAAGGTAAGCCTTCAAGTATGACATAAAATCATTAATTTTGAAAAAAATTCAGAAGAGTTGTTGTCATATAAGTCTAAGCATAATAAGTCCGAAATATAGTCAGTTTAAGTTTGAGGTTACTGGCCTTACTCCTTCAAGTATGACATAAAATCATTAATTTTGAAAAAAAAAATTCAGAAGAGTTGTTGTCATTGAAGTCTAAGCATAATAAGCCCGAAATATAGTCAGTTTAAGTTTGAGGTTACTGGCCTTACTCCTGCGTACAATGTTATAACATTTGCCCGAGTGAGCTCTTTGGCTAAGAAAATGTTTATTACAATGAGCACATTGCACATAATTTGAAATGCTTGATATATCCATATTATGGTTATTAGTTGACGTTTCACAATTGTGGATAACATTATTTATCCCAGTAGATTCAAAATCGACGCTGTTAACATGATTGATGGTAGACGCAATTGATGTGTGAACAAAATTTTTGATCATTGTTTCTTTATTGTTGGGTTTTTAAACTTAGACTTGAAAGATAATGTTATTGTTGATTTTTTTTTAACTGACATGCAGTTTAACGAATAATAACTGTCACGCATTTTGCACTATGCAACAAAACAAAGAAAACAGCACAAAATGAACAAAATCCACTCTGTTCCCTCAATCACCCACACAGGGCAAAGCACTGCACAAAGAAGACAACTCCAATTACACAAAAATGTAATGAACGACAAAAGGCAGATGACACCAAACACCAGACTTTCTCCCAGTGCCGACCAGTGCCTGCAAATCATGAAATGTCCTCGGAGTCACCGAGGCATGTAGAATGTTAAATCCAAACACTTTCCTCAGCAATAAAACACACTTTCCCATTCGAAATGAAGTTAATTCATGGAGATGCTCAAAAGCGCGTCAAAAACATATATATAATTTTATTCTTCTGTATTTCAGTTTTGTATTATAAATTCATACAGTTAGGGAATAAATGTCTGCGTAAGGAAGGTTGTGACAACGGCGTTAGACTCGTGAACTTTGAAACTTCCAGAAACCTTATCGTGAAGAGTATAAACTTCCCACATCGCGACATTCACAAATATATTTGGACTTCATCAGATGGAAAAACACATAATAAAACTGATCACGTTTTAGTAGACAGAAGAAAACAGTCTAGCACCATTTAAGTTTGGTCGTTCAGAGGAGCTGATTGTGATACTGATTACTACCTGGTAGCAGCGATAATAAGTGAGTGATTATCGTTGAATAAAGAAAATATTCAATATCTGAAAACGGAGAGGTTTAATTTAAAGAAATAAGAGGAGAGTCAGGTGAGAGGGGAGCCAGATTGAAGTGTAATTCGACAACTTTCAATTCGAATTTTGACTAGCTCAGAATTTTGTCCAACTTTTATCCATATTTGTGCACCGAAGAAGTAGTTTTGTACCATTCAAATAAACGAAAATAAATTTCAAAATTAATACATTTGATCACCTGTAGGAGACATCAAATCCGAATTTTAACGAACTAAGAATTTTGTTCAATTTCTGTCTACTGAAGATAATATTTTGTACAGTCAGCGACTGTAAAAAGTGGAGGTTGGATACATAAGAAATGATAGCTTTTTCCAGTAGCAGAATAGTTTCACTGTATGTCTGATAGTTGGACAACCAACATGACAGCAAATACATGCCCGAAAACATAACATGCCAGGATATTCCTCCATTTGGAGGAAAAAGTATTACTATCTGAGAGCATCACTTAGAGAAACAACCACGAGATAAATCTACAGAAATTCCATTTACTTTAAGATCAAAGAGATAGGAATTAATGCAAAGGAAACGGAAACAATAATACGCAACATGCAGAGAACGAAAAAGTATGGAAAGCTAAACAAAATGAGAAAAGAAGGAAAGAGGGAAAGGAAAGAGCAAAAGACATGGGAATAAATTAAATTTTAACACTTAAGGATAAACAGTGTCCGTCTTCCCCCTGACCCCATCGTGGGTTTTCTCCCTTCATAGGATAAATCTCTTTCAGTATCAAACGCGAACATCATTTATAGTGTTGAAAAAAAAATTAACTCAGTCTAGGCCGAGACTCGAACCCCACACCCTTAGAATGACAGTCTCACGCGGTATCCACTTACCTACACAGGGCTCTATCTATAAACCAGCTATTACCCGCGCTGTTATCAAACGTGTTAAATCAGCCATTGTCGGTGAGCCACCCCAGTTCCATTTGAAGTTTAAATTTTATTTACCTCACCTAGCCATCTATGGGTAGCAGTCCCCTTGCTTTCATAAAAAACATTTTTTCTGTAGATTAAAATCAAGAATGAATTAATCTGTACTCTTGGGAGCTTACTGGTTCACCAACATATCTATCTATCTATATCTATATGTCTATCTATCTATCTATCTATCTGTCTATCTATCTATCTATATATCTATATCTATATATATATATATATATATATATATATATATATATATATATATATGTGTGTGTGTGTGTGTGTGTGTGTGTGAGTCGAATTGATTTTAAATTAAAAGAGCAACTTCGTAAATTTACGGAACGCGTGTTAACACGACAGTAAGCACATCTCGTAACGTTGTTAGGTAACACACGCAGTGTAAATAAAGTTTCAAAACCAGAAGTCGGAAGATATGCCGTGGGTAAGTCGGTAAGACGTCTGCTTGCTGAGTGGAGAAATTCGGGTTCAAATCTTGGCTGTTACGTTTTTCCTTTTTGTTCCGTAGAAAATACATTTCTATATTTTTGCGTTTGAAATTGCTTTCTTTCATTTTTTGTAGATTATCTTAAATTAGTGAAGGCCAAGTAAGGTCAGATTACATATATGTCTGCTTTATCTGTGTGTACAGTCCAGAGATGGAGTGAGTCAATTGGGTCAAGATTTGTGAGTAGGTCAGTGGATCGTGGGTCAACAGGACGTGACTAACTGTGACACACCACCCCCCGTGACCTCTCTGACTCACACTGACCCTACGTTTTAAATTTTAAGGTCTCCCTCTTTATTCGGCCTCCCTCCTTATTATTAAATTCAATGTATAGATAATTATTGAGTTGAGTTGATTTTGAGTTTAGCGCCCTTTTCAGCAGCGAGGCTATATGAGACGGGACCTACTGATTAACATAGAAACCGAAAAACGTGAGCTCCCGTTGGGAATCAAACCAGGGTCTTCCACGCCACAGGTATATAATAGTGTCTTATATAGCAGTTAATATTCTTGCTATAAAGTATCAAACAACTAAACATTTGATGTAAATAAATGAGAAACCTAAAATATTGCAGATTACTGCAATTGCGATTTAATTCAATTTTAAGCATTATACATCCATATGATTGTTAAAGTTGCTTTATAAAGATGCAGATTATGAATTATAGTAATTTTTTCAATGAAATGAAATTAAATTAAGTTTGACGTCCCATGCTTATGTCGGCTAGGTAAAGGAGACGGTGATGATGAGAAGTGAACGAAAATTGTGCAACGATGTAGGTAGGAGGAAACAGGAGAATCCTGAAGAAACGAACGCACACGGTGTTTCTTCACCACAAATCTGACTTTGTGCAAACTGGGATCGAACCAAGGACCCCATGCACCAGAGGTGAACGCTCTACCACTAAGCCACTTTGGCCCTATGAAAAATACAACCATATTTATTCTCTCTCTCTCTCTCTCTCTCTCCATTATTATATAGGTATCAGAAGCATGAATAATTTTCATTTTGGGGGGTGCGGTGGCTCAGTGGTAGAGCGTTCACCTCCGGTGCTTCGGGTCCCTAATTCGATCCCAGCTCGCGCCGTTTGGACTTTGTGGTGGACAAACGCCGTGCTGGTGGGTTTTCTCGGGGTTCTCCCGTTTCCTCCCATTTTCTTCATTCCACCATTTCACTCCTTTCTCATTATCACCGTCTCCTTTAGCCTAACCGGCATAACCATGGGACGTTAAACATAAAGATTTCATTTTATTTCAATTTTTGTTTTGAACTTATGGTTTCAAGTTGATATTAAACTCAGAACTCTGATCTTAATGAGTTGAGTTGATTTGGAGTTTAATGTCTCTTTCAACAGCAAGACCATATATGACGTGGACATATTGATTAACGTAAAACCCGAACCATGTAAACTCCCGCCGTGTGGTGGTGATTGTGATTTTGAGTTTAACTGCCCGGTCAGCAGCGTGGCTATAGGAGACGTGGATCTACTGATTAACATGGAATACGAAACACATGAGCTCCCACCGGGAATCGAACCCGGGTCTCCCACGATAAAGTCGTGCGTACGCTAACTCCCACCGGGAATTGAAATCTGTTCTCATTGTAAGAATGTTAACGTTCCTTATTTTACCGGTTTTTGTATAACTTCATGGACTAAATTTCACAGAAGTAAATCCCCACGGTAAGCAGGTTTGCGTATCCAGACTCCTAAGTATGAAAACATTTACGCTCACTTCAACCTCAAACAATTCATGAATTGAAGAATAAAGGATAATATTCCCGATAAAGTATATGGTTTGAAAAATACCATATAGGAGAGGGACATATCAGTCCTTTCTGCTCATGGAGTTATTAAAACAGGATCATCGGGCAGTGGTCTTTACCATTGAAAGATATTGCTTCTAAAATATTTCCAAGTAACTTCCAATTTTCCATCTATGGGTAGCAGTCCCCTTGCTTTCATAAAAAACATTTGTTCTGTAGATTAAAATCAAGAATGAATTAATCTGTACTCTTGGGTGCTCACTGGTGCACCAACATATCTATCTATGTATCTATCTATATCTATATGTCTATCTATCTATCTATCTATCTATATATATATGTGTGTGTGTGTGTGTGTGTATGTGTGTGTGTGTCGAATTGATTTTGGATTAAAAGAGTGACTTCGTAAATTTACGGAACGCGTGTTAACACGACAGTAAGGACATCTCGTAACGTTGTTAGGTAACACACGCACTGTAAATAAAGTTTCAAAACCAGAAGTCGGAAGATATGCCGTGGGTAAGTTGGTAAGAAGTCTGCTTGCTAAGTGGAGAAATCCGGGTTCAAATCTGGGCTGTTACGTTTTTTTTTTTTGTTCCGTTGAAAATACATTTCTATATTTTTGCGTTTGAAATTGCTTTCTTTCATTTTTTGTAGATTATCTTAAATTAGTGAAGGCCAAGTAAGGTCAGATTACATATATGTCTGCTTTATCTGTGTGTACAGTCCAGAGATGGAGTGAGTCAATTGGGTCAAGATTTGTGAGTAGGTCAGTGGATCGTGGGTCAACAGGACGTGACTCACTGTGACACACCACCCCCCGTGACCTCTCTGACTCACGCTGACCCTACGTTTTAAATTTTAAGGTCTCCCTCTTTATTCGGCCTCCCTGCTTCAAGGTCTCCCTCCTTATTATTAAATTCAATGTATAGATAATTATTGAGTTGAGTTGATTTTGAGTTTACTCATATAGCCTACTGATTAACATGTAATCCGAAACACATGAGCTCCCGTTGGAATCAAACCAGGGTCTCCCACGCCACAGGTATATAATTGTGTTTTATATAGCAGTTAATATTCTGGCTATAAAGTATAAAGTTAAAGAAAACTTGTAGCTTCACGAAAGGCATTTGTTGGTCCTTCAAGGTCAACACAAGAACAAAAATGAAAAACTAATACTAGGTGTGCCTTTACAAGTGACTACTATGATAACAACAGAATGCTGCCTACGTTTAACATATTATGCCTCCGGGGGTTAGTAAAACCCTTAACTGTGTGAAAATCGTTGCAAACAACAGGTCTTAGGAACACTCACAAATACGTAAAATTGAAAGAACAGAAAATAGTGCATTTTTGAAATGAGCATACAATTCACACTTCACGCAAAGTTCCAATATGGGAAATCAGTCAATATCTTCAGTTGGAATTACTGAAAAAGACAGAAACTGGCTATTTAAAAATCCAAGTGTAAACCTGCGCTTGGAGCGATTCTATTAGCTATATCACAACGCATTTTCGTGAGTTGCCTCTGTGGTCAAGCGTGCTTAATAGCGCTGTTAAAGTTCTAGAACCGGAGGGCGGCGGTTCGAGCCTGAGTACAGTAATTTTTTTTTTCAAAATAGGGATGGCTTTTTAAAAGTATATATAAAGTTGTATTTTGAAGTGATTGTAAAACAAATTCAGATGAACTTTCACATTTCCAAGCTCACTCGTGTTTATTCGCCATGTCCCAAATTTCACAGAAATAAATCCCTACGTTGAGCGGGTTTACATATCCAGACTCCTAACAAGGAAGAGTCACGCAGTGGCTCCGCTGAGATCCGAACGAGACAAATGTGTTTTCATTTGATATATTATAACTAGATAGATCCCAAAGTTATACGTGCCACCGGGAGGAATATCGTGAGTTACAATATATTTTGTAATGTAAGAACTACAAAGCTGGCAGAATATTTTGACCGAATCATTTGTTCGGAAACGGTTGGGTAAATGGAAAACTCGGATAATATGTATCCCGTCATTTTCAAGAACACACTTTTTCGGATAAAAAAGTTTGCCCAGGATCCTCGCAGGGTCCCACATGGCGTCCAACTCAAACTTTTCAAATGACAAGAGGTTTTAAGTAGCACATCGTTTGAAAGCTGTTGCAAAATGAAAGAAGATGCAGCAAGTCTCGACTCTCTACGACAACCCTGTGCAAAATGGCGGAGGGTCGAAATGTAAACAGAAACTTAATTGAAAAGTCAATGGTCACCCCTATAAATCGGAAACGGTGAAAAATGTGAAAATAGGAAAGGAAGTGTGGCATTATTTTCAAAGTACAACAATTTAAGGTAAAACGTCTTGTCCCAGGGTCCCCACATGGTCCCAGGTGGGGTCCAACTAAAAAGTTTCAAATGGCAAGAGGGGTTAAGTAGCTCATCGTTTGCAAGATCTTCTTAAATGAAAGTAGATGGAGCAAGTCTCTACTCTCTACGACAACTCTGTCCAAAATTGCGGCGGGTCAAAAAGTAATCAAAAGCTTATTTGATAAACTATGGCCACTTCGAATCCAAGATGGCCGGTTAAAACTTATGTCGTTCATAACAGTACAAATTTAAATCTCTATTTTTCTCTATTATATATTTAGAAACAATAGGAAGATTAAAGAACAATTGAATTTCGATTCACCTCAACTATAATTTCATTCGGTAACAACACATATATGTTTTGTTTGGTTCCCTCGCCATCATTTACTTTAATATAACGAATATGCGATGAACACACAACTCTGACTTCCTCTAATTTTGTCATACGTAGTTCATGCATAAAGGACTTGCTGCACCAGTAGGTGGGTGGCTCTATTGTAATTCGTAACTGCGCATTCGTGGCGGTTACTTTTGTATGTCATTCGTTGGTTTGATCACAATACTCCAAGCAATACCAAATTTACAAAAAAAAAAAAAAAAAATCATTTGCAAGATTGGCGAGTAGTACCAAACCATGTGTAAGTCATTTCAGTATTTCGAGTTGCGCCAAACTTTGTTGGTTTAATTACAGTATTCCAAGAAATAACATATTTATATACAAACTCATTTTTCACGCTGGCAGCCATATTGGATTACCTCCAACACCAGTGGTTTGAGCTGGACATGCGTTCGATACATACTATGGCATTTTGAACTCAAGACGTTTCGTTTTTTGAACATTTCGCATCTTTTCGTCATCCACTGATCAACATTCATGCCAAATTTGGTTTTCCTAGCTTCAGCAGTTTGGTAAGCCTATCCTTTCGATATAGGTTTTAAGCTGTCTCTTGGATTCAAGGTGGCCATAGATTTTCAATTAAGCTTTTGCTTATATTTTGACCCGCCGCAATTTTGGACAGGATTGTCGAAGAAAGTCGAGACGTGCTCCATCTTCTTTCACTTAACAAGAGCTTTCAAACGATGTCCTACCTCTCTTGCCATTTGAAACTTTTTAGTTGGACTCCACCTGGGACCATGTGGGGACCCTGGAACAAGACATTTTCACGTTGTGCTTTGAAAATAATGCCACGCTTTCTTTCCTGTTTCCACATTTGTTTTACCGTTTCCGATTTATAGGGGTAGTCATGGACTTTCCAATTAAGATTTTGTTTACACTTTGACCCGTCGCCCTTTTGCACACGGTTGTTGTAGAGAGTCGAGACTTGCTGCATTTTCTTTCATTTTACAACAGATTTCAAATGATATGCCACTTAACCCCCCTTGCCATTTGAAAATTTTGAGTTGGACCCCATCTGGGACCCCGCGGGGGACCCTGGGGCATTTTTTTCTTACCACAAAAAGTTTCTCGTTGAAAATGGTGGGATAAGTGTTGGCAGAGTTTCTCACTTACTCAACCATTTCCGAACAAATGACGGTTCAAACTATTCTGCATGGTAATTTTTTGTAGTTCTTACATTACAAAATATGTTGTAACTCACGATATTTCGCCCGGTGGCACGTATAACTTTGGGATCCATCTAGTTATAACATATAAAATGCAAACACAATGGTCTCGTTCCGATCTCAGCGGAGCCACTGCGTGACCCTTCCTTGTAAGTATGAAAACATTTACGCTCACTCCAACCTCAATCATTTCATGAATTCAACCTGATTTACATATGTTATTAGGACGTAAAATTGAATGTGATTTATTCTACAAACACTTTTATACATTGCAAGAGCTGTGACGTCTAAATATTCACTGAGAACTCATAGTCGTATCGCAATAAACAAAAGAGAGTATGGAACAGTAAACTGCTTTCACAAAGGTTAAAAGAAAGCCTGCAAAAGCATGCAAAATGGTCGAGTGGTTTAGGTCGATACTCTATCAATCATATGTTTGTGTGTTAAAACCCGATAATAAGTTTTTCTAAGTGTCTTCCTATTTTCATTTGGAGGCGGAAAACATTTCTTTGAATAACTCATTGGAAACTTCTTTTGTTTCAAATTCGGCTAAGACGGAACAATATATCAATTACAAATCTAAAATCCATAGCTGAAAACAAAATATAAAGTATGTTTTCCCATTATTATCCTCCGATTTGTAACGAGACCCGGGTTCGATTTCCGGAGGGAGTTCATGTGGTTCGGATTCCACCTTAATCAGTAGGTCCACGTCTCATATAGCCTCGCTGCTGAACGGGACGTAAAACTCAAAATCAATCAATCAATCTCCAAGTGAGAGAAATAAAAAAAGTTTTTTTGGTAAATTCTAGTTCAAAGTTCGAAGCACTTGCTTTTGCACGTGATTTTTTGTTTCTTTTTTCAGGGAACAGAAAAGTTCTGGCGCCTAAGAAATTATACCATATAATATTGCAAATTTGCAAGTGGATGTATTTACATTGCAATTTGTGGTAATAAAGATATTATGATTAGAAAACAATATTGTAATAAGTAAGTTTAATTTCTTCATCCATCGCCAGTCTTAGAGGCCCCTTATACCTCGCCGCCCCCCGAATATCGATATCGAAAATTTCGAATGATATATTCATGTCCATATATTCGCGATATCGAATGTTGATATATGATAATATATATATATATATATATATATATATATATATATATATATATATATATATATATATATATATATATATATATATATATATATATATATATATCGACGATAGCGATTTTTCGACATATCACAGGCCCAGGTCCGAGAAGTGATGCTTGAAATATACTGGAATCAACAATCAAATTCTAAATAAGTTCTCCATTTCCGTATTCAATGTTGAGGGGGAAGAGTGTGAACCCGAATAGAAATTTTAAGAAAAACAAATGTTAAGATAAAAGTAGGTTTTCCGTCTCCCCTTGCATATAAAAATTAACAGAAAACTATTACTGCAATTTACCTTTTACTTCTGTTTCTGATTGTTATCACAAATCAGCGACAATACACATACTTTACATAGTATACCAATACCAATACCAATACACATACTTTTCACAACCAAGCAAGCCGGAAGATGAATTTCCTGTAATATTAAAGTGGAATATTCTACAAAATAGTCATAATTCATTGGCCATATTTCTATCAGTACTTTGGTACGGACTAAGAGCTACAAGACTAACAGAACTAGAAATTAAAGATTTCATTCCTTTTTTCTCTCAGACTAAAAGACTTCTGCATTTTCCTAAGATTTTCATTTTCTTAATATAAGTCCCCTATCCTGGGCTAATTCTGGCTACCGCGGTTTCGAGGTAATCGGTAAACGAAAGAGCAAAGTTTGTCGACTCTCAACTCTCGACAGTTTGTAAGAAGATATTTCACAGTTCATGTTGTTATTTCTTCGTTACAAAAACACTTCTAGTTGACTCTATTCATGGTGAATTACTGAACTTATAAACATTGACAATTATTGAAAAATGAATAATTATTTTTAAACATAAAAGGCATTACAGTTCACTAGAATGCAGTAGTAGAATGCAGAAGTGAAAGAAAATATTGTTTATTTGTTGATATGCGCAAACTGAATGTGAATAATAAGTGTTTCCCATTCCCTTGTCCAGAGGTGGATCTACGATGGACTTCTGGGGGCTCGGTGGTTGGTAATACTCCTATTTAGAGCTACTTTTAAGAGCTCCAAACTCAGGAATGGGTTTTATTTCTATATAAAAACACAAATATTCCCTTTCTGGGAGGCTATCGCCATGATCGCCCACTGGATCCGCCCCCGCTCTTGTGTAGCAGACTTTGAAGATATTTAGCTCCTGCGATGGTGATTAAGGATTGTAACATCTGGATAATTTTTATACTGATATCGGATAGAAACTTATCCGGATTTGCAATATCCGGTTGACGGACAACAAAACGGATGACGGATAACGGATAATATCAGGATAATGGATGACTGATAATATCCGGATAGCGAATGACGGATAATATAGAGGTAACGGATACTATCCGCATGATGGATAACGGATGACGGATAACATCCAGATAACGGATGTTATCCGGATGTTGGATAATATCCGGATAATGGATTTATCCGGATAATTTATAAAATTAAGATAACGGATAATATCTGGATAATAGAACATTCGGATAACTGATTACATCCGGATGACGAATAAAGGATAATATCCGGATAAAGTATGTGGTTTGAAAAAGACAATATAGGAGAGAGACTTATCAATGCTTTCTCGTCATGAAGTTATTAAAAGACGATCATCGGGCAGTGGTCTTTACCATTGAAAGATATTGCTTCTTAAAATGTTTCCTAGTAACTTCCAATTTTCTTGTTCTTGTTGGGCGCGGTGGCTAATGGTAGACCTCTTACTTTGGCGCGTGGGGTCCTTGTTGTTTCGATCCCCGGCCAAATAAGTTTGCAGTGGATAAGATCGTATCCGTAGCTTCTGTCAGGGTACTCCCGCTTCTTGCCACTTTTCACTCCATCAATTCTACTATTATCATTGACTTGCTTTAATCATTCGGCACGGCAGCTCAGTGGTAGAGCGCTTCCTCTTTTGCGTGGGGTCCTTATTGTTACGATCACCACCCATGGAAATTTGTAGTGGACAATATCATATCCGTGGTTTTTCTCAGGGTACTCCCGCTTCTTCACACTTTCCATTCCACAAACTTCTCTATTAGCATTGACGCTTTAATCGTTGGGCGCGATAGCGCAGTGGTAGAGCTCTATCTCTGGTGCATGGGGTCCTTATTGTTTCGATTCCCGGCCTAGTAAGTTTGTGGTGGACAAGGTCGTATTCGTGGGTCTTCCCAGGTACTCTCGCTTCCTCCCACATTTCATTCAACCAATTCTTCTATCATCATTGACTTGCTTTAATCATTGGAGATGCCTTGGTCCCTTGAGGATTGCGGTGATGTAAGGAATCAGATTCGATCCCAAGCATTTGGGTTGTGATGTAAACCTTTGCTGTGGTTCAGTCTCAGTATTTTATTACGCGAGATAAAGCCATCCATACAGCTATAAATGTTGTTCTATCTTGCGCAAGCAGGTATTGATTTTGAGCCAATTCGGAACCACATTTTTGGCGCTTTGAGGCCAGAAACCGATTTCGAACATTACGCTGTCCTCAAACTACTAGGATCTTTTCAATGTTACCATCCGCGTCCAACAACCCCATGTTTAAAAGGGAAATAGAAAGGACTCGTGTCTAAAACTTCCGGACCCAGTTTCTTGAGGTTCAAGAGTAGAGATCGATTTCTGATATCACCATTGTGCTCAACGGATCAAAACCTTTGAAATGTCGCCAACGCCGTCCAATAACTTCATCTTTAACAGGTGAATAGAAGGGACCTGAGCCCATAACGTCAGGACCCCATTCCTTGAGCTTCGTGGTCTGAGCCTGATTTCTGACATTACTACTGCACTCAGGGGCAGTGGTTAGGGATGGGCACGAGCGAGTTCGAGTGTTTTTTTTTAAACTTGATTCGACTCGAAACAGACATCTTTTAGCTCGACTCGGGAACTCGACTCGAAAAATTTCTTCTGACTCGACTCGAAACTCGACTCGAATTTGGATCGAGTTTCGAGTCGAGTCGAGCCAAATCGAGCCAAATCTTGTGTGTAGTTTCAAGTTCCTTTTTCACTTATTCTGCATAAACAATATAATTATTATCAATGTTGCTACTTCCACAACAGCTTATTATTATTATTATTATTATTATTATTATTATTATTATTATTATTATTATTATTATTATTATTATTATTATTATTATTATTATTATTTTTATTATTATTATTATTAAATTCTGTAATTAAGCTTGAAAGATAGGCGGTTTCCATCTGAATACTAAAAACTAGTTAACTGCCGATTTCGGTAGTCGTGAAATCTAGGACACAAAGACATCGTTCACGAGGTTCTGGGTTTGAGTTCCGGAGGATCAAGTATTCGTGCTTGGGCCAAAATTTGTTAAAAGTTATAGCGTGCCAGGAAAACATGTTTAAAACTGTTCTGCCTGGGTCTACGGTTGTCAACGACTTGTGCGGCTTGGCTCACAGCTTATTCAATATCGAACCGAACCGAGAACCGAACCGGATGTGCACGAGTCGAGACACAATTTGTAAAATTCGAGTCGAATCGAGACTGCTCGTAAAAAGCTTGATTCGACTCGAATGTCTCAAAACTCTTCACATATTTTTAAAAATAGTTTTGAAGAAACTAATCACTCAGAAACAGTTATATATATATATATATATATATATATATATATATATATATATATATATATATATATATATATATATATATATATATATATATATATATTATACAGGTGCGGATCCAAGGGAAGCTACAGCCTTCTTGACACTCAGGTATACACTGGATAAAATAGGCTTCAATCCTGCTTTACACTGGATAAAGCGGCAAACAGTGATTTAGTCGCTCCCTTAATCATATCCTGGATCCAGGGCTTTAAGGGTTCATAGCTGTAAAACTATGGGACCTATCGTTAGGGATGCGCACGAGACGAGTCGAGACAGAATTTTCCTGACAAATTTCGAGTCGAGACACAGCTCTTGCAATAAAAAAGAATACATTTTTCGAGTCGAGACATCACTTTTACAGCACATTTTCGAGACGAGAAAGTCTCAAATCTTGTCTCGTGCGCATCCCTACCTATCGTAGTCGGGTTAAGACTTCACTTAGAAACTAATATGTGCGCTATCCAAAAATACAATGTTTCAGAATCTAGAGTACACATGCGACAATTTTTAGAGAGGAACTTTGGTTATGTGCATATAATTTGAAGTACTCACCAAATACCTGTATAAAAATTGTTGCAGAAGTATGTTAGAATTCTGAAACATGGATATTTGGACAGCGCACGTACTAGTTCCTAAATAAGGTCTTGACCGTACTAGGGTAGGTCGCCTAGTTTTGGAGCTATGGACCTTTAAAGTTCATTTCTTCATGTTTTTGGCAGCCTATAACTCCGAAATTAAGCATTTGTGCGCCCAGGTTTGTTATTACCTTTTGTCTTATCTTGGTGTCAGGAACAGTATTTCTTCCAGATATGTTTTTGGTGCACTGCCCCCCTCCCGGAGCTCTGAGAGTGCCCCCCGGAGGAGACCAAAATATTACGTCTATAATACAATAATAAATAGAATAGTACCAGCAGTGCTCCCCTCACCCTGAACATTTTTTCTGAAAGAACAACTGGTCAGGAATCTCCTTGCATTTTTTTAAATGGAGTATCGCATCGCAGTTTGCAGTGCAAATGGGAATGCAATGCAGCGCAAACATGGAAATGCAACATAGCATTTTCATGTTTGCACTGCAAATTGAAAAATGTTTTGCAAATTGCGATACATCTTTGTGTCTTAAATTACTACATAAGCTAAAATAAGGAGCAAGTTAAAATTATATTACTATTATTTCAAGAAACTTCCCCCGACTTGAAGTGTCGGTTATTGCAAGAAAAAATGCCTCGACTTTGGATTACAATAGTTTTCCACTTTTGTATTTCCTTCCCTTTGTCAGTTTATTGTTACTGGGTCATTCTCCAGATCTTCTCAGGTTTCGGGTGATTATCCTTGTTTCTGAGCGTGTAATAATAAAAAAAATGTTCCTTGAAGAAAAGGCGCATTGGCAGCAGATTGGACCTAGCCGATATATGGTATATATAGCATGATTGTGGGTTGGTTAGTAAAACGTAGAAGTGCGTACAGTAGATCAATAAAACAGTAACGGTATTCTTCAATGCCAAAAATACAGTATAGGAAATTACTCATCTTTATCTCTCTTTTCTTTTTGCTTTCCATTTGAAGTACTGATATACCTGATACCCATTTACGTTCCTTGTTAAAAACATCATATTCTTCTTGGGAGACGCCGCGAACCTCAAAAAACATCCCGAACAAATGGACTCTCTCTTTCTGTGTGTGTTTGAACCAATGAGTTGTTTTTCCTAAACCTAATTGTTGAATTTGCCGCTGTGGTAAAACTATTTCGCTCAATTTGACAAATAATATAATAAAATATAATACTTATCCAGCAATGAGCGTGGATTGCAAGGAAAAGCAGTGAACTCTAAAGTACCCCTGTAGCAGGGGCGGATCCAGAATGGACTTCTGGGGGGGGGGGCGTGGATTGTAATACTGCTATTTAGCTAGTTTTAAGAGCTCCAAATTTTGGGATGGGTTTTATTTATATATAAAATAAGAAAGCTTCCTCTTCCGTGGGAGGGGGGCGATTGCCCCGATCGCTCCCAGGATCCGTGTCTGCCCTATAGCCTCTCCTCGAAATTAAATGCATTGATCTATTATTTCCAATTCGAAGTCATTTTCGCTTCCATGTTAATGGTGACGGAGTTCTTGTTCTTTGTATCTCTGTACTCAAGAAAATAATAATAATAATAATAATAATAATAATAATAATAATAATAATAATAATAATAATAAAGCATCTGAATAATAACGATATTTTTAACCCCCCTTCTTTAAACTTTCTGTGTATTTCTCTGAATCTGGATATGTTGTTTTATAGTGTATAATACAAAAAGGCTTCAAACAGCAATCAGGCAAAAATTATTTGTGTAAAAGACACAAACTCCTTATCAGTGGCTCTGCAAAGAAGTACTAAACAACTGACGTTGTTTCTGCTTGCCTTTAAACATAATGTTACGATTTACAAGGCACAGACAAAAGTAGAGAGCAACGTGAAATTTCGCCTAAGGGCACCTTCGTTGCTAAACTGAAGACTAGCACTCTGTCAACATATTGCATAGCTATCAATAAGTCACACTCAAAGGTTCTTTCCAAACGTTTTGGTATAACAGGTTAATCAAACTACGCTGTTGTAGGTAAGGGATGAGACTCTGAATGACCGATAAGTGTTGGAGTTCAGAGCCGTAGCTAGAAATTTCGTTGCCCGGGGCGAAGTAGAATTTGGCGTCCCCCGACACTCACCTTACCAAACTTTGACTTTTTCTTTCTGTGCTTTTATTTTTAACATATAAGAGAAACACCTTTTTGTTGTTATGTTACGCTGTTTTTTCTTTTTTATCAAGCCGCTTAGACAGACCATTGCAACAACAAAAGCGATCGTTATGTATTCTTTAACAAATAAGAGCCACTCTCAAGAGGCTTATTTTAGACCTGCTGCTAAACTTGCCAAACTACCTTGTATACAAATCCATTTGGAGAATAATTATGAAAAAAGCATGGAGTCGATTCTCCTACGTCAGGACGACCATGTTAGACATGGAGTTGCTGGACGCGAGTGGTAGCGTTGGAAAGGTCCGGGTCCCCTGAGTGCAGTAGTAATGTCAGAAGTCTGGCCTAGGCCACGCAACTCAAGGAATGGGGTCATGACGTTATGGATTCGGGTCCCTTCTATTCACCTATTAAAGATGAAGTTGTTGGACGGCGTTGGCGGCATTTGAAAGGTTTTGATCCGTTGAGCACAATTGTGATGTCAGAAGTCGATCCCTAAACTTGAACGTCAAGAAACTGGGTCCGGAAGTTTTAGACACGGGCTCTTTCTATTCCCCTTTTAAACATGGGGTTGTTGGACGCGGATGGTAACATTGGAAAGATCCTAGTCGTTTGAAAACAGCATAATGTCCGAAGTCAGTTCCTGGCCTCAAAGCGCCAAAAATGAGGTTCCGCATTGGCTCAATATCAATACCTGGTTGCGTAAGATAGAACAACATTTATAGCTGTATGGATGGTTTTACCTCGCGTAATAAAATACTGAGACTGAACCACAGCAAAGGTTTACATCACAACCCAAATGCTTGGGACCGAATCTGATTTCTTACATCACCGCAATGCTCAAGGGACCAAGACCTCTCCAATGTTTAAAGCAAGTCAATGATGATAGAAGAATTGGTTGAATGAAAAGTGTGAAAAAGCGGGAGTACCCTGAGAAAACCTACGGATACGATCTTGTCCAACGCAAACTTACTTGGCCAGGGATCGAAACAATAAAGACCACACGCACCAGAGTAAGCGGTTTACCATTGAAAAAAAATGAAATGAAATCTTTGAGTTTTACGTCCCACGGTTATGCCGGTTAGGCTAAAGGAGACGGTGAAGATGAGTAATAAATGAAATGGTGGAATGAAGAAAGTGGGAGGAAACGGGAGAACCCCGAGAAAACCCACGCACACGGTGTTTGTCCACCACAAAGTTCACTTGGCGGGGGCTGGGATAGAACCCGGGACCCCTAGCACCAGAGGTGAACGCTCTACCACTGAGCCACCACGGCCCCCGGTTTACCATTGAGCCCCACAACAAGAACAAGAAAATTGGAAGTTACTTGGAAATATTTTAGAAGCAATATCTTTCAATGGTAAAGACCACTGCCCGATGATCCTGTTTTAATAACTCCATGAGCAGAAAGGACTGATATGTCCCTCTCCTATATGGTATTTTTCAAACCATATACTTTATCGGAAATATTATCCTTTATTCTTCAATTCATGAATTGTTTGAGGTTGAAGTGAGCGTAAATGTTTTCATACTTAGGAGTCTGGATATGCAAACCTGCTTAACGTGGGGATTTACTTCTGTGAAATTTGGTCCATGAAGTTATACAAAAACCGGTAAAATAAGGAACGTTAACATTCTTACAATGAGAACAGATTTCAATTCCCGGTGGGAGTTAGCGTACGCACGACTTTATCGTGGGAGACCCGGGTTCGATTCCCGGTGGGAGCTCATGTGTTTCGTATTCCATGTTAATCAGTAGGTCCACGTCTCCTATAGCCACGCTGCTGACCGGGCAGTTAAACTCAAAATCACAATCACCACCACACGGCGGGAGTTTACATGGTTCGGGTTTTACGTTAATCAATATGTCCACGTCATATATGGTCTTGCTGTTGAAAGAGACGTTAAACTCCAAATCAACTCAACTCATTAAGATCAGAGTTCTGAGTTTAATACCAACTTGAAACCATAAGTTCAAAACAAAAATTGAAATAAAATGAAATCTTTATGTTTAACGTCCCATGGTTATGCCGGTTAGGCTAAAGGAGACGGTGATAATGAGAAAGGAGTGAAATGGTGGAATGAAGAAAATGGGAGGAAACGGGAGAACCCCGAGAAAACCCACCAGCACGGCGTTTGTCCACCACAAAGTCCAAACGGCGCGAGCTGGGATCGAATTAGGGACCCGAAGCACCGGAGGTGAACGCTCTACCACTGAGCCACCGCACCCCCCAAAATGAAAATTATTCATGCTTCTGATACCTATATAAAAATGGAGAGAGAGAGAGAGAGAGAGAGAATAAATATGGTTGTATTTTTCATAGGGCCAAAGTGGCTTAGTAGTAGAGCGTTCACCTCTGGTGCATGGGGTCCTTGGTTCGATCCCAGTTTGCACAAAGTCAGATTTGTGGTGAAGAAACACCGTGTGCGTTCGTTTCTTCAGGATTCTCCTGTTTCCTCCTACCTACATCGTTGCACAATTTTCGTTCACTTCTCATCATCACCGTCTCCTTTACCTAGCCGACATAAGCATGGGACGTCAAACTTAATTTAATTTCATTTCATTGAAAAAATTACTATAATTCATAATCTGCTTCTTTATAAAGCAACTTTAACAATCATATGGATGTATAATGCTTAAAATTGAATTAAATCGCAATTGCAGTAATCTGCAATATTTTAGGTTTCTCATTTATTTACATCAAATGTTTAGTTGTTTGATACTTTATAGCAAGAATATTAACTGCTATATAAGACACTATTATATACCTGTGGCGTGGAAGACCCTGGTTTGATTCCCAACGGGAGCTCACGTTTTTCGGTTTCTATGTTAATCAGTAGGTCCCGTCTCATATAGCCTCGCTGCTGAAAAGGGCGCTAAACTCAAAATCAACTCAACTCAATAATTATCTATACATTGAATTTAATAATAAGGAGGGAGGCCGAATAAAGAGGGAGACCTTAAAATTTAAAACGTAGGGTCAGTGTGAGTCAGAGAGGTCACGGGGGGTGGTGTGTCACAGTTAGTCACGTCCTGTTGACCCACGATCCACTGACCTACTCACAAATCTTGACCCAATTGACTCACTCCATCTCTGGACTGTACACACAGATAAAGCAGACATATATGTAATCTGACCTTACTTGGCCTTCACTAATTTAAGATAATCTACAAAAAATGAAAGAAAGCAATTTCAAACGCAAAAATATAGAAATGTATTTTCAACGGAACAAAAAAAAAAAAAAAAAAAAACGTAACAGCCAAGATTTGAACCCGAATTTCTCCTCTCAGCAAGCAGACGTCTTACCGACTTACCCACGGCATATCTTCCGACTTCTGGTTTTGAAACTTTATTTACACTGCGTGTGTTACTTAACAACGTTACGAGATGTCCTTACTGTCGTGTTAACACGCGTTCCGTAAATTTACGAAGTCGCTCTTTTAATCCAAAATCAATTCGACACACACACACACCTATATATATATATATATATATATATATATATATATATATATATATATATATATATATATATATATAGATAGATAGATAGATAGATAGATAGATAGATAGATAGACATATAGATATAGATAGATAGATATGTTGGTGAACCAGTAAGCTCCCAAGAGTACAGATTAATTCATTCTTGATTTTAATCTACAGAAAAAATGTTTTTTATGAAAGCAAGGGGACTACTACCCATAGATGGCTAAGTGAGGTAAATAACATTTAAACTTCAAATGGAACTGGGGTGGCTCACCGACAATGGCTGATTTAACACGTTTGGTAACAGCGCGGGTAATAGCTGGTTTAAAGGTACAGCCTGTGTAGGTAAGTGGATACCGCGTGAGACTATCATTCTAAGGGTGTGGGGTTCGAGTCTCGGCCTAGACTGAGTTAATTTTTTTCAACACTATAAATGATGTTCGCGTTTGATACTGAAAGAGATTTATCCTATGAAGGGAGAAAACCCACGATGGGGTCAGGGGGAAAGACGGACACTGTTTATCCTTAAGTGTTAAAATTTAATTTATTCCCATGTCTTTTGCTCTTTCCTTTTCCTCTTTCCTTCTTTTCTCATTTTGTTTAGCTTTCCATACTTTTTCGTTCTCTGCATGATGCGTATTATTGTTTTCGTTTCCTTTGCATTAATTCCTATCTCTTTGATCTTAAAGTAAATGGAATTTCTGTAGATTTATCTCGTGGTTGTTTCTCTAAGTGATGCTCTCAGATAGTAATGCTTTTCCCTCCAAATGGAGGAATATCCTGGCATGTTATGTTTTCGGGCATGTATTTGCTGTCATGTTGGTTGTCCAACTATCAGACATACAGTGAAACTATTCTGCTACTGGAAAAAGCTATCATTTCTTATGTATCCAACCTCCATTTTCTACTGTCGCTGACTGTACCATTAAAATAAACTATGGAAAGTTACTTCCAAATTTGGTCACCCCGATCACTTGTAGTGCGACATGTTCAAATTCGAATTTTAACTAGCTCAGAATTTTGTCTAATTTTTGTCCATTTTTGTCCACTGAAGAAAAAATTTTGTACTATTAAAATAAACGAGAGAGTGTCACTTCGATCACCTGTAGTGCGACATCTTCAAATTCGAATTTTAATTAGCTTAAAATTACAATTCTCTTGGTCAGCATTGTAGAGTAAGGGACACTGCTTTATGGTACAACCAAATGGAGATTTACGGCAAAAGTGTTCCAGCAGTTGCGTCCAAAGCATTTGCCGGGAAGTATTGCAAGCAAATTAGCTTTAAAGGAAGGTGGGTGGCATAATCGCCAGCCAGTGAAAATTCCCGTACACTTGGACGAAATTCCCACTAGGGATGCGCACGAGACAAGATTTGAGACTGTCTCGTCTCGAAAATGTGCTGTAAAAGTGATGACTCGACTCGAAAAATATATATTTTTCTATTGGAAGAGAAGTGTCTCGACACGAAGTTTGTCAGGAACATTCTGTCTCGACTCGTCTCCTGCGCATCCCTAATTCCCACTATCGTCTACAGCATCATTTCTCCAAAATGAGATAAATCTCAGACGTGTAGTTCTTATAGTAAACATATTACTTGATATTTGTCCTGTTCGTGAAGATAAAGTGGAAAAAAATGAAAGCCCAATCCTGTTGCTGTTGGAATGAACACTTTTTCAGTCGTTCGATCTGAAATGACTTTGCAGAGCCCGAAGAAATATTCTGTCACTTCAGGAGGGTAGGAAAACCGAATCCCCCCTCCTTCAGTGTCAAAACATATACATTTAATTTTAAATGTTTACTGAGAGTGAGCCCATTGGTATAGCGCTCTTATGATTTGAAGCTTTGCTCCCAAGCCATCTTGTGTCATAGTTGATGACATTGAAGAATGAGAGATGCAAATATGATGAAAAAGAGATGCAGTCACATGTGCAAATTTAGAATTTGAGACAAAATGATCGGAAGGTTCAATTTTAAAAAAGGAGCGGCAAAGTAATTGGTCCGCCTCACAGCGATAATATGCATTATGTAAAATTAACTATTTGGAAGTGCAAAAGTGCATTTTTCACCCTTAATGTACAGAAATCTTGATGGTGTTTTTTTTTTTTTTTGTTATCTCTACAGACTTACATAAACCTCGGGTAGAAATTTGCAAGAGATACATTATTTAGATACTGGGATATGAGTTTTTGTATTAAGCTCTACGAAATATTAGATGGCCTCGAGAACAACCGGGATGCCCGAATTTCTGAAACTTTGGTCTCGTATTTTTCACAAACTATTAGGATTCCTAAAGAAAAATTTTACAGGTCTTCATACCTTAGTAGTGTTAACCAGTACACGAAGTTTCATTAAAATCTGAGTTGGTGGATAGGGAGGAAATGTTGGATAATGGAATTGCAGTGACGAAACTTCATTTGCTGAATTTAATACCGCGTCCAGTTCAAAATCTGACGACATACGTGTTTTCTTTTTTCTTTTTAATTTTACTGGGAAATGATTTCTCCTCTGAGTGCTGAATGAGGGCATTTGTTCACAAAAAATTGAATAAATGTAAAAGTTTCTGATTTAGTGATACAGATGGACAATAGATAAGACTCAAATATTTTTGCTTTAGCATTTTCTCTTGTCTTGTCTCGCGTCCATCCCGCTTTATAAACTGCTTGGTCCTTTCAATTTCAAAATGTTGTTTTGCAGTGATTTGTGTGCAATAATTTCAGACGCGTTTCAGTAATGTTTCTCCTCAAACTGAGGACTTACAGCGAGGGTGTGACCTCCTCGCTATGTGCGCTATTCATCAATCTAGACCTAGACATCGTGGTAGCGACCACTACTTAAACCTCGACCTCGATCGCGAGGTCTCTTTGGTATGCCTTTACCCTAGGATTGCGGTTTTATTAAAAAATGTTCCGGGGGTGGACCCCGGACTTCCCCTAAATGAACGTTTAGCCAACGATCCCCGAAATCAAATACTGGTTACGCCCTTTCTACCAAGTGATGTACTCTCCTATGTACACTTGTGTCCAAAATTGTTGTCGCATGTCTTTAGAAATTACATAAATAGAAATAACTCTCTTTCTTGTGATAGAAAATGTCACATTTCTTCTTGGAAATAAGCAGAAAAACAAAACACATATTTCCAAAAAATATTTCAATAAAAAATTAAGAAATAAGCAAGTTATAATTAAAAAAAGAAATCTCCGAAACTTTCATCGAAAAATTCTAAGTTCCATTTTCGTAAACGTGGCAAACGCGCAGCGAAATTTACAAAGAGGGAGGGAATTTTATGCTTTGTTAGAAATACAACGTAAATCTGTCATTAGGTTAGTTATTATACATGTGGCACAGCTCTAACAATCATTGCTATTAAGCATTTTACATTTAAACAAACGACTAAATAGAAATAAGCTACAAAATGTGCGAAGCGATCAGGCATTTTGTGTTAGTGGTTTCGTTACATGCGTCTTCCAAGGAGCAGCTTATACCGTGCCTTCGTAGAGTAGTCGGTTAAAGCTTCTTCTTTACATACTTTATTTTTCCACGATCATCACTTCGAATCCCATACCCTATAGTAACTTTTTTTTTTAAGGAAAGCTTGTTTCTGTGAATTCCTTAAAGAACAATGTTTTGTTCTAATAATGCTCGTTAGTATTATTCTCTTCATTCTAGTTTATTTGAATATTTCCAAATAATTTAGAATTATGTCTTTAAAAACATTAAAACTGTCAAGAATTTTATAAAAAGCGGAAGCTTCATTTATAATCATTTTCATAACCGAAATGAGAAACTTACAAATAGTGGAATTTTAATTAACATATGGCTAAGCTTTCATAAAACAGTAACTAATAAAAAAAAAAACATTTACTCCGCATAGTTTCTGCAAGTAATATGCAGGTAATAGGCAGAAAAATGAATGTAAACTATTAGATGTCGATTAAAAATTAGTAGGGATAGTTCTAAAGCCAAGTAGAAAATTATCTCTGCTTCATGAAAATAATAAACATTTTACAAAAATAATGGTATTTTTGCTATATCGGAAATTTGTTTAGTAAATAATTAAATAAAATACAATTACATAATTCAATCACTCTTACTCGATAGCTTGAAGAGAAACTGTTCGGCCGGGATCCTTCGGTTTTCTTCGTAGCACACGAAGGGACACGAAGTTGATCCGAACCAAGGGAAAGGGTGTAGAAAGAAATAGTGTCACGCCGCAGAACGGCATGATATGTGACAATGGCCACAGCAGTGACACGGACGGATCATGGCAGGGGAATGACATGGGCATGATACACTATGTGTGAATTGATATTTAACTGAAAGCTGGCACATTCAGTACATGAGGGAGTCAAGTTCACTTTTGAAATTTTAGACATGTTTTATCTTTAAGATCTCTACTTGAATCTCCTTTCAGAGCGCATAAGGTTCAAGGATTCATGTTCAGAAATTGTTAAAAATGCAAAGTATATCTGTCATAATGTTAGTTACTATACATATAGAATAACTCTAATAATGATATTAAGCATTTTGCACGTAAACAAAGAAATAAATAGAAATAAGCTAGAAAATATGTTAAACGATCATGCATTTTGTGTTAGTGGTTTCCTTATATGCGTCTACAAGTAGTTCGCTCTTAACTTACCTTTGTAGAGTAGTTACTTAGCACTCGCTCTTTATTCTTTATTTTCCCATAACCATCAGTACAAATCACATACCCGATAGCCTTTTTTTCTTTTCTTTCTTTCTTTTTCTTTTTTTTTTTTTTAAGAAACGCTTGTTCTCTTTATTCGTTATAGTGTTTTTCAACAAGTAGTAGGGTGATTTGTTAAAGTATGATTTAGTGCCCTCTTTTTTTTTTTTTTTCGATGATCATTAGTTCCAGCTCCGTGCCTACAGTATTTTTAAAAGTTTGTTCGCGAGATTTTGTTATACACCTCTCTTCTATTAATAAAAGGTATTTGATATTATTCTTTTTATGTTAGTAATTTAAATATGGGCAAACAATTCAAATTTTTGCCTTTAGACGTGTTAAAATTATCAAGAGTTTTATCAAAAGTAGCAGCTTCATTGTCATAAAGTTTCATTGCGAAAATGAAACTTTAATAAAACTTAATCAACATATCATTAATTTTAATAAAACAATACTTCCGTTTTTATCACGAAGGGGCTAAACCATGGCTATACAAAGGATCGCCAAGAATTTCGCATGTGAGTCATACCCTTCATTGGGACAAGTGTCATCTTACTTTTCAAAAGAGTTTATAAACAAAATTTAATCTGCCTATTTTAAGAGTTTCAGAAGATACTATATTTTTATCACAAATTTGAAGCCGATTTCTTCCTTAGGATACCGATTCTAATGAAAGCAATATGATAAAAAAGAAAACTGATTCGACTATCTTCGAAGTTTAATTCCAAACGATTCAGTCATTATCCGTGATGAAAGTGATGAGTACAAACTATTTCTCCCGGGGGAGAATTTCAATATACAGGGTTAAAGTAGCATTGCAAAAGTACTAGTTTCTTCGGAAGTTTGGACGGGAGTAGTAAGAATTTCATTGGTCTCAGGAGAAAATGTGCCCCTCTGCTACCCCCTGAAATCATCAGTACGTGGTGATGAGGTAATCAACATCAACTTAATTTTTACAAATTGCCCTTTCTCTTTTAGAAGCCAAGCTATCCTAAACGCTGGAATAAGTCTTCACTTACTTCATTGACGAATTTATATAAGTAGATTCAAGTCCCTAATGACGGACTTGCAGGATCCACTATTTTATCATGTATTTTGAATCTCCTTCTGCTTTAGGATATATATTTTGGCGACAGTGAGGTGGTGAAATCACCACTCTAGCCAAATGATTTGGCGTGGTAGACCTGGGTTCGATTCCCGGAGGGAGCTCATGTGGTTCGGATTTCACATTAATCAGTAGGTCGCGTCTCATGTAGCCTCGCTGTTGAAAGGGACTTTAAACTCAAAATCAACTCAACTCTAGCCAAGTGATTCTGATTTTCAAAAATTCGTTTTACATAGTTCAGCGTTTACCTGTGATGAGGAGACAGAAAACTTCGATTCATATGTTGAGAAAGTATTATATAAATTACATTTATACCTTTTCCTGTAGATGCTGAATATTCGAAAACTCGATTACACCGAACCATTTATTTTAGTGAGGAGTTTATATATCAAACTTCATCTATATAACATGAGGGACTTTTGAGATCCTTTATTTATAGGTTAAATTTTAAAATTCCATTTCCCCCTTAGGATGCAAATTTTAACAAAACATTGACAAGACGACAGTGCTAATTATGTTCAGAAAACCATTTAACTAAACTAAAAAATGAAGCAACCACCCCTTTTCGTATAATTTGTTTATATGTGTTATCGAGATGTATTTAATAAACTAGCAATCGTGGAGCAATCTAGTGTGCACTCACTAAATATTCACGTTTGGTGATGATCAGCAGTTCAAATCCTGCATACTAGTTTTTTTTTTTTATTTATTATTATGTTCACATTTTGTTAGTGATATTTTTTAAACAACTCTCTTTTAATCCAGCGTGGGAGGCCCGGGTTCGATTCCCTTTGGGAGCTCATGTGGTTCGGATTTCACGTTAATCAGTAGGTCCACGTCTTATATAGTCTCGCTGCTGAACGGGACGTTAAACTCAACTCAACAATCTCTTTTAATCTAAAAAATATTTCTCAATATTACTAATTTAATGCTATTCAATTTGAATGTGTGCATAAAGTATAATTCAAACTTTTATATTTATCAAATATTACAATTAGCAAGATTTCAATAAAAAGAAGGAACTTAATTGTCACAACCTGAAAATGAAACTTTAATAAAAGTTTAGTCAACATGCCCGCAACTTTAATAAAACATTACTTTCCTATTTATTATGCATCATTTAGTGCTAACTATATTTGTTGTATAATTTTGCAAATAAATTAATTTAAATATTCTAGAAAAAGTAACTACATTTGTTAATTCCTTTTGTACACAATGCTGTGATAAATCGTTACATTACTACATAAACAAGTATAAAAGTATCAAAATTATTCTATCGAAAATTTCTTCTAATTGAATGCAGAATATTTTAAAATCATCATTCAATGTTTTGTTGCATAAAAATGACCATAATAGGATTGTTTTTTGTGTTTACTCTACATATGCACTGCAAGTTATACGTAAATGTAGTTGAAATAATTAATATAATATAAAAAATATATATCAATTGGCGATTAAAAAAGTGTTGGTCAATATGAAGATCTACAAGTATGATTTTATGCGAAGTTGTCTAATATATATGTGAAATTAAAATTAAATATTTTTTTTAAAGACAGCACTCCAAGTTAATTTGTTTGATTGTAAATGTAATATTAAAAAAAAAAAAGCGCTTAATACTCCTTGATGAGGGTGAAAAGGCGACGTAAATAAGTTTTCGGTTTGATGGCTGATCTTGAGTTTGTCGTCTCTTTGATCACTGAGACAATATGAGACGTAGATCTACAGCTTAATGAGGGTTCCGATACACATGCGCTCTCACCGGGAATCCGAACTGGATCATTTGCGTCGAAAAGGCGTACGTGAACCTTATAATCTCGAAGGAACAGTTTTCACTTCAAGGAGAAATCCCAGTCGGAGGTGACTTGAAAGAGTTTATTTCGGAAGAAAGATTAAATATTTGCATGAACTTCAGAATGGTTAACTTTTTCAGGTCTAAAAAAAAACTATTTAGTTGCGTCTGAACTTTTGGAAATGTCATTTTGAAGGTAGATAGTCTTGAGTGTGTGTGTTTTAAATGTATTTTATAGTGACCTTATTGTTTCTCATAGTCATTCTCTGAAATGAAGTTTTTATAGTGGCAATTTTAGTCGAAATCTTTTATTTTAAGGTATATGTATGAAATTAAGTTAGAAATCCCCCTTCAGTAGTGTTTGAAGGATTGATCTTAAACGCTTCATACTTAACACGTTATCTTTCACCCAGTGCTTCTTCCGGACAAGCTCTGACAGTGCCCCCCGTAATACTGACAAGGAGAAGGCAGAGTTTGGTAAGTGAACTTCGGAGCCATTTTTTTGGGGGGGGGGGAGGTTGTAGTGCACATTTAAAGAGTTAATATTACAAACTGAAGAGCGCCACGGCCAAAAATAATGAAGAAAAACCGTCTTAAAGTTTTCTACTCGCGAATTGACGGTGTGGCAGAGTGAGTAAAATCTGTAACTCATGTGTAAAGTGTCCCGGGTTCGATTCCTGTTCGAGTCACACATCTCTTTTTTTTTCAACCAATAAAGTAGGCATTTGTAACTATAAGTAAAATATTAATTCATCGTATGTTTATAATGAATCTATATATATAAAAGAGAACGCACAAAATCCTTTGTCCGCTCATCACGCTAATACGGCTGAACCGATTTCTTTCATTTTTGGGGGGTTGTTAGGATTTGGACCCTAGATGGTTTTTATCATATCACTTTAATTTTCAATTACCAGTGTCTTGAGATAATTGACCAATCAGGTGTCAATACGTAAAAAAAATCCTTTGTCCGCTCATCACGCTAATACGGCTGAACCGATTTCTTTCATTTTTGGGGGGTTGTTAGGATGTGGACCCTAGATGGTTTTTATCATATCACTTTAATTTTCAATTACCAGTGTCTTGAGATAATTGACCATTCAGGTGTCCATACGTACAAATCCTTTGTTATTAGTTCATCATAGGTATAAAAATAAACGTATTTATATGCAACCCGCATGACCCTGTGACTCGGCGGGTTAACATAACTGACAGGCGCTATAAATCACTTGAAAGCGAAAAAGTAAAAATTATCTAAGTAACAAAGTTTATTGCGTTCCGGGGTGACCGCAGCGAAGCGGGGTGAACGCTGCTAGTAATGAATAAAACAATAGAAATTTTCAAATCACTTGTAAAATCTTTCAATGTTCCATGTTAACTGGCAAACAAAATTTAATCTATTCCGTAAACATGCTGATATCATGAGTTATATTATGGTTACGACCAGTGGTGTATTTGCGATTTTATTTCGGGGGGGGGAGCTCTGCCAACTTTGGTCCTGGAAATGTGAAAATTCTCGAAGATATTTCATTTACTTTAATATAGTAAATAATATTTCGGGGGGGACTTAAACCCGGAAGCGTCCCAATAAATACGCCACTGGTTACGACAGTCATTGTGTATTAAATGTTGTTGACGCTTCGTGTCTACATCTGTTGACAATGTACGAATTACAAAGGAGTTGAGAGGGGAATCCCCTTTGCTAATAGTGGATGTTGCTATAACCAAAGGAGATTTCCTCCTCATTTCCCTTGTAATTTGCACACTGTCTACAGATGTAAACATGAAGCGTCAAGAACATTTTTTACACAACGACTGCGGTAACAATAATATTTACGGAATACATTCAATTTTGTTTCTACCGTAGTTAAAATGGAACATTGAAAGATTTTACAAGTGATTTGAAAATTTCTATTGTTTCATTCATTATAAACATATAATGAATTAATATTTTACTTATAGTTACAAATGGCTACTTTATTGGTTGAAGCCAAAAAAAAAAAAGTGTATGACTCGAACAGGAATTGAATCCGGAACCCTTTACGCATGAGTCAAAGATTTTTTTTTCACTTTGCGACGCCGACACTTGGTAAATGTGTGTGTCGTACAATTCATGCAGCGAGTAAAAAATTTGAAGACGGTTTTTCTCCGTTATTTTTGGCCATTGCGCTCTCCCAGTTTGCAATATTAATTCTTTAAATGTGCACTAACAACTCGCAAAAAGTAGCCCAAGGTTTACTTACCAAAGTCTGCCTTCTCCTGGTGAGTGTGCTCCCCCCGCCCCCCCGGAACATTAATTCTGAAAGAAACAGTGCTTTCACCGATTACTGATTTTTGTTTCTAATCTTGTAGACATATCTGCTGAGGTGGTAGTCATAATTTACGTTTTAGCGAAATATTTCTGAATAGAATTTCGTTGAGACAAAGGATGACTTAAATCTATACACATTATGGATTACAGGGGATACCTAGTACTTTGCCGTACTATGTAAGGTATGCCGAACAAATTGTTCGTAAGGGGAGTGCACAAGAAAGTAAAAAAGCAGTGTCATCTTTAGACTTTTATTCAAAACTTTCAATTGAAATATAATTTGTTGAGCATTGAGACAATTTTAAACAAATTCAAAATACTTTGATGGATTCCTAATTGCAATTCTTAATTCAGAAATCTGAGGACGTCTATATTCTAAGTGACGAAAATACCAAAGTTTCTTGTCTAACGAGTTAATTGGCTTCCTAGCGTAATTCTTTATTTCTTTTCTGTACACGAAAATACCTATGATATTAATCAAAGAAACTTTTTTTGACGTAACAAGCAATTATTATAATCACACTTATTTCTAATTTAATATGATGTATAACTCTTGTTATAGATGTTATATCAGCTTGAGAGTTTATACTGTAAAAGTTATAGGAAGAGAGTCCTTAACTATCTAATGATTAATCTGCTCTAGAGTGTATTAACCGCTAAGGGGTGTGGGATTAAGCATTGTTCTATTGTTAAATTATTATTTATTATTTAACACTATTTTGAAGAGGGAACATAATTAAATTAACTCTCGCAGAAAATAATAAATATTTTACAAAAACAATTGTTTCAAAAACTTTATCACATGAATGGTAACTAATGAATGTAGGTGTGCAGTTAGCACTGGCGCTTCAAAATCAGGAGTCTCCGTGTTTCAATTACATATATGCCTTCTTGGCTAGAGATTCTCCATCCCATTACGCGGAGGCAGGGATACATATTTTTAATATATAGCCATGGCTGAATTGATAAATATTCTGTTCATTTTTTGTTAATGTTTCAGTGCACCTGGATCTTTTGGGTTATCAACCTTATCTAAAATCTTTTAAATAAATAAAACACATAACGCAATCACCATAATTTGATCCCACATTGAATACAAGAGTGAAGTCAAAACATACTCGTACAAAACATTATACAGCTCAAAGAAGACAGTAAATATAAATTATTTATTCTAAATGAACGTTTAAAATAAATGTGAATACCATATTGTATGTATACTGATAATCAAATAATTTTCCTAATTTCAGAGATTCAGTTATTCAGGTAAGATTGAATATTAGCATGTGCAATCCTTCTAGTTAGTGGTTTTATACAGGGTGTTTCAAAGCAACACCGACAAAATATTTGGGATGTGATTAATGACACCAAGATAGGACAAAAAGTATAGACCAGTCTGGGTGCACAAATGCTTCCTTTCGGAGTTATAGTATGCCAAAAATATGAAAAATGAACTTCAAAGGTCCATAGGTCCAAACCTATGGCACTCACCGTGGTCGGGTCAAGGCTTCACTTAGGAACTATATGTGCTCTCTCCAAATATCCAACTTTCACAATCCTGCGGTACTTCCGCAACAATTTTTAGAGAGGTAGTTGGTGAGTACTTCAAATCATATGCCTTTAGCCAAACTCCCTCTATACAAATTGTTGCGTGCGCAGTACCTTAAGATTCTGAAACATGCATTTTTGGATAACTCACGTATTAGTTTCTAAATGAAGTCTTGACCCGACTACGGTAGGTCCCATAGTTTTGGACCTATGGACCTTTAAAATTCATTTTTGTTTTTTCATGTTTAAGGCAGCCTATAACTCCGAAAGGAAACATTTGTAAATCCAGGTTGGTCCATATTTTTTGTCTTGTTTTGGTTCAGGAATCACCTCCCAAACGTTATCGGTGTTGTTTTGAAACATTCTGTATATTTGATACCAAATAATAGGTATGGTTCAGAAGTATAGAAAAAATGATAATCAAAATTCAGTAAGGTTTATCAAATTTGCTTTGGAAACACGCAAAAATCTAGTTAAGAATTTCAAAAGTACTTTAAGAAATTTATCCTAATTTAGAGATATGAATCCACCTTATTTTAATGGCGTAGAGACTCGGATTCGATTCCCGGTGGAAGCTCATGTGGTTCGGATTCCACGTGAGTTAGTAGGTCCACGTCTAATATAGCCTCGCTGCTGAACGGGACGTTAAACTTAAAGTCAACTCAACCCAACTTCATTTCAAGTTTGGTTATGAATAGGAATTTGTTTAAATTACTTGCAAAGAAAATACGATTTTCGACTATTGCATTTTCCTTTTCATCAGTCAATAATGAAGCCCTACGTTTTCAATGCAAGAGACGCCTTCTTAATAATGCCAAACAATGGTAGTAATTAGGTATCTCTCTCTTGTATATGATTTTTAATTACGAAGGAATGTTATGTATGAAATTTTGGCGGCTTGGCAGCAATTGTGCAAGGAATTGGTAGGCGTAACAGCTAGTGAGAGGCTAGAGTAGAGGTAGCGTTTCGGCTTTAGATAGTGAGGGTTGCGTGATCGAATCCCACTCAAAGCACATTTTATTTTTTAAAAATATATTTCGATGATTGCATCACAATTTTTTCTGCATGCTTAATCACATATTCACATAACATTTTATGGATGAAATGTAGCCCTTAAAAGGGCTGTTTGAAACTAAACACGTTCTTAATATGATGTCCAGTGACCACCTGCTTCAACAACCGCTAACATTCGACGAGGCATTCGTTCTATCATTCGACGGACATAGCCCGTGCCATTCGTAGCAAGATCTTCCCAAGCATTAACGATCGAATCCCAGAGCTCATTGGAAGTTCTAGGAACTTCATTAGCCCATTTCTCTCTCAAACATCTCTTTACCTCTGCCCAGACATTTTCTATTGGGTTAAGATCTGCTCCGCGTGGAGGCCAATTGATTACCTCTACATCATTTTGCTCTGCCAGCCACTCTTGGACAACTCGTGACATATGGACAGGTGACCGGTCGTGTTGAAAGTGGATTGCTCCCTCAGGATAACGTTCGCGAACAGATGGCAGCATAATATTCTCCAAGATGAACTTATACTGCGCACCTGTAAGACGCCCATCAATCCTGTGAAGAAACCCAAATCCATCTGCAGATATCCAGCCCCAGACAGCCACTGATATGCGTCCGCTGGAACGCTTGTGCCATATGTATCGAGGATCGAACCTGGAACCTCTCTCACGAAAGACACAGATTGGTCCATCATTTGCAGAAGAAAATATACATTCATCGCTGAAAATGACATTTGTCCAGTTCCGATGCATATTTTCCTCTGCAAATTGACGTCGTAGTCTGATGTGTTCCGCAGAAAGAAATTCCTTAATGGCTGCACGCCGAGCGAAGAGATTAGCCTCCCTGAGTCGCCTAATAGCTGTTTGACGTGATCCAGGAAAGTCAGCGGCTTGTCGCAGTTGACGCGAATTTGAATGGGGAGTTTCCTTGGCTTGTTCAACCAGACGACGGTCTTGCTCATTTGTGGTAAATCGGCGTCTCCCATTACCACGACGACGAATTGTTTCCCCGCTAACACGATATCTATGTGCCCACCGCTGACCAGTTCTGGGGTGAATGCCTACATGCTCCGCGGCTTGCTTAGCGCTGTAACCTTCGTCAAGAAGCGTTATGAAACGAATTCTTGCTTCCTCCATGACGTCTACCACTCAAATGTAAGGGAATGTCTATCTAAAAGAAATCCCATGTATTACGTGGCATTTACTAGACATGAACTCCCTTTTATCGAATTTTGATTGGTTGTCATATCAGATATTTGGTAGTGTGAATTGAGTCCTTACTTAATAGCCCTACAGTATCACACGAAACACAGCCAGAGGCGTTTTCTTTCAGCTTTACCTTTGAATGTGCATAATGTAACTTGTATTCTCCAGGCGTTTCAATAACCCAACACACTTAGCTTCAGAACTAGTAACAGTATATATGTATATACCTCAGTTTCATTCAATGACATCTAGAATACTTCTTCCAGCACCGAGGTTATATAAGACGTAGACTTACAGACTAGCGTTTAATCTGAACAAATGCACATTCACCGATAATCGAATCAGGCCCGTATCCAGGGGGTCTAGGGGGGCCGGCACTCCTAAATTTTAGCTGCCCCCTAAAAGTTTCACGGTAGGCTTGCAAATGAACTATAATATGGTGATGAACTATAATATGGTTGGATCGGGCCTCCCCTAACTTCAGCCAGACCCCCTTTACATTTTTGGGCTGGCTACCGGCCTGGATCGAATCCAAAGTGCCCCCATTCCTTTCACAAGGATACCCCTTTGCCGCAAGTGAACGCAACATTCCTTTAAATTATATATACCTGAACCACTTTAAATCACATATAGACCCGATTTCATTCATTTTTAATTTTCTTCGTAACAATAAATCCTATTTAATGTATGTGTACAATTTACCGGTAAAATAAGTACAACTGAAATAGGAAATAGCGATGGCCAATTCCAGAATTTTTACTTCCCGGAATCCGAAAAGTAAAATCGGAAACATTCTAGATTTCGGAAAATTCCGATTTTAGAAAAAATTCGGAAAAATCCGGATTTCAGTAAAATTCCGATGTCGGAAAAATTTCGTATTTTTTCCGAAGTCCGGAATATTTCTAGATTCCGGAATTGTTCCGACATCGAAATTGTTCCGAAATCCGGAAAGTAAACTTACCGATCCCGGAAAATAAATTTTCTGGATTCCGGATCGCGAAAAATTTTGGCCATCGCTAGGAAATAGTAGGCTGTAATCTATATATCAAGGGTGCATTTCATGCTTGTGTTTTAACCTGCATCTGATTGCTTCAGAGAAAAACGTAAAATTTCTACATTTATTTCTTTAATAGCAAAGATGTCCGTTCATTGTACGGGAAGAGTAGTTTTATTTGAAAAATAGTTTGAAGGTTGTTTGGACCTTCTTTCTCCTCTCAGAATGCGTATTTGAATTGAAGTCAACTGATGAAAACTAAGCTCGACTCAAGTGCTTGCTATGTGCACAAATTCATTTCAAATGGCTGAGTCGTTTTTCGTGGTGAAACAGAAAATATCGATGCAATTTTATATTGTTTATTGAGAAAACATAGAGGAATAGTTGCGCTTCATCCTAAAAGCGAAATTTTCGGAAACTTTGGATCTTGTGTCCATCGAGTTTTAATAAGGAGTTTATTTACCAGATTCCATATTCCAAATCAGTCCATATTCGTGATATACTATATATATATATATATATTGCATAATTTTTAAACCGACTATCCCCCCAGAGCATTTTAATGAAATGGACATGACAAAAGCAATGTCGAGTTAACTGTTTATAACTTCAATTTAAACACTTAAGAAATTTTCCTATCATGATGAGACTGTATTGTATTCGAATGCAAAAAAAGTCATGGTAGAAATTGCTCGTTCCTTACGTGAAGACGGAATTGTTCAAAATACTAGAACGAGTGCCTATATATTTTAAATTAGGAATATATACGGTGACTTTCATATTCTTAACTTAAAGATCTCGTAAGATACTCTATTTTTATGTATACTTTGGATCATGTTTCCCTCCTTAGTATATGTGTTCGTCCTTATTAAAGTAAAATAAATAAATAAATGAATAAAACATTGAAGTGGAAGACAGTGCTAACTATGTCTAGCTATTATCATGTTACTTTCATTAAAATATGTTTGCTAAAAGATTAGAGATATTCAAAATGTATGCCAAAAATATATCTTGGAAATCACTCAAGTTTAACAGATGAAACTCAGTATATAAGTTCCTTATTAAATCTAAGCTGGGATGAGTCCCAGCGCTTTTGAACATTTCGATTTATAAGTATGAGGATATCAATTTCCATATTATTCTAGTCTGTTCATAAAATAACCAAATTTTAAAAAGGTTACATCGTTTAAAATGAATTTGTGACTTGCGTCTACCTGAGTTTTTATCATCTCACTTTAATTCATAGGGGCGTCCTAAAGGGGGAAGAGTCCCCAAATATACCTTTCAAATATGTTCCATACATGTCATCTTCCCGTGACAAGAACCGTCATTTCAACTAGTATATTGCGTAAATGAAATCAACCTTGACTATCGAAATCGAAACGAAAAAAATAAAAGAAGAATTTTAGGAATGATCCAAAAAATGAATCAAAAGATTGCGATCTTGGCCAATAATTAGTTTCTTAATCAAGGGCACAAAATTTTTGAATGGTCCCTAAATCAAGTGTTCGTATTCTCGACAGAATAAGCACATTACACTGAATTATGTGATACTTTGGGTTTGGCTACACTATATGTAGAACTCCAGATAAAGGTGTAGAAGAAAAATTTTGATTGAATGAAATATATTAGATTTTTTTTTCAGGGATCACAACATTTATGAGCGGCCCCTAAATCGAGTTTTCGTTTTTTTTTTTTTTCGAAATAAGCAAATGATACTGAGTTGAATGATAGTATGAGTTTGACTACACTATATGTAGTTCTCCAGGTATAAGGCGTACAAGAAAATTTTGCCTAAAATATATTGAATCTTTTGATCCAATAAAACAAAAATGTTAAGATAGGTAATTTTTAACAGTGTTCTGTATTTTTTTACTTTAATTAACGCGCGTATATTAAAGGTGATAAAGGATTAAAAAATTATGCCAATAATAAAATACCTCAGAGCCTCTCAAGTTACGGCCGTGAAACTCGATACAAATGTCTTATTATAAATAAATAGACATATATCCTAACATTTTCAAAAATTCCAACTTTAAGAAGTAGTAGAGGGGATTTCTTCAATTGTTTTATTCATATTATTTTTTTATCTATTGCATCATCACAAAAAACATTACAACCGTTTCAAATTAGTTTTTTAACATAATTATCAACCTTTTCGAACGAAGGCTTTATTATGTTACTTTCGTCTAAAGTCCATAGAGAAAGAGGGTGGAAAAATTTATGCTTAAAAAACAGTATCTCACAAGACTAATAAGGGGAAAGCAGACTTTGGTAAATGAATTTCGGGTTCATCCTTCGCGAGGTAGGAGTGCATATTTAAGTGTATATATTACAAACTGGGAGAGCACAATAGCCAGAAATAGTGGAGAAAACGCGTCTTAAAGATTCCGAATCTCGCATATGATACCACGCGTAAAGTTATCAAGTGACGACGTGGCAGAGTTAGGAGCATCTACGACCCCGTGCAAATGGTTCCGGGTTGCATCCTCGCTCGATTCAACTTTTTTGTTTTTTGCTTTAACCAATAAAGTAGCCATAAAATATTAATTCACCATATGCTTATAATGCATAAAACAATAGAAATATTCAAATCAGTTGTAAAATCTTTCAATGTTCTGTGTTAACTAGCAATTAATTGTACCCTATTCCGCGTTGTATATTGATATCACGCATTATATTATGGTTAGCACAGTCGTGCAAAAAATGTTCTTGTCGCTTCGTGTCTATATTTGTGAACATTGTGCGAATTACAAGGGTAATGAGGGAGAAATTCCTTTTGGTAATACTGGATGTATGCTGTAATCAGCGGCGTCATTTCAGACTTCAATTGAGGGGACAAGAGCACCATCGACATAAGGCTTTCACGTTTAGTTCTAGTGTATTAGTAGACAATCGATTAAAGGATATTTATTCCTCAAACTCTTGAGGGGTAATTGCCCCTCCTGCTCTCCCTAAATGACGCCCCTGGCTACAACTGTCATACTTTGCCATGCTATTGTCGTCTGAAGTACAATCCATTCTCCCTTGCAAATGTCCGGTCAATTCGCACACTGTTTACAGATACGACACGAAGCGTCAAGAACATGTTTTACACAACGACTCTGCTAACCATAATATAACTCCGGGCCGCGGTGACTTAATGGTTGAGCGTTCACCTCTGGTGCATGGGGTTTCGGGTTCAAACCCTGCTCCCGCCAAGTGAACTTTGTGCTGGACAAACACCATGTGCGTGGGTTTCGTCTGAGTTCTCCCGTTTCCTACTACTTTCTTCATTCCACCATTTCATTAATTTCTCATCTTCACCGTCTCCTTTAGCCTAGCCGGCATAAACGTGGGACGTAAAACTCAAAAATTTCATGTTTTTTCATAATACAACCCGTGGCATCAATATACTACGCGGAATAGGTTACATTCTATTGCTAGTTAACATAGAATATTCAAAGATTTTACAACTGATTTGAACAATTCTATTGTTTTATGTATTATAAACATATGATGAATTAATATTTTACTTGTAGTTAAAAATGGTTACTTTATTGGTTAAAGCAAAAAACAAATGAAATTCACTCAAGCAGGAATCGAACCCAGGACTCTTTGCACGGGAGCCGTGGATCATCCTAACTCTGCCACGCCGTCACTTGAGAACTTTATACGTCGTGTCATACATGCGCTGAGTTAGAATCTTTAGGACGCCTTTCCTCCACTATTTCTGACTATTGCGCTCCTCCAGTTTGTTATATTAACATTTTAAATGTGCACTACTGCCTCGCGAAGGACGGCCCCGAAGTTAATTTACCAAACTCTGGTTTTCCCATGTTAGTTAACTCTGGCCGGGTTTTTCTCATGTTACTTTCATACAATACATGTTCTAAGCGAGGAAAGGAAATATTAAAAATATACTCCAAAAAAGACTTTCTGATGAATGTCTCATCATAAGGAGATGAAACTCGGCATTTAAACTCCTCCTTACAAATCTGTGACCACGTGATCCATCGTTTTTGGAAATTCCAACTCTAGGAAAGAAAGTAAGGCAACTGCTACAATATTTTAACTTCCCATTTTGTGTTCATAAACTGGCCAAAGTGAGTAAGCATTATAGCTGTTTAAATTAAATCTAGAAGATAGCAGTTGGATTCACTTGGATCTTTTTCATTTCACTTCGCTTGATATGCTATTCTATTGGGGAACAGGTTTGAATATTTCGCAAATAATATTTCCAGAAACATATTCTTTTCGTTCGATAAATGGCTATTTCACTAGTTGGTACCTAACCTTTAAAGACTGCTCCAGCCTATATTTTTAAACGAATTGTAAATTCTATTTTTGAGTTTTAGAATACACTAGCATCAATTATCTGCTTCGCTGGGGTAAATTAAGAAAACATAGTTCCGCTAGTCAGTCACTTTTTACTATTACTAAAGCGCTCTTTTATATTGGTCATTTTCGATGGTTTTTATATATCCCCCTTCTCTCCCCATGTTGCGGGACACGGGATCGGAAGTAACACCGTTCATCTCACCAACCTGGAAATCTATAGATTCGCCACTAATATCGGTCATTTTATATCGTATTTATATATCTCCCCCTCCTCCCTCTCTCAAACTGTGGGGCTGAATTTGGATTTAAACAGCATCGGTAGTGTCACTGTTAATCTCAGCTAGCTCAAAAGCTATAGATGACTAATATCGGTCATTTTTGATCATTTTAAATGTCTCCTCTCCTCCTCCCTAAAGTTACACCGTCAAAGTGATATGACAAAAACCATCTCAGGTTAGAACTTCATTTAGGTTGGAAACTTCATCGAGATCGGTCCGGTGGTTCAAGTGTTATTAAGTTATATTTACTTTAGGTATCCCTCCCCTCCCTTAAGTTCTACTGTCAAAGTGAAATGATAAAAAAAAAAAAATCTCTGACCCTAACTTCATCTATGTTTAAAAATTCGACCGGGATTGATCGTTTGGTTCAAGAGTTAAGTTTCACTTACTTTTTAACTTCTTCCTTCCCCTCCCCTAATTTTTATCGTCAAAGTAAATAGATACCGGTAAATACCATCCCAGGCGCAAATCGCATCTATGTTGAAAATTTGATCGATATTGGTTGGGTGGTTCAAGAGTAATAAAGTCACAAAGACAGCCAGTTTTATTTTTATTTTTTTTACATATCTCCCCCTCCCCACCTTGCACCGTCAAAATTAGATTATAAAAATTATCGAAGGACCGAACGTCATCTATCTTGAAAATTTGATAGAGATCAGTTGGGTGGTTCAAGAGTTGTTTTATTCATTTTCATACATCTCACCCCTCCCCTCCCCCTAACTCTTTGTTCTACCGTCAAATTGATATGATAAAACTACCCCAGGTCTGAACCTCGTCTATGTTGAAAATTTGATTAAAATCGGTAGGGTGTTTAAGCGTGATGAAGTCACAAAGACAGTCACTTTTATTTTCATTTTTTAACATATATTAAGACATTCCTCATTTTGAGGTTTAAAAATAATAATATAGAAGTACACAGTTAACGGATCAACTCTAAGTTTCTAGAACAATATAGCAGAGTGAAAACATTTTTAAATAGAACTAACAGCACGTTTGTAGGTAACGCGGACGAATTTAGAAAAGTGAAAACAAAAACAATTCCAGTTCCGTGAAATGAAAGTATTATAAAAACCGTAGACAATTCAGTCTAGGGGTGCAGAAGAATCTATCAACCTCCTAGTTACCACTCTTGCTTCGTAGAAAAGTGACATTGGGAAGGAGTAGTTCTGTTACTGATGGCAAAGGACGTAAAGGCATTGTAAGTACGCTCGCATAGAGCTCTGTTAGTGACTCTGGTGAAAAATACACATAGACAGTCCTGACATGTAAGACGAGAATGTGAACCCTTCAATTATCTTGTAAATATCATTCATTTAATAAGCTCTTTTGGTAATGGTTTATCTTATATGCACTTTGTTATATATTGTTGTAATAAATTAGTTTTCTTCATGTAAAGCCTATAAAAGTGAATTTCTAATTCTATACTACCTGCCCTATGGCATTCAATCAATCAATCAATTATATTTTTTTAAAGATTTGTTATGGCTCCCCCCGAGGAATTTAAGCTCTCGTTGTTAAGACTGTCTTGTGTACATTTCACATACTTGTAAGGCAAGACTTTTATTTTCATATTTCATTATACTTATATTTTCTGTTATGATATGCCTATAACTCGTAGACAAGCATCTTTCATACCTCTCACCATGAATTCCACTTCAGACAACAATATCAATAATACTTCTGGAACAGTTTCTATCATTCCCGACATATATGATCCAAGTACGCACCCATCCGCGGAATTATTCTTAAAGAATTTTCTCAAAATCGCATTAGTGAATAATTGGTCAGACTCAAAATGTGTGCAGATTTTTGAGAAATCCTTAGTTGGACCCGCTCATTTCTGGTTTTCCACCCAGAACCTCTCATCCCAACCTTGGGCAACCATCCAGTCAAAATTCTTACGTCAGTTTGGTCAAGATCAGGTCCCCCGTTCCCGTATTCACCAATACCGCTCACGCGTTCAGCTCCCCAACGAACCTCTCTCTCATTATGTCTTTTCCAAAAAGCATTTAGCAGACCAAGCTTATACCCAGCTAGACTTTCAGGAATTTTTGTTAGAATGTGTTTCTAATATGTTACCTGAATATATTCGTTTGTTTGGAACGCGCACAATTTTAGATTATCCCACCCTCTTAGATGAAGTAACCTTGCTGGAACGGACCAACCACCTTGTTCACAAACGTGAAACCGAAACAAAGACACATTCCACAACCGCGACCGATACTACAGCGCAGGCTATTTCCGAACTAACAGATCAAATATCTCAACTCCGTCTCCATGTTAATACTCTTTCAAATTCCCAATCCGCTTCTGTCCATTTTGCTCCCTCCCGTTCCCGTTCTCCAAGTCCTCATAACCGCTTCTACTCCTCCAAACCATCCCGACCTTCTTCCCCGAACCCAACTCACTCACCTTCCTCTTCCTTCCTCCCACATTCCCATTCCACCAATTCTCTCACAACCTATCAACACCATTCTTCGCCGACTCCTCCACCTTTTCATTCCACTGCTTCCACCTCTACCTCATGTGCACCTTGCACTACGCACTCCGCTCCCCTCCCACATTCCCATCCCACCAATTCTCTCACAACCTCCTATCAACACTGCTCTTCACCGACTCCTCCACATTTTCATTCCACTGCTTCCACCTCTACCTCATGTGCAGCTTGCGCTATGCACTCCATTTCCCTCCCACATTCCCATACCACCAATCCTAGTACACCCTCCTGCACTAACTGTATCACACAGCAACATCAATGTTGCCAACACGTTTCTTCAACCCCTTCCCATCCTTCTCATAACTCCACAAACGAACCTTCATCTACAAACAATACCAAACGAAAGAACTCCAAGAAACAGTGGCGTTCCAGTCAGAACAAACAACCTCCATCCCAGAATGTTTTTTCCACACAATCTACCCAAATACCTATTCCTCCCTACCCGTTTTATCATCCTTTTTTCCAGTATCCCCCACCTCCGTTCCCTCCTTCTGCCCCTGGGACCACACTAAACACACCTAAGAATTCAAAAAACGGCCAAAATTAGCGCGGGAGTCACCTCACCGCGCATTAACCACCCAATCTTCGCTCCTCCCTTCCTCTTCATCTCCCACAGCGACTAGCCAGGACTACCATACCCTTCCCTTGCAATTTAAAGGAAATTCTCCGTATATACAGGGCACGTACGCAAACAAAGAATTACTTTTCTGCCTCGATAGTGGTGCAGACGTAGGATTATTTCCATTTGAATTATTGGAACCGAATGCGCATACTTTCCATCTTCCGTCCCTTCTTCACGGTTTGTCAGACAAACCCGTCCAATTAAATCGCGCTACCATTCTCAAAATTAACTTTAATGGTCGTAATTACTCCATTCTTTTTCGGTTAGTTCCCTTCAAAAATTTCCCACCCCTTCTTTCATCACGTTTTTTGCAAGATCACCAATCAATTTTGGATTACTCACAAGGCACTTTGTCCTTGAAACATTTTGGAAAAATGCCACATACTGTAAAGGATAAAAACCCAGTTAGTATTAACATCTCGCATTTCTTTCAAAAACACTCCAAATCTCAGGTTGTATTTTTTGCGCGGCGCACTACCGTTATTCCCCCTCATTCTGTTAGATTCGTACCACTGGCTACTAATGGTTATTTCCCTGATGCACAGTTTCGCCTACATACACCGCTTTCTCGGAATTTAAGTAAATGTTATATGGCACATACTGTAGTTTCCACACAAAACCTTGTTCTCCCGTTAGCTAATCTCACAAACAAAAAGCAAACTATTCAGGCTCATAATCCGGTAGTTATAGGTTCTCTCTTTTCCCAACAAGACAATGACCACAATATCCTGACTGTTAGGCAAATATATTTTCCTACAGACGAAGATGCGGCACGCAACAAAGAAAAGCGTCTTAAAGAAATTGGTCATCTCATAGATCTTAGTAAATTTAAGCTGTCTCCAGACATGAATGAGGAACAACAAGCTCAAATGCGGGAATTACTCTCCGAATATGCCTTTTTATTTCAATGGGCAAGTGAACATTTTACCAAGATAGATTCTTTTGTGGCAACATTAGATTTAGAAGACAAAACTCCATTTCAGTGTAACTCTTTTGTCATTCCGCACAAATTACGTCCCAAAGCGAGAGAGTTAGTTATACAACTTTTGAACCAAGGGATTTTTGAAAAGTCGGATTCCCCCTATAAAAACAACATCCTATTTGTTTTAAAACCGAATTCTGAATCTCTTAGAGCCGTATTTGATTTGAGGGTTTTAAATGGGAAATGCCGGACTTTAGCTTCTCCATTAGAGGACATACAGGACGTTATAGATTCGCTTAGTGATTCTACCTTTTTTTCGAGTTTCGATCTCCATTCCTCTTTTCATCAGTTATCCCTTCATCCTGATGATCGCCCTGCAACAGCCTTTAGTTTAAAGGGCCTCTCTTTGCCCTTCAATCATATGCAACTCACTTCAATTCCACAGGGTTTCAAAAATTCATCTATTTTATTACAACAGGTACTGCAAACTATCTTTCGGGATTTATATACCAATAACATCACTTCGTTCGTAGATGACATGTATATTCATGCTGATTCTTTTGATCACATGATGACAGTTTTACGCGCATTTTTTCATACAGCTGCAAAACATTCTTTGCTGTTCAATATCAACAAATCAGTATTTGGCGCTAGACGGATTAAATGCTTAGGTCATATTGTGGAAAATCATACAGTCAAACCTGATCCCGAGAAAACCGCTGCCCTCGCCAATGCACCCAAACCAACCACCATCAAAGGGTTAAAAAGTTGGTTGGCTTCGGCTAACTACTTTAGGAAATTTTTCCATCACATTTCTCTCATATTAGCCCCACTTTATGAAGCTATTTCGAATGGAAATCGCAAATTGATATGGACACCTGAAAGAGACCGTGCCTTCGACCAGATGAAGCACCTCCTCACTTCCCCACCAGTGCTTGCTTTGTACTCAACAAAGAACACAGAACATATTTTAATGTGCGATTCCTCAGCCCTAGGCGTTGGCGCCGTATTGTTACAAAAAGACCTTAGCTCTAATGTCATTCAGCCCGTCTGTTATGTTTCTTCCAGGCATCCAAAAACTGTCAACCCACTCCCGATTTTTCATCAGGAATTATATGCAATTTTCTTTTCGCTTAAGAAATTAGAAAAATACCTTCTGGGAAAACATTTTACTTTGATCACTGATAACATTTCCCTTCTCGCTATTAGGAAAACTGTTATCCCAAACGCAAAAATTCTCCGGTGGATCACTTATATCAACACTTTCACTTTTACAATCAAACACGTAAAAAGTCAGTCTAACGCAGTCGCCGACCTACTTAGCCGTTTTCCTCTGGACGTCTCACCAGACGCCATTGCCTTAGAACAGGATGACACTCCCGATGCCGTCCTCTTTTCCAACACGACTGATACTGACCAGACCCACCCATCCTTGGAGGACACTCCTCCTACTGTTCTAACTACAATAGGTGACAACACTGACCTACCAAATCTCCAGCTTCAGGACCGTTTTTTGGCAAAATTATTACGACTCTAAATACCAAAAATGAATCAGACCCGGCCTTTCAACGTCTCACGAAACAGTACGTTCTTAAGAACAACATCTTGTACAGAAAAATGTATCGTGCCTCGCAAACCCGTTTGCTTGTCTGTATTCCGGACGCGCTAAAACCTGCTTTATTTCAGGAATACCACGGTGAACTTACTCATGTAGGCTTTAACAAACTTTACTGGATGATACGTTATAAATATTACGTACCACGCTTGAAATCTTGGTTAGCGAGTGAACTCAAATCTTGCAAACAGTGTGCAATTTTCAAACGCAATTATTTGCCCAACAACCCTAACATACAACGTTTTCCCCAAGCTCCCCTATTTTCGGTTTATAGCTTGGACTTAGCAGGGAAATTCATAGCCAGTGACCCAGAGAAATACCAATATTTCTATGCCGCAACCGAACATTGCACAGGCTTTACCATTACACAACCCATCACTACCCCAAATACTGACAATTTCATTTCCTTCATTACTAATCAAATAATCATTCCCTTTGGTGTTCCTTCCTGTATTTATACTGACCGTCAGTCAAGGCACACTTCCACTTTATCCCTGAGCTTTCTCAAATCACTCAACATTACAGTTAAGTATGGATTACCATATCAGCATTTCACACTAGGAAAAGTTGAACAACGTTTGGGCACATTGCAAACTAGTCTTAAATTTCTGTGCCAATCTAACCAAAAACTCTGGCCAAAATATTTGCCTCACGCCACTTCCGCACTTAACAAGACTCCATTAACATCTTTAGGTGTCTCATCTCATGAATTGTTATTTGGAGTACCTCCTCGCCTACCCATAGACAACTTGCTACATGTTGAGAAAGAACATCTAGAATTACAGGACCGCCTTTTGGCACTGAAAGACATGAGGGATTTAGTTGAATATAGGAAGCACCAAGCATTTCTTGACTTCAAGAAAAAAGTCGAATCAAGCAAACCGCCCACAGAGTTCCTACCGGACTCTCAAGTTATGATTTTGGACACATCTTCTCAGCCTGGTACTTGTAAACCACTGTCCAGAATTTATAAAGGACCTTATAGGCTCATATCAACTGTTTCTCCAAACGAAGTCCTCGTTGACATAGAGGGTAAACCCACCCTTATAGGAAAGACTCGTTTGAAACATTACGTACCACCAACAACACCTAATTCAGAGTTCGAAATGAAATATAAGCGTTTTTTGAAATCACCTAATTAAAGTTTAAGCTGGCAAAACTTCCGACTTTGTCTCTCGTTCTGCCATGACTCATATTTCAAAAGGAACTTTATTTTCAAATTCCCTGTTAGGTAGGCAACACACTTCACACAAATCTTTCTCCCGTGCAATCATTTTCGGCCATACAATGCATTCATATCTCACCTCCCAAATCCTGATTTCATATTGAGGCATTGGTTCACTGCCCGACATACCACCTTAACCTCTTATCCCTTTTCCCCTTCCTTCCCTTCACGTACGTAACACGCCACTTAAACAATAGCGACACTGAATGTTCTCAACACACCTTTTCCTAAGCATGCAAGGAAAAGTACTTGTTTATATTCACGTATTTCCTTCCTGTATCTTAATCTTGAACAGCTGGTTCTGTTCAAAAACTTGAGCGCTCTAAGGATACATGAACGAAATCTGTTGAATACTTCATACAACTCACGCTCAATAGACATTGTTTATATCAGAATAGACACACCCACCCTTTACCATTTTCATAGCATCTTAATACAAAGCGACTAAAATCCGTTTCTTTCGATTCAAATATACGGTTACGTCGTGATCCACCCCCACGAAATACTACTCCGCCACTATATCCTTTCCTTTCCTACGACCCCTTTGCCTTCGATACATCTGATCACTCACTAATTCAGCGTAACATACTGTTTATCTTTAAACTTAGGTGTTTACTTTATTTCCACAACAACAACAACAAAATAAATAAATAAAAATAAAAAGAGAATTTCTAGGTAATACGTACCAAATTTCTTCTTCCGGACGGTCATAATAACATCCTGTTTATGTCCTACTCACATACACATTAAACTTTCACCCTTGAACCTTCCTTCTACTCGCACAAAATTACGGTACAAATCACCAAGACAACACTTTCGCACAGGTCATTTACCCTGAATTCTCTATGATGCAGTATGACCTACTTATGCCAGTGGACAAAACCGCCTCTCCATACCGTTACTCTTCTACCAAAATATTTTGTTTCTGTTGAGGACCACAACAAAAGAACTACACCAGATTATAGGGACTACCATAATAATAATAATAATAATAATAATAATAATAATAATAATAATAATAATAATAATAATAATAATAATAATAATAATAATAATAATAATTCACTCCTTTCATCCCTTTTCCTCCTTGCAGTTTATTGTGTTGTCCCTCGTTCCACAAATTCCTGCCTTCGACTCCCGATTAGCTCCAATACTTGCAATAATTATTGCCTCCTACAAACATCTTGCACTATTTTCTGTCTGTCGCCGATTACATTTTTTTTCTCACCCGTGACCTTTGTCAACAGTAATTTTGTGGTGCATACATGGTATCAGACATGTCTTCTCATTATTTTTCTTTTCACCTTTCATTCCATTTTTTTCTTCTTTTCATATACTGAAATTTGAATATAAGAAGCCTTGCCTACAAACCTAACAGAGAAACTCGTACACAGGCGTACTTTCATTTTTTTGATCCACGTCCTTTTTTGAGTTCCTTTCATTCACGTCCTATTTCCTGGACCCGTGCTCCACCCGCCCTGGGACAGCCATTTCCAGAACCCAGAGGGATGCAGCCAGCAATGTCTCCAGAGATTTCCTGTTCCTGAGAGATGCAAACAGCCCTGTTCCTGAGAAATGCAGCCAGCAATGTCTGCAGAGATTTCCTGTTCCTGAGAGATGCAAACAGCCTTGTTCCTGAGAAATGCAGCCAGCAATGTCTCCAGAGATTTCCTGTTCCTGAGAGATACAAACAGCCCTGTTCCTGAGAAATGCAGCCAGCAATGTCTCCAGAGATTTCCTGTTCCTGAGAGATGCAAACAGCCCTGTTCCTGAGAAATGCAGCCAGCATGCCTCCAGAGAATTCCTGTTCCTGAGAGATGCAAACAGTCTTGTTCTTGAGAAATGCAGCCAGCAATGTCTCCAGAGATTTCCTGTTCCTGAGAGATCCAAACAGCCCTGTCTCCAGAGACTTCTAGCTTCAGAGCGACGCAGCCAGCCCTGCTCCTAGTGCTCCGGTACGATATGCAACCAGCACTTCTCCACGGCATTCCAGTTTGCAGCCTTCTGCATTTTCACATGGACCTTCTTCGCATGTCAGTGTTTTTTTCATCCCATGTGTTCACACCCTTTAGTGTATTATTTTGAGGTTTAAAAGTCACTAGTTCATAAGAACAGATGACAGACATTTTTTTGAGCCGAGGATTAAGACATTCCTCATTTTGAGGTTTAAAAATAATAATATAGAAGTACACAGTTAACGGATCAACTCTAAGTTTCTAGAACAATATAGCAGAGTGAAAACATTTTTAAATAGAACTAACAGCACGTTTGTAGGTAACGCGGACGAATTTAGAAAAGTGAAAACAAAAACAATTCCAGTTCCGTGAAATGAAAGTATTATAAAAACCGTAGACAATTCAGTCTAGGGGTGCAGAAGAATCTATCAACCTCCTAGTTACCACTCTTGCTTCGTAGAAAAGTGACATTGGGAAGGAGTAGTTCTGTTACTGATGGCAAAGGACGTAAAGGCATTGTAAGTACGCTCGCATAGAGCTCTGTTAGTGACTCTGGTGAAAAATACACATAGACAGTCCTGACATGTAAGACGAGAATGTGAACCCTTCAATTATCTTGTAAATATCATTCATTTAATAAGCTCTTTTGGTAATGGTTTATCTTATATGCACTTTGTTATATATTGTTGTAATAAATTAGTTTTCTTCATGTAAAGCCTATAAAAGTGAATTTCTAATTCTATACTACCTGCCCTATGGCATTCAATCAATTATATTTTTTTAAAGATTTGTTAATATCTACCCCTGCCCATCCCTTACGTTGCATCGTAAACGTGAAATGGCAATAACATCCCAGGCCCGAACCTAATCTATGTTGAAAGTTTGATCGAGATCTCTCGAGTAGTTCAAGAGTTACTAAGTTTTATTCATTTCCATATATTTTCCCTCCTGCTCTCCTCCTTCCCTAAAATCTACCGTCAAAGCAAAATGATAATAATAATAATAAAAAAACTACTACAGGGTGCAATTCTCAGATATGCTCTCAATAGAGTTTTCAGATATACGCTGATGTCAAGGAGGGTCCAAAGTAGGCAGAATACTCGTATAAGCCTTAACAATAACGGACATCCACTGCTTCGGAGGGAAGTCGGAAGTGTTAAGAACCGGCAGCTCCATGTTTTTTGTGTTTAATGTGTGATTCGAGGGATTTCCTCACTATATATTTCACGTTCTCTTCACTTATAAGCGTGAAAGAAAACATTACAACGTGCGTTTTCCCGATACGAGAAACCGTGTTGCTGACGATCCTTAACACTTTCGACATCGCGCTAAAGGTTTCTGTGTTCACTGCTATCAGGGCTTATCTTTGCCTACGTTGGACCAATCATAAAGTCAGTCAAATCTCAAAATTCGGTTGATTGAATGTCTGGGAATTTTGCCCTGTATGGAATAATTTGTACACCCACTGAAAATTAATGAAAGATGCATTTCTGGACTGCGTATGTGTGACTTCTTTTACCTGATAAGGACCACCATCCACAATTTCTGGAATTCGAAAGAGGACATATTGAAGTTTTGCTTTTTCGCGATTTTGGACAGCCCTAGCTCTGAAACTATGCACTTTTCCCCACAGGTCCATATGAACTTTTTCTCTTATTTTGATGTAAGGAATCACCTCTTAGTGTTTGTCGGTATAGTTCATTAACACCCTGTATAAAACTCTAGTACTACAAGTAATGTCTGTTCCTTAGTCGAAAAGAAAAAAATGTAAATATTACATGTAATGGCTGTTTCTTCGGCGAGAAAAAACAAAACACACTTGACCACTGGCGTCTCTGGCATGTAAAATTTGGGGAGGACATCAAGGAAAGTGATTTAAATGGTACTACCAAGCCCAACCTGTTTATTATCTTCGATTCCATTTGTTAGCTTTCTGATTACCTTCACGGACCCCTGAGGTATATCAAGTCTGTTATAATCCTTTCATAGCCAGAATATTATATTCCAAATAGTGTAATTATTATTTATATGTTATTCTGTCGTTAGAAAATAAATTAGAATAAAATATTGAATATTTTGTACTTCAAAATATTGAGGTGGACGCGTCCCCCTCAACCCCCGCCAAAGACACCCATGCACTTGACGAAGACTCGAACATGGATCAACTGATTGGTAGATTAGAACGTAATCTACTACGCCACATACTCAGGTTTTTTTTTTTTTTTTTTTTTTTTTGCTATACACTTTAAATATCCAGTTTGTGATTTTTGTTTCTGTTGCCTTACCATATAACAGTTTCTCTGCTTTCCCTGCTTCTCACACTATTCGTGTTATTTGTTGTGTAAATTGCATCTGCAAACGTAATATATTTTGTTAATTTACCAGCATCCACACCTTTTAAAAGTTTTAATGGTCAATTATATTAACTGAACCGATTTTCTCGTATTTTCCATCGCGTCAAGAAGCAACAGATACTATCCTGCGGAGAACATGCATTTTCTTATGTGACAGGCAATACCTATCCCACCCTGAGTGCCATTACTTTTTTCTACACCTTTTCCCTTGGTTCGGATCAACTTCGTGTCCCTTCGTGTGCTACGAAGAAAACCGAAGGGTCGCGGCCGACAGTTTCTCTTCAAGCTATCGAGTAAGAGTGATTGAACTATATAATTGTATTTTATTTATTAATTTACTAAACACATTTTCGATATAGCAAAAATACCATTATTTTTATAAAATGTTTATTATTTTCATGAAGCAGAGATAATTTTCTACTTGGCTTTAGAACTATCCCTACTAATTTTTAATCGACATCTAATAGTTTACGTTCATTTTTCTGCCTATTACCTGCATATTACTTGCAGAAACTATGCGGAGTAAATTTTTTTTTTTTTTTTTTTTTTTTTTTTTTTTTTTTGTAGTTACTGTTTTATGAAAGCTTAGCCATATGTTAATTAAAATTCCACTATTTGTAAGTTTCTCATTTCGGTTATGAAAATGATTATAAATGAAGCTTCCGCTTTTTATAAAATTCTTGACAGTTTTAATGTTTTTAAAGACATAATTCTAAATTATTTGGAAATATTCAAATAAACTAGAATGAAGAGAATAATACTAACGAGCATTATTAGAACAAAACATTGTTCTTTAAGGAATTCACAGAAACAAGCTTTCCTTAAAAAAAAAGTTACTATAGGGTATGGGATTCGAAGTGATGATCGTGGAAAAATAAAGTATATAAAGAAGAAGCTTTAACCGACTACTCTACGAAGGCACGGTAAAAGCTGCTCCTTGGAAGACGCATGTAACGAAACCACTAACACAAAATGCCTGATCGCTTCGCACATTTTGTAGCTTATTTCTATTTAGTCGTTTGTTTAAATGTAAAATGCTTAATAGCAATGATTGTTAGAGCTGTGCCACATGTATAGTAACTAACCTTATGACAGATTTACGTTGTATTTCTAACAAAGCATAAAATTCCCTCCCTCTTTGTAAATTTCGCTGCGCGTTTGCCACGTTTACGAAAATGGAACTTAGAATTTTTCGATGAAAGTTTCGGAGATTTCTTTTTTTAATTATAACTTGCTTATTTCTTAATTTTTTATTGAAATATTTTTTGGAAATATGTGTTTTGTTTTTCTGCTTATTTCAAAGAAGAAATGTGACATTTCCTATCACAAGAAAGAGAGTTATTTCTATTTATGTAATTTCTAAAGACATGCGACAACAATTTTGGACACAAGTGTACGTAACATGCAAATCAGTGTGGAATTCATTAAGGGGAGGAGAGAAATCTCACTAACAATTTAGGCACTCTTCTTTTGGTGGGGGGGGGGAGGAATGATAAATGTGGGAGATATTTTGCAAAAGCGCTTGTAGGGATAGTCGCCCCTGGCCCAGGAGGTGCGGGCTGCAATTCTATAGTTGCCAAGAGCTAGCCAAGAGTCTTCTCCAACTAAAAAATCAGTAAACAAAACATTGGTTACTACTGTGTTTCTTAAGCTTTATTTGAAAGAACCGTCTGCTAAAAACAACTGCCAAATAATCAGACATAAAGCATAGCTAATATTCAAAAATGTCCGAAACATGTGATATTTGTGAAACATAAAAGAGAGTGAGAGAGAGAGAGAGAGAGAGAGAGAGAGAGAGAGAGAATTAGACCTGCACATAATAATGTCCCTCGGTTATAAATTTAAACAAAGGAATCCTTTACATTAGGTTTCACAGACGAGTGAGCCGGTGGGTGTAGCCGAGCGGTCTGAGGCGTTAGGCTGATGGTCGTAAGGTAAAGCCCATTGGGGGTTCGAGCCCCCCTGTAGTAGTTAGGGTGGAATTTTAACTGTCCTCGATGTTTGTGCGTTCGTGTCCCTGTCGAGTCTAGTAGTCCTGAGAAGTGGTTAAAGTGGAAAAAAAGTCAGGAAGTTTAAAAAAAAAAAGTGGTTAGTGTATTAGTCTTCTACGTATAGGGTCCCCGGTTCGAGTCCACACAAAGCGCATTGTTTTTTTAGCAACATTTATTCTATGCATTCCACAAGTTCTGTTGAGACTTATATGTAGTCTCAGTTAGTTTAAGCCGAATTTATTTAAAAATATGAGACTTCTTATAACATGTTTTTGTTTTACTTGCAATATTGCAAATTTGATTTGAAATCTTACAACGTTAATTCCAGTCATTGTCCTACGTCAGCTTATGATGAAATTTTGCACAGCAACGACAGTCGGGTGGCACTACAATATTCCATGCTTACTGTGATACGTTTAAATATAGTGTGGAAAGGTTACAAAGAAAAAACGTTTGGTAACTCGCACGATACAGCATAGACCCCTGGAGGAATTTCATACAAATTTAGGATACGTCTATATTATCAACGGAAAAATTTACTATTTGGGTAAGACACTAAGAGCATCTCTGGGAGCAGAGGATAAACAGGCGAAGGTTTCGGGTATGTGTGGACACAAACTTTGTAAAAATATTTATAAGAATTGAGGTGTTTTTTTTTTTTTTTTTTTTTTTTTTTTGCACTTTGTGTCCTGAGAATAGTTCTAACAAGGGGAAAGCATAACTAACTAACTAACTAACTCTATGCCTATGGAACCCGGAGGTTCAATGCAGCGGTCACAAAAGCTCTCCACTGACTTCTATCCCTAGCTAACTGCATCCAATTTCTACTTTGTATTCCAATCTCTGTGAGATCCATCTTAACATTGTCCTCCCATCTGCGCATAGGTCTTCCTAATGGTCGTTTTCCGATTGGTCTTCCAGTCAAGACTTTGAAAGCGTTTCTACTTTCTTCCATTCTAGCAACATGACCTACCCACCTAAACCTCCTAGACTTGACGACCCTAACAAAGTTGGGTAAACCATATAAATTATGTAGATCCTTGTTATGAAGTTTTCGCCATTCCCCATTCTCGTTCTTCTTGGGTCCGAATATTCGTCTCAGGATCTTGTTCTCAAATACTTTCAGTCTATGTTCTTCCCTCAGATTAAGCAACCATGTTTCGCAATCAAACAGAACAACAAGCATGATTATTTTAAGCTTCAAATTCCTCGACAGAATTCGCGACAACAAGACATTTTGAACCGAATAGTAACACAAATTCCCCGCTTTTAGTCGACATTTAAAATCTACGTGAATATGATTTTCCTCTGTTGCTATTGATTCTAGATATTTGAAACTATCCACTTTATCAAAAGTATTATTTAATATTTTAACGCATCCATAATTTGCCGTATTACGGTTTCGAAGCACTTCCATGTATTTAGTTTTCTCTGCGTTTACTTCTAAACCCATGTCCCTGCAAGCGTTTAATAAGATCTCTGCATTTCTTTCTATTGTTCTCCTATCATCCCCTATTAAATTTACATCATCAGCATATGCCATAACCTGGTGAATACCGTTCAACTCTAGGCCCTGGTCGCTATCTTTGATTTTCCTTATAGCGTATTCCAGAACAAAATTGAATAATAATGGCGACACCCCATCTCTTTGTTTCAGGCCATTTTCGACGTGAAAGCTTTCCTAGGACAAACTTTTCCTACCCGGACTTTACTTTGGGATTCATTTAAACATATCTTAATTAATCTAATTAGCTTTCTCGGTATTCCAAGTTCTGTAAGAACGTTGTATAATGTTTCTCTCCTAAGCGAGTCGTACGCCTTTCAAAAATCAAAAAGTCATATTCCCACTTTTTTTCGAGTATTTGACGAATGGTAAAAATTTGCTCGATAGTTGATCGATTTCGTCTAAATCCTCACTGATAATCTCAATTTCATCTGCGTATGGGGTCAATCTTGCTAATAGAATATTTGAAAGGATTTTATAGGATGTTGACAGAAGAGAAATGCCTCAATAATAATTACAGTCAGTTTTGTCGCCTTTCTTACGAATTGGAACAATGGTTGATTCCTACCACTCTTGTGGCAATTCTTCCTTGTTCCATATAAGGAGAATTAGTTTTTGTATTATAACAAGATGGATTGGCGTGAGTTTTTAAACCAACCCTCGTATTATTCCAACATCAATTCTTGGAAATGAAATGCGACTAATCAACAGTTGGAGAAGAACAATGCTCAGGAATTTCTCACCCAAAAGGTACCTCACATTTCCAGACAGCTCTACTTCTTCCCGTCAGTCCATATAAGGTCGAGTAATTTTGTTACTCTCGAGAGAAACGCCCATGCACAAGTCCTCATGACGATGACAGAGTTCTACATGACAATGTGAAGTCTATCAATAATCGTCGATTGTACAACTTATTCGAACAATCACTGTTTTTAGTGTGATTTCTATGAACTTATGAACTATTCGTTATATATTATTAGCAATATAATAACGCAAAAACTTAATGTTCTCTACGAACTATATTTTAGTTTGTCAGTGTATTCTAGCGCCGCTGACTGGCAACTATGCGACGCAGGTGAAGGTCCGGAGAGAGGACTCTCATTCTCTTTTTCTCAACATGTGAAGTTGCAAGTGTATATACTCTCAAAATGGAGAGTATAAGTCTTTCAAAATGTAAAGTTGGAATATATCATAATGTCAAGCTAGTACAACATACTATAGGTTACATTTTCAAATATTCAGCTGCATCAAGTATAAGTGCAACCAACAGGAAGAATGTAATGAATTCACACTACGTAAATCCTGATAGTCTACTATTCAAATAATAATTTTCACGCCGCCTAATAAACAAATATGTTTTGTGAACTTTATACAGCGATCGAAGTAAAGTTTCTGCAGTGGACTGCATAGCCACTAACCGATTCAGCATCTTCGTTCGGTCGAAGCTTCGCGTATTATTTCGTCTACGTGCCGACTCGTTTATCGCAGTTTTTGGGCCATCTTTTTCGTCTAAGTGAAATATTGTGTTTTGTGTTGTCATACGCTTGTAATGTTTTATATTCAGTGAAGTTTCGAGTTAAATATAAATATTTCGTAAATATCTCTTTTTTAATATGCAGTGAAAATAATTTCAAAGTGTGTGATCCATATTGTCTCTTTCTCAACAAATGGAGTATATTACCTTTTAATAGTGTACATGGTTTAGAGTAGAACCAAACAGGTAAGGTACTTCTAAATAGTGGAGAACAAACATTACTTTCGCCTCCCACTACTCATCTGGTGTTAATCACGCATGGCTGTCCTACCTTGCACTTTTTTACAGGTATTGATCAGTGTAACTTGGATCTGACGCAACAGCGACGGTGGGTATACGGCTCATGCCTCTGATATATTTAACGCCCGAATCCTAGGACCGTGGGAGTGAGACTATTTGTTTACTTGCCAGTTCCTTATTGGATCTCTTAGTCTTTTACAAATGAATGATGTTAAGGAAGACTCCAAAAGAGATCCAAGGTTCGAATCCCAATATTATTATATCTGGCTTTCGTTACGGGAACCAACTCCTCTTATAAAACAGGAACAAACGGTAGTCAAACGAAACTCCTATTATAGTATCTTGTTCCACAATTTTTCGCCTCCAGCTAAAATTAACTCATCCGAAATTTCATCTACACCCGGAGTTTTGTGTTTCGTTAATTTCTTTATAGTGGTTTCTACTTCTATTCGGTTGGGTTCTGGAATATACGGTTCTGCGGTATGTATCTCCTTTTCTCCACGCACACTAGTTTTTGGTTGCACGTTAAGCAAATCGTCAAATAGATATTTCCATCTATTTAAGATGCTATCCGTATCAATGAGAACTGAACCGCCAGATTTCTTTAATATATAAGCACGAGGTTAATCGCCTCTCTTAAATTCGCTGATCCCCTTTTACATGTCCCGGGTGGTTTTATTTTTGCTATTATATTCAAGCTGCTTAATTTTAGCTTTTAAAAAATCGCGTTTCTTTGTTCTGAAAGTTTTGGAAGTTTCCCACCTGGTATCTGCGAAATTTTGTCTAATTATTTCATTCGGATTTTGTAGCCAGCGTAATTTTGCCTGTTTTCTCTTCTCTGTTAGTTTAATGCATCCTTGGTCAAACTATGGTTTGTTCCTACGTATTTGCGCGTGTCCCAATTTTTCTTTTGCTGAAATTTTAATGCTATCTCTAATTTCAATCCACGTATCCTCAACACTAGAGCACTCCGAATCTTCTAAAGCCGAGAATCTATTCGAAACTTCAATCTGATGTTCTCTTACCTTCCTCTCTTCTAATTTCTTTAAATTGAATCTCTCCGTTTTCGGACAATGATTATTACCTTTATTCAACGCTAATCTCTCTCGTATTATCGCTGCTACCAGGTAGTGATCAGTGTCACAATCAGCCCCTCTAAACGACCGGACATCAATTATGTTAGATTGCCTTCTTCTATCTACTAAAATGTGAGTAGATGTGTGGCTATAAGTCGTCAATAATAGAACCGTAAGTGGTCCATTACAGCTGTTACTTGACTACTTTTATGTCTGTGGGGCTGCCCTTTCCGTGGGGGGATTATTAATTACCCTGATCGTTAGGTGGTCACACGACTTCCTGGAAAAGTTGACTGTTAGGAGGGATGAAGTAGTTTGTAGAAAAAGTTCAATGACTTTTTATTCTTTCGTTTCTATAGGAAACTCGGGATATGTGTTGGATCACATGCTAAAGCATACTTTATAGAACAGCTATGCTGTGATCATATTAATTTAATTGGTTCGTTTTATTAAAGAAAACTCAGCACATGTGTTGGTCCGTATCTTTTAACCCCTCGTAAAGATTGTTGTTAAATTTGATTGTGATCATATTATTTTCTTTTATTCTTTCGTTTCTATAGGAAACTCGGGATGTATGTTGGATCATATGCTAAAACATGCTCTGTAGAACAGCTATGCTGTGATCATATTAAAGATGGGAGGGAATAAACTTTATTCATGAGGGACTTCTTCATTCGGTGGATCGTATCTTTTATTCTCTTGTATTATTTTGTAATTGGATCGTTTCCACTGGCAACTCGATGACCAATCTTTGATTGTGATGTAATAAAATTAAAAAGCTCGTATACGGAGTACATATACAGAGCGTGGTTTTCGTATGTCTTTCGCTGGTTAACTCAAGACATGAACTGAACTCTTCGCGTGCTTTTTGGAAACTGGTTGGCCAAGAGTAGAACATGGCGTTGTCGGGTAATGACCTCGCAGGTACATGTTAAAACATGAAGACAAATACAAAAGAAAACCGACCCCCTGTCGGGTAGACATCACAGAGTGCCGACAGAGTAATAGAAAAACAAGTTGGTGCCGTGGTAGGTGAACACAAGACATTGTCGGCGGAGAATACAAAGATTAGGATTGCGGTAATTAAACATGTTGAATCATGCCCCTGTGCTAATTGGTAATAAAAAAGAAGCTGGGCGCCGCTCTAGGTGAACAAAATACATTGTCGGTGGAGAATACAAAGAGGATTATCGTTGCGGTAGATAAACATCACAGAGTTCCGGAAGTGTATTAAAACAAGTTTAATTGCATGGGAGATGAAAATAAAACAATGTCACCAAAGAATACAAAAGAGGTTTGACAGCACGAATGGTGGAACATGAAGCGACACTGAACGGGAATACAAAAGAACTTTATATCCTGTTGAAACATGAAGTGGTACTGAATGCGAATACAATAGAAGATTGTCACATTGATATGATACCGAATGCAAATACAAAAGAAGTTTTGCAGTATGAACTGTCTTGATCCTTTTCTTTGTACGTAGATGACAACTGATTGATTAGTAATGGATATGAATAACATTGAAGGAATACCGTTGTAAGATGTGAATATCATGGCACAATGTAAATATCATTGATGATGCTATTTCAAAAGAACGTTTGATCAAATGAATGATATATGAGAACATAAATGAAATGTAAGTGTATGTTTTCCAAGCCCCTTATACGTATGAAAATTAAATAGAGAATTGGAAAAGTACATGTAAAAATATTTTAAATGATTTAGGGGGGAGTGTTTTAAAGTATCACGTGATATGACGTCGTAGGTAAAGTTTTCTATATATATGGGGTATGATGAGAAGACTGGCATAGTATCATCATGGAATCGTTTGACAGTTTAGTACAGCGAGAAATCGAGCTTTGCAACGAAGTAGACTGGGATTCTTCATTTGAGTATGTTGAATCTCCCAAGAAAAGTTTAAATCCGATAGAGAATCTTCGGACTTGTTTATTGATGAGGAACATTGCTATTTTTCTCCGGCCTCCGCAGATGTTATTTATAGAGGAAGAAATGATTGATTTGAGACAAGACCCAATACTAATTCCAACTTCGTCTGCTGGATCAAGAACACCTTCACCAGTACCAGCAGCAGGAACATCGGAACAAAAGTTTCAAGTTTCATCGATAAAGTGGAGAATTGCTGAAGAAAGACCAACATCTCCTGATTTATTTAATGAGGAAGAGGAGGAAGAAATTTGTAAATTATTCAATGAGATAGATGATTGTAAACACGACACACCATCACCAAGTGTTTCACCGATGGATTTTCCAACTTCACCCAAAAAAACCACTGGATTTGCATGTGCAAACGAAACAGTGCCAATGCCAGTACAGTAGTGACTTTGTGACTGAAACATTTGTTAAAGACAGTATTTTAAAGTGGGAACCGAATACAGTTTTACTTTTGTGAGGGGTGTACCCTAAATTATTTCAATTAGTTTGGCCATAGGTCTCTCCTTGTGAACATATTAACACTTTAAGCAGAAGCGTGGAAAATTATGGCCAGCAAAAATGTGAGAGAAAAGGTGTATGTAAATTATGTGAAATCACATTTTAGTAGCAAAAGAAATGAACATTTGTTTAATGAAAAATATAACTTATTAAAAAAATCCAAACTATATTGAACTATTAATGGATATTTTACTTGAAAAAGACAAACGCTGCAAAGTGTTTTTTTTGTATATATGTATATAATATTATCTGTATATATTTTTCTCCATAATTGTGTGTGTGTGTAATTGTGTTTGTACATATATGTATATATTGTAAAATCCTATGTGATGTCGTAAACAAGCAATTCCACGCATCAATGTTTACAAACACCAACACATGATTCGGCAAGAGGATCTCCCACCAGAAGGACCTATAATCACATGCAGACGACGGCTTCTGCCCCTCCCACGGAGGAGAAGACGACATCGGAGCAGCAGCGCCACCGCCACCCAAAGGACCCTATAAAATGGATGGACGAAGGCAACTCGACACCAGTTTTCTGGTGACCCTCCTTTAATCTGCTACAGGACTCTTGTAGTAACCTAACCCCAGGCCTCTATTCTGCTACGGTGCTACGGGACTGGCTTAGCCTGCTATGGGGCTCTGTCTGGGAATCCTAACCTCAGCCGCTTAGCCTGCTACGGGGCTCTGTTGGCCACTTAACCCGCCTCTGCTTGCTACGGAGCATTGGTTCCTTAATTCCACTCCTCTTAGCCTGCTGCGGGGCTCTGATGGAGATCCTGTCTGCGACCTTACGGTCTAAGAGCACCTATAACTCACCTTGATTCTAGAGAGATCAATTTGTATAGTGTTTTGTGAAAATACTTTTATAGAGGAACTTTTTATAATAAAAACTGGTAGTGAGAGTCGATTCCGGACGCTCTTTTTATTAACTGCTCTACCCAAAGATCCTATATGAGACAAAATTTTACATGGTAGAGGCTTTGACCGACTCAGTATCAATCTGAATACTCCCCCTACCGGACAGTATTCTTATTAACTTCAAAGTGAACTATATTTTTAAGGTATGTGATTTTCTTAAGTGTACAATTAGTGAATCAGACTTGACTTTATTTTAGTGCATGCCTCAACTAGAACTGGAAAGAACACTTTCCCGGAGGACAATACAAATATGGAGCAGAATTCGCGCCCTTCTTTAATGTACCACACCTCACTAAGTATTCGGGGCACGTTACGGAGGGTCCTGATAGATTTTTTTACCTTTTCGAACATCTTGCATTGTTGCATTCGTGGAATGAACAGAAAAAGAAAGAACTATTACCTATGTACTTACAAGACGTAGCACTTGACTTAATCCTACAGTCAAAGGCCCAGAATCAGTTAGACGCGTTTAATTATGAACAATTAAAAAATAATTTAGTTGAACTCAGTAGACCAAGATTACTGGCATATCGGGCGGAATTTGAAATTTTTCAAGTCCAATATGGTGAAAACGAGCCTATAGATGCATATTTTCTTAGAAAATTAAGGGTCATTAGACAGGTTCTGCCTCAGGCCACCGAGGAGCACAAAATAAATTATTTATCCTTAGGTTTAAAGAAAACTTTTTTGCAAAAGATAGCGTTAGAAACATTTACAAATGTTCACGCCTTACGAACGCATTTGCATAATCTCGAGAAAGCAAATTACCTAATGAAGAAACGTGATTAAGTGGAGTTACAACAGGCATTTTATTCATTCTGCGATCACCAGTCAGCAATCTACACTCATCAGCAATCGCTGGCGCTTCCTTCCCTGTGCATCAACAACTGACCTATACATTACGTAACCCAACACCTAGTTGGAATCAGTACCAACAACCGACCCCAGTTTTTCCTACTCCTTCAGCATCACAGCTACAGGGTGCATCACAAAATCAGATAACTCCGACCCTTCCCCCAAAGTTGCTAATCCGAATCCCCTCCCGAACCCCCCGCGCCCTACACATCTAGTAATTCCAGTGCAAATAGTTCATTAGATTTCACTAAATTAGCAAATCAAATGGCTGAACTATCTCTTCTTGTAGCTCAAAATGCTATAAAGAACCCACAATGTAGGAGAGGTGGCCGTAACAATTATAGGTCGAAAAATACAAATAATGGAAATCAAAATCGGCAGAGAAATGGAAATAAGAACAGTTCTAAAAATAGTAATAAAATAATAATAGTAATCCTAGACCGGAAACTGTTACAGTATGCGGTACATGCTATAAAAAGGTCATTCTTCCAGTACATGCTATAAAAAAAATCAGCAGGGAAGAGCCTAGGAGGGCCCCAGGACAAACACTCTCAAGAACGTGTTCTGAGGGTCGAGAAAAAGGAAAGAAGTGAACAACAAAAATTCGCAAATTCATCACTTTATGCAGTGGCTCCGTTATCAGATAGAAGAGAGAACATTAAAATGTTAAACCAGGAACATGAATTATTAATTAATGTAAAAATTAATCAAGAAAATATCCTGTAATCATAGACATTGGCAGTTCATTGAGTCTTTGGCTTAAAAATTGCCTTCCACCAAGTACAAAATTGATACCTTTTAGCACTAATCTACGAAGAATTGAGAATTCTGTCGTAAATTTACGCCATATAGCTTTGATTAAGTTCAGAATTGGCTCAACAACATTTTATCATTATTTCATAATTTTAGAGCATGGAGATGTTTTGCCGTTATTCGGTGAAGACATTATAAATTGATTACAGACCAAAATTGACTTAAAGAATAACATGTTGTCGGTATACAAGAAACCACGGCCTCCGAAGTATCCAATTGAAATTGATACCCAGGAAAAATTATCTGGTAACGCTATGCATACAATAAAACAGCACAAGTCGGCTGGTGTTTTTACAACTCGAAAGGTTACCATACCAGCCAGGTCAGATTTCCTTTTACCAATTATTGTCAAGAATCGGCAAAAGAATAATGAATATTTTTCATCTCTCCATTAGAAAATTTGCTGGATAAATACGGACTACAAACGTTGCCTACTAAAGTACCTAAGAATTATTTGACTTTATTGATATCAAATCCTACTAGTAGGCCGGTAACGTTAGTAAAGAGCACATTAATTGCTTATGTTGAAGAAAATGTTCAAGAAGTAGATATTCAGGGTGATTACCAAAAAGATGAACAAAATGGCAAAACATTTTATCCAATGGAACAAGAAATTCAGAGTAGGCTAGAAGAGACCAAGTCACTATTTGATGTTAAGTTATTTGACATCAATCCAAATTTAACGAGTAAGCAGAAAAAAGCTGTAGATGATCTACTTTTTAGATACAGGGATGTCTTTTCTTATACACCAACTGACATATACTACTTTCGTGGCTATGTGCATAAAATAAGGATAGATAAAGGAGCCTCTTTTCATCAGACATCACCTCCCATTCCATTGGCAGTAAGACCACAAATTGATTTACAAATTAAACAACTTGTACACGCCAATATTATTAAAGAGACTAGAGACAGTTCCTTTTACTCGCCACTACTCATAGTGAAGAAGCGAAATACTTCAGAGTTCCACTTAGTTCTGAATCTACAGGCTTGTAATAAATTCACACACTATCTAAGCATTTCGTTCTAGTGTACAGAAGACATTTTACATGTACTTCGAGGCAAATCTTGTATTTCAACAATCGACATAAAAACCAGTTATATCCAGTTATTATTGCATCCCAAAAGTCAAAACCACACGACTTTTGAGCTCAATCATACTAGGAAGGCCTATAAGTTTCAACGCTGCGTAATGGGATATACTTCGTCAGCCGCTGCCCTAAGTATAGTTGTATAGATGCTTTTAGAGGGTTTACCACCGCGCGTAACAGCCTTTGCGGATGACCTAAACCCAGGCCTCTAGTCTGCTACGGGACTACGCCTATCCTATCTGCTGGCTTAGCCTGCTACGGGAATCCTAACCTCAGCCACTTAGCCTGCTACGGGGCTCTGTTGGCCACTTAACCCGCCTCTGCCTGCTACGGAGCATTGGTTCCTTAATTCCACTCCTCTTAGCCTGCTGCGGGGCTCTGTTGGAGATCCTGTCTGCAACCTTACGGTCAAAGACCACCTATAACTCACCTTGGTTCTAGAGAGATCAATTTGTATAGTGTTTTGTGAAAATACTTTTTTAGAGCAACTTTTTATAATAAAAACTGGATGTGAGAGTCGATTCCGGACGCTCTTTTTATTAACTGCTCTACTCAAAAACCATATATGAGACAAAATTTTACAATATTATTTTTTATACTTGCGTTTGTATCCTTGTATATATCTTTATATTCAAATAAATACGTATAGAAATAGCATTTCTTGATTTTTATTTAACAAAAAACTTTCCTAAATAAAAGGTATCATTGGAGAGACTTATTTATGTATTCTACCGTTTAGTTTTGGAAACTTGTTTAAAAGTTGATATTGGATGAGTGTTTTCTATTTTTCTTGATTTTTTACTATTACCTTGAAGTATTTAAGGTTTGATGAGTATTTTACGTTCAATTATTTATAAGTTCGCAATTTTCGAAACATGGTTCCTCAAAGTTTGTGTAACAAACGTACCATTGAATAAGAAGAGTTCATGTAACGAACGAATTCTTGCAACAATTATTTGATAGATCACATTCTATGAGTATTGTGTTAAGAAAAGTAAGCAGAGTTTCTGCAAGAATATTTAATATATTCACAATCGACGATTGTTGAAAGCTTCTATAGGAACTTTTTTCATACGATCACACAATTTAATATTTTCCGAACATTTTACAAGGAGTATGCTCTGACATACGAACTACTACATAATCCGAGCTTCCGATGGAAGCGAACCAAAAATAATTACGAGATTCTAAAAGATAGGAAAAAAATAAGAAAGGAATTTTTGTAAGTACGCAAATGAAATTTGCTCTCAGAAATTTATGTAGTAATTATTTAACAGTACAACAAACGAACGAATAAAATATTCACAATCAAAAATTTAACACTGACTTTGCAATGGCAAATGAGAATATTTAAAAAAGATAGAAACTGATCTAATAATGCATTTGAAAAACTCTGTAATACTATAGTGTCATTTTATATACTAACCTTACAAATGCAACAAGTTTTCACATGCACGCAATATAAATGCTGAACTTTTTTCATATAAAATGCAGAAACTGTTTTTACATACACGTATGATAACATGCAGAAAGTTTTTTCACACACATGTAGTACAAAATGCAGAAAAGTGTTTTCAAAAACAAAATGTAGAAACGTAAACTTAAAAATCCGACTTGATAAAATGAAAATGTAATTTTCAAAATTAAAAAAAGTTAAAATCAAAATGCAGAAACGTAAACCAAAAATGCGACTTGATAAAATGAAAATGTAATTTTGAAAATTAAAAAAATACAAGCTGAAAAATAAAATGCAAAAACGCAAAACTAAAGATTCACACTTGCCAAATGAAAATGTACTTTTCAAAATTAAAAAATGCAACTGCCAAATTGAAAACGTAATTTTCAAAATTAAGAATACAATTTAAACACAAAATGCAGAAACGTAAAGTAAAAATGCAACTTGCCAAATTGAAAATGTAAGTTTCATAATTAAAAAATACAAGTTAAACTCAAAATGCAGAAACGAAAATAAAAATGTGACCTGATAAAACGAAAATGTAATTTCCAAAATAAAAAATACAAGTTTAATGAAATGCAGAAACGTAAACTAAAAATGCGAGTTGATAAAATGAAAATGTATTTTCAATATTAAAAAATACAAGTTTAATAAAATGCAGAAACGTAAACTAAAAATGCGAGTTGATAAAATGAAAACGTAATTTTCAAAATTAAAAATGCAACTTGCCATAATGAAAATGTAATTTTCAAAATTAAAAATACATGTTGCCAAATTGAAAATGCAATTTTCAAAAACAAAATGCAAAAACTCAATTTACATACGCGAAACATAACATGCAGAATTTTTTACGTTATAAAAATGCAGAAAATATTTTTTCGTACGCGAATTATAACATGCAGAATTTTATACGTTATAAAAATGAGTAATTCGATTTTACGTACGCGGATCATAACACGCAGATCACTTCTTACGTTATAAAAATACGAAGACTTTTTCATATGCACATGTTAAAGTCTTTAGTAACAAGAAATAATTTCTCACAGAATATTTAAAGTACAATAATGTAAAACTCATTTACACATAAGAAAGTTTTAAAAACATATATGTAAGGAAATAATAATAAGAACAAGTTATATAAAGTGATAAAAATTTTATTTACAAATTACAATAAGATATATATTTTACATACAGATACATTTGTGATTTTAGAAATGTTAACATTCCTTGAAATATTGTTTAATACAATCAATATTTCTATTAGTAAATGTACAACTACATGTTGGCCAATATATTGCTGAAACTCTTCTATCAGTTGTTTTTGTTAATTTTTACACTTTGTTTTTATTATTTTGTAATTGAATAACTGAAGAGTTTTTATTTTCCATCATTACTATTTTACAAGTTTAAAATTGCTTATAATATTGTAAATCTTTTTGTAAGAAGAACTCTGTAATTAACTGAATATTTTCTGTGTTTAACAATATGTTATATAATGCGTATGTAAATGTCCAATCATCAATTTCTATGACAATGCACTTTTGCAAATTTTTCATATAAGTCATCAAAAGTTTGCACATTAACCATAGCACTCCATGCATTATAGCATAACATGTCAGTCTAAAGTAATACACCCATGTTCATCTAAATTAGTGCGATTTTCAACACAAGCGTATCACAAAAGTATATGCTGTGGTCTCCATCGTGCGATACATAATAACACACAGTGTTCATCTATAGAAAAAGAACACTGATATTCAAAATGGTCGTACAAATTTAGGTAAAGACACTGATACTCACAGTATGGATTGTTGATACACATTTTTATTCTGTCCAAGATATCCTCCTCTTAAATCAGAAATATGATAATCATTAAATGTAATCTCCTGATACGTATAGTTAAATTTGTTTATAACATGTGGAGTAATGTTTGCATCTATATATTTCACATGCATTTTTATATATTGTTTTAATATTTCTTCACGTGTTGAGATCTTAATTAAGAAATTCCACACAATAGTATTTAATTCTTCATCACTTTCACTTACACACTTATGACCAGTTTCTTTCTCACTACGAATTGCACAACTTTCACAAAGTAATGGTTCAGAAAGTTTATATTTTTCTAGTAACTGTTTTACACAAACTGCACTTACTTCATTAGGAGTACAACCACACTTCCCATCATTGAATATCAGAATGTCATTAGGAATTGTATTTTGATCTACTACTACTTCGTCTTCAACGGGTATTTCAATTGGTTATCTGAAATCTCGTCTATACACAGCATCGCGTATGATATCTTGTGTGGGAAAAATAACCTTAAATGCTTCAGCGTCTTCTTCAGGAATGTCAGGATCATTTCAATGTACAAGAAAAATTTCTTTTTTTTAAGTTGAAAACGTTTTTCACGTGGTGAAATATATTTAGACTATACATGTTTACTTTGCGATAAGGAAAGATTGGTTTCAATTTCACCTTTCCTTTTCTTATGAAAAGAAGAATACGTTCTTACTTGTTTATCATTATGCAAGTCTATCTATTTTTCGCTTTGCAACCGGTGAAACAGCTACCTTTTGAGGTACATCCTAACACCGTATCACTCACTTTATTTGTGCTAGTACAAGTACACGCATGCGCCGTATTATAGTGGCTGGTAAGGGCTGCGCGAAACAAATGCGCAGAAAATAAGTATGAATATATTAAAAGTTTTTAGCATTGCAATACTTGTTTACGTAATGAATTTTATTCCATGTATTTTAAATAACAAAAAATATTTAAGTCGATATGTCAGATTAACTTCACTTTTATTTTTATTTTGATTGAATAATTTAAGAATCACATTAATTATATATATATATATATATATATATATATATATATATATATATATATATATATATATATGATCATATGAAAATATACTGTGAGAAAGCATGAATTTTTTATTCATACAGATGTAATTGGGAGACAATGCAGTATTTGGATCTTACACTCCTATATACACGAGTAATGTTCCATGATACAATACATATACACATAGTAAAGAAATATACATGTTACAGTAGACATGTACGTGTTATGTTGTGGGTGAAAATAATATTAACAAATGCAGACAATGTGATACCACTTACTGTACGCTAAAGCTTTATCGCATTCCAACAACAAACGATATATTAATAAATAATTTGAGTTATACAGAAAACGAAAATGTGAAAGATGGGAATTCGAACTCGTAGGTTCTGAGGTTAGTCATTTAAATAATTTGTTCCGTGGCTACGTGAATTCTTTTCTTCAAATGAAACCGAAATCTTTAGGATTTTCTACCTCATGTCAAACCAAAAGAGAACGAAAAAATACATGAAAGAGTATTATCACATGACGAACCCAGGCATGAAACATGTTGCAAAAACATTCTACAATTCAATCTAGGGAAAATGGACTTAGCGATCAGACTTACTGCAGACAAAAATTTTGTCCTACTTACTGTTAACGCAATGCAACATGAAAACAGCAGTGTCACACATTGGTGACGAAAATTTGATTGTCTCATACATGTACATTCAAAAAGGAAAATAATTCGTTATAGTTTGAAAGGCAATGGTAAAGACATTGGTAATGTTAAAGGTTTATAACGTATTGTCAACAGTAGGACTTAATGCAATATTACACGGACAATATTATATCTGTCCAAAGTTCAACTGGATCCTACATGGGAAAATTAACTAGTGAAGTTTAAGTTTGGTGATAAAATATCGTTCCTTACAAGAATATAATTTCGTTATTACAATTTTCACTGATGGAATTGTTCAAACAACCTGATGAGCTTATTGATTTGCTTCATCGATTTGGTTATGATGTTCCAGATGTGGTGCATTATATTTAAACACCTGGTGGATACTTATCATTCCAAGGGGATACGTGTACCTAACGAAAAATATCAACATTTGTTGATTGAGCTATAGACACATTTTCAAGGAGGACAGGATATTATTTTAACAGAATGTAAATTAGTATTTGATATTACTGATCTTTATTGGGATATTGGTAAACTTGTAAGAAGAAAAAGTTCAATCCATATCTTATTGCTAGGTAAATCCTATGAACTTAACAATATCGGGACACATCAAATACAATGTAGGGTATCACAAATTGAAATAGTAAAGACAACATTTTATAATTATACGTACAGTATGCTAAAGAAAAAAATAAGTATTAAGTGTATAAGTGAAAATATAATAAAAAATCCTGAATCCTATATATTTGATTTTTGTAATACGATATTCGTTCAAAGACAATGATAAGAATAATGTTGTAAGAATAACAAATGAGAACTCAACTTCATAGGTGAACAAGTCTCTATATGTTTCATGGAAGCATAAAAAAGGAATTGAACCCCGATATATTGCTCCATACCATAGAAAATGTCTTAAATACTAATGAACATTTTGGGAAGAAGGTGGATTTTTAGATCCACATTGCTAATTCACGTCGAACCCATGGATCGGTCAAGTATCAGGATTATGTTCTTCACTTGGCAAAACTGTACCACCCCAATGGAAAGAAATATTTATTGTCTTCCTAAGGCTATCATTTTCGGTAAGCTTAAGGTTGATTATCGTCGTAACTACGTTATGAACTAATAAAAGGAATCCTGAGCGACTATTAAAACAGGCTACGGGTGTGTGTGATGATGATGATGTTACCATTGAACGTCAAAATGGTTGTACTATTGTTGATGCGAAAAAGTTCCAAAACATACTAACCTCTGAATACCAGATGGTCATTATGAGAAGAACAAGATGAGTTGAGAGTATAATATAATATATCCGGGAATTAAAGTTGGCAAACAAAATTTACATCTTGTATGAGGACAAGTATTACCATTTGATAACTATCATACGTAAACTTTGGGAACCATTGGTTCTTGTGACCACTGTTTGTAGGATCTTAAATTTATTATTAGTGAACATCTTACTATCACTTATTTAGTATTACATTATGAAACTTTTAACAGGCGCCATCATCTCCTCAATACTTATAAACACTTATTGGCCATAATAATTGTAGCAGAGGTGTATCTTTCAAGGTTTTAAATTGGGTTGTACATAGTTTTCATTTTGTAATGGCGTTATTCAGTTCTTCTTTTGCAACATTTACCACTATCTTCGCATCATTGTCAAAAGATATGTTTAAAATTATTGCACTGTACTGCACTATACAATAACTATTTGAAATTTCTTAGACAACTACAACAGTAAGGTTCATTTGTTACCAGTTTTTACGCCCGCAGAAAAAAATCAAGTCATACCATTACTTTTTTAACACTTTGTATTTGTAATACACCTACAGAATACTGACAAGATCATTCAATGAAATATAGTTCTATCAATTGTTGGATTATTTCGATCATGAACACAATTCAACGTTTTTCTATTCACAAACAATGTTCTTAACTTAAAATCTTTTTGCAAGAATATTTTATCAATTCTTTATTAATGTATCATTATGAACTGTTTCCTAAAGTACCCTCATGCATCTTCTGAAATTGATGCGGAATTTTATCTTGTATGTTTATATCCGTAATAAAACTTATCACATTTGCCTTCAATATATTTTTTTTATCTAACAGAAGACAGTCATGGTTTATTTGGACCGCTTGTACATCCACTGCAAAGTAGCAAACTTCTTCTTTTAGATGCTCACATTTGAAACGTGTTTATTAAACATTGAATGTTTATGTGAATGTTATTGCAGTAACAGCGGCATACATCTTCACTACTAATTTCATTAGACATTTTTGACTTCTAATCTTCAGCACTGACAAAAAGAAGAAATAGATATCTCTATTCAAACACTTTTTGAAAATATTGTCTATTTGTGTAAAACACTACGAAGTTTTATCACACTGTGTGAAATACAGTCACACATAGATTTATCATTTCTTAACTGTGGTATTTGTTTAGTTTACCGACTTCGTTGTAGAACTTTCACCCGATCTTTTATTGTTTTCATTTGGAAGACTTTGGACTTTGGTTAAAACAGGTTTGAACAAGTGTGGCCCTGAATCTTCCAGTTTTTATTTTGTATTAGCAATAGGCTACATTCTTTCATGATTATGTTCACTTTAAAAATACTTTTCTAATTTCAATGAAACATTTTTTTGCACAAGAATATTCGCATTTTCGCTTTCACAGGTTTTCAAAACGGTTCACTGTATTCTCCTAATTATTTTTTCAATGTATATGTGTTCACAGGACGAATTCACATTACATGTTGAACCAGTAATATTATATTTTAATTTGTTTTCCTTTTACAGACTATCCCAGATATTTTGTAATATAAAACGTTTAAAAGTTAAGGAGAGGTTTTAATATTGTCTGTCTACTAGATTCTCCTATACTTAAGTAGTCTTTGCACTTGTCATTTTCCCACATTGATTATTCTAAGCTGTATCTATTCATCATTTTCTAACTTTTGACCATACTTAAGTCTTTCTCTGATGCTGAGTCTCTTACTTTGTGCACAGTTATCTTATCCTAATAGCCATTTTTCTACTATGAGCATCTTATGTTTAAGCCTTAGCGGTTTTCTCTCTTTTCTGTTTGGTTTCCCGCGTAAAATTCAGCAGAATTGTCACCGGGATGCAATAGCTGTTCTACTATTCCAGAAAAGTATGTACACAGATAACAACAACAAACAATACGAGAAACTAATACTGGTCAAAGGTAATAGGTAACATCAAATGGTAATAATAACTTGTTTAAGGACCCGCCAAGTGAACTTTGTGGTTGACAATATCGTGTCCGTAACTTTCCTTGGGCATTTTCCCGCTTCCTTTTCACAGTTTCTTCATTTTATCATTTCCTTTAGCCTAACCGACATAAATGTGGGTCGTAAAGCTCAAAGATTTCATTTATTTCATTTGTAAGGAGAACGAGAATATTTGTTGGCATTGCTTAGTGTAGGTTCGGAATATATGTTGCACTTGCTGCCCAAACCAGCTATTTTGCCTTTGCTACAAACACATAAAAATTCTCATATTCATTTGATAAATCTCCGAATGCTAATATTGATCAGAGCAGAGTACACTTTTTATCGATTAATAGATACTGAGATCTTCATAGCTAACATGTCCTTAAATACTGATAAGCTCAAACAAAGAAAGAAAAATCTAATTCCTAATAATATTTATAGTAAACCGTGCAAATTATAGTTTCAAACATCATCCTCTACCCCTATCCTTCTTACGTCCGAATATTTGTTTCATGAAATTGGAATTGAATATTATATTTCTCAAACATATACGTATGTTGTACATTCAAAGAACAAGTACTTATTCAAATAGTTTATATGCAATAGGATACACATCTCTGATGTGATGGTTTCTGATTCGATCCCCAACACTCAAGTCTTTCTTCATTTTATTTACCCACTTGTCTTAAGAGGAGTTCTTCATACCTGTTAGAAACAAAGATTTCAGTTCAAGCATACTTTCTGACTTCAAGTTCTTGAGACCATTCATCTTGTTGGTATTTAATAGCTTTAGCTGTATATAATGTACAATGTATATCAGGTCTAACTTTGAAGCGCTTACTTATCACTTATTTAGTGTTCAAAACAATTTTAACAAGGAGTATGCTACGCATATGCACCCTAAAAATAACACTGAAAATTACAGTGAGAACTATCAAATTGTTGACAAATCTATCAATAGGTTAGCCATAGCTCCGTATTGCTTTTCAGGGGTTCAATTGAATCTGAAGACCAACATGTTGGGAAGAAATAAAATGATGTGAACTATCAAATTGTTGTAAAGAAAGATAGGAACATATTTCGCATAACCATGGAGTTTATTGAACACAAACTTTTTGTGGAATGCAATGGCTCAGTGGTAAAGTGTACATCTCTTCTCTCTCTCTCTCTCTCTCTCTCTCTCTCTCTCTCTCTCTCTCTCTCTCTGTACATCTCTCTTCTTCTAAAGTGTACATTTTGTTTTGTTTTGATTGTCATTTATTGTCGACATTACCCATTTCTCTTAGATTACAGAACATGTAGGCAATAGAACGTTAAACTGAATGACACGTGTAACTTAAATAAGGCAGTCAGAATAACTCCACGGCTATAGCTAAAAGCTTAGCGTACGCGCTTTTAGCATGACAAAACTAGCCTAGTTCCTGGCAAAGGGTTAGATTTCACGTGTCATATAACCTCAGTACTAAAAGTAATAACAATAGTTTCTCTCTTTGTTCTTTAATGTCAAGTTTGCCTATGAGATGAGACGAGATGAAACAACAGTTGTTATGGTTAAGCAGTTAGCTCACAGGTCTTTGACGTCTAATTTTTATTCGTACAAACACTTTCTAATAACACTTTCCAATGTTCGCAGTTATTGAGGATTCGATTCCCAAGTGGAAGCTTTAAAAGAACTTCAAAGTCTATCGGTTTACTGTCTAAGGACTACAAAAAATAGCTTTGATGATGAACAGGACACTAAACTCCAAACAAATTCATACATATCAATGACTATCGTACGTAAAGTTTTCCTTAATCCTACCACGCAATGTAATGTCAAATAGATATCTAGTGCGTCAAATAAAATAAGATCGTTTTCACCGTACGTGCAAGTGGTCACAAATTCAAAAACCAAGCGAAGTTTACACCAATTAAATGTTACAGTGAGACTTGACATACAACTTATAGCATACTTTTCTGTCCTCCGTTTCCACGAATACATATTTTAAACTAATTGTTTAACTAGACTTCACCTTAGATGGTTCACCTTAGATAGTTTGGATCCCGGGTTCAATCCTTGACCAAATAAGATTATGGTTGACAATATCGTGTCTGTAACTTTTTCTTGGGCATTTTCCCGCTTTCCCCTCACAGTTTCTTTATTTCACCATTTGCTTTAGCCTAACCAACATAAATGTGGAATGTCAGATTTCATTTCATTTTAATACATAGTCAAGGGAAATCATTTCAATACGTAGATCACTAATTGTTTATTTAACTAGTAAAAAATCTGATTTCAAATTTCACTATAGGACAGCAGTGGCTCAGTGGTAGTTTCCTCCCGTTGCTGGGAGGTCCACCAGTTAGACATTGTAGTGAACAACATCGTGTCCGTGAACTTTCTTGGAGTTTCCACTCACTTTTTCAAGATTTACTTGTGTAAAGTGAAACAACATAAAATCATTCATTTCTTATAATTACTGTATCCTTTAGCCTAACCAAGTTTAAACTTTGATTAGTTTCCTACAAGACAAAGAGAAATATTACTGCTGAAAAATCAAATAAGCATTTAGCTATAAGAAAATACCACTTCAATTTTCTTTTTTAAAATTGTTTTGAAATCTTCAAAGTTGTACAGTATAGTTTAGTGTAGTTTGTTTTCTACTGATAAATCGTGTAAGTACCAATTAAAATTGTTTCATGGGTAAGTGGTTAGTGCTACCGTCTTGGCCAAGTGGACAGTACACAAGCCTTTGGCATTTAATTTTTATTTGTACGAAAACATTTTCTAGTATCACTTTCCATTGTTGACACTCATCGAGGATTCGATTTCCAGTGGAAGGTCATATGACTCGGATTCCATGTTAATCAGTTAGGACCGTGTCTCATAGAGCCTCGCTGCTGAAAAGAAGAATAAACTCAAGAATCCATCCATCCATGTATCCTTCAAAAATGGAACTTGCAATAAAGAAGAAACCTTATATGTTTTTTTCACAGAATGAATTTTCATTATACAATAGTTATTGAGACCCTATTATCAAAATACCTCAGCACTGTTAAGAAAGTTAAGAAGGTTTCAAAAATTCAGAAGAAAGGAAACAAATTTCCCAGCACCCATCCAGCAATACACAATTTATTTACATTATATATACAACATATTTTATTTCAAAAATTTTTCTTTTAATTTTCTCACCCGCTCTAGTCTTTCGAAATTTCCCCCCGCCTTTACTATAACCCAATCTTCCCAATCGTTCAATAATATTTGAAATTCATCCGCTCCCCCACTATTACTCCGCTACCACACTATTTCAACTGCTGGTTTAACAATCACTGCTACTTCTCCCTCTGGTGTTGATGGTCGAATATCCAGTGCTACTTTTTCCCCAGGTGTTGATGATTGAACATCCATCGGTTCTTCTTCTTTTGATGATATTGTTCAACTACTGGAAAATACCTCCGATTTTTCTTTTTTTCTTCTCCTCCCTCACTTCATCATTTCTTCGTGCTCTCTTCTTTTCTTTCGCAACGTTATTCTTTTTCTCAATAGGCAATAATAGTTTGTCAAATTTTGAACACCATTCATCGTCAGTAAATACTCTATTTGATCTTGCTGGTCGTTGTTGTGGTTACATTTCTTCGGAAAAATAAAAAAATAAAAGTGTTATTAGTACAACATATTTTCACCAAAATAGTGCAAATTATAATTGTTGTTTTCAATGTGGTCAATAAAAGTTCTGTTATTCTAACCATGTACGAGAATCAGTTTCTTTTAGCGTACAAAACCTTAAAAAAATCTTTAGTTTGCTAGAGCTATGTAGGATTTTGGCTGTACTTCATACATTTTCGGATTCTCAATAAATCTGTACAAGCAAACTATCTGCGCTGTGTGTGACCCAAGTCTAATTCCCAACAAAAAATGTTCATATAATTCGATTTGACCGTTACAATTCTGAAAATCTCAAGAAATTCCGCTGCTAAAACGTGACGTTAAACTTAAGATCAACTCTAGTGTTCCCTCATAGCGTACTCGCTAACGCTCACGCGTTCAGTGCGGGTGGTCCCGGTTCATTTCCCGCTGGGGGAGTACTGCCCCGCGTAGCGTAGTCGCTAACGCTTTTGCGTTTGGCGCAAACGGTCCCGGGGCCGATTCCCGGTAGGTGTCGCGATGCGGACGGACCCGACAGGAACTGCGGTGCAAACGGTCCCGGGGCTCGATTACCGGCGGAAAATCGGCGCGGGGATCAAAAAAAGTATAATTTTAGAATATCCTGAATGATGTTTCTCTCATTCACAAGAAGTAAATGCCTTGCGTCGTACTTCCCTCTTTCCCGAATAGTGTGTTCGCCGGGGGCCGTCATCCCTCAGAACGTGACGGGTTAAAATGTCTAGAGCCCAGAAATATGAATTCTAGTCAATCTTTCACCGAAGTATAAAAGATAAATCTAATTCGCTCACAAAAACTCTTGCACTTGTAAAAATCCTATATTTCAATCTTGGTGAAAACTTATATGATTCCCCCAACAACAAACAAACAAAATTTTGATGCTATATAACAGAATGCATACAAAATTATTTATTTTAAAGTGGTAAGGCGTTCACTTTGTATGTTTTGGGGGCTCTGTAGTTGAATCCTGGCTCATGCCAACTGAACAAACACTATGTCTATGGTTTCCTTATACTTTTTATACTATTACTAACTACATGTCTTCCAAGAAAAAAATTTAAGAACCACTACACTAGCAATTGTAATTTAATACTATTTTAATAGAACTACCAGTGACAACTAGCGGAAGAATTCGAAATTAGAAGTTAGTTGTGCGTTGAAAGTCCGGCACTGCAGACGCGTGTGTAACACTGTTCCGTATATTTCTATATATTTTAAGGTGAGTATAGTATATTTGTATTATATGTCTTCAATAAAACCGTAGCGCATATTCACTATTTCAATCTTAATGTCATACACTAGTTAATACTAACATGTGTTCCATTTGTTAATTTTTTCTCTCACTCATAAGATTCAAACATTTATTCAATACTCAAATACATATGCTTGTATGCTTTGTTGGTCTTAATACTGTGTTAAAGTAATGGGGGCAGTACCAGTATGAGTAAACTTAACAAATAAGTTAAACTATTGGGTTAAATAACGGGCATGAAGCCCAGTCTTTCAGTAACGCAATGAGTACTTAGTTAGGGGCCCCATACCCACTTCATTTACGGTGAATATCTCCTCTACCAGTATTGTTGTAAACGTTTACTTTGAAATCCTAACACCAAAAAGACGGAGTAAATGGTCTAGGCGTTACTATCCAACAACAATAGGGATAAACCCTCCATCTCTCACTGCGAAACAAGAATTGTTCGCTTTGAGGAAGCCATCTAGCAAAAACAGCGTTCAGTAATGGGAAATTCTAGGGGATAATTCAGTCTTAACCAGGGGCATAGTCTTCTCTTCTCAATGCGAAAGGGGCCGTTCGCTTTGGAGAAACCGAATATAAAACAAATAACGTTCAGTAATGGAAAAGTCTAGGAGGATTTACTCTTAAACACAAGGGGTAAAGTCCCGCTCTCTCACACTACAGTGCATTGAGTTCTCTTCTTTGCACACCTAATAAGATATTCTAAAACTAAAAATGGTTATCAAAATTGTATTAATCAATATCAAAATTGTAAAGCAGAGGCTAATATTTTACCCATGATTTAGCGTGCAACACAATATTTCGCATTTCATTTTTATAGACTATGTTTGCGATCATTTACTTTTCTGTAGTTGCAATATTTATTTATTTTTCTCACTCGGTACATTGGGGTAATCATACTCAAATCATGTATTTACTTGTATTCAAAGCAGTACACCTTACTTAATATAGAGTTAGTATGTAACAAGTCTGTGACTAAAACAGGTTTAACATTCTGAATACTGCCTCACATGTTTAAAACACGCAACTTCATATTTCTTACATTTCTGAAATATATTCCCAATAATTATCCAAAGACAAACAACATCTAACTTAAATTACTCTCACTAAATTACAAGCAATATTGCAGGAGATAAGGAAAAACATTTGCGTATTAATTACATTTCGCAAGATTTGCGATGGCTATGTTATTCTAACGCAAATTCAAAGGAGGAAGTCTACCGTACAGTTCTATGATCAGAATAATAAACGAACGTAGTTCTTTCTTTCGAGGATAACTAGGAAAGTGTCATACATCTAGAGGAAAACCCTACACATTTACGTAAACTTAAAGGCAAACGCAACGTAAAATTTGCAATAATCTTATCTATCTCGGGAAATTGCCCCACTGCAACTGAGAACTCTTTATATCTACATTTTTTCAGTATGGGAATACTTTCTGAACAGTTCTGAACGCTTAATACTGAGTGATTTTTTAAATACTAGGGAATAAATCTCTATTATAATTTTTTCTTTGCATTTATTCTTGTTATACAAGCAAGACAAAAGTCTATCTTTCTTTTGAAGTTAATTATTTTACAGTACGGTAAATAAAACAATATTTACTACAGATGATGTTGATAAATATATTAAATATCTGTCTGTTCCAGAAGTGTTCTTTATGTGTAAGTTGCTCATTTTCTGGAAAGACTTCCCAATATGATTACAGGTTCTCGACAAATCATTCAGAGACAATGTATTTACATAGTACCCACATTATATTTAAAGAATATGGTATCTACAATCAAAAATATTGGACAGTACGCAATTCTGTATAATCACGCTTTCAGTTATAAACATTCAAACAAATTGCACACTTGATTTCTGTCGTAAACTATAAACTCCATCAGTGGTGGCTCATAAGTCATATCACCAAGCATTTCTGAAATAGAACAACTAATCTAGACTTAATTTCTGCAGTAAACTATAAACTCCATCAATGGCGGGTCTTAAGGGATGTCACCAACCATTTTTTCTAAAAAGATTAACACTACTAACATATTTTCCGTGTAAATGACACACTACTTTGTTAAAAAAAGGAAGTGTAATTGTAAAGTTTTAGATCCCCACATAATCCTAGTTATAATAATAATAATAGATTCATTCTTCAGTCTTTTCTTGGTGAAGTTCTCCACAAACGCCGCAAACATGTACTGTTCAAACAATATAAAGTTTGGACTGCCTATGAAATGAAACGAGACTAGAACATAGTCTTCAAACACCGGTTTGCTGCTTAAGTTCACCACGAGACGCGACGAAAGTAAGACAGTGTTCAGACAATAATTTAATTGATCGCAAAACAATTCAGGGGTAACGCTAAAGGGGTGCTAGCACCCACAACTAATCTTTTTTTAAAAGCAAATATTTCGCTCGTTCTTGGGGCGACCCGGACCGTTCAGGAGGGTAGCTTTCCCCGGAAACACGGAGGGCGGTATGGCTCAGGCTTTGTTTCCCCCGGTTTAAAACATATTGGCTCAGTGGTAGTTTTCCCCGGTATTGGTGGACATTCTTGGTTCGTTTCTACAACGAGTTAATTATTTTCATAAGAAAGACGATATGTGTCAATTTTCTAGGGAAGGTTCCCCGTTCCATCCTTATGCAAATCAATTACAAGCAGCATTTTCATGATAAAAACAAGTGTTTTGAATAAATTGTGATGGACAGACACCGTGTGCATGAGTTTTCTAGGGGGTCCCCTCCACTCTCAATACAAATATATCAAATCAAAAATAATAATATAAAAACTTACTTGAATATGACATCTTCTTTTGACAACACACGAAAATATCCGAAAAAGAAACACGGACAAAAATATGCAGAATAAAACACGTTAATGAAAAACAGAGATTAACCACGGAGCAACAGTAAACTATCTTTACAAATGATTGTGTACTGCATTTATACAATATATTTTTTATTTATTTATTAACATAAGAGGGAGTGGGATAGATGAAAAATAAGGTAAATGAATTTTCCATTGTAATACCGCTTGGGTTCAAATTAGCAAACGAGCAAAAGAAAGGGTATTTCGTTTGCAGGTATCTTGTCAGATCAGAGAATAGATTTCTTTCTTTTCTACAGAGGTAAATGGTTAATAATTTTTTTTCAAAGTATTAACAGTTATCAGACAATTTCATACTATGACTAAAGTTTGGAGATCGTCAGTATGTCTGAATTCTTAATGGTTTCCTCTCTTTAAAGACGCCTGATTGTGGCTAACCTCATGGTTATTCGTTTCCCCACATTTGCTTTTACTATTAGTTTTATTTGATTTAAAATATTTTAACTGTTATGATGACATCATGTGATTTAATACCATGGCAGAAGTAGGAATACAATCAATTCAAATTCATTTAGATTTAATTTACCACTTTTTGCAGACTAATCAATTTTCCCTATCTTGAAGGAATTACTTGTATAATATCGTAACTAGTTTCTATTTATAACAGCTAACTCAACCTCTCGAATTAAATGAAATATGAAATTATTTATTTAACTATACTCCAATGTTGCAGTGGGCGTTCACTTGTTTATACAGTTGTAGCCCCTTTAGCACCGGAATTAGTAAATATTGCGTTTAGAATTAAGGACTACTTTAGCAGATTTTAAATGGATCGGACACTTAAGTTTTAAAGGTATGTGGAAAATTGATTTTTTCAATTTTAGCTTCGACTTCTATATACATTAATATATGAACGTATTAAAGAAGTGTTTCCCTGTTTTAGGCATAAGTTAATGCCTAATATTTGACAATTTACACATTGTGCTGCGAGAAACTAAGTGACTAAGTGTTCTAAGCATAACCCATCTTTAGCTAATCTTTAGCTAAGCTTTCAAACCTAATACCGGTTACCTGCATATTTCGTAATAGTACAACCGATTAATTCTGTAGTACGAATTTTACAGTATGTTTTCGATTAGTTAAACTAACCTAATAAGCAATGTGAAACAGAGATATCTTGGTTATTTCAAAGTTTTCTTTAAAATATATCTTTAGAGCATGAGTATTTTCTAGTTGATTTTTGCATGTCGTTTGATTTCAAATCAGTATTCCAAATTATCTGAAATTTAATGATTCAGCTAATACATACAGTCAATCACTTCTTATGGTTTCGAATCGTAGTTCTCTTTTGCTTACTGTTTTTCCTGATCAAATCTAAAATAACAGAATAATTATTCAATAATATTTCTTTCTATTTCTGATTACCGGTAAAATATGAACTTTGCAAGATATGTGGCCTACGATTATTTTATTGATATAATTGTATGTATGAAAACAATAAACATAATTGAAGAATTTCTTCGTGAAATAAAAATGTAGTTAATTTTTTAATGTATGAAAAAAAGTATTATGTATTAAATAAAAGAATTATGACAACCTAACGTAGGACAATTTTCCCAAAGGTATGTATGAAACATGTTAATAATTTAACGGCCACTGCAAAGTAAATCTGTACCTATAATTAGTATAAAATTTTCCTCCCTTCTCACATGATTATCTGTACAATTGAATAATACGCAAAGTCTATGAAGTTTGAATGTTGTATCAAAAGACATAATTGTTCCTTGTTTTGACTACATTATTTTGCAATAATTTTAAATCTCTTGAAAATTGTGGATGCTTAAAAATCTAAATTTATTTTTTACCTTTTGGAAATTTATAAACTAATAATAATTTCTGTAACTTCTGTTATGAAATAGCAAAAGCAGAATTTACTGATTTTAATGAATTTCGACTGTCACAATATAATGGTATTAAAAAAAGAATTATATTATTTCCTAAATAGCATTGATTCAGTTTTATATAACAATTTGACTTTCTTAAACAGCTATAGAGTACGCACTAGATGTGAGAGTGCCTAGATAGGTAATTGAACATTGTAATCAATTTTGCCTTTAGCTAGTCAGTGAATTATTATTTTTTTTTTTAGTCAGTCAATTATTTTCCTTTTGCGGTAGTTATTTTCCGTTGCCGCTGGCGACCTATCTCTTGTAATCAATTAATAGTATTACTTTTCGATAGAAGAAAGTCCATACTACATGATTGCTGTATTTTAATAACATATGGCGCATCATCAGACAGCCAAACTGATAACTACAAAGAACTAAAAATTCGTCAAGCTGGGCTCAACCAGCAATTTTCATAGAAATGCGATTTTAATGGTACATACATTTAAACGAAGGAATGAAATCCGATGTCAGCTTTATACAGTTAAAATATATTGTCTTCATTTCAACAACCGTTTCAATAACTTGTGTTTTTGCCGAAAAGAACAGACCATCCATTTTGTCTCTAAATACACAGAAACCTATAAACCATTCAAGAAGGGTTAATGTTGTCTGCCAGACTAGTTATGGACGCCATCCAAAAGAAATACAAGAACCCAAGCGTTTATCCATCAGGTTATTGGCAGTGAAAGTAGCCTATGCAGGTTGTTCGTCACGCAGCGTTAAAAGAAAGAAGGGAAGGGGAGACGACCTGGGACCAGACAGCAAAAGCGGTCAAAGGGTTGGGGAAAAAAGAAGCAATCATCCTTTCGTGAGAAGAAATGTCTGCTCATTCGGTGGTATAGAACAATATGGCTTGTCAATCATTGCGGGCGGAAAGGATGCGTTCACGTGTTCAAACAAGAAACTCTGCACATTAATGGGGCAAAACGAAGGGGGAAAAATGAAATCTTCCATTTACTCAAAACTAAAGAAAATGATTGACAGCTAACCATCTCCCCTGGTTAAGCGGTAAAAGGCGTGGTTAAAAGAATTTCGGTTACCAATCAAATCCCTAGGATGTTTGTGTAGCGGAGTAAGTGGAAGACTTAAAATCGTCTCATTTCAAATGGGAGCTACAAGCCTAAAAACGCGTGGATCTCCGTATCTGTTGGTTGAAGCGGGGAACTCTCTCATTTCAAAAGCAAGCTAGAACGAAAACGGAGTGCACTTCGCTAGGAAAAAATAAATGAAAAATAAATAAATAAATAAATATTCATCTTTCCTTCCCGTTCCTTATTTTCAAAGTTACTGTAGCTCATCTTAATACTTTACATAGTAAAAACAAACCACCATAAATACCATTGCTAAACATATGAAATTCATTATTAATGCAGGAGCTTGAAGGGTAATGTTTCAGGGAGTTCTTCAATGGTGTAATCATAAGCATTATTTTTAATTTAATCATAATTTTCTAGTTCACACTATGTGTTCGATTAGTTACGAGCTTTAAAAGTAAGATCATAATTAAATTAAGGGGAAAAGATTGTGGGAGCTAGGGATCGCGTTTAAAGCCATATACTGAAGTTTTAATAATCTGAAACATATTTTTAATTTTAATTTGATTATAATTTTTAAAATCTCGATTAAAGAGTCGTGTAGGATCATGTTTCGACAAGAAAATAGGTCATTCCGCTTTCCAAAACCACCTTATCTCCCTCTATTGCCAAGGTAATAAATCTATCTCTCCCAGGGACCTACCCAGGACTGGGGCGGCCCCACAGATATAAAAGTAGTCAAGCAGCAGGTGTATCATGACGACTTATAGTGACAGGTCTACTAACGTGATCAATTTGATTATGTGCTTTTCCGTCTGGTGATGTCCAGGTGTATTTATGAACGTAGCGATGTGGGAATTTTGTGCTCTTCACGATTAGGTTCTTGGATGTTGCAAAGTTCACGAGTCTAACACCGTTGTCATTACTTTCCTTACTCACACTTTCGTTCCCTATAATCGGTTTGAAAATATCCTCTCGTCCTACACTGAAATCCTCTAATAGAATTTTCATATGGTATCGCGGTAGTTGGTCAAATATCCGTTCCACTTCTTCGTAAAAACTGTCTTTTATATCGTCATCTTTATCTTCAGTTGGGGCATGTACATTTAATACATTAATATCACACCACCGTGCCTTAAGAGTAATAAAAGAAAGTCTGTCAGTAACAAATTCAACCTGTTTAATTGCTGGTAATATTCGTTTATCAACGAAAAACCCTGGTCCTAACTGGTGATATTTATTTCCCTTCCCGTAAAAGAACGTAAAATTTCCGGAAATCATAGATTCATTTCCTTCCCACCTAACTTCCTGAACTTCTACTAGGTCCATCCTGTAGTTCACTAACTCACTCGTTAAGGATTTTAACGCGCCTTCCCTATAAAGACTTCTAATATTCCATGTTCCAAATTTCATGTCCATTTTCTTTTGCTGAGGTCGTGCCAAGTTATCAGTCTTTGCCCGAGGCTTTTGTGAATATTTCTGAACAAGTGCCTTTTTACAGGATTAGGTTGTTAGCCTTATCCAAACTCCTCAAGCTGGAGGACCACTCCTTTTCGGCTGTCCGCGACTGCTTATTAGGGTGGGCCGAAAAAACTCATTTTTATTTCGAAGTTGTAATAGCGCGGAAAAGGTGCGAATTATATAGACAAAGAAAAATAAAAAAAAATATCAAAATCGGTTGACATCTTCCAGTCGCTCATAGACCCTAAAGTTTGACAAAATATGGAAAAGAATCATTTTTGCGATTATTTTTTAAAACTTTTGAATTAGATGTTTTCGTAATGTAATAGCTTTTAACGTCTTCAAGTAGAGCCTAAAAACATTGTGTTTTAATTGGGTTTAGATCAGTTGATTTCTTCCGGTCGCACACAGCGCCTAAAATTTGTCAAAATATTGAAAATGTTACATTTTTACGAGTTTTTAAAAATATCTTTAATATACTGTTTTATGCATAATACTTACAGTATTTTTATTTTTGAATATAAGAACATTGTGTTTTATTAAGATGTGAATAAATTAACAACTTCCTATTGCGCAATGATCCCAATGCTATAGAAAAACAGTACCTAAATAAATAGTCCTCTGACATGATGGGTGATAACAGTAACAACGTGCATGGTACTTTTTGACTTGCTCTATATTTAAAAATCTTAAATATTTATTTAAGTTACAATGTAATTTTTGACAATAAACTTACTTCTATAAAAAAGAAAGAAACAGAGTTCTCAATAAATAGTCCATGTTAGTTGGACCTGTCCAGTGTCCATTAGTACTCTTCTCTATTTTGTAGCCGAAGGTACTTTGAAGATTGATTTGCTGGTGAATTTAGGCATAGATGATCTGGACAGCAGAGTGGTTCTTATAAATGCATCTCGTGATTCAGCTCCACAAACTTTTCCTGAGGCTTCCGTGACGAGTTTTACAGAGCGTTCAATAGCCTACGTGTGAACTGGGAATTGCTTGAAAGTAATATTCCAGTCAGGGATTGAGTCACTGCCGATGTGCGATTTGATCTCGTCGTCACTGATTTCTGCCAACAATGGGGGAGAAGATAATTTACAGTCCATCCAGTTAATAATTTCTGAGTATTCTTGCATATTAAAGTTGATTTTTGGTGACATGAATGTTCTTACTGTTCTCCTTCTTGCATCTCTCTGCCTTGCCTTTAGAATTCTTCGCAGTCCCAGCTCTCTTATGTGTTTCCTGTCATCTTGAGTCATGGCTAACGGTAAGTATTCTGGGTGGGCGAAAAAACCATTCCGTTCGATCACAGGGTCGACAATATCAAGCAAAGGTTTTGGCAAATACCTGGTAGACTGGTACCTGCTTGGTAGACAAGTTTCGGGCCGTCTGTAAATTGTTTACTTGTTTTGATAGTAAACCACATTGGCATGTATTTTAATATAAACAAAACTAGTTCTTGAAGTTCAGGTGAGGGACTTTCTTCACTAATGTACAATCTGAGAGTTCTGTTTGCTTTTGTCAACCACCTCGAATGTGATAAGTGCCCAGGATCTCGTACAGCCAAATCTTCATTACAGGTTCCTGATTTTATTGCCTTTGATATATCAAGTAGGTATTGCTGATTTTCGCTAAGCACGTTTCTGTCTATCTCTGGGATCTGACAATCAATACTCTGGAAATTAACCACCGGAAATTTTTGGCAGCCTACTAACTTTTCACCGATTGGCCCTTTAGAAGTACTAAGCCCTGTTGTCTTGCCATCCGGGTGCTCAAACATATGGCGGAATGATAACTCATTACAATGAAGTAGGCAAATTGCCCATTGTACAGATTTCCTCAAATGAAGTTCAACTCGGCGAACCAGACCAGTTTTCCAACCTGTATTCACAGCAGTACCATCACATCCGATGACAATTAGATTTTCAAGAGAAATACCACGCTCAGACAGGTAAGAAATTACAGACTTGACAATATCTTTAGAGCTTCCAGAATTTGGAGTAACGTGGCCAACGTACAGTGAGCCGGGTTCTTGAATCAGCGAGTAATGCTCTTCCTTAATAATTCTACGAAACCTTTTTGAATGAGCTTGCTCTATCACCAACGTGTCGTCCATTCTTCCATCTAAATAGAGACCTAACAGTGGAAGTTCGTCTGATTTATTACACAATTCAGCCTTAACATTTTGCTTTTCCCTCCTTATTTTGTTGTTATCTATAAGATGGGAGGAATCTGAATCAGTAACAACACCAAAGTCGTCCAAAACACTTGATGCAATCACCGCAGTGGCGCGATCGGAAATACCATAACGGTTGCTTAGTATTGCAGTAGATTTTAACTTAACTCTCATCTGCCAAATAGGTTTAGAAGATTTTTTTGTTTGTACTAGTGTATAATCTTGGTCGCTATCACTGTCCGAGTCCATACTAGGAAGACAACGTCCTTCATCTTCAGTTTCGACTAAATTTAAAGCAGAATGTGAGCATGAGGGTTTTGACACATATTCTACATATAAATGACTGTCACGTAACTTCCTTTCCAATGTTGTTTCTTTCACATATGTTTACCGCTCCAATTTTTACTATTCCGTGTACGCGCAGTGTGTAAACAAATCTTAGCTCAATTGAGGGTATTTCTTAAAATTTTTTACAACTACAATCAATAGTAAATTTGCACCGGCACAAATCTGGATTTTTCTTGCAAGTGCAATCAACAACGATAAAGCATTTGCAAGCCACTACGTCAAAAAGCAGTGAGCACTTTTCATTTAAATTCATCAACACACTTTTCAAAAGAAGCCTTTTTTTTTTCTCGTGTATATGATTTCCCCAGGCTGTAACACTTACCATGCAACGTAGTTATGAGCTGTGTTATTCTCTTATATGTAACTGTAGGGATAGATGCTTTTTCATATAAGCTGATTACTTTGTTAGTTACTGTACTGGCAACTTGTTTAAAACTAACGCTCTTATTATTAGTTTTTAGTGCCAAATTGTACTTTTCTTGAGAACAACACCAAATGATTTCCTCGACCGTAGGCAGTTTGTTTGTTGGCAGGTCTTTAGGAGTACCAAAAATGGGGCAGTCAAATACTTGTCTTGTTAATACGTTCCTCGGTACAGCCATGGCGTCACCGTTTCGTTACATCACAGAGTCAACACACAACAATGTCATAACACAAAGCGCCAAGAGTTGCAGAACGAAAACAGCGAGATCGAACTAAACACTAACGCACTGCAATCACAACTGACAGATGCAGACTGACAAAACAACGGAGGGAGACAGGTGGCGTGATCCTAGGAATGCGAAGGAGTGGAGTGGAGGGCAGCGATAAGGTCGTTCGCCCCACCCAGGTGAGTGACGTTGTCTGGCTTGCTGCCCGCCCTCTGTGCACGAGAGTTTCTAAGCCGTTGCGCGACTGGAAAGCATTGACTGGACTGGACGGGTGGACAGCTCTTTTTTTCTTCCTCATTACCAGATCGTGTGAAAAAAGATTACGGCTATTCCAAATTTGTCAAATACCAAAAATTCGTAAAAAAAAAAATATATATATATATATATATATAACTTCTTGATTATTTTGGAAAATTTTGGGGCTTATGCGCGACCGGAAGATATCAACTGATCTAAACCAAATTAAAATACAATCTTTTTAGGCTCTATTTGAAGACGTTAAAAACTATTACATTACGAAAACATCTAATTCAAAAATTTAAAAAAATAATCGCATAAATGACTTTTTTTCATATTTTGTCAAACTTTAGGGTCTATGCGCGACTGGAAGATGTAAACCGATTTTGATATTTTTTTATTTTTCTTTGTCTATATAATTCGCAACCTTTCCGCGCTTCGAAATAAAAAATGAGTTTTTTCGCCCCACCCTACTGCTTATTCAGTATATTCGCACCTAACCTCTATATCTAGAGGCCTTCACTTCGATCCGCAACCTGAGGACGTGCCATGCCATGGTGACAGATACCCACGTTACACGGGACAAGGGGAAATTATAATTTGGTAAATCAACTTCAGGGCAATTTTTTCAAGGTGATAGCGCACATTTAAAATGTTCATATTACAAACTGGGAGAGCGCAATTGCCTAATATAGCAGAGAAAAACGTCTTAAAGTTTTCGACTCGTCCCATATGTCGTACGTTGCGCAAGCTTACCAAGTTACGGCGTGGCAGAATCAGTAGCATCTGTGACTCAACTGCCAAGGGCCCCTGGTTCGATTGCCGCTGGATTCAACGTTTTCGTTTTTTGATTGAACCAATAAACTAGCCACTTCTAGATACAAGTAAAGTGTTAATTTACCATATGTTTATAGTAAATTAAAACAATAGAAATATTCAAATCAGTTGTAAAATCTTTCAATGTTCCACTTAACTAGCAACGAAATGTAATCAATTTCGTAAATATATTGATGTCACGAGTTATATTATGGTTACCACAGTCGTTGTGTAAAAAATGTTCTTGAGGCTTCGTGTCTACATTTGTTAACAGTGTGAGAATTACAAGGGAATGAGAAGGAAATCCCCTTTGGTAATAGTGGATGTTACTGTAACCAAAAGAGATTTCCACCTTATTCCCCTTGCAATAAGCGACCAAAATCTGTTTCCAACTTTGGAGGGAGGACGGGTAAGACCGTTTCCATATTTTTTAAAACGATGTTCAAAATATTTATGAAGTTGAAAGACAGTACTGTAGAGGATCATGGGAGCAGAGCTGTCTTCATAATTGGGTGGGGGGCAGATTTGAGGCTTATTCTGGGGGGATATTAATTTCATCTCATTTTCCTTTGTAGCAATTGGGCATACATCATCACATTTTTTCAGAAATTTCACATTTCAAATTGCATTATTAGGAGGACTGTCGCGCATTTTCAAGATTGGAGGGGACATGTCCCCCTAAACCCCCCGTGCTATTTGCGCCAGTGCTTGTAATACACTCACTGTCAACAGATGTAGACACGGAGCGTCAAGAACATTTTTACACAACGACTGAGGTAACCATAATATAACTCCTCATGATATTAAAATATTTACGAAATAGATTACACTTTGTTGGTAGTTAACATGGAACATTGAAAGATTTCACAACTGATTTGAATATTTCTATTGTTTTAATTCATTATACACATATGCTGAATTAACATTTTACTTGTAGCTTTAAGTGGCTACTTTATTGATTCAAGTGGCTCGGCGTAGCGTAGTCGCTAGCGCTCTCGCCTTCGTTGCGAGCGGTCCCGGGTTCGATTCCCGGTGCAGGCATTTGGTCGAAAATGTGTAAAACGCTTTTTCAGGCCAGCCACTCAGAATAAGGTTTTCCTGGGTTTTTCTCATTCACACCTGGCAAATGCCGGGGTGGTACCAAATTTATAGGTGCCAGGCCGCTTCCTTCCTTTCTTCCTTCCCTTCCCCGTATAGTGTGCTCGCCGAAAAAAGTCATCCCTCAAAACGTGACGGGCTAAATGGCCTTAGATGCCGAAAGCCCAAAATTCTAAATCCTAAATCCCTCTTTATTGGTTCAAGCAAAAACAAAAATAGTTGACTCCATGGGAATAGAATCAGAGACCCTTGGCACGTGAGTCACAGATGCTATTGATTCTGCCACGCCATCACTTGATAACTTTGCGCAACGTACGACATACGCGGCAAGTCTAAAACGTTAAGATGTTTTTCTCTGCCATATTAGGCCATTGCGCTCTCCCAGTTTGTAATACGAACACCTTAAATGTGCACTATCACCTTACAAAAAATGTACCCGAAGTTCATTTACCAAAGTCTGCTTTCTCCTTGTGAGACAAATGGATTAAAACTCCACAAATTCCGTGGGACACAGTAGTAAGGGGGTAACCCTATCGCACTCTTGATATCCAATTTGGGGCCACCATGGACCATAGTGAATGAATCAGGGATACTTTGGCCCTGGGATTGCGTCACCTATTGAAATTTTGCTTATGCTTATTCAGGAGCCATACACGCTGGTGCATATGAGTCAGAGGTACCTTGGCCCGGCTATGACGTCTCTGAATTGGGATTTTTGGATTAGAGGTCATGATGATTCTTTAAATTATTAAAAACATATTCTTGATGATTTATTACATTATGAATTAGTACAGGTTTATGAATGCTTTTTATTTTTCGTTCCCTTTTATGGCATAAAATTTGGAGATTGTTATCCCTTTGATGAGTTGGACTAACATTGGTGCAAATTAAATCTTTAGTTTTACGTCCCACGATTATGCCGGTTAGGCTAAAGGAGACGGTGACGATAAAAAATGAATGAAAGTGTGGGAGAAATTGGAGTATCCCGAGCATAATGTTGCCCACCACAAAACTACTTTTGCGGGGGGACCCCATACAGCAGAGGTGAACGCTTTACCATTCAGCCACCGCGCTCTCTACTGGTGCGAATGAATTAGAGGTATTTGAACTAATGTGTTCGTATTACGTCACTGAACTGGGATTTTTAGCTTGGAGGTTATGATGGCTTGTTTTTGTTTCCTGTTATGAGTATAAAATTAATAAAACAAGGTCTTTCATCTCTTTCTTGATGATCTATTACATTATGAATTAGTAGACTCCAGTAATAGTATGAATTAGTATTAGTATTAATACGAAATTTGAAAACTTTGGAGTTCCTTCGTGGCTAAGCGGTTAGCGTATGCGGCTTTTACGTGAGAGATCATGGTTCGATTCCCGGCGGGAGCTCATGTAGTTCGGATTCCACGTTAATCAGTAGATCCCGTCTCATATAGCCTCGCTGCTGAAAGGGACGTTAAACTCAAACTCAAATGAACTCAATTCAAATTTGTATCTATCTACCTATCACGGGCGGTCTCCCTCATCCGAAGCCGGGCAAATATCAATTTTGGAAGTTTTTTTTTTAACTTATCCTATTATCTTTCACGAGACATTTTCGTTACGAGGGCTATCCAGAAAGTAGATTACGTTTTGGAATAAAAAATCAACAAAGTATAGGAAACAAATTTTATTATATACAGATGAAAGCCACACACAAATACTACTTTTCGACATAGTCACCATTCAAATTAAGGCATTTATCGTAGCGATGTACGAGCTTGGAAATTCCTTCGTCGAAAAATTCGGCCGCCTGCGACTTCAACCACTTCGTTACCTCTTCTTGCAGCTGTTCGTCGTCATCAAAACGCTGCATAGCCAGCCACTTCTTCATTGCTGGGAATAGGTGGAAGCCGCTCGGTGCCAGGTCGGGACTGTACGGCGGATGAGGAAACAACTCCCACTGAAAAGATTCAAGAACTTCACGCGTGACATTTGCCGTGTGGGGCCGGGCGTTGTCGTGAATCAACAAGATCTTAGAGCTCAACATTCCTCTGCGCTTGTTTTGAATCGCTCTTCTGAGGTTTTGCAGAGTTTGGCAATACCTTTGAGCGTTTATTGTAGTGCCTCTTTCCAGGAAGTCCACCAAAATCACACCTTTTCTGTCCCAAAAAACAGTCGCCATCATCTTCCTTGCCGACATTGTTTGCATGCATTTCTTGGGTTTTTGGGGAGAACCTGTGTGCCCCCACTGCATTGATTGCAATTTCGTTTCACAGTTCACGTGTTTCACCCATGTTTCGTCACCAGTAACGATGCGATCGAGTAAAGAGTCACCATCCTTATTGTAGGCGTCCAAAAAGTGCAACGCTGCAGCCATTCGCTGATTTTTGTGGTCCTCTGTCAAGATTTTTGGAATCCATCTTGCACAAAACTTGTGGTAACCAAGCTTTTCGCTGATGATTTCGTGCAACAAACTTCGCGAAATTTGTGGAAAACTCAAAGAAAGTTCCGTTATTGTGAACTTTCGATTTTCACGGACTTTAACATCGACTTTTTCGACAAGTTCGGCAGTCACTTTGCTGGGTCTCCCACTTCGATCTTCGTCGTGAACATTGGTTCGGCCATTTTTAAATCTTATGACCCACTGTCGCACTCCACCTTCAGTGATAATGTTGTTCCCATACACTTCACACAGCTGCCGATAGATTTCTATCGGTTTACAGTTTTTTGCTGTCAGAAACCTTATTACTGCACGCACCTCGCAGCTCGCGGGATTTTCAATTAACGCAGACATTTCAAACCGTCACGGTATCTTAACGGAGCACAGCACGAACCTCTCACTAGCACGGCTAGATGCCGACTGAGCTGCGCAACGCTCTGACCCCAAGATGGCCGCGCTAGCCCCGCCCCTAGCGGACACAGACGAAAACGTAATCTACTTTCTGGATAGCCCTCGTATATAATAGAGTACAATGGTTTACTTTTTAAATTTGGGAGTCATCGTTCCCTTTGATGAGTATTGATTTTGGATCCTTATTACGTTGGAGGCGTATTTAAAATTATTCCCTTAAATTTGATAAGTACTTTTGTGATCCATTTTGTTCCGCTTCAGGGGTGAACAAGGATACCTTACATGTGTTGCAATCGTCCCGAGTTCGATTCTTGGTGCTAGTTTCAGGAAATGTTGAATTTAACGTCCCCCCGAAAACGATAGTGATGAGAAATAATAGGACGAAACAGGGGAAAACATGAACTTACTTGACTGAGGATTGAAGGAGGGACCTCACATATTAGAGACAAGCGCTAAGCGACCGTACACGTGTGTTGATTACTACGTTATAAACATTGCAATCGTCCTAGTTTGATTCTTGATGCTAGTGTTAGGAAATTTTAACGTCCCCTCGAAACGATGATGAGAAATGGTGAAATGAGAAAACATCATAAACTTACTTGCTTGCGGTTTGAAGCAGACCTCACACATCAGAAATAAGCGCTGAGCCCCATGTCACCTTCGGTGCGAGCAGTTTTGCGTATAAAAGGAAGACGAGCAGATTTAAAGAGATTATGTTACATTACACATTTCGGTGCGAGCCGTTCTCACACTAGGTTTATGTTTCACATAGAAAAGGTGATGTGTTATCATTTTTTTTTACTTCGTGTACGACTTTGACCTTGAAAGAAACCTTGTTGACTCAGTGCTAAGCGTTGGCATTAAGACGTATAAACATAACCTTATTTTTTAGTTGGAAGGATGAATCAGTCCTTTAGGATTCTTGGTTCGAATCTAGCTGTGTTCGCTGTAACAACAATGAATCGGTAACAATGGTCGCGTGATTTTCCAGTGTTGCCACCACTATCAGAATGAATCGATTCATTTAGTCGGAGCAGTTTCGTGACGAAAACTGATTTTTTGTTTCGTACACGAATTTTTCTGAAACAGAATTTTGTTTCGTACACAAATAATTTTATTTTGTACACAAAAAATTTTCTGAAACAGAATTTTATTTTGTACACAAAAAAATTTCTGAATCAGTCTTTGTTTCGTACACAAAAAATTTTCTGAAATAGAATTTATTTTGTACACAATCTTTTCTTATTTCGTACACGAAAAAAAAGTTCTGAAACAAAAAATTTAGATTGATTTTTTTCGTAAAACATTTTTAGAAATTTTATTTTACCGATAAACTGATTCAGAAAAAAGAAATTGAAATCGCAGTATATGAAAAGAATTTGATTTAAGGATGTGAAATAAAGCACAGAATTACTTTTTTTCATGTTTCTGTACATTTATTTTAGCATGTGAAATAGAATACAGAATTTCTTTCTTTTTCCATCTTTGTGTGCTTTTATTTTTCTTCAAAAAAAGACGTGTCCGTGACGGGTGCAAATTCTGTAAAGAGAAAATAAAACATATAAATATACATGGTAATATTTATTTTGTTTCCTGTGAAAAAAGAAAAAAACAGATTATTAACATCGAACAAGAACATAAACTAACTGAACAAGAGAGAGTTAGGTGAGAAAAAGAAAAGCAAATGTGACGTACCTGAATTCCTTTTTTTTTCTTTCTTCACTGGTTTCTGCAAGGTGATGTCATCTGAGTTTGTCTCCGTTCGTGCATCGTTGAAGCATGTCCCGTGTTGCGGTTGATTCTTTGCCCATCTTTGGGAGGTGATGTTGGTGGGATTAGGGAAAAATATGGATGTTATTCTGTTGTGGCTTTTTTTACCCATAGGGCAATGTCTCGTATGTGTCTGGTATTAATCAGTGTTTTTTTATAGTTGAAACTGTACTTCTTTTCTTCAGGTTTTGTGACAAGCTGATGATCGTGGGTTCTGTAAGTTTTGTGTGGCGTGCTAATGGAGATTTTTTCACTGGATTGATTAACGATCATTTGCTCCAGACTATTGAAATTTAACTTTTGGCTTGCAGTATAATTGAGTGTGAATCCACGAATTTTGCATACATAACTGGTTGATTTCGTGTCGAGGTCGAAGATTTCTAAAGCGTATTGTTTTGGGCCACCAGACACGAATTTTTTAATGTATGCCTTTGGTTCAATTGATTCCAGTTCATTTGACATTGAACCAAGAAATACTTCTGGTTCTATTGTGGGCTCTGATGGTCGCTGCGTGAATATCACGGAATCTGTATCGAAATATAGTACTGTTTCTTGCAGCAATTCTAAATATTCGTAGAGTTCCAGACGAGCATGACATGTTGTAAATGCTCCAAGGACCACATTAGCATTGTGATTTTGTACTGGAACATCATCTTCATACTGCCAATACAGGTATAACAACGAATGATTAACCGGTAAAATTTGGTTGACTTTTATGTCTGGAGCAGTTAATTTTTGATACAGTTCTTTGGGGTCGTTAATGATGGTCGTTTGGCTGAAATTGTCTCTTATAGCGAGTCGTCTCCAGAAGGCATTCAAACAGAGTTTTGCAAGACTACGACGTGCTGAATTTGTCATTATATTTGCTGCATCCAAAGTTATGCCTTCACGTTATTGTACCATTTGAATATACTGCTGTTTTTCTTCTTCGGTGACGCAATTGGCAGGCCAACCAGAACCTTCTAGCTTAGAATTCAAAAATGTGTTAATGTATTCGCTGAATAATCCGCCAGTGTTGGTTTCTGGATCATATACGGTGATGTCGTAATCCCAAATTTCGTAAATTTCAACGACTTGATACCCAAGTTCAATGGCTTTTTGAATTTCATAGGACACCCACGTTCCTGTTAGACTTCGTTCACTGTCGGAATGTGTACATTCAGAATCTTGATTTAATGCTGTGGCACAGGCAGCACAAAGTGGAAATAACAACTTCTTATTTGAGCGAAATGGAAGTATTGGATGAAACACATTTCTGCTAGGCAAAATCTTTAACTTGACTAATCCGTTGACATCTTGAATGGCGGGCATTTCTGGATCTCCTTGTAGATATATTCGTGGGTGCCCTATTGGATACTGTCCACATTTATTCACATAAGGATATAAGGAAACGATATCCAAAAATTTAATTTCTTCGCCTTCATTTTCATTTGCGACGTGATACAATTTAATGGCATTAACACTACCACCATAGAAGCTGTCTCTTGGATTTAATGGTGTTTTATTAGCATAAGGATGTGTGCTTAAAGAAGAGGCCAACGCTGGATTGGATTTTAACACTTGACGAAATTCACATTCCCACATTTCATGTACTTTATATCCCATGGATCGTAATAATTTCATTTTACGCTGTGTTCTCTCGTAGCGATAGTTCATCGTTTCTTCAGAGTTCTCATAAATGGGCTGATCACGGCCTGTAGGGACGCATAGAGTACAGGCATGGATTCTGCAGCCTTGAAATCCATACACGTGTTCCTCTTCAGTGTCGGGATGTTTGTAGTAGCCGTCCAGATGAAAACCAGCAACATAAACTTCTTTTCCTCTTGCAGCATGTAGAATTGGATGGACCTCTTTTTCTTCCATGTAGGCAAGCCACTGCAAAGCAATACGTGACTGATTGTTTCTGTGACGGTATCCTCATGCAGGAAGAATGCTAATAGTATTGGGTTTTAAAAAAATTCGTCAAAATACTAAATTGCACGCACTCGCCAAAGTGATAGCCTCCAGGAAAGGATTGACGTGGATTTCTTGTTCAAAAGTGGTCATGAAAGATATACAAGCCATTCGAAGTACGTTGACGTCCTGGACACAATAATTCACCAATTCTTCTTGGAAAATAAACGAATCGTTCTGGTGTTCGTTGTACCATGTTATGAATTTTTCTCGTTCATCCACTTTCATTTCATTTACACCATAATAATGGATGTCCGGTAATTTTCCCACATACGTTTGATTTGCAGCAGTATTAAAAAAGTGTGGAAAATATCCTTTGGTCGCTGGTAAATGAAATGCCTTGGATAATTTACTTAAAGCCATTGGCATGAAATTTAAGGAATCAATAAACGATAACTGATTTACTTTCATGCTTAAAATTTTTGCTCCGTTCAAGATCAAAGTAGGTTTCAATTCATGTTCTTCCACTAAGGATTTAAGAATAAAATGACCATCATATCCCTTAGAGTTATGTGCCAAAGATACAATAAGTTTGATGTTGGGTCGTGGTTGACGTAAATACGCAAGAAAGGCATTGATCAGATCATCTTGAAAAATATGTTCCCGCTGTCCACAAACTTCACACGGATGATGTATATCTTCATCTTGAACACAGTTGTAACATACTTTTTGGGCCACCAGTAAATTGGGCTTATGAATGAACGTGTCTTCATCGAAGAAAGTATCCTGTGTGGCTTCGATATCATAGAAGACAATCATAGCCTTCTTGGCATGTAACACTGATGGAACTCCAGGTTTTAATTGAGTCGTATCAGGCTTCATGTAGCATTGGTGGGTAAACAAAACGTGTTTATGACACACATTACAAAAATAATCTGTACAATCATGTTGTCTTTGCCCTGTACAGACAAACGAATAAATGCGTAGACATTTGGCACACTGTTTCACCATCTTGCATACTGGTTGGCTCCTATGATATGGTACAGTCAGATGATTTGTATAACATGTTTCACCATAAAATTCACGATTGCATTCTGGACACTGTTTCTCCGTATTGGTCTTACTGCATAGCGGTTTCTGCAAACATTTCTCACACATGGCCGAACAGTTCTTGACATGTCTATCCCTCTTGTTATATTTTTTGTGGCATGCTACACAATAATACACAGTACAAAAAACGGACGTTAATGACATGATGATGTCATAATGAGAATTCATGCACATTAAATTGATTGGAATCTTGTCTTCGCCACCAGGCCCTTCATACAGAATATCTTCTCCGGAAAAGCTGGTGTATACGGTAAGTTTATAATCGGTCAAGTAGCGTGCAATTGTCGCAATTCTTTCACAGATCCCCATGGTCTAAATTCACTGATGATCTGGACAAAAGTTAATGTACCTCAGGGAGAACGACACACTCTCTTTGGTCCTGATATTGTCTGTACAGTTTCTTGTTCGTATCCTTATACTTTTTAGGCCAATAGCAATCACAATTGCATAAGCCAAACACTTCTTGTCGGTGTTTTTCACACGTAAAATGCCATTCTTGCGTTTTTTGTAACTCGTCGTTCGATAAAAGACCTCGACGCACCAATCCAAATCCACGGGGCACATCCACATGATGAAAATGTACAATGAACGGTTCGTTCATGAGAAAGCAATCGTTACTTTGAAGAATGCGATCAAAGGAAGCCCATAAAGTTTCCAGTGTCAGATTACTTGCACGCCGAAAAGATAAATAAAACGGTTTGTCCTTCTCATCATGAGATAAAATAGATAATCCAACCATCGACGATTCGTCAACATTTTCCAATAAGTAATCCAACATCTGTTGAAAGGAGGTTTGAACCCACTCAACAATATCGATGTCACTGGTCGGAGTATTGATTTGAATTTCCAGCATTCATCCTTCAAGATTAAAACGCCGATAATGTCTATTGATTTCTCGCAAGACAGTAAACCCAGAGGTAGCCATATTCAAATAGGAAAAGGTATGGTAAAACAAGAAAAGGATGGCAAAGAAACAAATATCTAAAACGAGAGAAAAAAGCACGAATTAAAATTGAATTCAGAGATCGCTAACACGTTTAACGATATCAAAATGACTGCACGATCAATCCTAAAAGAATTATCATATTTCAAATAGTTCTACTGTTAAAATTTTTTATTGTCGTCATACTGGAAATCAAATCCGGGACCAACATCAACATGTAAGTGACCTAAGTTTCTGTAGTGATAAAAAGAATGAATGAAATTGTTTTTCTAACTGTGCTGAGAGAATCATTGTAGTAAGCATTTTTCCCCTCACACTGAACTTTAAAACGTGTGACGAACATGAAACGAAAACAAAATCTCATGCGTTTGCTTTTCTCGAGCTAAGGCAAGGAAGACTCGAATTCGATTCTCGGCGGGAGATCAGATCCCACATTAAACTGAAGGTCCACGTCTCACTGTTAAACTTTTTTTGTTTCGGGGAACAAATTCGTACGTAGTTTTTTGAAAAACTAAAATTTTGTATACGTTAATGGTAACTTTCAGAAACTGAGCTTCCTCATAGCTAAGTGGTTAGCGTTACGCACCTCTGGCCCGGGTTCAACACCCAGTATGCGCTCAGATTTAACATTAAGCTGAAATTCTAGCCCCACTACTGAAGGGATGCTAAACCAAAAAAAAAACAAATTTCTCGTGCTTACACCTAATGTGTGGGATTCCTAATTCGATCCCCGGTCAAGTAAGTGAGGGTACTTCCACTAATTCTTCCATTTGATCTCTCATAGACTAAATATTTCATGCTAAAATAAAAGAGTAATAACAATGTTATCTTCATGCCTAATACATTTCAAAAGCACTCCATTGATATTAAGAAACGCGGTTGATAAAACTCTTAATAAACTTACCTCAAATTCAAGGAACGGAATAAAGTCACGCTGACACAAGAGGTACACCTGCTCAATTTCAAGATCTTCGTGGAAGTAGGACTTGAAAAATGAAATTAAGAATTTTATCTAGGTCTGAAACGTGTTCAAGTATAAATTGACATCACTATCAGCCAATCACAAACGAGGAAATTAATCAATAAAATCACGAAGAACCAATGAAAACACAGCTTTCATCATGTATCATGAGCCGAAACGTGATGTAAGAAACAATCTGATTGGTTGTGACGTTATTCACGTTTTTCTCCTTACACATCAAATCGTTACGCCATCTAGTATCACGATTCTGGTCATGACATCATACCGTTGACTCGTTAGTTTCTTACGACATTCAAATTAACACAACTAAAAATGTGATTAATTTTTCTTTAACTTGATTGAAAATGTAACACTCATCGATATGTTACGAAACTGTATTTGACATAAATGTAAAGTTTAGCTTTAAAAGTCCGTCAGCTGAGAAAAATGCTGATGTAGTATAAGCAGATTCTGCAATTTCACAATAACAAACTTCTATGCGTAACAACGAGAAGAAATGTGTAATGTAACATAATCTGATCATGTTCTTTTCATACGCCAAAACTGCTCGCACAGAAAAAAATTAAAAACTTCTCAATGGGGCATTGTGACTCAGCGCTTATTTCTGATGTCTGAGGTCTCTGCTTCAAACCGCAAGCAAGTAAGTATAAGATGTTTTCTCATTTCACCATTTCTCATAATCGTTTCGAGGGGACGTTAAAATTTCCTAACACTAGCATCAAGAATCAAACTAGGACGATTGCAATGTTTATAACGTAGTAATCAACACACGTGTACGGTCGCTTAGCGCTTGTCTCTAATATGTGAGGTCCCTCCTTCAATCCTCAGTCAAGTAAGTTCATGTTTTCCCCTGTTTCGTCCAATCATTTCTCATCACCATCGTTTTCGCGGGGACGTTAAATTCAACATTTCCTGAAACTAGCACCAAGAATCGAACTCAGGACGATTGCAACACATGTAAGGTATCCATGTTCACCCCTGAAGCGGAACAAAATGGATCACAAAAGTACTTATCAAATTTAAGGGAATAATTTTAAATACGCCTCCAACGTAATAGGGATCCAAAATCAATACTCATCAAAGGGAACGATGACTCCCAAATTTAAAAAGTAAACCATTGTACTCTATTATATAACGAAAATGTCTCGTGAAAGATAATAGGATAAGTTAGGAAAAAAAACTTCCAAAATTGATATTTGCCCGGCTTCGGATGTGGGAGACTGGCCGTGATATGTAGATAGATACAAATTTGAAAAAATGAAATGAAATGAAATCTTTGAGTTTTACGTCCCACGGTTATGCCGGTTAGGCTAAAGGAGACGGTGAGTATGAGAAATGAATGAAATGGTGGAATGAAGAAAGTGGGAGGAAACGGGAGAACCCCGAGAAAACCCACGCACGCGTTTTTTGTTCACCACAAAGTTCACTTGGCGGTGGCTGGGATCGAACCCGGGACCCCAAGCACCAAAGGTGAACGCTCTACCAGTGAGCCACCGCGGCCCCCGGATACAAATTTGAATTGAGTTCATTTGAGTTTGAGTTTAACGTCCCTTTCAGCAGCGAGGCTATATGAAACGGGATCTACTGATTAACGTGGAATCCGAACTACATGAGCTCCCGCCAGGAATCGAACCATGATCTCCCACGTAAAAGGCTCATACACTAACCGCTTAGCCACGAAGGAACTCCAAAGTTTTCAAATTTCGTATTAATACTAATACTAATTCATACTATTACTGGAGTCTACTAATTCATAATGTAATAGATCATCAAGAAAGAGATCAAAGACCTTGTTTTATTAATTTTATACCCATAACAGGAAACAAAAACAAGCCATCATAACCTCCAAGCTAAAAATCCCAGTTCAGTGACGTAATACGAACACATTAGTTCAAATACCTCTAATTCATTCGCACCAGTAGAGAGCGCGGTGGCTGAATGGTAAAGCGTTCACCTCTGCTGTATGGGGTCCCCCCGCAAAAGTAGTTTTGTGGTGGGCAACATTATGCTCGGGATACTTCAATTTTCTCCCACACTTTCATTCATTTTTCATTGTCACCGTCTCCTTTAGCCTAACCGGCATAAACGTGGGACGTAAAACTAAAGATTTCATTTGCACCAATGTTAGTCCAACTCATCAAAGGGATAACAATCTCCAAATTTTATGCCATAAAAGGGAACGAAAAATAAAAAGTATTCATAAACCTGTACTAATTCATAATGTAATAAATCATCAACAATAAGTTTTTAATAATTTAAAAAATCATCATGACCTCTAATCCAAAAATCCCAATTCAATGACGTCATAGCCGGGCCAAGGTACCAAATTTCACAAAATTAAATCCCCACGTTAAGCGGGTTTGCATATCCAGGCTCCTAACTATGAAAACATTTACGCTCACTCCAACCTCAATCATTTCACGAATTCAACCTGTTCTACGTATGTTATTAGGACATAATATCGATTGTGATTTATTCTAAAAACACTTTTATACATTGCAAGAGCTGTAACGTCCAAATATTTACTGAGAACTCATAGTCGTATCGGAATAAACAAAAGCGAGTATGGAACAGTAAACTGCTTTCACAAAAGGCAAAAGAACATGTGCAATTGCATACAAAACGGTCGAGTGGTTTGGGTCGATACACTATCAATTACATGTTTGTGTGTTCAAACCCGGTAGCAAGTTGTTCCGTTTTTTTAAGTGTCTTCCTATTTTCATCCGGAAGCTGAAAATATTTCTTTGAGTAACTCATTGAAAACTTCTTTTGTTTCAAATTCGATTAGAACGGAACATTATATGAATTGCGAATCTTAAATCCATAGCTAAAAAAATGAAGTATACTCACTACTCCATTATTATCCTCTGATTTGTAACGAAAAACTATTTATAAACAGTGGTGACTTCAGAAAATTATCCTCGGGGGAATTTCAATATGCGGGTGGAGGGCAAACATTGGTAGTCCACATTGAGCACGATCGAATATATGGTCCTGAAGGCGGAAATTTCTTAGCTCGAAAGGGGTCTCAAATTCTCCGTCAAATCACGTCCTGAAAGTATCATTGCTTAAAAGCTTTTCGTAGCAAATATAATATTACACTTGTTTCTCGTTCTACATTTAGAATTGGTAAAATCATAACTTACAGAGGATTATAATAAAAGCATAAAAATTACAATACCAATCATGTATAAATTATCCTGTAAGTTACCAACTTTGGGTCAGATTAAAACTCAAATATTTGTTTTCGGATTGCACTTAGAAGTAAGTCCTCTCTATATAATCCTGATTGGAAAGCCATGTATAACTCTAATTAATTAATCAATATATATACAAATACTTTTTTTATTTTACTATTTTTACTATTCAATATTATATACACTTCATTTCCAAAATCAAAATCTCGAAAATGTATATTGTACGAGTGCAGATTCGGAAATAAATGATTATTTATCATATATATTGGTCTCTATTCGAAATTCTATTTAATCGAATCCGACAAGAACACAGACAGAAACATTGAGAACAGGTGAAAAAAAAGAGAGAAGAAGGTGCTGTACCCGGCGGAGAGTCGAACTTAGTTCGAATAGTGATTTATAAGCCGAACGCCTTAGACCACTCGGCTATGGTAACAACTAGTGATTGTAGCAAAGGCTTCGAGTAGCAGTTCTTATTAAAGAATAACATTTTCTATTGCCTCAAATTTAAACTTAATTTACTTTGATATAATATATCTATTAATTTGTTTCATGAACACGTCTTCGTTACTTTGATGAATGATGTATGTTGTTTATATAGAATCTATTACACGTTCTTTTGTAAATATTATAGAAAGTATCAGGGTTATTTATGATCTTTCATGGAAATTGACTGGCGCATGCGCAGTACACAGACAGTTCAATTGGAAGGCGAGGAAGGAAACGCTAACACACTGTTAGAATGTTTCCCTCACAAGCAGTAGTTCCCAACCGAGGGACGGCGGGACGCACTTCCTCCTCCTGGGGTGGCGTTAATGGTTTACGAAGTCCCTTCGTTGTGTTATATTTTTTGAATGATTATGCACAATATACAGTCACATCTTCGACACATTTGGAAGTGATAAATCGTAGTATAAATTAATCGTCCTCCACACACAGTGATTGTTGCTTTTCCAAGATTATAAACTGGAACACTTTTTATTTCAATAGAATATAAAAGTTTCCATGGGAGGGGTTACAACCAGGGGCGTCATTTGGGGAGGGCAGGAGGGGGAAATTGCCCCCCGAAGAGTTTGAGAAATATATATACTACAATCAATTATTCACTAATATACTAGTATAAAACCGGAAAGTCTTATGTCTGTGGTGTTTTGCCCCCCTCAAGCAAAGTCTGAAATGACGCTCCTGGTTACAACCCCCTGGGTCTTTGATATGTCACCGCCTAAACGGTAACTTTCAAGTTAGAATCGAAAAATGGAGACATGTGACCTACTAAATATATTTTTAGTTCATTATACATTTTCATAAATAAAATATCCACAATTACAATGACAGTAAATGCTAAGTAATTATTGTAAATGTTTGTACTTTCATTTTCCCTCTTTCTTCTCAACTGAGCTTGAAAAATATAAAACTGGAAGGTTTAGAATTTCAAATATTACGTATATTTTAGCGTATTACGAAATTATAATTAATAGAATTCGGCAGGATCACAAACAGAAACGTCAAGAAGAGATAAAATCAAAGTGTACTGTGGTGGAATTCGAACTACTCTTGAATGGTGCCTCAGAATCTCTAGCCAAATGCCTTAGTCCACTCGCCTAATGTCACAAGTTGAAAATGTAGTAAGCGTGTTTGGTGTTCAATTTTTTGTTACAGTATGAAATTTATTTTGTGTTCTCTGAAGTTTAAGCCTATTTTGGCCTGATGTAATAGTCTGTTGAAATTGTTTTATGTTTATGGTATTCTTTACTTTGACGAATGATGTTGTTAATATAGGTTCTATTACGTATTCGTTCATAAATATTACAACAATTGTCAGGATTATTTATGATCTTTCATGAAAACTGACTGGTGCATGCGCAGTAGAAACAGAAAGATGCACTTTACCGACATTTGTCATACACGCCAGAACGCAAATTTCTAACAGGTTCTGAAAATGCCTCGCTCTAAAGGTTGTGGAGAACTGTCTGTTGCGGAGAAGAAATAATAGGCCGAGCAAAAATGGGACAAACTGTGCCTCAGATTGCTAGAGATCTGGGATGTGACAATAAAACGGTCAAGAAATGGGTTCAGCGACATGAAGAAAGTGGTGAATGGTTCAGGTCTCGGTCAAGAAGTGGAAGGCCAAAAGTGACAACTGCAGCTCAAGATCAAGCTTTAGTTACAGAAGTAATGAACAGACCTCTACGCCAGAGAATATAATTGCTCTCACGAAACAATAAGAAGAAGATTATTGGGGGCTGGTCTACACTGTTCAAGACCCGCTAGGAAGACTCTCCTGACTGAAACTCACAAGGCCAGACGAATGGAATGGGCACAGAATAACATAACCCAACCTCAGTCATATTGGGACTTAGTCATCTGGACCGACGAGAAGGTTTTCAAGTCTAACCAACAAGGCAGAGTTATATTGTATAGACCGCACGGAACCAGGTATGCTGAACAAAATATTATCAGAACTTCTTGTTCAGGACGAATATCAGCACACTTTTGGGGATACATGACGGCTGCTGGTCCTGGAGATTTGGTTGCGGTGCCTGAGAGAATGAACAGCAGTGTTTACATTAATATCCTCGAAAATACGTTGTTACCGTCCTTAGAAAGAAACTTCCCCGAACAGGAAGAATATATATTTATGCATGACAACAGTGCTGTTCACACTTCCCGGCAAACACGAGAGTGGCTAAGTGAACATCCAGAGTTAATTTGTATTGAGTGGCCCCCTCTATCCCCAGATTTGAACCCAATTGAACATCTCTGGGTCTACAGGGTGCAAGAATGAGAAGAGAGACGTGAAGACAGAGACCAAACGTTTCTTCAAAATCATGTTATGGAACTGTGGCAACATTTTCGTGACACACCGTCGTATTGCTCGAGACTTGTATCTAGTATCCCCTCCAGACTTCAAGAAGTTATTAACTCTGGAGGTGATTACACGAAGTACTAGTGTGTTATTTTTTGTGTTAACATTTATTTATGTTTCATTTATTTATTATATTTTTTCAAGAGCAATACTTTCGTTCTTCATTCTTTTCCTTTGCTTGTTTACTTATTAGTTCGTTAAAACGTTAAGGAAGAGTAGTATATCTTCAAAAAGTATTTGTGAATTTACTTTGAACGTTTCTAAGAATACATTTACTTTTTTTTCTTACTCTATATCATGCCCAATATTACTTTCATTTCAGTTATTTAATAATAACTTTATTTTACATCTCGGATAAAAGTATTATTGCCTTTTTAACGATGTTTTTCCTATTGATTGTGTAATTTCTAGTTTCATTGAATTATCTCAATTCGAATGAATAAATCACATTTTGTTTATTGTCCCTTCCTTAGCTAAGTTCGAATTCGAGAACAATGTGGTGTAATTTACGTTCTTTATTCTTCATATTGTGTAGTAATGACAATATTAATTATTTTTCATGAGTGCAGTTGATCAGTGAGAACTTGGACAAACATTAACCTGGTGATTCTTTACGCAATGACAAGAGTAAAATTCATTTTAGCTCTTCGTTATACTTCACAGCGATGAAACATTCTAACAGTGTGTTAGCGTTTCCTTCCGCGCCTTCCAATTGAACTGTCTGTGTACTGCGCATGCGCCAGTCAATTTCCATGAAAGATCATAAATAACCCTGATACTTTCTATAATATTTACGAAAATACGTGTAATAGAATCTATATCAACAACATACATCATTCATCAAAGTAACGAAAACGTGTTCATGTAACAAATTAATAGATATATTATATCAAAGTAAATTAGGTTTAAATTTTAGGCAATAGAAAACGTTATTCTGTAATAGGAACTACTACTCGAAGCCTTTGCTACAATCACTAGTTGTTACCATAGCCAAGTGGTCTAAGGCGTTCGGCTTATAAAGCACCATTCGAACTAAGTTCGAGTCTCCGCCGGGTACAGCACCTTTTTCTCTCTTTTTTTCACCTGTTCTCAATGTTTCTGTCTGTGTTCTTGTCGGATTCTATTAAATAGAATTTCGAATAGAGACCAATATATATGATAAATAATCATTTATTTCCGAATCTGCACTCGTACAATATACATTTTCGAGATTTTGATTTTGGAAATGAAGTGTATATAATATTGAATAGTAAAAATGGTAATATAAAAAAATATTTGTATAAATATTGATTAATTAATTAGAGTTATTCATGGCTTTCCAATCAGGATTATATAGAGAGGACTTACTTCTAAGTGCAATCCGAAAACAAATATTTGAGTTTTAATCTGACCCAAAGTTGGTAACTTACAGGATAATTTATACATAATTGGTATTGTAATTTTTATGCTTTTATTATAATCCTCTGTAAGTTATGATTTTACCAATTCTAAATGTAGAACGAGAAACAAGTGTAATATTATATTTGCTACGAAAAACTTTTAAGCAATGATACTTTCAGGACGTGATTTGACGGAGAATTTGAGACCCCTTTCGAGCTAAGAAATTTCCGCCTTCAGGACCATATATTCGATCGTGCTCAATGTGGACTACCAATGTTTGCCCTCCACCCGCATATTGAAATTCCCCCGAGGATAATTTTCTGAAGTCACCACTGTTTATAAATAGTTTTTCGTTACAAATCAGAGGATAATAATGGAGTAGTGAGTATACTTCATTTTTTTAGCTATGGATTTAAGATTCGCAATTCATATAATGTTCCGTTCTAATCGAATTTGAAACAAAAGAAGTTTTCAATGAGTTACTCAAAGAAATATTTTCAGCCTTCGGATTAAAATAGGAAGACACTTAAAAAAGAAACAACTTGCTACCGGGTTTGAACACACAAACATGTGATTGATGGTGTATCGATCCAAACCACTCGACCGTTTTGTATGCCTTTGCACATGTTCTTTTGCCTTTTGTGAAAGCAGTTTACTGTTCCATACTCGCTTTTGTTTATTCCGATACGACTATGAGTTCTCAGTAAATATTTGGACGTTACAGCTCTTGCAATGTATAAAAGTGTTTTTAGAATAAATCACAATCGATATTATGTCCTAATAACATACGTAAAACAGGTTGAATTCGTGAAATGATTGAGGTTGGAGTGAGCGTAAATGTATTCATAGTTAGGAGCCTGGATATGCAAACCCGCTTAACATGGGGATTTAATTTTGTGAAATTTGGTACCTGTGACTCATTTGCACCAGCGTGTATGGCTCCTGAATAAGCATAAGCAAAATTTCAATAGGTGACGCAATCCCAGGGCCAAAGCATCCCTGATTCATTCACTATGGTCCATGGTGGCTCCAAATTGGATAATCAAGAGTGCGATAGGGTCCCCCCCTTACTACTGACACGTTTATAACAAATACCTCAAAGTGCTAAATTGGTATTATATTAATATTATAATCAATAATAAGAATCTGAGAAGCAACAACACTTGAATAGCTTAGGTCTGTCTACGGAATTAGCATAAATAAAGGAGTAAAAGTGGGACCATGGGTTCCGACAGCGGGGGCAAGGGGTCGAAGTTGCCCCTACTCTGTATTTGCAAAACAATTTCGGTTCTTCCCAGATAGTGTCAAATACATTAGCTTTACTTACATACTATAGTATTGAACGTATTTTCTGTAGTTATACAATGTGCGTAAATAATAGTTGTTTTACATTAAGTATTGCGGCGCCGCTATGGCACAATGACAGAGCGATCACCTCTTGTAAGTGTGGTCCCTAGTTCGTTTCCTCCCGTTTCCTCCTATCCTATTGATTCCACCATTTCATTATTTTCATCATCACTGTCTCCCTTTGCCTATTCAGCATAATCGTGGAACGTAAACCTGGTAGATTTCATTTTACATTAAGTATGTGATTCAAGGTCTGTGTATTGGTAACTTAGGTTACATCACGTTTCTCAAAAAGCACTTTCAGTGACCATAGTTCCTAATTTATGTCTCCATTGAGTTTCGTGTAACAGAAGTGTGGATCACAGTAAAAGCAAGTGAAATTTCACCACTCAACTGCAAAAATAATAAAATAATAGAAAGAAACTCGAACGCGGGACTGCTGCGTGGAACGCAAGGAGTTTTCCAATACGTCATTACGACACTAAGCGTCAGTTTATATTCGTTATAATTTCATAAAAAAAAAAGTGTACTACTTTCCCACAAAAAACATTACACGACTTGTTGTCTCCAAATTGCAATTCACGTGGAAACGTATAATATTTTTTTTCACGAACATGAACAATGTTATAAACGTCTGACAGTTAGAGAAGAAAAACAGAGAAACCCACACCCAGAATCGAACCTAGATCCTTCGGAACTTGAGACAGCCACTCTAACCACACGACTACGAAACAACTACTTCGTAGCTCCTTATTCAATTATTTCCAGCAATTATTTTAAAAAAATCTATTACAGGTAATAAACAGCAAGGGATCATTTTGTTTATTGGGCACTAATATTCATAACATGTAATACAATCACCTTGTTAGCAGTTTTATGTTAGCTATTTTATCATACTATACACGCGTTTTGATAAAACACTTTGAATTCTGTTGCGAAAGAAAAAAAAACGAAACAGTAGTAAAGAAACAGAATTGTCATCAATCACAATATACAAATCATGGTGAAAAAGCTTCGTAAGTTCATAATGCAGCAACGAAGCTTCTCGCAACTCAACATAACATGTGTATAGTGTAGTGGTTAAAGAACGTGACTCCTGTTCGGCGGACTCAGGTTTGATTCCACAATAGTGTAGCTTGAATATTTTCCTCAACAAAAAGACGTCATTCTTGAAAATAGCTGCAGCATAATGTAGAAATCCGTCAGTTCCATGCAGAAAAATAACAATGCAGGATTCAGAAATGTCCTATTCATAAACGATAGTGTGCAAGCCGAGTTCAATTACCAGGCATTTCAGACATCTTACCAACATATCTGAGTGAGCTATTACTGGCCTCACTTCCAGTGATCTCACCAATAAAGTGAAATTGACATAAAATGAGCAGAGGCAAACAATAGTTTCACGTCATTTATTTGTCCATATTTTCTTTGTTGAAAAGTTATTGGACAGTTGGCTGTAAACAATATTACCCATACAGTTTAAAATAATTTGATCAGTCCATCATTGTAGTAAATCTGCGTTGCAAACGTGTAAGGGGTGGTGGTGCATTTTGTATTAACAAATTAGTTTCTAACATTCGTCAATGTTCGCATTACGCAACTAAGTAAGTATAGTAAATTAAATATATATCGGCTGCACTCTTGTTGAAAATAAAACAAGTGAATAGTTTTCGATACCTGGGTAGTATTCTTAGTAATGACATGAAATGCGAACGTGAAATAAAAGCAAGGATAGGAATGGAGAAAGAAGCCATTAGGAGGAAGAAAAGTCTGTTTTGTGGGACCTTGAATAAAGAGTTGAGAAAAATGCTTCGTGTGGAGTGTTGTACTGTATGGAGCGGAAACGTGGACATTACCTAAAGGTGAAGAAAATCGACTGAAAGCCTTCGAAATGTGAGTGTGGAGAAGAATGGAAAGAATTAGTTGGGTGGAGCGGATAACGAATGAGAGTGTTAGAAATGGTGGGTGAGAAAAAAAACACTTTTAGATATTATTAGGATGAGGAAGAGAAACTGGTTGGGACATTGCCTAAGAAGAGATTGTATCATGAGGGACGTCGTAGAGGGTATGGTGGCAGGAAAGAGAGGAGGGGGCGAAGGAGACTACAATTAATGGATGATATTAAAACAGAAAGATGGTACGCGAAGACGAAAAGGTTAGCGGAGGACCGTGGAGCATGGAAGCTTCTCAGCTGCGGCAAGTGACCTGCCAATAAAGGCAGAATACCTATGATGATGATGATGCACTCTTGTAGCCGTTTTCAGGTCTTTTTCAAGCTAGGTTCCAACTTGGGTAACGTCGGATTCGTAAAAGAAGCCGTCTCTCTCACACATACACACACACTCTTACTGCCCAGAAGCTGGTAGACCACAAGAAAATACATCTCGTATACGGTTTGAGGCACCTACAATTATCAGGGACGACATAATTATTGTTTGAGAATAAGAAAACAACAAATCTCCCTCGGCAATTCGGTCAAGTCATTACCACCAGGTTTGAAACATTGGCCAACTGTCCTTGATGAACGAGTGTAGTACAGAAGATTGTTCACTTTATATCCGACCATTTTGACAGGTACTCACTCTTAGATATACCGCGCATCCACACCCATCATATTCTATTGGACCCCTAGCATTGTGAACTATCGGAAGGCATCTCCGTTTTCACTGCAGTTACCTCCGGTACAGTACAAGCATGGGAATTTTTTCTCACTCCTTCCCATGCTTGCCAAGAATTCCCAAGAATTACATAGATCATCCAGGGTGCGCACACGGCTATGTTGAAGACGTCGTTTCAACAGTCCAAATGCGCAAAAAGTCCATTGGCCTGGTATCTGGTCTCTTCACTGAAATGTCTCCAAACCGAATGACACGAATTCCTGAGTCCTCTGCTATTTTCTGATAAAATGTAGTAATGTTCTGATAGTATTACTCGAAGTTTTGCTCCTATGGCTCATCATCTGGTCCGCGTCCATTCCGTACATTTGCAGGATGACTCTTCGGCAAATAGGTGTCCGAATAGAGTCTTGGAAGTATCTGGTATTCACCTTCACTTTTTGTCCATTGTGCGTATCATCAATTTATCATCATATGCCAATCCCGTAACGACAGCAAAGAAAGGAAGAAAACTTTCCATGCGCGGACGAACAATTCCGGTGCACCCTTTGCCGTCCATATCACAGCATGTGATCCCCAAGTGTGACCAACAGCAGTGTGATAGATAAGAGATTCATTTATTGTGACGACTTTCTTCCATTCAGAACCCGTCAGGTATTTGTTCATACAGTTTAATGCAGTTCGTCTTCCGTTCGACAGTAAGTTCTGTAGGAGGTTGTATACTCGGGCCTTCCACACACACTTCAACCGGAGTCGCTTGGGAATTGCTTTGTTCACAGTTGACAGTGCGAGGTAAAGTTCTTGACCCATATCACGTTGAGTAAGGGAATTCTCATTGGCACTCCAACCGACGGATCCCGCTTAACACTATGGGTGTCACTCTGCTTGCAGCTCTTCTCTTGATGGTTTTCATGGGTAAATGTTTCGCAAGGGGCTCCTGTTGTGTGTAACAAGCCACAATAGCTTTCGCAGTAGTCTCCCCAAGTGTTAACCCCAAGGTTTTTGACAGAAGTAATCACAATTATCTCTTCCAAGCTCTAACTAAATACGGAATTGGTAATATTTTTATTTCTTTTATCAAAGGGGTATACTCGAAACGAATTACACACGTTGAAGCTAAATGTTGGTTTAGGTGCTCCCATCTCAGTACATAATGGTATTCTACAAGGGGACACAATGTTTAGTATTATATTCAGTTTATCTTTAGTATCACTTATATATATGCAGCACACTTCCTACTCCCTGGTATTTCTGTGTATAATAACAGTTTATCAGTGCAATCATAGATAGATGATACTATTGCCCAATGAAGCAGATCTGGAATGCATAAAGCAACTACTAACCCCATATCAAAGCGCCTTTGGCGCGCAACTTAATAAAGCAAAAAAAATTATGTATACATGAAAAATATTAGTCCCTGTATGGATTGGCTAATAGTAATACTGAATAGAACACTACAGAAACGCTTGGTGCACTCACGTTTGTATGTGACCTTGACCGATGTATATCCACTCTCAAGGTCAATCGGTTGTTAATTCTGTTTCAGTTGTCTTCGTATTGCTTGGAGCAGTTTCACCATATTTGTTTTGTTTCCCAAACGTTAGTCGTATGGGAGATATAGACAGGAATATATTACTTCTATTTTATTTTTATGTATTATTATCTCCTTGCAACAGTGAAGCTGTATGACGCTCACTGAAATTTTACTTTGGGATTCGTAGGGAACAAGACTTTTCGCTTTCCTCTTCGCAGAACTTGACAGAGGGGTAGCGTAAGAATATACCGTATATTATGGCGGGTTGATGCATAATCATTTCAATATGAATACATTTTAAGTAGAATACATTTCACTAGAGGTTCTACTTCTGTGATGATGAACATTCGATGTTCTTAAGTCATACGGTAAATTCAAAGAACAAAAATAAGTGAATTTGGAAAAAGAACGGAAATAAATATAGAAAAGAGATAACAATTAAAACAAGAAAGCATTATTTACTCGTTAGGAAATTTCATTGTAAATGAATACATTGCCCATTCAATCAACGTATTGACAGCAACGAAAATAAATTACTCGTATTATCAATGATTTTCCAAGGTAAAAAACTGTCCAATACTTCACGGTTTATGTGAATTGTCAGTAGGTGAGCAAAATAACGCAGATGTTTGAGGCATAATGCTTGTAGTCTCACGGACGGAGGTTCGAGTCCCGTTAAAGTAAAATTTTCGTTTTCTTTATTTAATGCAGCAGTTTTCTACGCCTTCCGAAATGTTCATTGACAAACGCAAAACGAGGGACGAGACGAGGCAGTTTAAAATCTCTACTCGTCTCGTTTCGTGAAAATACTGTCTCGTCTCGAAAGTTATGACTGTCTCGTCTCGAAATATCACTACTTAATAAAATGCGTTATAGAGCTTTCACCTCAATAAACGCTTATAGAGAAAATTAAACTTTACTAGGGAAGTATATGAAACAAGTAGATAGAGGGAAAAGTTCTATAATACATATAATTAAGTAGTGCTGCCACGAGACGAGACATTCATATAATTATCGAGAATACACGTAATGTGAAAATTAACAAATTCCTTACAATAGTGCTTTTAAGAGATAGAATTTACTGAAAAGCTTTCTTTATGCACAATGAGCACACAGGCAACACTTACGAAGTCTTTGCAAACAAAGAATGAAAGTACTAATAAAGTTGCAAGATGATGTCTTTTCATATTTTTATATCATGATGAGTCTTAAACATAGAAGTTTAATTGTTTCTCTCATACAAAAAACAAGAAGTTATAATAATAAAGAAATTTGTTTGTACGAGGTTCGAACAGCTTAAATCACATCTACTGATTGACTACAATTTCACATTAATCAATTTTGCTATCGATATCTTACACACGATCTACCTGTTCTACTAGAAGACATGATTTTAATTATTACAGTGTTCCAATTCGTCCCTTTTGATAGATAATTTCCATTGTTTGCTTTATTTATATGGAATCTGAAGATATAGGAAATGTTAGAAATATTTGATTACATGTTTTATTTGTGGATATGAATTCACATTGTTCGCACTGTCAGTGACGTAGAGGTCTCCGTCCCACGTTGAATTACAGAATTCTTTCTCAGTCTAGAAAAAATTCCTTTTCAATAAAGTTGGTAATTTTCGGAATATTGGCAAAATTAAAGTTTTTTGATTGTAATTTCTTTATTTTAAAGTAACATGGAATATAAACATTATAAATGTGTTTGTCATTAACCTTTCCTCCTGTGAAAACCATCCTAAGTTTCGAATATATAAGGAAATGGAGATATTTTGAACAACGTTAGCTTGAAGAGACGCATCCATAACTTAGCTCATACCTGTATATTTGAGCACTCTTCCTCTCCTTAGGATACACTTATAAATCAAAGTTAAATGAGAGCTCCTTCGTGGTTAAGCGGTTAGCTTACGCACCTTTGGGAGACCCGGGTTCGATTCCCGGCGGGAGCTCATGTGTTTCGGATTCCACGTTAAACAGTAGGTACACGTCTCATATAGCCTCGCTACTGAACGGGACGTTAAACTCAAAATCAACTTAACTCAACTCAAAGTTAAATGGGAAAAAAGGAAAACCAGCTTAAGTCACAAATTAATTTTAAACGGTTTAACTATTTTGTGAATCTGGCTATTTTACAAATAGAAAATGGGAATTTAAAATATTGTAAAATTAGATATCTTTCTTTTCAAAATCAAAATTTTCGAAGGTGATGGGACTACTATCAACTTACTCATATACAGAATTTGGTTTTAAGACATATTTGGTTGTAAATGGGTTCTAAGATATATTTTGATATTGTGACCAGTGTTGTGAGATACATTTCCGAAACTTCCGGTTAGCATATGGGTATAAAAGTTGAAATAAAAATTGTTGTTTTGTTGGGACGTTTCATTGATTCCGAAAGACAGATTCTCGATGTCTCTTAGCATTTTTGCTATGGTTAGCAACATCTAAACCGGAAGTACTAGTAATGTTTTTACCACTTCCAGTTTTAGTAGTATAATAATGATGAGATGATCCTTTTACTTGAGATAATAAATCAAAAACCCGCTTGTCGCTTCTATTACCGTGTTTGTTCTATGACGATCAAAAATTTAACTTATTTCTAATAGTTTTAGTTTGAATAGAGGTTGACGGAAAAGGTGGAACCTATCCTTAAAACGTTGAATTACTTATTTAAAAAATATGGCTTCTCGAAATCTTAATATTTTTGTTCTGACAGGTATCGAAAGACGGACGGAGTCTTTCGATATTTAAGCACAGCATAGTTTGCAAGTCTAATATCCCTGCAGGAGCTAAGTCAAAACTATGTTCATTTCGGAACGTTCTGCTATTTTCCTGTGATGATGAGCTAGACAACTTTAGAGTTCATGTTCATATAATGAGAAAATTATTATAGTTATCTAATTATATATTTTATTTTTTCTTTCGTTTTAATGTCCCACGATTATACTCTGAGGCTAAGGGAAACAGCGATAATGAGATGCATGATAATGATGGGACGCAAAGATGGAGAAAACGGATGAATGCTAGAAAACCCATGCTTTATATAAAATTCTTGATCATTCTAAAATTCTTTAAAGACATAGTTTTGAATTATTTGAAAATATTTTTTAAAAAACTTGAAGAGAATAACACTAAGGAACATATTAGAACAAAACATCATTGTTTGACGAATTGACAGAATCTAGTTTTCCTTAAAAAGGAGAGAAAGAAAGAAAGAAAAAAAAGTTACAATGGGGTATGGAATTTGAACTGACAATCGTGGAAAAAGTTGAACACCCAACGACCTCGTCTTAACCAACTACCCTACGAAAGCAACTTAATTAATACTCACTTGGTACTTGGTAATGACACTCACTCACTTATAAGGAAACCACCGAGACAAAATGCCTTATCGTTTCGCATATTTTGTGTCTCATTTCTATTTAATCCTTTAGTTACGTGTAAGATCTTTACTACCTATGATTGTTAGAGTTGTGGTATATGTATAGCAACTAACATTATGAAAGATTTACGTTATATTTCTAACAATCATATAGCACAGCTATATTTCTAAAAGAGCATAAAATTCCCTCTCTTTGCAAATTTCGCTGCGCGTTTACCACGTTTACGAATATGGAACTTAGAATTTGACGATCAAAGGTTCGTAGATTTCTTTTTAATTATATTTGCTTATTTCTTAATATTTTATTGAAACATCTTTTGGAAATATGTTTCCTTGTTGTGCATATTTCCAAGAAAATGTGTGACAATTTTAATCATAAGAAAGACTTATTCTCATTTATGTGATTTCTAAAGACATGCCACAGAATATCTGGACAGAAGTGTACTTACAGGAGATGTGGAATTACAAGATTATGTGAACGGACAATACGCAAAAACTAAACGAAGGCGTTTTTTCATATTCTGCGGAGGAACAGTTTTAAGGGGCAAGAACCCCACCCAAAGGTCTTAAATTTGACATCTGCAAGGCAAGAAGTGAACCGAAGTAAATAAAATTGTGCGCAGACCTTGAAGACGTAAAATGAGGGAATACCTGGTTCGTCTTTCTGGAAAAACCGTTGGGTGGGGCATAGACCCCTCCAAACAGTTGAGCACAGAATATCCACTGTAGTAATATATGTACGTCAAAAGAGAACTGCAACGAAACAGTATAAAGTAAATACGCAACAAATAAAATAATAGTATTTTGATAGTTTGTGAGGAATAACCTTGTAGGGGCGAAGCACTCTCCGAAAGAAGATATTACTGCAGGAGCACGTTAATTCCATTTGATGTAAAAAGCAAAACAAGAAAAAATCAGAAAACAATATACTTTGGGTGTACTCGAACCCGTGACCCAATACGCATAAATCCAGTACGCTAACCACTCACCTAACAAACCTAACGGAAAGCATTTATTTTTTTAAAATTTATAACTGAGGGACACTGTTTTATGTGCAGATCTAATTCTGTCTGTCTGTCTCTCTCTCTCTTTTTTTTATGTTTCACAAATATCATATGTTTCGGATATTTTTGAATATTAGCTGTGTTATATGTCTGATTATTTATTTGGCAGTAGTATTTAGCAGACGGCTGTTCCAAATAAAACTTAACTAATACAGTAGTAACCGATGTTTTGTTTACTGATTTTTAGAGGGAGAAGAACTTAGACTCTTGTCTCCCCCTCTCCTGGGCGAGAAGTGACTATCCCTCCAAGTGCTTGGGCAAATTACTGCCACATTTATCATTCTTTTCCTCCCCACAGAAAAAGTGTGCCTCAATTGTTAGCGAGATTTCTCCCCTCCTCTAATGAATTCCACATTGATTTGCATGTCACACATATAGAAGAGTACATAATTTGGTGGCAGGGGCGTAATCAGGATTTGATTTCCGGTGGCAGCTGGATAAACGTACATTTGCAAGGAATGCGGAGTCCACCCCGGAAAAAATTTGAAACCGTAATCTTAGGTCTTATTTTAACAAATTTCACAAATGTCGGAGAGTCCAGACCTGCTGGTTACGTCATTGCTTGGTAGCATCCATTGTTCCTAAACATCATCAGTCTCTGTTCACTTTCACTTTCAGCCATAATTTTATTCTTTCAAGCGAAAGAGAATACATTCGTTTTCCTTCACATTTGTCGTTCTTAAAAGTAAAATTATGTTATAATTAAAGTGCGATTTTGCCATTTTAAATGTAATTTTATGTCCCTTCCTCCCTGAAACAAATCTTATGGGCGCAACCTGCTTCCTAAACCCCGCGTGTTTGCCCCAACTGTTCCAAATATAAAAATAGAATTTGGATATTTTCTGCAAGACTATTTGCGAGATATAGAATTCCATATGCAGTACTTCTGTTTACTTACAAGGAGAAAGCACACTTTCGTAAATGAAGTCCAAGGCCATTTTTTGAAGGTGATACTGCACATTTAGAGTGTTCATATTACAAAATGGGAGAGCGCAATGGCCTAACATAGCAGAGAAAAAGAGTCTTAAAGTTTTCGACGTGGCAGAATCAGTAGCATGTGTGACTCACGGGCCATGGTTCCAGAGTTCGGTTCCCATTGGAGTCAACTTCTTCATTTTTTGCTTGAGCCAATAAAGTAGCCACTTGCAGCTACAAATAAAATGTTAATTCACCTTATGTTTATAATGAATTAAAAGAATAGAAATATTCAATTCAGTTGTAATATCTTTCAATGTTCCACTTAATTAGCAACAAAATGTAACCTACTTCGTAAATATATTGATATCACGACTTATATTATGGTTACCACAGTCGTTGTGTAAACACTGATCTTGACTCTTCGTGTCTACATCTGTTGGCAGTGTGAGAATTACAAGGGGAATGAGAAAGAAATCCCCTTTGGTAATACTGGATGTTACTATAACCAAATGAGATTTCCCCCTCATTCCTCTTGCAATAAACGCCGAAAATCTCCAAGATTGCGAGGAGACGGGTAAGACCGTTCCCATATTTTTAAAGCGATGTTCAAAATATTTATGAAATTAAAAAAAGTACAGTGGGGGATCACGGGAGCAGAGTTATCTTCAAAATTGGAAGGCGAGCAGATTTGAGGCTTATTCTGGGAGATATTAATTTTATTTCATTTTCTTTTGTGGCAATCGGACATAAATTATCACATTTCTCACCAAAACTCACATTTCAAATCGGATTATGAAGAGGACAGTCACTCAATTTCAAGATTGGAGGGGACATGTCCCACTCATCCCCTGCCATTTGCACCAGTGCTTGTAATATGCACACTGTCAGAAGATGTAGACACGAAGCTTCAACAACATTTTTTACACAACGATTGTGGTAGCCATAATATTACTCGTGATATCAAAATATTTACGAAATAGATTACATTCTGTTGGTAGTTAACATGGAACATTGAAAGATTTTACAACTGATTTGAATATTTCTATTGTTTTAATTCATTATAAACATATGGTGAATTAACATTTTACTAGTGGGTACTTCATTGGTCCAAACAAACAACTTAAAAGTTGACTCCAGGGAAATAGAACCCAGGACCCTTGGCACGTAAGTCACAGATGCTACAGATTCTGCCACGCCGTCACTTGATAAATTTGCGCAACGTACGACATATGTGGCGAGTCGAAAACTTTGACTCTTCTTCTCTTTTTTATTGGGCCATTGCGCTCTCTCAGTTTGCAATATGAACACTTTAAATGTGCACTATCTCCTTCAAAAAATGGCCCCAAAGTTGATTTATTAAGGTCTGCTTTCTCCTTTTTAGTATTGGAATTAATAGAATTGGAAGTAAATGTTTTGTGTAAGTATAATTATGCAGAACAGCCATGGGTAAGTATTTTGTGTTGCTAAAATGTATGAAAAATGTTAGGAATATTTCTAGAGATGGAAAATATTAAGTTAGTGCCAGGGAAAGAAAAACTAGAGAAGGGGAGTATCCTTAGCATTCCTCCTTACAAATAAACGTTTTGTAAGTTAAAAACGTTTCGTGTCTGAAGTATGACTGCCTATAGTTCTGTGTGGCTCCGTGGTGGGGTGAGTAGATTCGTTGCTTGGTAATATTGAGGTTAATGGATCGAATCCCATCCAGGGCAGTTGAAAATATTTTCATTCTTTGTGTCCCGTATCTTAAGATGTTTCTCCCCCTCCGTAATCATCTGATGCTCTCAATTAAGTTCTCTACTTGAATTCAACCATCTTTAGTGGGATGCTCTGAGCTTCGGGTGAGGTTTTAGATGTCTACTTACAAAATCAAAATCAAAATATGGATGCTATCCGATCATTTTGTCTTAAAATTTAAATTTTGCAAATGTGACTGTATGAGTGTATCTCTTTTTCATCATATTCATATCTCTCGTTCTCCAATGTGATAAATATGACATAAGACGCTATACCAATGGGTTCACTCTCACTAAGCATTTAATTAAATGTATGTGTTTTCACACTGAAGGAGAGGGATTCGGTCTTCCTACTCTCCTAAAGTTACAGAATATTTATTCAGGCTCTGCAAAGTCATTTCAGATCAAACGACTGAAAGTGTGTTCATTCCAACAGCAACAGGATTAGTCTTTCAGTTTTTGCTGCACTTTATCTTCACGAATAGGACAAATATCAAGTAATATGTTTACTATAACAACTACATTCCGAGATTCATCTCATTTTGGAGAAATGATGCTGTAGACGGTAGTGGGAATTCCGCCCAAATGTACGGGAATTTTCATTATGCCCACCCACCTTCATTTAAAGCTGATTCGGTTGCAATACTTCCTGGCAAATGACTCAACGGGTGGAACACTTTTGCCGTAAATCTTCATATGGGTGCACCATCCAGATGTGTCCCTTACTGTACGTACAGAGTAATAAACACGAATGCACACTATTTTCCTGTAGGTATATCTCTGTTATCTCACGTTCAAAAAGCTCGAGACATTGTGCAAAAAGATTCACAAAATGAGTACCAGTATTTGATGCCAAATTCCTTTGGCCGACCCGGCGTTGAACAGACAATAGTGATAGGGGTTTGCACTCTTTGAAAGTAGTTATATCCCGCTTATTTGCGGTGCACAAAACTCGGAACATGGTGTACAAATATCAACAGAACGAGTACTAATGTTTGGCATGATAATTCCCTTCGACGGCATTGTACGCACTAAGCATTGAGATACGCATCGTTTTAAAGTGGTTATATTTCGGGTATCTGAAGTGCTCAAAACTCGGAACATGATCCACAAAACTCTACTGTATGAGTGCTAATGTTTGGCATTATTCCCTTGGTGGACATTCTACACACCTCGAGGTTAAGATACGCAGTTTTAAAGTGCTAGTATTTCGGTTATCTGAGGTACACAAAACCTCTGACATAGTGCACAAAACTTCGCAAAGTGAGTACTAACATTTGAGATATCAATTCCTTTGGACAGAATTGTACGCATTTGGACAGATGGTATAAGAACTATTTTCAAGTGGATATATGAGCTGCAGAAAACTCCGGATATGGTGCACAAAACTCTACAGAATAAGTACTAATATTTGGCATCATAATCGCTTTGGTAGACATTCTACGCACTAGAGCAATTGGCATACGCACTATTTTCAAGGGTTATATATCGGTTATATGAGGTGCACAAAACCCACGACACCGTTCACAAAATTTTACAGCAAGAGTCCTAAGGTTTGACATACCAATCGGTTTGGTCGCCACTGTATATAGTAATTGCTATACGCACTATTTTTAAGTGGTTACATTTCGGCTATTTGAGTTCAAAAATCTCAGGACATGGCGCACAGAACTCCACAGAATGAGTAAAAACAATTGCCATACCAATTGTTTTGGTCAGCGCTGCATGCACTTGGGCTAATGGTATACGTACAACTATCAATTAGATATGTATCGCCTATCTGAAGTGCACGAACCTCTGGACATGTTGCACAAAACTCTATAGAAAATGTACTAAAATTTGACATACCAATATCTTTGGTCTGAGTACTACACACTTATGTCATTGGTATAAGCATTATTTTCAAGTGGTTGCATTTCGGGTATCTTAGATGCAGAAATCTCGGGACACTGTGCACGAAACTTTTGCATACTAATTGCTTTGTTTGGCGCTGTACGCACTTGGGCTAATGGTTTACGCACTATATTTAAGTAGTTATACTGGGTTACGTAAAGTGCTCAAAACCCGGGATATGCTGCATAAACTCTACAGATCGAATACTAAAATTTGACATGCCAGTTGCCTTGGTTGGCGTTGTATGCACTTGGGCTATTCGTATAAGCACTATTTTCAAGTGGTTATACATCAGTTACGTAAAGTGCACGGAACTCGTTACATGGTGCACAAAACTTTACAGAGTGACGTAAAATTTAACGTACCAATTATTTTGGTCGGCGCTGTATCTACTTGTGCTAATGGTATACGTACTACTTTCAAGTAGTTATATGTCGTTCATATGAAGTACACAAAACTCAGATACATGATGCACAAAACTATAAAGAATAAGTACTAAGACTTGAAATATCAATTACTTTGGTCGGCGCTGTACACACTTCGTCTCTTCATATACGTACTATTTTCAACTGTTTATCCATCGGTTACCTAAAGTGCATAAATATCTACAGAAGAAGTACTAAAATTTGATATACCAACAGCGTTGGTCTGGGCACTATGCACTTATGACATTGGTATACGCATTATTTTCAAGTGGTTGCATTTCAGGTATCTGAGTTACGGAAATCTCGGGAAATGGTACACAAAACTCTACAGAGTGAGTAGTAAAATTTGACATACCAATTGCTTTGGTCGGTGTTCTACGAACTTGGCCTATTGGTTTACGCATTGTTTTCGAGTGGGGATATATCAGTTACCTCAAGTACACAAAACTCGGTATATGGTGTACAGAACTCTAAAGAGCGAGTACTAAAAATTGACATGCCAATTGAATTGGTCGGCTCTGTATGCACTTGGGCTCTTAGTATAAGCACTACTTTTTAAGTGGTTATATCTCGGGTATCTGACTTGCACAAAACTTGGGACGTAGTGAGACAAATCTACACAATCAGCACTAACGCTTGGCATAATAATTTTTATTGGTATTCAACCCACTGGAACAATAGGCATAGCAATTTCTTCAAGTGGTTATATATCGTTTAATTCAGTGCACAAAACTTTACACAATGAGTGCGAAAATTCGACATACCAAATGCTTTGGTCGGTGGTGTAGGCACTTGGGCTATCGATACACGCACTATTTTCAAGCGGTTAAATATTAGTTATCTGAAGTACATAAAACTCCGGACATGGAGCACAAAACTCTACAGGTTCAGTACTAATTTTTGGCATAATAATTTCCTTGGTCACACTAGAGCAATTGGCATATCCTAAATGGGTTATATATCGTTCACCTAAAGTGCACACAACTCTTGACATGTCGCACAAAATTTTAGAGAATGACTACTAAAATTTGACATGCCAATTCCTTTGGTCGGCTGTGTACGCAGTTGCGAAATTCTTCTAAGCATTATTTTAAAGTGGTTAAATATCGGTTATCTGAAGCAGAGATGGGCATTTTTGCTAACTCACACTTACCCTCACCCTCAGTTGACTCCCTCACAGTCACGCTCAGTCGCCCTCACCCTCAATCAACTTTCTCACCCTCACTCTCAGCCACTTTCACCCTTAGTTGACTCCCCACGCTCACCCTCAGCTCACCCTCAGCCGTGAAGGGTTAAATGGCCTTAGATGCTGAAAGCCCAGAAATCTAAATCCTAACCTAACCTCGATCAGCTTACCTATTTTCCCTTATATTAAAGCAAGATAACTGATTTTTTAACGGTGTGACTTCCCTCAAGAGCAGCCTCTACTATTAATTATGTGCTTGAGAACATATAGTCCTACTAGAATACATTAAATATGAACATTTCTTAATTTAATTCGAATTCAAGAATAGAAAATTTGAAAGAGTGAGTTGATTATAGCCTGTATTTCGCTAAAGCAACACTAATTAAAGTGAATGAAAGCTCAAGTAAGATGTTTGTGAATATGAAATTTGCGTCATGACACTACTTTGAGTATAGAAGTTAATGTAATAATTTTGAAAATGATAAGCATAGTGTGGTTCTAGTTTTCGATTTATCTATACGTTTCTTTAAGTATATAAAACCCTGTTCTTAAGTTGCATAATACAACGGAAAAATAGTACATTATATAAAATGAGTTAATATAAAGGACTCCGTTAAAACAAAAATGCAATTATCAATTTACGAATCTATTGTGAAATTTAGGATGTTTCATGTTCATTTGAAGCTAAATATTTTTCTTCAGCAGCGAGATTATATGAGACTTCTCTCGTCCCGAAGGCGACAACACTCACCACTTATTCGCAAGGAATCAATAAGAATATAAGTGCCCTGCAACATTTAGATGTTTCGCCAGATATGTGATAATCTTTACTGGAATAGGAACTGATATATCCTCAATTAAAATATTGTGACAAACAACACCAAAATCGAATAGTGACAAACGACACACCATTGTTTCAGAGTAACTTTCCAAAAGAGACTTTAATGAAACTAAGGATGTGTGTGTTTTCTTGGATGTTGACTTGTCTTTTTTTTAGCCCATTTATTTATATGAGAAAGTTTTTTTTTAATGCACGGGATTTCAATTGTTTGAATTTACTAATTTCGTCATGTGGCTTATTTAAGTGTTCTTTGCTTTAAAAATATTCTTATATTCAATGTATTATTCCTTTAGTTTTTATTTATAAATATTAAAATTACACAATACAGTAGTGAAATTTCGCATAGTAGACCGATACATTTAAAGATCTGAAGAAGAAATCACTATAATTAAGTTGCTAAAATTCTCGTTTATTTCAAAGAATAAATAGAATGCTCCCTGATATAAATTAATGACCTGAGAAACCATGATGGTGTCGATATTCAACACTCTTAAGTGCTACTCTTGTTTGTTGGGATTTATAAAACCTACAATTTAAATAATACATATTTCCCTAGTCATTTCTATGAACGTACAGTTTCATTAGTTGTTAATATATAAATTTCCTACCTCGGAAGTTCAAGAGGTTTCCTTACTCTACGATCTTAAGGTAAAAAAAAAAAAAAAAACGGGGGCATGGAATTTGTTAATAAAAGAACAAATACAAATGCCAGCCTCAAACACCACTCATAAAAACTATGAAGAAAACATTTCTATTTCCAAAAACAGCCTCAAATATCAAAAACTTCAAGTGGATAAATTTTATTTATTTATTTATTTATTTGTAAAAGGCATACAGGATTACAATCCTACAATAGCCTTATTAACATAATATTTTAATACGATATAATTATTCTAAAACAAAATAGACAAGAAAGTAAAATAAAATAAGCAAGCTACAGACAAAACGAGACAAGATAAAATAGATTAAGAAATACAAAATACAAATAAAGTAAAGATACAACAAACAAAAAATAAATGTAAGTATAAGAACTTTCCTGCAACTTGTACATATATTAGAAATGCACTACAAATATTAATTTGAATTCAATATTTCAATTTCAATTCACAAACATTAATTTCAATTCAATACTATTCCATATAAAAGGACATACCAATAGTGTTTTAGTTAGTGTTATTATCTTTCTAGTGTACACATTACGAGAAAAATCCATTTCAAAACATTAAGCCAGAGAGCTCCAAATCCATACATAATTGCTTAAGTTTTGCATGAAAATGTGATTCAGTATCAAAAAATATATCACAATATTTCGACTCAAAATTATAGTTTTAAATTTCTAACAATCGATGAATTTTTTTGTTGAATAGTTCTAGAAAATGAAACACAAAAGAAGAGATCGTATCTACGCCTAAGGCCTGGTACATATAAAGAAACTTGAGACAGTAAAGAAGGACAATCTATTCTATTGTTGAATAGTTTTTTCAGAAAAATCACAGACAGTACTGATCGGTGAACTCTGAGTGAAGTTAGTCTAAAGTATCCTGTTAGTATGGTATTGGATAAATAATATGGACAATATCTATTATTAACCTTGTAGTACAGAAACCTTCAAAATTTATTTTGAATATGTTCTATATCATGTATATGTCCTTTATAATATGGATTCCAAATAATAGCTGCATAATCCAATTTACTCCTAATTAAACTATTATAGAGAATTATAGGAATTTCTGGTTTCTTAAAATACTTAGTGTTTCTAATTATATATCCTAGCAACTTGTTTCCATTACTTACTAACTCCTTATAGTGAGTTGTAAACGATAATTTTGTATCAAAATAAATCTATCAAATGCTTTTGCAATATCCATATATATCACACCCACACGTCTATTTGCATCTAACTGATTATAAATACATTGTTAAATACATTGTATAACTGATAATAAATTTGTTATTGTTGATCTTCCAGGTACAAAACCATACATAATAACACACTGAGCAAGGCTATGTGATAATATGTAAAAAACAGTATCACGTAACAGTTTCAAGGACTTTCAACACAATAACTGTGTCTTCATCAGACTTCCACTCCTTCTAGCTGCTGGGAGTTGGTCATCACTTATATATCCTGTCGGGAGATCAACTTTTAATTAGGCTCAGCCCCTTCATTAAAAAGTAACACTTGTGTTGCTATTACTTTCAGTTTTTAGCTGCACACGTGTCCAATTAAAAGTTGACTTTTTTTCCGCTGGATGCATTCTGTCCTCTAGTTATCCTTATTTTCCTTGTTAATTTTTTTCCCTTTCTTTCTTCTTCCTTTCTATTTCTTCTTCTTTTTAGCAGAATCTTCTCCCACTCCTTATTTATCGAGAATCCTGCATTCCAGTTCATTACCTTGTGTTCTGCCTTCATAATCTCCCTGGCATCCTTCCATTTTCTCACCAAAGTTCTATTCTCTACTTCTATGACCTTTGCTCCTTCCCACCCTATCCTGTGGTTTGTCTCTTTCTGATGCTTGTATATCGCGTTGTTGTCCCTTTTCAATCTTACATCATCTGTATATCGCATTGTTGTCCCTTTTCAATCTTACATCATCTACATACAAGCACCCTGAATCAACTCCCTGACACTCACAGTTACCTTCATGTACTAAATAAAAAATAAGTAAGGGTAAATATGATTCTCATTCAAGTGATCGAAATTTATGTATTGAAATACGTACATATACATTATATCTACGGTGTAATATTATATATATATATATGGCTATTTTGCACTGGGATCGCTCGGGCTCACGCTCACTAATCTCACTTGGGCTCACGCTCGGGCTCAGTTCCCTCAGTTAGGCTCGCTCTTGGGTTCGCCAAGACAAGAAATAATCAATCTCTCATTCATTACATCAAATTGTCGCGGACATAAGCTCACCGGACATAAACTCACCTTTGTTAATGCAAAAGTGGGCAAAAGCTCTCCGGACATAAGCTCACCATTAATAATATAATTGTATTATAAGATAATTAATGCAATAAAGAATACAACAATGATAACTAAATACATTTATAGGGTAACTAATTATTTGCAAAGGAAAATAAACTTGGATAAAATAAAAAAGCAACAGAAAAATGGCAAACGTAAAATATGACAAAAATGAAAGCCAGACTTTGAATATTAATAAGAAGTAGATTTTGAATATTAAAATATAAATTGAAAACAGATTTGGACAAATAAGAAATACTCTTTTCTTTTACTGAAGAAAACAACCCAACCCCCTCCTCTGTGCTGGGAATTTTGCAGCACAGAAAAATCGGTAAACGTAATTTTGGTGAAAGGGCATCTCCTTTTTTTTTCACTATGGCTGAAAGTAACTCAGATATATTTCATTTTCCTTTAGAAGAACGTATGATGGGTATGAAGAAGTATTAAAATCTAGACTTTGACTAACAGGAGGCCTAATTGAGTAGAAAATGTATTCACTAATGCTATATATCAGTTTTCAGATATCAGAATAAAATAATAAGGATGTTGTAGGGTTTAATTTGTTAAACGTGGGTTGGCTTTGAGGAGCTTGTGGTAAAATGCTCCAGATATTTAAATCTGGTCTTTGATTACTAGTAGGCCTACCTTCTCAATAGAAAATAGACTATATGACTAATGTCATATAGGAGTTATCAGACATCCGAAGAAAGTATTAAGAGTGTTGCAGAGTTCAAGTCTTATGGCTGTTATGATATTTGCAGACCAATACTCATCAAATGAATCTCTTTCTTATTTTATTTTTTAAGAACAAAACAAGTTACGTACCAAAAAAAAGCTTAGGAAATAAGAAAGAGATTTCTTTGAGTGTTGGTCTGCAAACACGACGACAGCACTAAGAAGCAAGGTCTAAATACATCTGAGTATAATGAATTCGTAAAAAAAAAGTCACAAAGCAGAATCACGAATCATGTTAGTAAGCAAATTCTATTATGTAACTATTCATGCCTAATCATGAAATAATTTTAATGCAGTGATGAATTGTCTGGCCTAGAAGAAAAATTTGATTCCAAAATCTCCAGGACGAAAATTAGGCCTACTATTGCCCATGCTTAACACATTAAACTTCCAACATCCCTATTTTATTCTAATATCTGATAACTGCTATACGACATTAGTAGCTGTACTTTCTACTGAGTTATTAGACCTATTTGTAATTGTAGTCAAAGGCAAGATTTTAATATCAAGTGTATTAAAAGTTACAAGTTCCTCAAGGTCTGCCCACGTTTAATACAACGCAACTTTCCAACGTCCTTACTAGTTTTTTATACCTGATAAGTCATATAAGATAGTAGCTCCATTTTCCAATTAGGAAGTAGCCAAAGCCTAAATTTCAATATTCGTTGAATTTTATTACAAGTCCCTCAAAGGAGGTTAATTTTGCTATCGGTGAGCTTTTGTCCGCTACTGTAATATAAGACTGCCGGTGAGCTTACGTCCGGTAGGCTATTTGTCGATGAGCTAATGTCCGACACCCACATCAAAACTTTAAATTGCGGTGGCTCAGTAGTAGAGGGTTCATCTCTTGTGACTGGGGTCTCTGGTTCGATCCCAGCTCGTGCCAAATGGGTTTTGTGGTTTACAAACACCGTGTGCACGAGTTTTCTCGGATTGCTCCATTTCCTCCTTTTACTTTTTCATTCTACCACTTTGTTCATTATCAACATCGCCATCTTCTGTACCCTAGCCTACACAGTACATAGTATAAAATACGAAGATTTAATTTTCTTTTATTCAGAATATACAATGCAACAAGACTGATTAACATATGTAATTTTTATACCTGTAAATGTCCACTGTTCCGTATTTTTCCTCCTGGAGATGTATTTGGCGGACAATGTTCGCAAGAAATACCCGAAGTTTACATAGAAAAAATAAAACTGGAGTAGGTGGTTTCAGCCTCTATTCGGAGTTACTTTGCACCGGCTCAAAATAACCCCTTAGATAGGAAATTATTACTACTGGCACCTCCTGCCTTCTAATTTTAGGTAAATTTCCTATGTAGTTAGATGCTGAAATTGATTTATTGTTGGAAAATAAATTACGGACAGTGGAAGATCCAGAAATAATAATTTGAGATGGGCTTCACTCAGAAAGGCCTTTTTTAAAAATGAAATCGTGGAAGTTTTTTTTGGGGGGGGGGTTGAAGTTTATACGCATAGGACTTACTAACATTATTTAAAAAACGAAAAATGAAATCCTGTTATTTGGGTATGCTTCAGCCTGAAAGCCTCAAACCCCGTAAAACTTCCTATGATTAGGGAAATAAATTCACGGGGATTTCTTTTCGTTCCTGATTTGACACTTTTGTGGGATATATGGTAAACTATCAGAATGTGGTTCCTGTGCCGGTACCAGAAAATACATAATTTTCTTTACAAATATCGATAATTCATACAAAGTACTGATACCAATACCATAATTATAATATCAATATTTGTAGCTTGCGTGCAATTTTGTATAGGAAGTGAAATGTATAAATACCGAAGGGAAAACATTGCACTGAAACATCATGTTCGTATGTTTAACGTATTGTTTGTATGTGGTGCAAAGTATCCTCACCTATAGGGTTACTTTGCACCAAAGTTTATATTCCAATAATCACGGTCATACTGAATGTTTACTAATGCACTTGCACGAATGTTTTCCTTATATATCTAGCTATTATATGCTTAAAATACAATGTTCTAAGTCACTACGTTTATAAGTTACATGCGATTTTCTTTAAAATTCCTTACATCTGGTGCAAAGTAACCAAGTCTTATGGTACTTGATGATCTTTCTTATAAACAATATCACCTACTCACGAAGCAGTACGTTTCTTGGAAAAGCCGTTTGAATGAACATTCACTTTACGGTACCCGACGAAAAGCTGTAGGCATTATCTGCAGCTATACTGCCTACAGGAATCCAGGAATCCAGGAATCCAGGACATATAACTGGAATCCAGGATGGGCTTCTGGGAGTGTGGCAGTAAAACATTTCTCCGATTATCTGAAGCTGCCGCAAAATGTTATCGCCAGTGGGGAGGGGCGAATAACCCTTCGTCCGGTAATGACGCAGAAATTTCTTTGAATTTAGTGCAGGTGCCTTCTGTGATGCGTAAAAATAATAACTTCTATACACAAAAGAGACGTTTGTATTCAAACTTTAAAAAGTGGATCAAAGATTTGTCCACATAGGAAATATGTAGCACATAGACCTATTACAAAGGGTATTCTTGCTGGAATTTTTAACGAAATTCACTATGGTAATTTCGTGCAAATGACTAACTTAATCCCTTATATAAATATTATATATCTCCTTATATGTTAATAATTATAAGAAACATTATGTTGAAAACAACACTTTCTGGACCTCATCACAGTTATCACTCTTATGATTTGTAGTACGAGACGAGAAATTTTACGAGTCTCGTGAGCAACACTAGTTCACCCACGTCTCAGATTTCAAACATCATTTCAGTGCTAAATGATCCGCATATAATACCTATAAATTATAAAATTAATGATACGAATTCAATGAAGAGCATTTATGAACGTTTCAAGATATTCAAATCATTACACAATATACTCCAATAAGAAATATGCTTTAAATGTTGTTAGATCATACCCCTCTTAAACCTCCCGTGACGTAGAAGGAATCTGAGAATTTCTAAGTGAGGGAATAAATTTTGTACATAAATTTACAGAACGAGACGGGAAGTGAGTACTCGAGAATGGTGACCAAACAAGACGAGACTTCTACAAAATTTACGAAACGAAATCGAAAGATGTAAAGGAATCTCTATTCAAATTTTATCTGAACATACTCATGGTAATATTAAGCGTGCATTAGCCAATGATTTCAGTAAATAGTAGTAGGGATTATTTTGGGGGGTAGGGGATGACTACGAATTTTCACTCATCGGTTTTCAACTTAGAAATCAGTAGCGCACTCAAAACTATGGAACTCATATTTTTCTTTCCAATTCCAGCCTCTTTATCTACATGGTGGCGTATCAGAGCGGAATAAGTTTGTTAGTTATTCCTTTATATTTCCTGAGCTCCTAATGCTACTCACGTCAGTGTTTCTTCTAGATACACTTCGCTGCTAGGGTTGAGGCAAAGTCCCCGGAAGTAAGATAAATTATAAATTGCGAACATATGTTACTTTTGTGCACGTTGTTTTAGGAAATAGTGTCCCAGTGCAGCCCTTAACATTTTGATGTTGCCCCCTCAAAATTCTCTTGAAGAAAGACTGATCCTACTAAAATAGAATATTTGTAAGTACTCATACTCAATGTCTCGTACATTCACGGATAAATGAGATATTTCACATTTGCACCCTCACTTTTATCCAAAAGTTTGAATTATTTTAAGCTTAGAAGTTAACTTGCTTGCTGCAGTTTAGGTTTTGAGATTTCTAATCAATAGCAGGCTGAAAAGTAGGTGCTTTTAAAAAGTCAGTTGATTTTAAACATGGTTATTTTCTTCAAATTTCCTAAATACCGATCAGATTCTGATTACCATCATGCCTACTACACAAAACTCGATAAATTTACTGGTATTAAGCCATATCTCCTTTTTTGTACTGAAAAATATTATTTTCGATCATCTTCTATCTCGGAGAGCAGAAACATTTTATATTTAAGTTTTAGCATTGAATGCCACAGCAGTAGATAGGAATACTCTTTCCAAATTGAATGCTTTGGTCCGGTAAGGGGTGTCACTTCAAACAATCGTTTTCATAATCGATACTTATAGTTTAATCTGGAGTAGAACCTTATTTTAGGATCTAGTCTCCATGATTTCTACCCGAAATACGAAGATGATTATGTAGAAAATTATGGAGCTTTAATAACTACTTCCTGTTCATTATCGTATTAAGTTTATCTTTTATCTTCCTCATAAATCCTCATGCTCTCTCAGCTATAGCTAAGGACATGGAAGACAGTGACGAAAACGGTCGTAATTGTGTTCTGATTTTTGATGAAGTAAAATTACGTGAGGATATTAGATACAATTCCAGCAAGTGTAGTTTCGATGGTTTCGTGAACATGGCTGAATTCACGAAAGAAGAAGATAAGAATGTTTTAGGCGACCATGCTTTAGTATTTTTTCTCGCTCCTCTTATGAAATCGTGGGTGCAACCCATTGCAATTTACTTAAGCAAGAATGCCACTGATGGTTATACATTTGCAAAAATCATCTTACAAGTGATTATCCAATTAGAAAATAACAATAACGTCATGGTAGTGGCTTTCACATGCGATGCCGTAGAGGGGGGCTACTTAAACTTTGGAGGAAACTTTGACATTTTCGGTAATACTTTGACACCATGTTCTTCAAGATATTGTTAACTCACATTCAAGTACACCGAGATGCAAAAGAAAAGGTTCTTGTAATGAGAGACAACTTGGGATCTCATTTCTCCCCAAATGTTGTAAAAGCTGCAGTGAAAGAAGGAATCTATTTCACTTGTTTGCCGCCTAACTCAACGCTTCTTCTGCAACTTTTAGATGTCGGAGTATTTGCTCCCCTCAAAAAACACTGGAGACAGATCTTGGAAAAATTGAGGAAGGAATCGCGTCGGAAGGGAATCATACCTAAGGAGCAAGTTCAAGTTGTATTGAAAAGACTCATGCATGCTTTGGCTGCTAAAGTTCCAAGCAATCTCCAAAGTGTTTTTAGAGCAACTGGAATTTATCCCTTCGATAAGCAGGCTGTGCTCAAGAATTTTCCTGGTGGTGACAGTGGTACATCTGAAAGGATCTTGGATGAAAGCCTTTTGGCATTTCTGAAGGAATAACGAGGTTTCAACCAAGAGAGAATCCGCCACAGAAGAGGAAAGAAACTGAACGTAGCACCTGGAGAACCTGTTACTTTGAAAAGCAACAAGAACAACAATCAACTCGAATCTGAAGAACTTCCGGAACTTGAAGTGCAAACTGATGACTTCCCACTGGATGTGCCAGCATGTTCCAATGTGGCCAAGAAAAGGAAAATAGACGACAATCTTTGTTCAATTTGTAAGTGCGATTTCGCCCATTACCGAGGAAGAGATTGGATTTGTTGTGTTCTGCGGGATATGTAACAAAGGATCCAGAGATCCGTTCTATGAATCCGAAAATTGCCAAGATGATATATAATAGAACTCATTACTGTACCAGTTCTTATTACAAAACATTTTGCAGTTTCGATTTCACTTTTTAAAATTATTTTTCTATTGTTTCACTTTGTTTGATAGCCAAGTTTTAGTTTGAGAATTTGTTAAAAGTATTGTCAAATGTAGAAAGGGTAAATAAAAGTACAAAACTACCCCAAAATTTGCCTTTATCATCCACTAACAAAAAAATGTTTTAAAAAATAAAATCAAATGTTAAACAAGCCCCAAAAGCCACCCAAATTTGACCTAAAATGAAAAGAAGTAACGTGTCAAACTAGCCCCAAATTGTGGGGCTACATAGTCACCAATTTAAGTCAGAATATTTGGGTGTAAGACTTAGTGTAAGGAAACGTTATTAGTAGGGGTTTGTACTCGAAGGTCCATTTGGTGTAACTGCACACATGCAATATAATATCGAAAATAAATACGAGAGTTAGGTTCAATAAACTTTCCGAAACATGTCAAAGTAACCCCCCTTTATGGCGGTAGTCAACCAAGCAAAAAGGCTTTGAAAAATTTAGGAATATCAGGAGATTTAGGATATATAACGAATTTCATTTCTAATCCCTGCGATGCCAATAGACAAATTTTTGCAATGGGAGACATCTATCGTATCATCAAATGTATTAGGGATAATTTTCAAAAATTTTGAAGTGTAATTTACAATGGTTGTTCTGTGCGGTTTGATTGACAGAAAACTATATGATTCCGAGACCAAATCACACACTAGTAAGAGAGTAGTTCCGAAATTAACTTCCTCTCACATAAACCCTAAGGCATTTCAGAAGATGAATGTAAAATTAGCCACACAGCTTTTCAGTAGAACAGTCGCAACAGGTATGAAATTTTACCGAGAACTTGGAGTGCCAGGCTTCGAAAGCAGCGAAGATACAGAGTTATTCACGCAAGACATAAATCAGGTTTTTGACACATTGAATTCCAAACGCCCAATAGAAGGACTTCGAAAAGGAGACAAAGTTCACAATGTATTGATACGTTTCTTCGAAATTCTTCAGCGTTCAGACAACACCGTTGCACCCAAACAAACTTTAGAATCTCTTCGAGTGACAGTTAAAAGCACTATTGAATTGTGTGAATTGCTTTGGTCCTCAGGCTACAAATATGTTTTAACAGCTAAATTTAACCAAGATCCTTCTGAAAGACATTTTGGTCTTATACGTGGTTTGAGTAGTGATGATCATCCGACATCAATTGATTTCTTTCACCTTCACCTGCTTCAGTCCATATACGTACCCGTGAAGGAGCACTTTCTTCAAAAGCAAACTGTGAAGATTCCGTTGATGGAAACTTAACATCCTTTACGCATCAGATAAGATCTATGGCTCAAATGGTGATAAACAAAAGCAAGGAGATAAAGGAAGGCATTCAAGACCACATAAAGAAATCAATTACACTAACTGACATTGAACCGGAATTAGACCCTTTTAATTTATCCGCTAGTGATCAGAGCACAACCGTAAGGGGGAAAAATATAATTTATTATTTGTGCGGCTACTTGCTTCACACTGCAAGTAAACAACTTGTTTCGTGCAAAAATTGCTTGGCATCCTTGCAAAGTGACTCTCCAAGCGATATAAATACCGTTCATATTCTTACTCGGTTAAAACACATTTGGGGGCAACGATTATAGTTGCCTCAAATACCCCTCTATAGCATTTTATACAGACACGTCGACAAGGTGTTAGAACAGATACTACAAAAAGAAGATACACTTTGGGGTGACGTATTTTCTGATTGTGTGGAAATGTTGTACGAAATACCAGTGTTCCGAAATCTTTGATGTTCAGAGGATCACCTGTTCATGTACTTACCAAACCAAAGAGAGAAAAATTGAAAGATAGTAAATCTCAAACAACCCCGCGGTTAAACAACAAATATTTCGTTGTCCTCCAAGGCATTAGCGCGTGAGCAACTGGTTTTTCCCTTCTTTCAGGGGACACTGACAGGAAAAAAATGAGTTCAAATGTTAATTTCGAAAACCTAAAAAATACTGTTATGGTCAGGAATGTCCATGAAGTTTTTGAAAAACTATTTGTAGAATATCCATTAACATGGGTGCACCACGTTAGAAGAATTTGTAGCTGTCATAAAAAAAAAATCTTGAAACCCTACCATGTTTCACCGTGTACACATAATCTTCAAAGGGTCATAAAACATTTTTTTTCATCTTGCAAGGGGTCGACAAGTGTCCAACTTTCTGCGACGTCTTGCTTGCTACCTGCTATCGCCCTCCCGCTGACATAATGAAAACAACAGTTTCGCCGCCTCCGAAACAACGGATTCTTTTGGACAGGGAGGGGGAGTGTGCCAAAATACACGTTTTTAATGAGGAGGTTAATTGTTTGTCCACTAGACTGCAGTACTGCATGGGTGGTGATACCTTTCTTGCTTACAAGATGTTGTAAAATCTAAACAGTAGATAGAAAGATCGGGTAGCAAGGTCTTTTTTATGACAGCTACAAGATTCATGTAAAGTGAAAATGTGGTCTTATGCACGGTTTGTGATTTTAAAACCTAACGATTAATTTTATAATCATTACGAACTTTATTAACGAACTTCAATTAAAATGTAACTCCTAAAAATTTAATTGATTAAATTAAAAATTAACATAAAATTAAATTGATTATTTTAATCGTTAATTTTTTAACGGATTAATTGCAAGAATTTAACGCATTAAAATTGCGGGACACGGTAGTTCAGTGGAGAGTGCTTAACTCTGATGCGTAGGATCCCTGGTTCGATCATCAGCCAAGCAAGTTTGTGGTGGACAACATCGTATCCGTGGGTTTTCAAAAATGGAATTTTCCAGGAGTGAAACTTAAAGTTCAGTATCTCATTAACAATTCTTTCATGCTGGCAATGAAATCAACTATCTAATTTATATTTTATAATTTACTGTTTATGAAAATCCTTTTAATAAGATATCTATTCGTCAAAGTGAATGTAAACATTAGTTTTTTTTTAGAGTCAGGCTACTTAGCATAAAAACGATCCATTTATTGTAATAAGCTATGTAAAATAGTCTTATATCCATATCACAATATGTGATGTACACTCCGCATCAACAAAATTGCGACAGCTAACGCCGTGCAGTTAGGCCACCTAATATACAACTTCTTATCCCATAATCATCTCAGGTATCCCTCTCTCCTAGACTAAAATTAGCTAACAACATGAGCGCAGTTCTTATTTCAAACTACACATATATTAGTTTCGATAAAATGAAATAACGAAGCCGAAACGAAACAGATTCATAAGTTGATCTAGGGAGAAACTGAAACACACACAATGAAAAATTGAAAACAATTGATGTCTCTTACATAGAGATTCAGAAATGAGGCAGAGAGAGAGAGAGAGAGAGAGAGAGAGAAAAGAGGAGAGAAGAAGAAAAATAAAAGGGAGAACAGATAAAACTGTAGAATTCAAATTAGAAAGTTATGTTTCCAGAAATCCAACATTAATATAGAAATAACGTTTGTTTTTACATATTTTTTCAGAACTATTCGAATGCTATATAGAGGATGCTTTCAAAATTCATTACGTCCCTTTCATAATAGATAGCATACTCAATTTTAAGTAGAACTGTAGATCTCCGAGACACATCTAGGATAATGTCAAAAGTTTAAAATATTTGCTTTTTTTCCGCGTGGTTAGATTGCAAATTTGGTAGTGTTCATTGGACGTACTGTTCCAAAATTCATTCTAATAAATCCAGTAGATAGCGTTGTTCATATGCTCCATTCCAGATTACTAATGCAAACTAATTAAAAGAGAAAAAACTAAACGAAAAGAAAAGAGAAAGAAAGAAAGAGAAAATACAAGAGTTCAATTTTACTGCTAAATTTCTATCAGAAATACCCTATATTAAAAGTCCAAAGTGTATCGCAATGAAAAGTTACAAATGTTGAAAAGAAAAAGTCCATGTTCCTCGTAGATGTAACATGTTTCAAATTTCAACGTGAAAAAGAAACATTGAATTATAGGATGGGAACAAATTTTGTGTTGAACTAGTATAATAAAATTTTGTTTTCAAATAACCAAAGAGGTTACCATTTTCTAGTCTTTGCAGAAGATTTATCTGTTTATAACATCCACCATTGATTTCATTTCTTTCGGATATAGCGTAACTTCCACAGATAAAATGAACACGTTAAGAGCTCAAACGGATCATCGTGTCAGTCGGATGATGTTGGTTAGGTTAGGGACCACCAATGGGTCGAGGATTCAAATCCGTAGTGACTCAGTAATTCGACTGGAAGACGGTAACCCAGAGGATATAAAAGAGATTTTACTTATTCCTTCCCGTTTAAACAGTACTTTTGTCAGAGATGACCAGGACTGGAGATGTTATCCTCAGAGCACGAAAAACACGACGCCGAAGGTAACAGTTAATTAGATTCTCCATACCAGGATAGCGGGCTCTTGCTCCGTTTTAACTTTGGAACATGAAGTGCGTGTGTATGAGTGAGGGAGAGAGGGGGAGAAGTGAAAGATGCAATGAGAGGATACGGAAACGTCAAGAAAGAGAGAAAGGGAGACGAATATAAATATGAAACGTACTTATTACAGTGTAGGATATAGAACGCACACATTGTTTATTGGAACTATCGCCAGTGATGCCCTGTAAATTCTCCATTAGAAGATAAATCTCTGCAGGCGTTATTTTATGCGAAAAAATCATAATACTTATGGGGAATCGAATCCAGATTTTCCATGTGGAAGTTTGGCAGTTACCACTACACCACCGATTGCTTTATTCAATCTTTGTTTAGCAAATGGTGTACTGTTCCTTTCTAAGAACGATAACACGAAAAGTGTATGCTGCAAATCAATGATGTCTTTGGAATTTCCTGGTAATTCCTTTGCCCTTTCCCAACCAGTATTCGTAAATCGTCTCTATCATGATACAGGTGTTTTCTTTCACATAATTATGTATTGCTTGTCCAGTATTATCAGTGGATTCTTCACAATCACTTTATAAAAAATCAATTTAGGAGTGAACAGGATTTGAACCTACGTTCGATAGCTGCATTATTCATAAGGCCATTACGTTACCCCTACACTATCACGCCATCTGAAATTACAAGCCAAATATTACATACTTTCTCTCTGATCTTTGGAACGAACCGCCTTGTTTCTGTAACGTACTTTCCACCAAAGTGCACAACGAATTTGATTTATACGACGACCTAGAGAGAAATTAGTGACCACTGATAAAGGAAAATCATACAATCGAGGAAAAGATAGAGAAGTAAAACATATTTTGCAGTAATTTCGCCATGCAAGTTCAAAAGTACGCAAATAATAATAATAATAATAATAATAATAATAATAATTGCAATAATAATAATAATAATAGTAACCTATATTATAATATTGAAAGTAACTATGTTTGTGACTCCTAATCTCTTGTACCACCAGATCGATCTCTATCAAACTCTCAACATAGATAAAATTCGGATCTGGGACGGCTTTGGTCCCTTCAGTTTGACAGTGGAATATAGAGGCCGGAGAGAAAGAGTTATATATATATATATATATATATATATATATATATATATATATATATATATATATATATATATATATATATGTAAGAAAAACTGAAAATGAAAGTGACTATCTTTGTGACTTCATCACTCTTGAACCACCCGACCGATCCGGATCAAATTTTCAACCTAGATGAAGTTCGAACCTGAGATGGTTTCTATCATTTTGACGGTGTAACTTAAGAGATGGGGAGGGGAGCGACATTTAAAACAGAACGAAAAATTATCAGTGTAAGTGGCAAATCTCTAATTTTTGGAGTCGCTGAGATTAACAGAGACACATCTGATGCTGTTTAAATCCAAATTCAGCCCCTCAACTTGGAGGAGGGGGAGACATATAAAATGGATCGAAATAACCAATATCAGTGTCGAATTCAAAGTTTTCCGGCTCGCTGAGATCAACAATGACACTGCAGACGCCGTGTCCCACAACATAGGGTGAAGAGGGGTTATATAAAAGGCAATCGTAAATGATCGATATCAAAGAGCACTTTAGTAAATCTAAACAGTGACTGAGTAACGGAACATATTACTATTTTTTCTCAATTTAACCCAACGAAGCGGGTAATTGATGTTAATAATAATAATAATAATAATAATAATAATAATAATAATAATAATAATAATAATAATAATAATAATAATAATAAAAATAGACTACTGTACTGATGACATGACAGTTTAGGCGTAACGTAATGGCCTTATGAATAATATAGATATCGAACGTAGGTTCAAATCCTGTTCACGCCAAGGTTAGTTTTTTGCTTAGTGACTGTGAAGAATCGACTTATCATACTGGACAAGCAATACATAAGAATGTGGAAGAAAACACATGTATCATGATAGAGACGATTTACGAATGCCGGTTGGGAAAGGGCAAAAAATTACCAGGACTTTCCAAAGACATCATTCATCTGCAGCATACACTTTTCATGTTATCGTTCTTGGAAAGAAACAGTACACAAATTGTTAGACAAAGATTGACTAAAGTAATTGGTGGTGTAGTGGTAACGTGCCAGACTTCTAAATAGAAAATCTGGTTTCGATTTTCCATCAGGTAGTATGATTTTTTCGCATAAAATAACGCCTGCAGAGATTTATCTTCTGATTGAGAACATACAAGGCATCACTGGCGATAGTTCCAATAAACAGTGTGCGCGTTCTATATCCTACACTGTAATAAGTACGTTTCATATTTATATTCGTCTCCCTTTCTCTCTTTGTTGACGTTTCCCTATTCTCTCATTGCATCCTTCACTTCTGCCCCTCTCTCCCTCACTCATACACACGCACTTCATGTTCCAAATTTAAAACGGAGCAAGAGCCCGATATACCTGGTATGGAGAATCTAATTAACTGTTAACTTCGGCGTCGTGTTTTTCATGCTCTGAGGATAGCATCTCCAGTCCTGGTCATCTCTGAAAAAATACTGTTCAAACGCAAGGGAATGAGTAAAATATTTTTTCTATCCTCTGGGTTACCCAGTCTCAGTCGAATTACTGGGTCACTACGGATTTGAATCCTCGACCTAACCAACATCATCCGACTGACACGATGATCCATTTGAGCTCTTAACGTGTTCATTTTATCTGTGGAAATTACGCTATATCCGGAAGAGATGAAATCAATGCTGGATGTTATAAACAAATAAATCCTCTGCAAAGACTAGAAAATGGTATCCTCTTTGGTCATTTGAAAACAAAATTTTATTTATACTAGTTCGACACAAAATTTGTTCCCATCCTATAATTCAATGTCCTTTTTTTCCACGTTGAAATTTGAAACATGCTACATCTATGAGAAACATAAACTTTTCCTTACCAATATTTTAACTTTTCATTACGATACACCTTGGACTTTTAATATAGGGTATTTCTAATAGAAATTTAGCACTAAAATTGAACTCTTCTATTTTCTTTCTTTCTTTCTCTTTTCTTTTCGTTTAGCTTTTGTCTCTTTTGTTCAGTTTGCATTACTAGTCTGAAATGGAGGATATGAACAACGCTATCTACTGGGTTCATTAGAATGAATTTTGGAACAGTACGTCCAATGAACACTACCAAATTTGCAATCTAACCACGCGGAAACAAAGTATGTGTTTTAAACTTTTGACATTGTCCTAGATGTGTCTCGGAGATCTACAATTCTACTTAAAATTGAGTATGCTATCCATTATGAAAGGGACATAATGAATGTTTAAAGCGTTCTCTATATATTCGAATAGTTCTGAAAAAATATAGAAAAACAAACGTTATTTCTATATTACTGTTGGATTTCTGGAAACGGAACTTTCTAATTTGAATTCCACAGTTTCATCTGTTCTCCCTTTTCTTTTTGTTCTTCTCTCCCCTCCGCTTCTCTCTCTCTCTCTCTGCCTGATTTCTGAATCCCTATGTAATAGTCATCCATTGGTTTCAATTTTTCATTGTATGTGGTTCAGTTTCTCCCTACATCAACTTATGAATCTTGTTTCGTCTCGGTTGAAACAAAAGAAAGTCGTGAGTGGGAGAACAAAAAGTGGGGGTGTCGGCATACTCTTTTCTGAAGTTTTGAAAAATTGTTGTGAATAGAATAATTTAATTAAATGTGAATAAAATAAATGGCTTTTATAATTCCAACTTCAAAATGTTTGTTATTGGGTTGACTAATTCATATCGGACTTCCGAAGAAATATCAAACAACTTTAATGACCGTGTCAATAGCGACAACTCCCAGCCACTTCTCCTCTTTTCAGGTTTTAGTAAGAACAGAGAAAGAAAGAGTGAGGAAGAGAAAGAGGAAGGTCGGAGAAAAGAGGGAAGGAGAAGAAGGAAACGAAGAAGAAAATAGGAAGGTAGTTTGAATTCAAAATGTTATTGCTCAAGGATCAATACTGAAGTGATCCGGAAGAGACACATGTTCACTCATAAAACCCTGACCTGGATCCAGGCAACTATGCCAGCCGGAGTTGCCCCGACGCAGCCAGGGTGACGAGAAAGTTTAGTTCTATTGTTTATCCATTATTTTAGAACGAAGGTTAACTAGTATCCAGTCTTTGAACTCCAGAATTTAGAGATCGATCATACATTCGAATCAGCAGGAAAAATATTATTATTTCGAGTAATGCACACATTTGTCATGAATGAAATTTTGATATTTCTGGAAGATGGTCGTTTATTTGGGCATATCCTGTTATTTTGGCTTTTCTCCCAGAGCCGATTGTAATTAGTTTTAGGCTTTATTCCTTACGACCTTAGTCATGCATTATAAAACCATTACAATAAACCAACATTAATGTTATGACTTACAGCTAAAATTTATCACTCAGTCACACACACATACACACGGGACAGCGTATAAACATGGATAAAATAGTCTAAAAGAAACCATCTAACTACATTTTACTATACTTTTATTACATCTATTAAAAGAACAATATAAATTGTTAAGAACATGCTATGAACATATATAGAAATGTGGCAATATACATACTAGATTGAACAGTAACGTTCCGAGGAGATATATATATATATATAGATTAGAAGAAAGCATTTTAGATTTGGATATCTGTATATGGATTTACTTACTTTTTAGGGTCACATGGTACAAAAAAATTAATTCACATATATAAATATATTCTTACATTTTATAATATTACAGAAAAAGAAAAAAAACTATGTAAGAATTTAGATGAGTCCTTCCTCATATATTTGAATTTACGTTTTTACTTGTTCATTCCTTTTTTTCTTGCTGAGTTTACGAGTCCTATCTCGCTACCAAAGATGGACGTGAGTATCATCTTGATTATTAGGCACTTTCACAGCGTCCATTCATGTCACTATTATATTTTTGTATATACATATACATACATACATACATATATATATATATACATATATATATATATATATATATATATATATATATATATATATATATATATATATTATTACGATATATATATATTTGTGTGTGTATGTACACACTGCATTTTACACTAAAATCTGAGGGAGTTGGCAAGGGTCAGGTGGCGACCCTAAATTAGTTACTACGTAAGTATGAAGAACACTAGTTATGTGGTTCCTAGAAGGATCCTGAAAAGGAAACATACTTACTTTACCAAATATGGTTCTTAGATTCCCATGATGCCATTATCGAGGTTGGTCCCAGACTGTTCCTCTAGGCGAATCTTCCTTAAGCAAGTCTTACGTTGTTGAGAATGCACACAGAGAAGGTGTCGGAAGAGTAAGATTGAAGGAGGGTGAGACTCATAGAGAAGGTTCGCTTCCGACACACCTTTCGTTCACGACGGCGTCTCACACTCTAATTCAGTACTTGCTTAAGCAACTCCCAGTATCATGTCCCTTGGATAAGATAGTGAGTAGTCAGCTATCTATACAGCCTCGAGAAAACCTTCTGTCATCAGCGCCAAGTCCACAGGATACTTTTATAGAAAACGGGGACGTTAGCTACAATACACTAACGGGATCGAGTAGCATAATATGTCTATCGACTGATCCTCCAAACAGCTGATAATAGTCATTAACTCTTGAACAATAATCCATAAAAAATGAAATAATCCTTTTAAGCTAGCACATTTATTACAAGACTAGTTAAAATAATTTATACAGTAAAATTACAAAACAAGAATTCCAAAGTAACTCAGCATTTCATTGAGGTTTACAAGAGTCGTCTTCGATATCATATTTTAATCATTTATGCAGTTTATTTTCATAATATTAAACACCAAATTGAATATCCTTGATTTCACTGGCTATCTCACGACTGTAAGGTAGTCTACCTACGTCCCAAAAAGGAAAGTATTGCAAAAATAATTTACTAAGCTAGAGTTAATGATCTGAATGACGGAAAGTTGTTAAAGTCCGAAGTTTCAGCCTCCCAACCTTCATATCTGCACTTTCTTTGCCGTTTAGTAGAAAATATTAAAAATTCATTTCGTACATACCTGAAGTAACTTGTACACGAAGTGTTGACTAACACTCCGCGCGACGACGTTGAACCAAGACCCGCACAAGACGAACACCACACAAGACTCGACCCACTCAAAAAAAATCACCTCGAGAATTTCTGTTTTTAATTTTTATATGCGCCGTATGACGTAAGATCACCCACTCAGAAACTGAGTCGGCAGAAGCCGTTTTTAGTTTTTGGTTTTGAGATAAAGCTGCACAATTTTATCAAACCCTGTCATTCCCTTCCTTTGGAAAAATAACGCAACCCAAGACTTCTAGGATGTGCATAGACACTGACGAATTTAGAATGATTCTGAGCGTCATACTTCAGGAGAACTCAATTCCGTAATTTTCTTAATTGCGTAGAATAGAGATCTCAGAAACGCTCTGACTTTTGTTCGTCACGTACTTCACGGAATTGTTTGCTCATAATTTAATATGTGTTTATCATCGGCTACTTATTTACGTCAATCCTTCTATCGTGGCTTGCTCTGTTACCTTTTCCAAAGGTGTGGGAGAATTAAAAAGACACTAAAAATAACAATCATGTTGGCATGGTGCCTACAAGAACCAAATTTCAATAACGATCCTCTACCGACTTTCCTCAAGAGTAGGGTCACTTCATGTCAGTAGTGGCCGAAATAAATCAGTGGCGGCTTCCCCTAGTTTCAAGACCAGGCTAATGTTACACCGTAACATCCGCTGAAACTTGGACTTTAAAAAAAAGAAAACAGAAAAAGAAAAAAAAAAATGCATCAAGTTACTCGACAGAGTTGTTGGATCTACTATGCGTTTTCAGATGAACAGATAATACCTTTACTTTTCTTCTTCCATTTTTTTTTCTTAATGATACAGTCATAGGTTTTACCTGTCCGGGTAAATAACAATACGGATTTTATTCTAAGTCGCAGCTACAATACGTATAACATTAAAAGCAGAGAGTTGCACACAGTTAAAGGTATTGAACGCAGTTAAAGATATGGAAAGCTTGTTACTTTGAAATAAGTTGGTATTACCTATAATTTAAAGTTATTAACTAAATAATCGTGTATTAACCTTTTACCCTTACGCATAGTGGGTCCAAGCACCAAACAGTCGTGAAATATCCAATGCTACATTGGTACAACATAGTTAATTATTACTATTATATAATTTATATTAATACTATATAATGACTAATATTATATTAAAATAGACCTGACTCATATAAATAATATACATGCAATGATCTTAATGAACATTGGAAATTTTAATCGACGACATGATGGAGAATGTCAGGTACTGTTGCTGGTACTTGGTTAATGATGTGTGTTGCGGGTACCCCGAAAGAAGAGGGTTACTAAATTAAATTTTGATAATACCAATGGTTTTCTATGAAGGAGTACCAGAGCAATTTCGTTAAGGTACAATAAACTCTATATCAAATGCAAGATAAATTGTGATGTCTGGGTATGGTACATTTCTTTTTCTTTCTTTCTTTTTTTCTTCTTTTCGTGTCTTTCCTGTCTAAGAAAAGGTATAACTTATGCAATCGTAGCTTATTAATTAAATAGTCTAACCTTCTAACAAGTACAGTTTTTCTTTATTTATTTATTTACAGGCTGTAATATGTGTTCGATGTCTCGCTTCTTACTCTCATAGAGTTTACATAGTTATGGATCCTAAATTACAAAGTGAAATTAACGAATAAAAATTGCAAAGCTAATTAAGTTCTAGAAATCCCATACAATTTCCAAAAAAGAGAGCCTACATGGATTTCATTTCTATTTATTGAGTCCAGGAGGCAATACGCTCCCTATGCGTTGCATTGTAAAAATTCTGGTTGCTCCTAAGTCCTACCAGCAGAATTAATGATTATCATACTCCAAATTTTGTTTTAGTTAATTATTAGCCTTCTGTAAGTTGACCAATATCTTACTACCAAAAAAATAAAAAATAAAACAAAGAAAGAAAAAAAAATCATATCCTTCGAACCAACAATTCATAATTCCTACATTAGGGTTAAGCCATCTCAACAAAAGATTGACCTTGTATTCCTTGTCGCAGCAAGGTCTCTTCAGTCTTAACCTATATTTTAAGAGGCAACATGAGGTACTTACTCATAGCCGAGTGGCGGGTATCTTATATAGCTCCATGCAGAACTTATTAAGCCTACTCGTTCTACATTTATGAACGGTGGGGGTTCGAACCAATTTCTCCAAGGTTTCGCTGCCTCAGGAGTCAAATATAGGTCTTGTTTTTGTTTCTCGTTTCTGTATTAATTGAACCTAAAGTATTTTAATTTCACTATAAACAAAGTCCCTTGATTATTGCGAATTATGCTATCTGTACGCTAAATTGGCATACTCCCATCCGTAATTGGGTTATTCTTTCAAACTGAATTGAATATATACAAGAATTCAACTGATCATTAAGCGAAGATTTACATTGAGCGTACTAACAATCACATAATTACAATATGAGTATTTTTTTTAAAACCTAATTAACTAGCAATTAACTTAATTCAATAGCAATGCTCGGAATGGCAGCCGACCAGCGAGAATGCTGCGTTTTCTATTATTATTATTATTATTATTATTATTATTATTATTATTATTATTATTATTATTATTATTATTATTATTATTATTATCGCTATTATTATGATTATCATTATCATTAATATAATTATTACCATTATCATCATTAATAATAATAATAATAACAACAATGACCAAAAAAAAAAAAAAAAAATATTGTTAACGGAACCTTTTAATACAGGAAGTAGGTAACATTCACTCTAAGTTAGCTGCCTTCCGGCAGCCGGATCCGATCATTGCTTAGAAGAAACATAAAACTAATTTTTACAGCTATTAAGCCTCTTGACAAAGTTATTCCTATATTGTTTGTTCTACACTCTTCTATGCGTATTTTTGAACAGGCTGAGCGATAACAGCTTGTCTGTGGCTAGAAGTATTTCCTGTTTGGTAAGCTGTTTCCGCTCTCACGTAATCAATGTTGTGAACTTGAACTATGTTGTGTAATGCGTCACAGAGGAAAGGATTTTATCAAGAGGTATTCTTTCGTAGATGAAGCATAAAAATCAGCTACAGTGGCGTTGCTCGAATTTTGTGTTCGGGTGAGACAATTGCTTGTATTTTAAAACGGCACAAAGAATATCTATGAAGTGTATTTAGCTCCGCTCGGTTAGAAAAACACAAAAGGTCATGTGCCCTTGGGTACCGGACATCAAAGTATACATATATAACGTTATTATGTAGACAATGATTGAATTGGTAGAAGAGGGGTCTATCACCTGTAAATCAAATTATTGTTGTTTGTACCGAAGCTGTGTTTTATGCTTCTATCCGGTTAAAACATACAAAACAAAAAAAAATTGTCCTAAGGTACTTAACATACCCAAGTGTTCTTTTCTATTTATAATAGATAGGAACACTAGGAAAGTAAGTCAGAACAATTCGGTGAATTCCGATCCTCTGTTGAGTTTCTCTCCTGCATGTTTCACTACGACACTTGGAGAATTTATCACATTCACAAGGGTGGCTATTCACCTAGGCTCTACACTGATGGATCGGTTGAATTCGGATTTTCTGTTGAGTTTTTCAACTGTATGTATCACTAAGACACTTGCTGATTTGCCACATTTACAAGGGTGGTTGTTCACCTGGGCTACACGCTGCTAAACGAATTGATGCACTGGGAATCGCTGGCACATATTTACTAATTTGAACTATGGTGGCCTTTTGGCGTTGATGGGCCTCTTCCCATGGAGGGGCACATGGTTCCGGAGGTAATTTGATGTTGTCCTAAGGCGGTCATCCCTTCTATTGGATCCCATATCAAGGTTAATAGTATTGGGTAAAGTGCAGTGGAGATGTAAATTCGTGCTAATTTCTTCACCACCATCGGGTAAATTTGGACGTCGGTCTAATTTTATAAGAGTTCAGTTCCCACTGGAGTCGTCTCTTGACAGCATCCGGCGGTAGTATCTCTGGACTGGACTCTATCAGGTGAAGTCGGGGGTTAGCGTGGCTTACCTCTAAGCCTTGTCTAGTGAGTAACTAGGTAGAGTACTCAATTGTCCTAAAATATAGAAAACATTTGTAATTTTGTGTTTAAAACATTCTGGCTTACAAGAGAGATATTGTATAACGGATTACTATAAGGGATTCTATTCATCCAAGCTTCATTTAATTTTGCATGAGTGGATTTGGTTTTCCCCTTTATAAAGTCATGTGCGCTGACCACACATCGGAGAATTGATAGTAAAGTAGAATATGTAGGAATAAATAGAAGAATTTCGCCTATGCTGGTTTACGCTCTAAATCTGATTTAATACAACAACAACTTGTGGGACTCTATTATTTGTCGAATGTTGTAGAATGAACATGTGGGAGGAGACCTTGGAATAGACATATAAATTGCTTGTGTTCCACAGATCCTTCTTCCACCTTCCATTTTCTGGATCTTATTTCGTAATGAAAAGGGGGGGGGGGAAGAGAGAGAAGTTTCTGAACACAGTTGCTTCTTACAGTTTTTTTTTTTTTTTTTTTTTTTTTATACGGTAATTGTTTAGGTTAAATTTCTTGGGTTTAAATATTTAACCAAAACCTTCTTATAAACTAGAATATCCGAATTCTTATAAACTAGCCAGATTTGTTATTCAATTTTTCTAAATTTCTACTAATAACTCTACAATCTGTCGTCTGTTGTATCATTATAAAACGTTGTCAACATTACTCAATTCAGTTTTTATAACTAGTGATATTTTCTCTTTTTATGAGATAAGCTCATACTTTTAACTAGAACCTTGTGTTCTTATAATCGAAGCCCTATCTTTATATTAAAGACACTTTTCTAGCGAATGTACTGAATCAGGTGTAATTGACAGTTAAAATTAATTTGTTTCACCTTTGAATTGATACCAATTTGCCAAATTTTTAAATTTAAACTTTCTTTTATTTGATTTTTTTTTTTTTTTTTTTAATGTTGATCTCAGACATCATGAGTGTTTGATAACTACTTAACTCACCGTATTCCTACATTCACCTTTGAATTGATACCAATTTGCCAAATTTTTAAATTTAAACTTTCTTTTATTTGAATTTTTTTTTTTTTTTTTTTTTTTAATGTTGATCTCAGACATCATGAGTGTTTGATAACTACTTAACTCACCGTATTCCTACATTGCCTTAATTCATTCCTAAGTAGAATAAATCTAGGTATTTAGGTATATGTTTTTGTATCAGTCTAAAGTGAAAACGGAAACGTAAGAATTAATCAAAATGGGTTTTACTATACGTCTTCCATCCAATGTGTTCCTTATGCCAATTCCTTGGTTGGTCCAACATCTATGGTTTGTATTCCTGGTCCATGGAGGTGCCAAGCGGCTGGCCTGTTTCTGAAAGAGACACTTAACCTAACGCAAATTTAATTTAAACAAATTAATCCACTGTTGAGGTAATGTGTAAGGTCACAAGTGTTGATTTAACTAGATAAGTAAGCTGAATCATGAAGCACTCGAATTGCGGCGTGGACGATGGGCCATAACAAGGCGAGAAAAAAAAAAAAAACGGGGTTCCATAAATTTTACATTTTGGAATGACGAAGTTCTGCTTTAAACTTTATATATCGTATATCTCCTACCTTAGTGTTCTTACCATTAAACAAGTAACTGAGATCAGATATAGCTCTAATATGTTCGAATTTTTATTACTCTCAGTACTATCTAATGACAATGACGTGTGATTATTATAAACCTGCTTCGGCAGAATGCAGAATGCCCGCCGGAATCTCCCGGAAAATAAAAATTCGAACGGAGCAAGGAGGTAGTAAGTTAACTAAGTGTACGGGGTTTTCGCGTAAAAGCTAAAATTACTAAAGAAAAGGAATACTATTGATAATATATACAATTCTCAGATGATTTATTTATTTATTTATTTATCCATTATTCATACCAGAGCTGTTTCTCGCTTCAAATAGGTAAAAACAATTCGTTCATGGGAATAAATTTCTGAATATTGATTCAAATGCTATAATCCAAGATAGCCGTATAAGGTCCAATAATTCTGTTTGCTAAACACGTTTCTACCGCACGACATCTGATGAGATCACACAACGAATGTAAGGAATTCTATGAGTACAATAGTATGACAATTAAGACACGGGAAATTACCGAAAGTAATTACAAATTAATGATGCAGCCACCTCAGGTGTCTAAGGACTGAGGCAAGTGATGCATAATCATGTTTCCGTTGATTACAAGGCCGCAGGCATACAGGGAGGAATGGAAACATAATTACAGATCGGAAGCTCGCCGATCAGTTACAGTAATTTGTCACGTAAACGTTGCTCATGGACTACTTATTCACTAATCAGCACCTGATGGACGATGCTGAAAACTCGCCTAAGATAGGTGAGAACAAACCTGTGCTAAAAAGTATATGTATCACATTTATCTATTATGAACACCATAGCCTTACTTTATGAACTTCCTATAGTTGTGATTGTCATAAGATTGCCCGATTGCAAATCGGAGTGCTAACGTTTTCGTAGAGTTACCAAATTTGTTTACACTATGTAAGGCAATAAGTATTGCAAATGTTGTTGTGGGGGTCACGCTGGCTCAGGGAGCGGATGTGGGATTCCTGTTTCTTTTACAAGCCGTACTAATAAAGTAGTACTATTATTATTATTATTATTATTATTATTATTATTATTATTATTATTATTATTATTATTATTATTATTATTATTATTATTATTATTATTATTATTATATTACTCTTACTACTAATGAATGACGTACTCCGACATAAATTTTCAGGAATGTGGAATAACGCATAAAATGTAATATGGCTTAAGTCCACTTTTTATTCACTGTGTTGTAATAAATATTAAGTTGATTATAAAAGTTTGGGTCCACACCAGTTTCTTTGTTCATATTGTTAAACATTTTGTAGAGTGGCGGGAAGAGAAGTTGTAGAAGAAACACATCCATGGCCGACCACATTCACACAATAGAATCCCTATTCTCTACAAAAGTTCAACATTGGAACCGGTATTGTCTGGCTTGTGATTAACGTGAATAAACCTATCTAGTCGTTTCAATCCCTTGCAAGTTGGCCACCCTGCAGGAACTATATGACTAGTATAGGGAGTTACTGACACCCAATATGTAGGGATAACAATGATCAGAGTAAGAGTATAATGCCAAACTGGATCTCATCCGAGGCATTTCACATGCACCTAACTAAACATAGCCCGTCATGATAAGTACGGCAAACATTTTGTTATATATTTATTTATATTTTAAAACCTCCCACTCACGTCAAATTTGCATAGATATTATAGACGGAATATTTTGAAATATATTCAAGCGTCCGATAACGGACTCGTGCTGGTGTTCATTGTTTTTTACTCGGCTGTACAATACCATATTGAAAAACACTAATAGACACCGCAAAATTTCATAATTAAAGAACACTATAAGTGGTTACATTGAAAAAAAAACTATTTTAATTTTGTAAAATATGCAGTTTAACCTACGGTGACGTTTTCGCGCGAGTTATTTCCTATGGAATGCACTCCATGAGAGTACTTCCGCAGATAGTGTTTCTCACCACAGATAGTTTCGTTGCTAAGTTTAAAGGAAACAAAAACATCCGTTGATAACGTATCATTCATATTTAAATCGTAAGTTACATCATAGTGACTCTGTTGAAGTAAAATTAAGTTCTCTACTTATCGAGCAACTGCAAGAAAGGAAATGTATGCTTCCTACTTCATTCATTGTCCACTGTATAGATATAATTCCTGTTTTCCCGCCCTGCCTACGTAAGTTTAAAAAGTTTAAACTGCACTCTTGTTTGAGTTTCTTCAGAACTCAACAAAAAAAAGAGAAAATTGGAAACGTTACACAATTCAGCTCTCGCACCTAAATGAAATGAAATTGTAAAAAAAAAACAAAAACTGAAATACCACTATCATTTTAATAGATGGGCCCCACTTTAGGTTATTTGTATTTTTTATGATTATGAACATTACCTCTATTATTCATTGGAAAATAACACACTAGGTGTTTACATTTGAAGATGTCTACCAGTCTTAATGAACCAGGCTCGTTGTTCTGTAACAAACAAGATGCTCACTTTTGTGCGATAAATTTCTTTCCTCCGTTTTTCCCTAGGCGTAGGAGTATCCAATATTCCAGGATTTTTCTGGAATGGATTAATTTGGAATACGAACGTCCTACTGTACGAGGTATTAGATTGTGCAGTCGGCTTCGCATATGGTGGGATATAGGCGCCTGTTCATCATACTTGAGGCGGCTTTTGATAAAAAAAACTTTCCCTTCTAGTAGCTCTACCTTAGTCTATGTCGCTGTCATCGCTCTCGTCACCAGAGATCGGTGTTGAGCGGGGATAGTACTTCTTAAGTCTTTCTATTGTTACTATCTGAGTCTTATTGGGATCTGATGCCAGTGCTATTTTACATGCATTACTAGCATGGATAGCCTGTAACTCATAAGGTCCTATAAATTTCTCGGCTAACTTAGGGCTAACGTTCTTTTTCGGAATATAATCTCTTAGTAAGACTAAATCTCCAACCTTTAGCTTAATAGGCTGCCTAGTTTGATCCACTCGTACCTTTGTTTTTGCCTGTGTTTTCTCCATGGCCCTCTGGGCCAATCTACGTATCAAACGAAGTTGTTTCTGGTGTTCCATAATCTTGGGAAACTTATAATGGACCGCCGTTTGATTGGGGAACCTAGCCTTTTGACCAAAAAGAATTTCAAAGGGAGAAAACTTCCTAATAGGGGAGGTGGAAATATTATAAACATAGGCACACAACCGCACATATTCTGCCCATTTTGTAGGTTGTCTAGCAGTATATTTAGCTAAAAACTGCGAGATACCTGTATTGAATTGTTCACATAAGCCATTAGTAGAAGGCTTAAATGATGCTGTGCGAACGTGCTTTATTTCGAACAGATTATTAAATTCTGCCATCAGCGATCCACAAAAATTTGAAGCTTGATCTGTTAGGATGGTCTTTGGAGGGCCATACCTGGTGATAAGCTCGTCCAATATGGCTTTAGCCACGGCAGGAGCTCTTATGTTACGTAACGGCACCAGAATTACAAAATGGCTCAAGTACTCTACCATTACCAATATGTAGGTATATCCGAGACTCTGCTGGAGAGGCCCGTAAATATCCAAACTCCATCTATGAAAAAGTTCGTCTTTAACAGGCAGAGGGTGAAGAAACCCTTGCTTCTTCTCACGAGGGATGTTTACCCTTTGACATTCTTCACAAGTGCGTATATATTCTTTAATTATCTTCCCCATGTGAGGGAAATAGTATCGTTCGTTTGCCTTGGAGTAAGTGCGGGCGAACCCGGAATGGCCTCCGCACAAAGGCGAAGAATGAACTTCTTCTAGAATGTCGGGAATGGCTTTCTTGGGTATCACTAATTTATTTTTTCCATTCATAACTCTGTATAAGAGATCACCCTCAAATCTGTAAGGTTTCACCGCCTTACTCCCTGGGTCAGTGTGCAGTTCGCTAATTAGTTCCGCAATCTGTGAATCCTCACGTTGCAAGCGTTTCATATCCAATTTTGGGCTCAAGCTAAGAGTGCAAATATCCACACAATCCTCCTCTTGTCCATATTTGGAGGGCATTTCCTCTTTCAACGGGCATCTTGACAGGAAATCGGCTGTCACATTATTCCTCCCCTTGACATGTTCAATGGTGAATTGGTAGGGTTGTAAACGAATAGACCAACGCATTAGTCTGGAGTTAAGCATTTTATTGTTCCTTAAGTAACATATACCACAGGCATCGGTCCTAACCTTAAATGGCCGATCAGCCAAATGATGGTGGAAGTGGAGAATTGTTTTTGTTATAGCAAGAGATTCCAGTTCAGGCGTCGAATACCGCTGTTCAGTAGGAGTTAATGACTTAGAAAAATAACCCAAAGGATGTTCCTTCTTGTCCTCCTTTACCTGCGCAATATAGCCACCAATCCCGTCTCTGCTTGCGTCCGCGTAAACTATGACCTCTTGAGTCGGGTCGTAGTGTGCCAAAATGGGAGAGGTAATAAGACTTTGCTTCAGAGTGTCCCACGCCTTCTTTTCTTTTTCCCCAAACTCAAACTTAACGTTCTTTTTGGTCATCGCTGTCAATGGTTTAGCGATTTTAGAAAAATCCTTCACATAGGATCTATAGAAAGAACATAATCCTATAAAACTTCGAACCTCTTTAACCGTAGACGGGTATGGAATTTGCTTAATAGCCTCTATTTTTGCAGAATCAACTCTAATTCCCTTGGAACTTACAATATGACCCAAGACACTGGCTTCTTCATACCCAAAGAAACACTTTTTAGGGTTGAGTTTTAGATTAGCTTCTCTTAGTCGTGATAAGATTACTCTAGTCCTCTCTAGCATTTCAGGAAATGACGAAGAAGGGCAGATGAGGTCGTCGATATACACTATCAGATATTTCCATTTTATATCTGCAAAAATAACATCCATCATATTTTGAAAGAGAGCGGGCGCGGTACTAAGTCCAAAAGGTAGTCGCAAAAATGCAAACTGTCCTTGCGAGCAGGAGAAGGCTGTCTTCTCTACATCGCTAGGCCTAATTCTCATTTGGTGAAAACCTGATAGTAAATCTAATGTATTAATGTATTTAGCTCCATTTAGGAATGTCAGAATGTCGTCAATTCGCGGAATTGGCTGGGCGTGGGGCCTCAAAATTTTGTTGAAAGATCTGTAATCCGCACAGAACCTCATAGAGCCATCTTTCTTGGGAACAATCACGACCGGGCTGCTATATGGACTACGAGAGGGCCGAATGATCTTACTTTCCAGTAACTTTTTTACCTCTGCTGCTACTATTTCTCTTTGTCTAGGTGTCTCCCGATACGGAGGAGATGCCACTGGAATATCGGTAGTAACCTCCAGAGGACACATAAATTTGTCAGTAGCGGCTGTGAGGCAGGATTTATCCCAGGCCACTACGTCCCGAAATTCCATTAGTAAATCTAGTAGTTGTTTTCTCTCCTCAGGCTCTAAATCTTTGCTTACATTCAATGCCTTATCTAGCTCTTCTAATGTTTCGGGAATTTTCTGGGGAGCATCAGGTATCTCATTATCATCCTCCTCTTCTTTATTGGTAACACGAATAACTTGATGTATATTGCAATTTTTCTCTTTGGGGTGAGTTGGAGTAGTCTCTAGACATGGAGTCAACTTTCCTATATAGAGGCCCTTCGGAAGTGTTTTTGACCGATCTGAGGAAGCAAAGATTGTAATTATGATCTTATCAGTTTCACTCAGAACTGGTCCAGGAGGTATAAAACAGGAATACCAATAAGGAATCCCCCGGGAGGGGGTGAATTCCCAAATGGTCACTCCCGGATGCGGAATTGGAATTTCCACATCATAATGCGCTTTTGCTGGCACCCGAACATTAGTGGGGAGGTGCACTTTATGAGATGAGGCAGTATATAGTTCGTTGAGTTCAGTACCGAATCCTAAACAATCTCTAGCAGGACCAGGATCTTTTTCTAGGGAGTCCTCAGGGAGAGTGCCTTCAATACTGAGGAGAGAGGGATTCCCATCTGTAAGTATGATTGGATTATCCTCCTTAACTTTTTGAGCAGGAGGATTTATAGCTGAAGTAGCAGAATGCTTCTCGCTAGCGTCTTCTATGGACCTTTTAGCGGGGAGATTCCTCAAATTTTCTAAGTTACGTCCTTTAAATCTAGGAGGATGGGGTGTCTGGTAACGTCTTCCACGGTTTCTCATAGAATGAACACTGTCAGTTTGGATGATTGAGACGCTTCTCTTGCCCGTTTCTATTTGAAAGGGTTTTTGTTCTGCTATAATCGACCGAAACGGGATGTGTGAATTTACATTCGTGGTATGACATTGTCTACTGCGTTTGAGGTTCGATGCCTTATGTGCATCTGACTTTCTTGATAAAGAAAGGCTGTTATTGGGTGCGTAGGATATTAGCCTATGATTTCGCTTTCCTCGTGAAAATCGCTCTACATGGGTCAAGTCTAAGGTACTGATCGTACGCCTATGAAAACCTCTGTAACTCTTGGGGATCTCGAACCAGAGGTCTCCAGCATGATTTCCATCCTTATCAGCCAAAGATAGGTACCGCGAATGTATTGAAAGACAATAACGGTGGAGGAAATCTGCTCCTAAGATTACGTCATAAGCGCAATCTTTAGCACTAACTATAGCCATATCCATATACTTCCTCGAGGTGGTTTTCAAGTGGTCCCGAAGATAGAATGATAATCGCACCACTGGAAGAAAATCAGAGGGTTTACTTCCCACTCCCCTTATTTTCACATAACCTTTCAATCGGTCAGCGATCGGGAATCGATGTGAGAGATATCTATCGCTGATAAGGCTTATCTCAGCCCCAGAATCAATAAGACCGGAAGTCCAGGTGGAGCCAACCTTAATCTTCACGGTACACAATCGTCCTCCTCCCATCCCTATGCCAAAATTATTAGAGTAACTAAGGCGATAAGGTTTTGGTTCCTCCCCCGCCTCTATTGGATCCGTGCAACAAATTCCAACACTAACAAAATCTGGGTCTTCCGGGGTGTTAAGTGAGCTAGCAATCGTACTATGGTAAATCGCCTCGGGCATGTTACGCTGCAAAAACATTCTCCTTGCTGCTTCAAATCGTTTCAGAGCTTCCAACCAGCTTTCCAAATCATTTTCTTCCTCAATAGTCGATAAACAATAATATAAGGCTTCAGGGAGCAATCCCATTCGCATCCTACTTAATAACTCTGTGTCCTCTATTCTTCCATTGAGTAGTTTCAGGTCTCGCTGTAAGGCGTATACGTATGCCATACTATCTTCATTGACCTGCTGCCTTCTGCATGCTAAGTCAAATTCCAATCGAGCTCGGAACTCAATCGATGGTAGTGCTTGGCACAAATGAGCAGCCAATTCCTGGTATCCAAGGCCTGCCAGCTGTGACTCTTCCACCTGATAGAAATCTTGCGCAGAACCTTTCAAACAGGCAGGTAAATAACATGTTTTGTCGAAATCCGTCCAATCATAAATGCGTCCCACTGTATCAAATTCTTCCAAAAAACGTTCCACCGATTCGTTTCTACCGCCACTGAAAGTTGGTATGTTTACGTTCGGGTATATACGGAGCGGGACTAAAAAAGATTCATTCTTAGAGAGATCTCTATCTCCTTGTGGAGGGGGAGAAGTTTGATAGTCCGATTTTCTAAGAGTTTGCTCCGGTCCTGAGTTCGAGACTGAGTAGTGGATAAACGTGGGGCTTCGTTTCAGATCCCTATCTCCTTTATTTCCAGTACTTCCATCTTTCTCTCTCATATCCGGTTGCGTTCTCTTCGATTCTTTTGACAGGCTATTTTCTTGAGACGGGGGTTCTTTTTTAAAATTGTAAGGTCCTATGTTGGTACCTAGAACAGCGGCAAGTTCATTCTTTACTTCCTCCTTATTTGCAACCAAGTCTTTCCTGTCTAGGTTCTTGAAATTACATTCTAATTTTTCTTCTTGTGAGGATCGGGTTCGATCCTCAGACTGTTCTTCGTTAAACACTAAATGTGCTTTACTCCCTTGTCTGGTGCTTGGCTTACAGCTATAACCTTCTTCGATGTTTTGCATGGCTTCCCCACTCCCAGTTCGCGGGCTGTGTCTTATAAACGCGGACGTTTTCTCAACAACTTCGTCTGACTGGGTGACAACAGAGGGAGGGATAGAACTAGTTCCTGACTTCCCTGGTTCTATAAACCGCCCATACTTCTGCATCTCCTTAGTAGCAGGGGATTCCGATTCGCTTTCTTCTGCGCTGTTTTCTTCCTCCGATAATGAGCTATAATTGTCTTCATACGAAGTTTCGTTAAAGTCCGAAGTGCGATCTTGAGAGGAGGTAGTCAATGACTTATGTTCTGTCACCACTTCTTGCACGAATTGCACTGATTCTCCGAACTCAGCGTACTCGAAAATCCGCTCGATGTTTCGATTTATTGCTTCTTCGGTCCAACGCTGGTTATCTCCTTCAATTTCTTCTCCGTTTTCATCCTCCTGTTCTTCCTCCTTTGATTCTTCATCTTCTTCCTCAGGGATGCTAGGTAGCGTCGGTGATCTGGAAGGGGATCGTCTGGTTGCTTCTAAAGTGGTCCCCTCTTTGATCCTGCGCGGGGTTGATGCGACAGCGGTCTTCCAGTCTGAAGGGCTAATTGTTCCCTCCGGACTCTTGGCCAGGGGTGGCCTGGAGTCTTCAAATTCCGTGGTGTTACTTATTGAGCGTTCGTAGAAGTCGTCAGAACTTAAGCGACCCTCGGCTAATAGGTGTAGTTCATATTCCAGCGCTTCCCTACGCATAGCTTCCTCGACTCTCTCATCTTGCTCATCGATCCCCGAATGGGACTGCGATAACGCTTCTGGTATACTAATTAAATTATCTACCCCTTCGAGCTGTATAATTTTATCCTCTAACGGAAGTCGATGATTAAACATGGAAGGTACGGTCTGTGTTGTCTTAGACGATATCACTTTCAAATCAGGATCTGTCTGAATTCTAATTATTTTTGGAAATCTATAATCTGTCTGAATGCTAATATTTTCTGTATTCGTAAATGGATCTGTTTGAATTCCGATATCAAATTTGTCCAATATAGTGTCCGTTGGCAAGAGAACATTGGAGAGGTCTGCTTGGTCAGTCTGGAAAATAATACCAAGTTTTTCACAACCGACCTCACTTCTTCTAATCACGGTAGTTTGAACCTTTTTATTCGCCATATTCCGCACTAAAGGTTTTACCAGTTTGAGTACTAAAGGGGAGAGATCCGTCCTCATCGAATCCTTAAGAGAGGCAATTTTAGCTTCGTCTATTCTTATGTCTGTCTGGGGGCTTACAATTTCTTTGGATTTACTTGCTAATTCTACCTCGAAGGACTGAAGTTGGAACTCCGACTGCTCTGCCGCAGGCGGTGTGACTGCTTCAGATACTTCGAATTTTACGGGAAGATAAATTGCAATAGGGCTAACAAGCCCAGTCGTTAAGTCATCTTCCCTAGTAGGTTGGGCTGCCGAATCGTTGATGTATGCTTCTGGCATAATCCCTGGTTCTAACGATACTGACCCTTTCATCATTTCGCCAAAGATATCAGATTCTACTTCGATGGTAGAGATCGGGTCTGAGTCCAATTCCACTGTTTTCTGTTTCAGGGCTTTTTCGAATTCTTCCTGTAAATTCAGGGAATTTCGATAAGATCTACTATTTCCTCCATGAGGAGTTTCTTCAAGTCCCTCAATATTAAACATTTTTCTAGGTAAGGGATTTGGTTTCTCGGGTCGTCTGTCTGCGTCCAGTTCTGGGTTCGACGCTGAGCACAGGGGGCTGGATGCCGCCAACGGGGTATCTTCACAACCTGTCCGTGGTGCGTCCTGCACTGTGGAACTAGGGTTCGAAACTGGCGTAGGTGGGTCTAAGTACTGTGTTCGATTCCAGGAATCAGATATCTCTCTCGAATCAGTCTCCACCCAGCGACCAAATTCTGGACGTCTTGTTCCTAACGCCTTCCTCTTATCACAATGAATACAGTACACATTTCCAAATCGGTCCTGTATAATGCAATGCTTTCCATCGGGAAAAGGTGAGTATGGGCACTGTCGAAAGCCCAATTCCCGGATAACTTGTTTGAACTTTTTACTAAAACTCATATTGTATTATTAGAATGTTGTGTGGGCGTCAGTATTTTTTCTTGACATTGCTATCGTATTCGTATCCGCTACCTGTTATAGTAACCTATTTAAAACAATGAATTATATACTGCTATTATCTTTTCCCACTTCCTTCCTTTCTACATTTCCGATAGACCCAACTTTCTTTCTTTTTAAACAAAATAAAAGAAACTCGTTTACACTATTAGGTTATGTTTGAAAGGTTGAAGAGAAAAATTAAGTTATCGAATCTTCGTTAGCACGCGGGCTTGTTGACCTTTCACTCTACACAATTTTCAGGTAGCAGGGTGTAGCCCGGTAATCAAAAAGTGACGAGGGACAGTGTCCGAATAGAAATCAAAGTTTTTATTTCTATAAAATTACTTTTTGCCAAGAGAAAACTTCCGCTCGCGCAAAACAAATGTTTAGCTACACCACTGAGTAGTCATTAAATATCAACATCACTCTAAAAGAATATTAGACAAAAATACTATACCTAAAACATAAACATAAATACAAAATGAAAAAATATATATATATATATATATAATTACTTTACCTACAACAATAATTTGGCAAAGAAAAATCCAGAGTATGGAGGGAGGGATCGGAGAAAAAGCGTCAAGACAGTGAAAATGCTACCCGGAAAAGCCTCCACCAAAGTTATTACGATATATATATATTTGTGTGTGTATGTACACACTGCATTTTACACTAAAATCTGAGGGAGTTGGCAAGGGTCAGGTGGCGACCCTAAATTAGTTACTACGTAAGTATGAAGAACACTAGTTATGTGGTTCCTAGAAGGATCCTGAAAAGGAAACATACTTACTTTACCAAATATGGTTCTTAGATTCCCATGATGCCATTATCGAGGTTGGTCCCAGACTGTTCCTCTAGGCGAATCTTCCTTAAGCAAGTCTTACGTTGTTGAGAATGCACACAGAGAAGGTGTCGGAAGAGTAAGATTGAAGGAGGGTGAGACTCATAGAGAAGGTTCGCTTCCGACACACCTTTCGTTCACGACGGCGTCTCACACTCTAATTCAGTACTTGCTTAAGCAACTCCCAGTATCATGTCCCTTGGATAAGATAGTGAGTAGTCAGCTATCTATACAGCCTCGAGAAAACCTTCTGTCATCAGCGCCAAGTCCACAGGATACTTTTATAGAAAACGGGGACGTTAGCTACAATACACTAACGGGATCGAGTAGCATAATATGTCTATCGACTGATCCTCCAAACAGCTGATAATAGTCATTAACTCTTGAACAATAATCCATAAAAAATGAAATAATCCTTTTAAGCTAGCACATTTATTACAAGACTAGTTAAAATAATTTATACAGTAAAATTACAAAACAAGAATTCCAAAGTAACTCAGCATTTCATTGAGGTTTACAAGAGTCGTCTTCGATATCATATTTTAATCATTTATGCAGTTTATTTTCATAATATTAAACACCAAATTGAATATCCTTGATTTCACTGGCTATCTCACGACTGTAAGGTAGTCTACCTACGTCCCAAAAAGGAAAGTATTGCAAAAATAATTTACTAAGCTAGAGTTAATGATCTGAATGACGGAAAGTTGTTAAAGTCCGAAGTTTCAGCCTCCCAACCTTCATATCTGCACTTTCTTTGCCGTTTAGTAGAAAATATTAAAAATTCATTTCGTACATACCTGAAGTAACTTGTACACGAAGTGTTGACTAACACTCCGCGCGACGACGTTGAACCAAGACCCGCACAAGACGAACACCACACAAGACTCGACCCACTCAAAAAAAATCACCTCGAGAATTTCTGTTTTTAATTTTTATATGCGCCGTATGACGTAAGATCACCCACTCAGAAACTGAGTCGGCAGAAGCCGTTTTTAGTTTTTGGTTTTGAGATAAAGCTGCACAATTTTATCAAACCCTGTCATTCCCTTCCTTTGGAAAAATAACGCAACCCAAGACTTCTAGGATGTGCATAGACACTGACGAATTTAGAATGATTCTGAGCGTCATACTTCAGGAGAACTCAATTCCGTAATTTTCTTAATTGCGTAGAATAGAGATCTCAGAAACGCTCTGACTTTTGTTCGTCACGTACTTCACGGAATTGTTTGCTCATAATTTAATATGTGTTTATCATCGGCTACTTATTTACGTCAATCCTTCTATCGTGGCTTGCTCTGTTACCTTTTCCAAAGGTGTGGGAGAATTAAAAAGACACTAAAAATAACAATCATGTTGGCATGGTGCCTACAAGAACCAAATTTCAATAACGATCCTCTACCGACTTTCCTCAAGAGTAGGGTCACTTCATGTCAGTAGTGGCCGAAATAAATCAGTGGCGGCTTCCCCTAGTTTCAAGACCAGGCTAATGTTACACCGTAACAATATATATATATATATATATATATATATATATATATATATATATTGTTTATTACAAACCATACGAATTTTACTCGTAGGGCATTTGTGACGCTTTTTCCTGTTTAGGTTATAAAACAATGTATTTTCTTAATACTTATATCCTTGGTTAGTCAGTCACTAGCTGGATTATAAACCAGCTCTAAATCATTATATCCTACAGTCGACACGCACACCACTAAACTTAAATTGTCAATTTCTAATTCATGAGAAATTCAAAATATTGTTATTACTATTATTTTCTTCTTTTCATTCGGAGATAGTATGTCGACGCACAGAGGTTAAGGTGAAAGTACACACTGTTTAGTTGTAAGGTTTGGATAAGAGGAAAGAATTTTAGACGAAGATTGGTACAAGGATGTTATATTGGTGAACTTAAAAAAATGGACTTGACGGTACCTTAGGGTTACGAATACGACCTGCACTTATTTCATATTACATGCAATTAATATTAAAAGAACATGAGGCTAAAAAATAAAATATAGTATTCAGAGACTCTACGAACAATAAAAATTAGGTTATTTTTATATGCGGTGGTATTTCTAAAATCTATCTTTCATATTTTTCGGATGTCTCGAGCTATGACAACCAATGACCGTTCGGGGTAAGTAGTAAACCCTTTATACATATTCATTTTGTCAATTCTGTTTAAATAGTAGACTTTTGATATGTAAGGCAGGCATGTAAACATAATTTTAAACCTAGAGTGTTAATTTCACTATTTTACCCAAACTACTACAACCTTAACATTTTTTAAAAAACCTTATAACGGGAAAGTAGAAATAGCTGGTAGTTTAACATAGAATTTTAAATGGATAATTACGAAAGAATGAGAATAACATTATGGTGTACAGGACCATCATTCACTCCGCGGTGAGCCAAATACTATGAAGAAAAAAACTTAAAACCAGTCCCTAGATACTTCACGTCGAGAAATATATCCATGAATCACGTCTCACGACGTCTCAGTTAATAAATTAGATTCAAGAGCTATATACTGAATGATCAAATATTTGTCATGTTCCATACTTGGGGAGGGGGCGGAAGGTTGAAGTTTTTAAAAAATCTTGAAGAAGAGAGTAGAGGAATAAATAAGAAAGAGAGAGGGAAAAAGCGACGCCAAAGGAATAAGCTAGAACACTAAAACTACAAAGGCAAGTGGTCGAATTTCGTCATAGAACAATCGATAGCCAAATATACTTATATACGCCAAAAAAAGTGGCCTACTCAAATGCGTGGCCCAAGGGGAAATCTTGTTGCCAAGGAGCAAGTCTGTGTCTTGTAAATAAGAACTTCATAAGTTATGGCTTGTAAAATTATTATTTAGTAACAGTAAGCCGGCCCAGACCAACAAGGGAAAAGAAAAGAGTGGGAAGGGCAAGGTTGTCATTGCCCTGAATTTTGAAATTTCTAAAATAAAAAAATATCCGACCCCTCAGAAATTAAGAATTCCGAGGATAGTATGGAAAACTAGAGTGAAGTCGTTAAAATAGAAAAATCCTAACGGGAATTTCCCAAAATAAAAAAAATAAATTAATTAAAATTTTCTACTGGTGGTTTATTCGCTAAATCTCACCATTGGCTCCCTCTTCGCAAGAACGACACACCTTGAGGTGTCGAATGATTTCAAAAGCTATCTAAGTTAAAACTAACAGAATAATGGAAAAAATATCTGTAGGGGAGATAGGGTCGGCACCTGCGCACGAAAGTACCGTAGTTTACTGTAATAAATTTACAGAAAAGTGTTTAACTCTATCCATTTTGTCAGCCCTACAAACAAGGTAATTGAGTTGGAATAGGTGACTTAAAAATGTTACAGGTTAACCTCAAGACGTATGCATATAGTTCTAAGGCACAACATTTTTAAGCAACTATCGTACTTTCGTGATTAATTGTAGTAAAATATTTCGAATGATTTATTATATGATGTTATTTACTCCGCTAGACTCAATTCTCAACGAATAGGTACTATTTATTACTTCCGATTGCCAAACTGCGAAGTGCTAACATACTCCAGTCCCTACATATTCGTGAGAGGTTTTAGTGTAGAGGTCAGTGTCTGAAATATCTTTCCTTCATACGTAAATACTCATCGCTTTATCTTACGGTACATAAATACATTAAACACATACATTCAGGGGTGTCCTATTATTCTTTCACATTCAATTTTCATATATATATATATATATATATATATATATATATATATATATATATATCTTATTTATCTTCATTACTCTATAACGTATATTCACTGGTGGACACCCTAAACTAGATGAATCACGCACGGACCGATACACGAACCCAGATCTTTTGCAATCAAATCCAAGCTATATACCACTTCACAATTTAGAAATGCACATAAGTTCAAAGAAAAATATTATCAACCGTAATATTAATTAAATACGTTTCTATTCTGATGACAACAATGAGTTTTATACTATAGCACGAATAAAAGAAAGAAGAAAAGTTTTTGCTTCGTAATCTAAGAACGGAAAAATAATATAATATATTCTAGCTTTTATTTAATGACGAACGCAAAGTTTATTTTGGTTAATATTTTAATTACTGGTCCACAAAGAGCGTTGTAATTTTGAGAAAAGCTCAACTCGGAAACAATTTACCCAACTCTTCGCTTAGATAGTCCAGAAATAATATTTACTTATTGTTAATCGTAGAAGAAAGATCAATTTCGTCAAACCTAAATCACTAAGACATTGGAGTAGCCGGAATGAGAGCAGCGGATGATACTGAAATCGGACACTGCAGCGGTGGTAGTTTACAAACAAACCGTGCACTATGAAATACTTCTTGCACTCTGTATATCGTACTATGGAATATGGAATAACTATTACTTTTCATTACGACTTATGTTATCTATTATGACTAGCCGGAGATGAAAAATTTAATAATAATTAATACACTGTCATTACTTAATTATATCACATTTCAATCACTCACTACTGCTACTATCGTCAAATACTACATTACTGACACGCACACTACATTTCACATAAACTACGAGATACATATTAATACATGTTATTTTACACGCTAATCAACACTACTGCCCAATTAAACGATACATGAAATAAACAACATCCAGATCTTGTCATATTAAACCGGCTCTGCAGATCGAAGAGGAGGGATTGAAATTAATCAATCCCCAGTAACCCTTCTACCAATTAACTCATGGTTTGTTAGTTAACTATCTGAATAAGGAACTGTGCAGGTATCAAAGGAAAGGGGGGACCCTTTTCCTTTAAGGAAGAGGATCCCTAACTATTTTATCAACCCATTTCCGCTAAGACGATGTTCAGTTCAGGAGTAGATGGGAGTCCCTTAGGTTAATTTACACTGACATAACGAATGTTACATTAAATACACAAAAACCTACCGCCATGTTAGTAGAAAAAATCAAACTTGCTACGTGCATAAACAAAGCTATATTTCTATGGACAGGTGTATCGACCCTAACAGAAATATTTTTTTTTTTTTTTGAAGGGATGAGGAGGAAATTTAAACTGTTTTAAATCACTGACACTTGCAAAACTTGAAGATATTTCAACACTAAAATCTAAAGACTTATATGTTGCTCCTGTCCACAATCATTCATATGTACGAACATGGCGTCGCTGAATCTAATCCTTATTTCGGATGTTTTCGATTGATTTTAATGCAAAAGTTTACAGTTCAGGGTTCCCATCAGCTTACTCAGTAGTTCTTTTCTTAAAATTTGTTAATTTTAATTGCTTTTGATGCCTCTGGACCGAAAAATCCCAAAATTTAAAAGAACGGAAGCAGCGTGCTGTTGCGCAGTTCGTGTCTGGTACTAGAATAGAGATTCTCGCGCTGTAATACCATAGTTCGGGAAATAGTTCCAATCACAGCAGAGATTTTTGACGGCGGAGAGTGCAAAACTAATAGAAAATGGTAAAATCTGGATCAAACCGGATTGCAGAGAGGATATGGGCATCTCAAGAAGGACGAGGAGTCCGAAAATATTCTGCCAAAATTTCGATTGGTAATTTTTCTAAAAATTCCTGCCTATCTTTTGTATAGCATTAAAATGACGATTTCAATATTTCCCTATTTGAAGTACCCATATACTGAATATTACCGTGAAATAACGTATGAATAAAGATATTCCCCAAAATATAGTTACAACCGAATTATTCTTAATTTCCACATTGATTCTAAGTATAATTATAACCAATTAAATATCATATATAAATTGAAACATATTTTGGAAAAATTAGGGTGGTACAGTAGGTGATAGAAGTAGTGGGCCCCTCCGAGTGGAGACCACATTACGTGATTGTAATGGTACCTTACACTGTTTTGTTATTTCATTTTATCGAAACTAATACATGTGTACTTTGAAATAAGAATTGCGCTCATGTTGTTAGCTAATTTTAGTATAGGAGAGAAGAAAGGAGGAGAGAGAGGGGGTCTCTTTACCTGACACGATTATGGGATAAGAATTTGAATATTGGGTGGCCTAACTGCACGGCGTTAGCTGTCGCAATTTTTTGATGCGGAGTGTACAACAAATGTTACATCATGCGTTTTCCATTACTCATATGCTTAACACATTAGTTGGGTAAGTGATTAGTCCAGAAGTTATTATGAGGCCTATTGCGTTCATGGGAACAAAAAGACGATAGTTACAATTATGTTCAATTACTATAGACTGCCAATTGCTCACATGAGGTTTATTTATATACAAAGTAGATACCTGAATACACGACACATAATTAGCCCTATTAGTTTCAATTAACTAAAATGATATGAAAATTAAAGCTTGCTGGTGATAAGTTTATGTATTCTGTACCTTATCAAAGTAATAATCGCTGGTATTAGTTTCAAGGCAAAGAGCTGTTTCTAAGTAATTAGTTTCTTGGAAATAATTTTTAAAAATATGCAAAGATTTTCGAGACATTCGAGTCGAGTCGAGATTTTTGCAAGCAGTCTCGACTTGTCTCGAATTTTACAAAATGTGTCTCGATTCGAATCTCGTCTTGAATTCGAATAGAATCGAGTCGTGATTTGAGACATTCCTCGACTCGTGCGCATCCGGTTCGGCTCGAGCAATGAGCAAGGAGTCAAGCTGTTGACAAACCTAAACCTGGGCCAGGCAGCTTTGAACATGTTTGTCGAGCCCAAATACTTGCTCCTCTGGAACTCAAACCCAGAATCTCATGAACGACGTCCTTGCTTCTTAGAATTCACGACTACAGAGCAGTATTTCTTCGTTTTGTGGAGGGGCACTGCTTCTTGGAGCTCTGAGCGTGCCCCCCGAAGGATTCCGAAATAATACGTCTGTAATATAATAATAAATAGAATAGTACCGTGTGAAAATAATATGTATCCCTCCAAACACTAAGTGTGCCCCAGTACTTTCTTTTTGAAAGAAGCACTGCTATAGAGGTCGGCAGTCAATTAGTTTTTAGTATTCAGATACAAGCCACCTATCTTTCATGTTTAAACAGGGTACTCTTATAATAATAATAATAATAATAATAATAATAATAATAATAATAATAATAATAATAATAATAATAATAATAATAATAATAATAATAATAATTTGAAGTAGAACTAGTAACATTGATAATTATATTGTCTATGTAGAAAAAATGAAACTACACACAGGATTTTGCTCGAGTTGGCTCGTTTTGGCTCGACTAGACTCGAAACTCGAACCGAATTCGAGTTGAGTTTCGAGTCGAGTTGGAGGATTTTTTTCGAGCCTTCTCGAGTCGAGTTAAAAGATGTCTGATACGAGTCGAGTCGAGTTTCAAAGAAAACTCGCTCGAACTCGGTCGCGCCCATCCTTACACGAAATACATATAATGATCACTAGATCTTAATATAACGTTAGTCTGTTTTGAACGTAAAATAAATTCAAGTTAATTTACAAAAGTGTTACTACATTTGTGGAACAGTAATATAGGGAAAGGCTACGACAGGGAAAAGGATACTACCATGACTGGTCACTTACCAAGTTTAGAAGTTTCGATTATCATCTTTAGCATAATCCATTTATAGAATCTTCTGTCTGTGTCTATATGTTATATCGCGTACGTCGGAATACCAATCTCTTCCTAAATAATAAATTAATGACCTTACTACTTTTCGTTAATTTTATAACTTTCTGCAATATGAAACATGAGCCTACACGTTAAAGTATAATCTGAATCGCATGAGCTAACAACGTCAAATCAATCCTGGTTCTCCTGCGCCAAACACACGTACGCAAACCCTTTTCTGCATTTTCCGTTCCAACTCTCCATTCACGAATTTGAATCCTAACTTTTGACAATCTATGTTGTGACCAAATTTTGTAGTAGTTCCTCAAGTAGTTCTTGAATTATTTGTCTTTCGAACGGATAAACACGCAGAATAAATATATAAAGAAGTGCTGGTAAGCCAAGCTCCTCAAATACGAAATGAAATTTGTTAGTTAAACGCTAACGCGACTATGCCCTTTAGGCTAAAGGAAACGGGCAGCTAAGGCAAATGAATAATGGTATAATTAAGTCCTTGTGTTCGCTCACCGAGAGTTGAACCTGAGACCCTGTACAGCACTGGTGCGCACGCTAATCACTAGAGTAGTGATGAGGAGGGTTAGAAAATAAGTAACAGTAGTTTCAATTGGCATTAAAGTTGAACTAACCGTTAATTTTATATTTATACGGGAGTGGCAAAACATGATGTGTAATGTACATTTAAACAGACAACCAGATTTCAAACTTATGAATTAAATTTAAAATACTTTAAGTTCAGTGGTGAAAATGGAATATATATATAGGGGTAAAAGTGCGGGGTACGCCGTCTCCCGCCTCCAAAAAATATGTAAGGTTACCCCTCAGTTCCTAAAAAGTTACAATGGGCAGAGATATGTATGGGAACGGTGTGACGTCATGCCGCTACCTTTTCAGAGCCACTTTTACCCCTGTATATATATATATATATATATATATATATATATATATATATATATATACTGCTCAACAGGCATATAGAAGCTAATACGTCAAACTATTATATTATAGATCATCCGATGTTATGAGAACTTGTGACATGCTTTTCCAAGAATTACAGAATTTTCGTGACCTTTCCACCCCTCTCGAGCCTCTATAGTTTGCTTCTCGCAGAAAAGAATGTGTTTTCCGCATTGGAAAGTAAGTATTCCAGGAAACAATGTGTGTGATTCTAACGCCTGCAAAAATGTTTATAACCTGTTTTAAGTCAGATATAAATGCTGTTTTTGTTTGGCTACATAAAATACGTTATTTTTTCTATCTATATGACCACTCACAAAAAATCCTAGAGAGGGGGGAAAGATGAAAATGTTCTTCAGGGAGGGAACTAAATTTTTGTCAGAGGGAATATCCCTTTAACCTTCCCTGTCAATTCGTACACTGGACCAGCTGGTGTTTTATGACCTAATATCTTCACTCTGTGCCAACCAGGTTGCTACTCTATTTGAAGTTCGCAGGAAAATGCTATTTCAACCAAACAAATAACTATTTTCCAAACAAATAACTTTCAAACAAACAACCTTCAGGAATTCATTTTGGTGATGGACATTTTTGCTAACTCTCATTCACCTTCACCCTCAATCAATTCCCTCACCCTCAGCCACCCTCACCCTATCGACTCCTTCACAATCACCCTCAACCACCCTCACCCTCACACTCAGCCACCTTCACCGTCAGACGACTCCCTCATCCTCACTCTCAGTCGATTCCCTCACCCTCAGACACCTCACCCTCATCTACCAAAATGAGGGTGAAGGCGGCCTTCTTGAGGGCAAAAATGAGTGAGGGTGCCCATCTCTGATCCAAAGTGCAAAAAATAAGGGCATTGTGCAAAAAAATTCTACATAACGAATACTAAAATCTGACATACTAATTATTATGGTCGGCTTTGTACACACTTCGGCTATTGGTATACGCACTATTTCTAAGTGGTTATATATCATTTACCTAAAGTGCACAAAACTCTACATAACGAGTTCTAAAGTATGACATAGAAATTGCCTTGGTCGGCGCTGTACATACTTATGTCATTGACATAGGCATTCAAACGGTTAAATTTCAAGTATCTGAGTTACAGAAATCTCGGGACATGGTGCAGAAAACTCAACAGAATGAGTAGCAAAATTTGACATACCCACTGCTTTGCTCGGCGCTTTACACACTTGTGCTATTGGTTTAAGTTGTTATACATCGGTTACTTAAAGTGCAGAAAACTCTAAAGAAGGAGTACTATTGGATTCGACATACCAATAGCTTTGGTCTGGGCCCTACGCACTTATGACATTGGTATATGCATGATTTTCAAGTGGTTGCATTTCTAGTATCTGAGTTGCATAATCTCGAAACATGGTGCACAGAACTCTTCAGAATAAGTAGTAAAATTTGACATACCAAATGCTTTGTTCTGGGTAATGCGCAATTATGTCATTGCAATACGCATTATTTTCAAGCAGTTGCATTTCGAGTATCTGAGTTGCAGAAATCGAAGGACATGGTGCAGAAAGCTCTGCAGAATGAATACTAACATCTGACACACCAATTACTTTGGTCGGCGCAGTGCCCACATGGGCCAATTGTGTACGAACTAATTTCAAGTAGGTGTATTTCGGGTATCTAAGTTCTAAAAAACTCGAGACATAGTACTCGAACCTCTACAGAATCAGTGGATATTTGTGTTAAGCATAATACTTTTTATTTATCTGTATTGTAGAGGTAGAGCAACAGGCACACGCATTTTCTTCAAGTGGTTATATATCGCTTACCTGAAGTGCATGAAACGTGGAACATGGTGCACAAAACTTTACAGAATGAGTTCTAAAATTTTACGTACCAATTGCTTTCGTCGACCTATACGCACTTCTGCTATTGGTATACGCATTATTTTCAAGTGGCTATACATCGGTTTCCTAAAGTGCACAAAAGAATACAGAACGAGTACTAAAATTTTATATACCAATTAGTTTTGTCGGTGCTTTACGCACTTCGGCTATTGGTATACTTACTATTTTCAAGTGGTTATATACCGTTTACCTGAAGTGCAAAAAACTCGGGATATGGTGTTCAAAACTCTACATAACGGGTACTAATATTTGATTTATCAATTGTTTGGGTCGTCGTTGCACACACTTCGAATATTGGTATACGCGCTATTTTAAAGTGCTTATATCTCTGGTAACTGAGTTTCATTAAGCTCGGGACACTTTGCACAAAACTACAGATTTAATACTAAGGTTTGGCATTATAATTTGCTTAGTAGTCTTTCTGCGCACTAGAGCAATTCTCATACCAATATTTTCCAGTGGTTTTATTGTTTCACTCAAGTACACAAAATTCGGGAGACGGTGCACAAAATTCCAGAGAAGAACTAATAAAATTCGCCACAACAATTGCTTTGGTCGGCGCTGTAGGAAATTCCGCTATTCGTATAAGCACTATTTTCCAGTGGTTATGTATCGTTTACCTGAAGTGCACAAAACTCAGGACATCGTGCACAAAACTCTAAAGAATGAGTACTAAAATTCGAAACAGTAAATGCTTTGATCAGCGCTGTACGCACTTCGACTATTGCTATACGTACTATTTTCAAGTGGTTATACATCAGCTACCTAAGATGCACAGAACTCTGCAGAAGAGTACTAAAATTTCACATATCAATAGCTTTGGTCTGGGCACTATTCACTTATAACATAGGTATACGCATTATTTTCAAGTGGTTGCGTTTCGGAAATCTAAGTTGCAGTAACCTCGGGACATGTTGCACAAAACTCTACGGAATGAGTACTAAAATTTGACATACCTATTGCTTTGGTCGGTGTTGTACGCATTTGGCTTATTGGTTTATGGACTATTTTCAACTGGTTATACATTATTTACCTAAAGTGCACCAAACTGGGTATATCTTGAACAAAACTCTCCAGAAGGAGTACTAAAAATTGACACACCAATTAAATTGGTTGGTGCCGTATGCACCTGGGGTATTATTATATGCACTATTTTCAAGTGATTATAACTCGACTATCTGAATTTCACAACACTCGAGGCATAGTGCAGAAAATTCTACACAATTAGTATTAACGTTTGGCATAATAATTATTTTAGCGGTATTCTATGCACTGGAGCAACTGGCACGCAGTTACCTCAGGTGGTTATGTATCATTTAACTGAAGTACTCAAATCTCGGAACATGGTGCACAAACTTTTACACAATGAGTACCAAAATTTGACGTACAAATTGCTTAAGTAGGTTGTGTACGCACTTAGGCTATCGCTATACGCACTATTTTCAAGCGCTTAAATAACGCTTAAATACACACAACTCGGGAAATGGCGCACAAAAATCTACAGAATCAGTACTAACGTTTGGCATAATAATTTCGTTGGTCGCCACTGTACGCACTAGAGCAATTGACGTATCTTAAAGTGGTTTATATATCGTTCACCTAAAGCGCACAAAACTCGGGAGGATGCACAATATTTTACAGAATGAGTAGTCAAATTTGAAGAATTAACAGCTTTGGTCGGCAGTGTACGCACTTGAGCAATTCTTACACCCATAATTTTAAGTGGATAAATATCGGTTATCTGAAGTGCACAAAGATCAGGACATGGTGCACAAAACTCTACAGAATGAGTACTACAATTTGACATACAAATTGCTTTGGTCGGCGCTGTACTCACTTTGGCTACTGGTACTGATATACTAGTATTGCAAGTTTTTATATATCGTTTAACTGAAGTGCACAAAACTCGAGATATGGTGTACAAAACTCTATATAGCAAGTACTAAAATTTGGTATACCATGAGTTTTGGTCGGCGTTGTACGCACTTCGTCTATCGGTATACGTACTACTTCCAAGTGGTTATACTAAAGCACACAAAACTCGGGATATGGTGCACAAAACTATACAGTAAAAGTTTTAAAGTTTAACATACCTATTGTTTTGGTCGGTGCTATACGCAGTTCTATTGGTATACAGACGATTTTAGAGTGATTTTATCTTTGGTATTTGAGTTGCACAAAACTCGCGATGTGGTGCACAAAGTTCTACAGAACTAGTACTAACGTTTGGAATTGGAATTTTCTTGATCGCCTTTCTACGTACTAGAGCAATTATCATACGCACTATCTTCAAGTGGTTATATATCAGTTACCTCAAGTGCACAAATCTCTGGATATGGTGCACAAAACTGTACAGAATGAGAACAAATATTTGACATACTAATTGCTTTGGTCAGCGCTGTATCCACTTAGGCTGTAGGTTTTCGCAGTATTATCAGTGGTTATGCACTAAACTCGGCACTAAACTCGGCACATGCTACACTAGACTCTAGCGGATGAATACTAATATTTGAAAAACCAATTGCTTTGGTAGGCGCTCTATGCACTAGGGCTATTGGTATACTAAATATGTTCAAGTGATTATATCTCGGGTAACTGAAGTGCACAAAACTCTACAGAATGAGTACTAATATTTACATACCAATTGCTGTGGTCGGCGCTGTATGCACTGTAGGGTTTCACATTATTTTCAAGTGGTTATACATCGGTTACGTGAAGTGCACAAAACTCCGGACACGGTGCACAAAACTTTACACAGTGGGTACAAAAATTTGCAATACCAATTGATTTAGTACGCACTACAGCAATTGACATACATACGAACTATTTTCAGGTGGTAATCTGTTACCTTAATTGCACAAGTCTCAGGATATGGTGTACGAAACTCTCCAGAATAAGTACTAAAATTTGACATACCAATTGCTTAGGTCGGCGCTGTACGCACTTTTACGGTTGGGATACGCACCATTTTTCAAGTGGTTGTATCTCCGTTATATGAGGTGCACAAAACTCGGAAAATGGTGCAAAAGAGTCTACGGACTTAGTAGTGTTGTTTGGATAACGATTTCCTTGGTCAGCATTATACACACTAGAGCATTTGCCATACGCACTATTTTGCAGTGGTGATATCTTGGTTATCTGAGGTGCACAAAACTCGTTACATGTTGCAGATACCTCTGCAAAGTGAGTGCTAACGTTTGACATACCAATTGCTTTGAAAAATGTTGTACGCACTTGGACTGTTGGGGTACGCAATATTTTCAAGTGGATATTTCTCAGTTGTCTAATGTGTACTAAACTTGGTAGATCATTCACAAAATTGCACGATATAATTTCTAACGAATGATATGACTTTGGTCGGAGTCGCTGGTATGCAAATTCCTGTGCTTGGCATACGCACTATTTTCAAGTGGTTTCTCTCTGGTATTTTAGGTGCACAAAACTTGAGAGGTGGTGCACAAAATTCCGCATAATAAGTGTTAACGAATAATATATTTCGCCGAAATCGGTATTATGCGAACTCCAGTGTCTGGCATAAGCAGTATTTTCATGGGGCTACATATCTGTTATTTGAGGTGCACAAAACTCGGGAAGTGGTGCACAAAATTGCACAAAATAAATGCTAACGATTGATATAACTTTTGCCGGAATGCTGTTATGCGAACTCGAGTGTCTGGTATACTGAATATTTTCAACGGACTATGTCTCTATCATCTGAGATGCAAAAAACTGCACAAAACTCAGTCTAGAGATTGGTATATGTTTTTCCGATTTTCCGGTTGGACGAACTCAGTCCTGGTACACAGTTGAAAAATATAAATTTGAAAAATTTTCTGTTTCTTAAGGTGTACAAAACTCGGGATGTGGTGCACAAAACTGCAGAAAATGTTCACAAAATTTTGGTATAAGTTTTGTTTGAATCAAGTTCTGACGAACTTCAAGTTAACGGACCTCGAGCGGCTTGGGTGAGCAATCTCTTAATCAGATATTCATGCGTCAAAAGTCTGAGAAAAGTTCTTTTCTTTGGGCACATCAAATTACATTCCTCGTTAACTTCCAATGCCAGATTACGACTATTTAAAAATGCAATGTACCTGAAAATTTTTAATCATATCATAAAATATATTTTCTGGTGATTCAGGGCTTCGCGAGAAAAAGTTTTGGAACAGCTGTTATAAGCTATAGGGTAATACCACTACTACTAATAATAATAATATTAAAAATTATGTGATTTTAAACATTATTGAGGTTAGTGTCATTGAACAGTTCTGTACCTTAGTACTAGAAGGACACACTATACAGTTATAGTTGTAAATTCCATTTAGAAGTCATCTACTACTCTGCACAAGGGAAATTTAAAATTAGAGGAGATTCATAAAATTAATCTTTTTAAGTTAATTTTCATTGATAAAATCAACTTTCATGGCGAAGCAATAAATACCGATAAGAAATCATAGTGTTAAGTCTTATATTAAATAGTAATATTTGTTAAGAACTGGAATCACTGTTTTTCGGAATTTAGATTTCATCCTAAGTTAAATTTCTTAAGTGTGTTGTTTAAGTAAAATGAACACCGTTGAAGTGATTACATGTACTGTGTGGTTGATTTGAAGTGTTTAGTGATAATCAGTGATAGTAAGTTACAATGAAAAGCTAAAAACAAATATCTGAAGTTTCCACTGTCAAATACAGTACATTACCAGTTAAGTGAAATCGCAAGCATTGAGCTTTAAAATAGCGAAAGGAAGCTTTAAAATACGAAACAAATAAGCTAGAAACATGGTTGTTTCACCAATATTCTCTGAAAAAGTATATTCTACTATTCTTGGTTACTGTTTTATATTAGAAAAGTAAAATGTTTATCTTAGTTCCGATCGAAGTAGTATTCCACATTATTGCGCTGGCAGCGTCGCTGTAACTGGGGTGGTCGACCTGAGAGCAAAGAGCAGCGCTGAAGGCCACACGCCAGTTCGGGTGTCGCGTACTATATATGGCACCAGTGGTGCTATTCAGCCGGTTCGCTAGAACCGGATGTTAAAATATTTCGAGTTCGCAGAATTATTTGTCATACCCAAACATAAACACACAACACGCACGACATATCAAGAATGATGTTTTTATATCAAGAGTGAGAACTAATATCATATGAATGAAGTGTTGAGGAATATTTATATTTGAAACATCATTATTTATAATATCTATTGAAGCTTTTCTGGCGACGTATTGTGAACGATTTCTTATCGTGGATATTGCTTCACCATGAAAGTTCTCAATCTTGATATAAAAACATCATTCTTGATATCTCGTGCGTGTTGTGTGTTTATGTTTGGGTATAACAAATAATTCTCCGAACTCGAAATATTTTAACATCCGGTTCTAGCGAACCGGCTGAATAGCACCACTGGTGCCATATATAGTACGCGACACCCGAACTGGCGTGTGGCCTTCAGCGCTGCTCTGTGCTCTCAGGTCGACCACCCCAGTTACAGCGACGTTGTCAGCGCAATAATGTGGAATACTACTTCGATCGGAACTAAGATAAACATTTTACTTTTCTAATATAAAACAGTAACCAAGAATAGTAGAATATACTTTTTCAGAGAATATTGGTGAAACAACCATGTTTCTAGCTTATTTGTTTCGTATTTTACAGCTTCTTTTCGCTATTTTAAAGCTCAATGTTCGCGATTTCACTTAACTGGCAATGTACTGTATTTGGCAGTGGAAACTTCAGATATTTGTTTTTAGCTTTTCAGTGTAACTTACTAATCGCTGATTATCACTAAACACTTCAAATCAACCACACAGTACATGTAATCACTTCAACGGTGTTTATTTTACTTAAACAACACACTTAACAAATTTAACTTAGGATGAAATCTAAATTCCGAAAAACAGTGTTTCCAGTTCTTAACAAATATTACTATTTAATATAAGGCTTAACGCTATGATTTCTTATCGTGGTTATTGCTTCGCCATGAAAGTTGATTTTATCAATGAAAATTAACTTAAAAAGATTAATTTTATGAATCTCCTCTAATTTTAAATTTCCCTTGTACAGAGTAGTAGATGACTTCCAAATGGAATTTACAACTATAACTGTATAGTGTGTCCTTCTAGTACTAAGGTACAGAACTGTTCAGTGACACTAACCTCAATAATGTTTAAAATCACATAATTTTTAATATTATTATTATTAGTAGTAGTGGTATTACCCTATAGCTTATGACAGCTGTTCCAAAACTTTTTCCCGTGAAGCCCTGAATCACCAGAAAATATATTTTATGATATGATTAAAAATTTTCAGGTACATTGCATTTTTAAATAGTCGTAATCTGGCATTGGAAGTTAACGAGGAATGTAATTTGATGTGCCCAAAGAAAAGAACTTTTCTCAGACTTTTAACGCATGAATATCTGATTAAGAGATTGCTCACAATACGTCGCCAGAAAAGCTTCAATTGATACTATAAATAATGATGTTTCAAATATAAATATTCCTCAACACTTCATTCATATGATATCAGTTCTCAATCTTGATATAAAAACATCATTCTTGATATAAAAACATCATTCTTGATATCACGTGCGTGTTGTGTGTTTCTGTTTGGGTATAACAAATGGTTCTGCGAACTCAAAATATTTTAACACCCGGTTCTAGCGAACCGGCTGAATAGCACCACTGGTGCCATATATAGTACGCGACACCCGAACTGGCGTGTGGCCTTCAGCGCTGCTCTGTGCTCTCAGGTCGACCACCCCAGTTACAGCGACGTTGCCAGCGGAATAATGTGGAATACTACTTCGATCGGAACTAAGATAAACATTTTACTTTTCTAATATAAAACAGTAACCAAGAGTAGTAGAATATACTTTTTCAGAGAATATTGGTGAAACAACCATGTTTCTAGCTTATTTCTTTCGTATTTTACAGCTTCTTTTCGCTATTTTAAAGCTCAATGTTCGCGATTTCACTTAACTGGTAATGTACTGTATTTGGCAGTGGAAACTCCAGATATTTGTTTTTAGCTTTTCATTCCAACTTACTAATCGCTGATTATCCTTTCCGGATCCTGGCTTTTTGGGCTATTTTTTAGACTTTTAGTCAAGCAGCTACTGCATCGTCACTATCCTAGGATCATGGTTCATACCTGATTCTGTTCAGAATAGAGCTGGCTTTCAAATGCTATTACTTGCATGCCCATACGATATACCAGGAGAGGGAAAATTGATGTCGAAGGGAAAATTTTAAAGGGGAATTTTTTGTCCAACTTTGGGCCCCCTGGCGTCCCCTGTGTGAATGTAGAGACCTCCAAAACATCTGATAAATAGTACTTGGTAAACTAAATGCGTGTACCAAATTTCAAGTTTCTATCTTGAATAGTAAGGGCGGAAGAAATTTTATCAGGAATTCCCACAATGCCCAAAATTACCGCAAAACACCATGATCTCAGGGAAAAATTTCCTGAGACATCCCTAATTACCCTAGGGTCATGTTTCGCCCATCATTCTCTTGAGAATAGAACTGCCTTTCAGACGGTGTGACTCACGTGTCCCCATCATGTATGTGAGGCGGGAAAATGACGAAAAACGGGATTTTTGGGGTAAAAATATCTAAAAATATCCCTTTTTTAATCTTTGCCTCTCTGGTTCCCCCTTGTTTTAACACTGACATCGGAACAAAAAATCTGGTAAATACTACTCGGTGAACTGAATGTTTGTGCAAAATTTCAATCTTCTACGTGAAAAAATAAGCCCGCCAAAAAATAATGAACATAGGCTTCATAAGGGAAAATTTATATTTCAAAATTATGACGTCATCACCTCCTATGTCTGGACATAGAACGGTCTGAAACCATAAGGTCTTCTACAATGTCTCTGGACTTGAGAAAAAAAAACCGGACGAAAAAGCTCAAATAGAAGAGAAATAACGCAATGTAACATGAAAAACGTGCATGGTACAAAATGTATCATTGGATCCCCAAAGTGTTAAGTAAAATGAACACCGTTGAAGTGATTACATGTACTGTGTGGTTCATTAGAAGTGTTTAGTGATAATCAGCGATTAGTAAGTTACAATGAAAAGCTAAAAACAAATATCTGAAGTTTCCACTCTCAAATATAGTACATTACCAGTTAAGTGAAATCGCAAACATCGAGCTTTAAAATAGCGAAAACAAGCTGTAAATACAAAAAAAATAAATAAATAAATAAATAAATAAATAAAAATAAAAATAAAAATAAAAATAATAAATAAATAAATAAATAAGCTAGAAACATGGTTGTTTCACCAATATTCTCTGAAAAAGTATATTCTACTACTCTTGGTTACTGTTTTATATTAGAAAAGTAAAATGTTTATCTTAGTTCCGATCGAAGTAGTATTCCACATTATTCCGCTGGCAACGTCGCTGTAACTGGGGTGGTCGACCTGAGAGCACAGAGCAGCGCTGAAGGCCACACGCCAGTTCGGGTGTCGCGTACTATATATGGCACCAGTGGTGCTATCAGCCGGTTCGCTAGAACCGGATGTTAAAATATTTCGAGTTCGCAGAACCATTTGTTATACCCAAACAGAAACACACAACACGCACGAGATATCAAGAATGATGTTTTTATATCAAGATTGAGAACTGATGTCATATGAATGAAGTGTTGAGGAATATTTATATTTGAAACATCATTATTTATAGTACCTATTGAAGTTTTTCTGGCGACGTATTGTGGACAGGTCTTCTCGGGCTAGCAGCCACGTAAATACTGTTATATCTTGCGACATTTCGAGGGCTGATATCGTCCTCATCTTCAGGAGAATATGATGGTGCAATAGAGTGTATGTATGATTGGACTCTTCCGAATGGTGGTTGAAATGGCGGTTTCTGATTGGTGCTTGAAATGGCGGGATATGATTGGTGTCCATGTTTTACTCAGTTGGAATCCTGTGTCTCTGTTAAGGTTCGTTTTTTCTTGTGTGATTGCAACGGCTTCTTTTATCCTCCTGTCCCAAACTCTTGAGCATTTTGCTATTATTTCGGCATCTGTGAACAAAATTTTATGTTGCTGTTTGATGCTATGTTCAGCCAGTCCGTATTTTTCTGGTTGGTTTAGTCTGATGTAACTGTTGTATTGTTTGCATCTGGCTTCAACGGTTCGTCCTGTTTGTGCAATATATGACTTACCACATTCACATGGAATGCGGTAAACTCCAGGAGTTCGGAGGCCCAGGTCGTCTTTCATTGGTCGTATTAAGTTTTTTATTTTTGCTGGAGGTAAGTGTATTGTCCTGATGTTGTACCTGGCAAATAGTCTGCTGAGCTTCTTAGAAGTGTTCCCGGTGTATGGGAGGCAGATTGTGTTCTTCCGTTCTTCATTCACAGTTTCTTGTGCACTTTTGTCCTTGTTGCCAGTGTCCTTCGTTCTGATCCTTCTCAGGGCAATATTTATATAATATCTCGCATTGAGTATCTATTCTGTAGCATGTCGCTGCGAAGGTGATTAAGTTCCTCTATTAAACAATCCTTTTCGCAGATGGAGAATGCTCTATGTGCTAAAGTCTTAAGAACTCCAAGCCGTTGAGCTTTGTGATGGAAAGTGTTTGCGTTCAGATATAAACCTGATATGTTGGTTTCCTGTATAACCTATGGCCTAGGCTGCCATCCGGTCTTCTTTATATCATGATGTCAAGAAATGGTAGACTTCCTTCTTCTTCAACTTCCATCGTGAATTTAATATTCGGATGCTGGTTATTGAGATGCTGCAGGAATTCGGATTCTGTGCGCGGGTCCGGTATGCAATAAAGACGGTACTATTGCATGGTGGATCCGAGCGGGGTGTAGCTGGGGGGACCCGCAAGAAAACAATAGTGCAAGGCTGATATGACGGTAATGTTCCTAACCACTAAAGTCGAAACAAGTACCGGCACAAAAGCACTATATTATCACTCATCCACCCTCCTACAGTTTAATAGTAAAGTAGCGGAATGCAACAGTGTGTAGTAACAAAAATACCGCCACAAAATGGCGCACGTTAATGGAACCGATGTAACCTTTAGTTACATATATTGTGTTTATGTGTAGCTTTGTGTGGGGTAAATATTGGGTTGGTTTAGTATGCACTACTGGTATTTTAATTATTAGTATTATTTTTTCATAATTGTGTGCATCTAAACTGTCAACATGTATAAGAGTGAAAATCTCAATTTACAAACATTGCTTCAGGCAATTAAAGAATTGTCAGTGAATGTAGATCAAAAATTTGAAAAATCAAACGCAGATTTGACAGAAAAGTTTGAATGATCTAACGGGGAATTATACGATAGGTTAGATAGAATTACAGAAGAAAATGAAGTCGGTTTCGTTTCTATTAATAAGAAAGTTACTGAAGAAATAGAGAATTTACGTGCTGACTTTGCGGAAAAGTTGAAATCAAGATAGGTTAAGTGAAACGTTCTTGCGAAGAAAATTTTGCGAAATACACAGAACAAATACAATCCGAAATCAATAAATTTAACGTAGAATTAGAGTCTGTTGTCGAAAAGTTAAACGTTACGGAAAAACAAAACGAAGAGTTCTCAGAATGAATGAACGCTTTTGATGACTCTTTAATTGCGTTTAATCAAAGGCAAAATAAGTGTGAGATCAGAATAGGTATATTGAATGGTCAACTAGAACCTTTAGAAAGTCAGGTAGATCATGTGCATAGTGAACTAGTAGAAAAGACGGATAAATGTGAAAATTGGATGTGAAAACTTCAGGAGGTAGTTGAATCTAGTATTACTGCATGCGAAACTACGGTAATATCGCAAAAGTCAGTGTAAGAAACACAGGGTGATATTAGTAGCAGAGTTGAGGCTATCGTTAACGATGTAGAACAAATAAAACAATCTCTTGCAGAAAATCAAGTAAAAAAAACTTCCCACATTCTAGTCACGTTTTTTCGAATGTTCGGGTTAAAAAAGAAAGAATAGACGATCACGTTGACCAAGATACGCGTAGAGGTACTTCAGTGTATTCTGATTCTGGTAGTAGTACTCTTGAATCTAGTAGTTCTAAAGAGGAAGGTAAATCACGTTCTTTCCGAAACCGTTGGAAAAGAAAAAAATAGAATTAGATAGGAAAGTTTCTGTGAAAATTAGAGATTTAGAAGGGTTTGAAAAGTTTTCGGGTCTTGAGAACGAACTTACCGCGACTGCATTTTTTAAAAAAATTCAAAGATCAGGCTTCAATTATCAATATTCCAAGTAGCCAATACTTAGATATTATAAAGTTTTTACTTACGGGATCCGCGTACAATTGGTATATTAACAATTGTTCCTCTTTTGATACGTTCAAAAAGTTCAAGAAGAAATTTAAGGCTGAATTTGAAAATGAACAAGTGCAAGCAAGTAAGTTAATGGTGCTTCAAAATAAACCATATGATCCGAAAACAGATGGAAGTGACCCCTTTAACTTTGTCGACCGTGTTACAAGTTACTCAGAAACTGAAAGCCATTCCTAGAACTGATACTAGAGGGAGATCTAACCATAAGTTCATGAAAGTTAACCATGTGACATCCACTAATAGTAATTTCAATTAGAATCAAAAAAACGTAAGAATTATGGAAACGGCAATAAATTTTCACACGAATATACTTAGTAAAATAAAAATAACAAGCGTAGGCGTGGATTTAAAAAAAAACAAACGCTACAACTATAATAATAATAATAGTGATGAAGTGCATTCTAATGCGCATTCCTGTAGTTGTAGTCAGGAAATCCCACCTAGAGTGAATTCCCCAGTGGGTAATCAGTTTTATCAGTCCTCAAAAGGAAATAATCAATCTGTAAATACGAATGGTAATGTTGGAATGCATTCTTCTAACGGCCAAATGCCTGGAAATTCACCTGGTTTTCCAAATTTTGTAAATCAAGGAAATTTTAGGTCTCCAAGACCTCCATTTGTAAATTCTACTGCTTTTAATTCAAACGGACAAGTTCGTTTTCCGCACCCAAACTAAATTTTCCCTGTGTGGAGGGCGCTCATCACAGGGAAGTCAGTAAAAGTTCTGGTAATAACGTAAATGCTTTCACTAATGGTTGTCATACTGCGTATGTTACTATTGAAAGGAAACTTTTAAATATTATACAATGGGACAGTGATGAAAATTGGTCCGAGGATGAAGAGGAACGTAATAGAAATTGCAAACAAATTATTTCGTCACGGGCTACTGCAGAAATAAAGGCAAAAATATTTAATGAAGAATATTTACGCTTTGTGCGACTCTGGAGCATCTGCTAGCCTGCTTAGCTTAAAATTGTGGAAATCTATTTCTGCCATTGTTTCTAATGCTCAAATAAAAACCTCTTCCCATATTGTACTTGTTGATTATTCTGGTAAAAGAATGAAATCAGTAAAAGGTGAAGTTATCCTCTGTTTAGAAATAGGGCCTTTGATGTATGACGTAAGGTTTCTGGTTGTAAATGATTTAAATTGTTCTTGTTTGTTAGGCCGAGATTTCCTTACCTTAGCAAATGCAAAGATACATTTTGATGAGAAAATCGTTTTCTTAGGCCACGGCCAGAATGTCGTAAGGGTACCTATGAAAAAGGGAATTGACAGAGTCGATTGTAATTCGCCTTCTTCTGGGAATAGTAATCAAGTTAGAATTTTGACAAGGCAAAAGAGAGGAGGTCAGGAGTTTGAGTTAGTAAACAATGTAAAAGTTACTAATTTTGATGATTCAGAAGTTTCTTGTGAAAGTGAGTCTGAAGATGTTAACCACCCTTTAGGAAATAAACGTCCCGTAGTAAAGAATTTGCTTAAGCAAAAACAACAATGTATGACTGAATGGTTAAACGAAATTAATGAAAGAGATAAAATATATGAGCATTTACGTGAAAGATACCAAAATCCAGTTGTAAATAATGAATGTTTGAAAGAGTTAAATTTCGATTAAGTACAGGAATTAAAATTTTTGTATGAGTTGTATGGAAAACAGATTAGCGATATAGAAAATGAAATAAAAGAATCTCATGGTATGTACAAAATCAATTTTCTAAATCAAACCAGTCCAGGAATTGTAGTAGAAAATAATAGTCCAGAAACTGAACATTTTCCTTTTGTATTTGACATTAAAGAAAAAGTAAATAAAATTGTTGATCTTGATGACCAACAAAAACAACAACTTTATAATTTGTTAATTAAACATAGATGTGTGTTCAGTGATGTACCAGGTAAATGTAATCGTTTCGAATACACTATAGAAGTTAACACTGAAAAACCTATTGTAAAGAGACAATATCCATTACCATTTAAATTTAAAGATAACAGAAAAACAAATAAAAGAATGGCTTGAAAACGGAGTTGTAGAAGAGTGTGTGTCTGTTCACGCTCATCCGCTGTTATGTGTGGCAAAACAGAATACATCAAAACTACGTACGGTAGTCGATTTGACGTCTTTTAATAAGCATTTAAAACTTAAACAGTTAAAAGTAAACAAAATTGATGATCTATTGTTAAAATTTCAAGGTGTTCAATTTGTTAGTTGTGTTGATTTTGTTGGATCCTACTTTCTGATAAATGTAGACCTTACACAGCCTTTTACTGAAACGGCAAAATGTATCAATTTACACGTGTTCCTTTTGGATATTTAAATCGGTCTGTAGCTTTCATGACTTGTTTACAAACAGTGCTAGGTTCTGGATTGTATGATCAACTGGTCTGTTATGTCGATGACGTCTCGGTACCAACAATGTCTTTCGAAGAGCAAATCTGTTTGTTAGATGAAATATTTACTAAAGTACATAAAGCAGGAATAACATTAAATCTTGAAAAATGTTCATTTTGTAACACAAAATTTAATTTTTTGGGGTTTTAATGTAAATTCTCAAGGCATAACAAAAGATTCGTCGTACGCACAATGTATAAAGGATCTTCCACGACCTCGAAATCTGAAAGAATTACAACGAGTACTTGGTTTGTTTCAATGGTGTTTAAATTTTTTAGTAACTTTGCACATAAAGCTCAACCTTTGTTTGCTCTTTTCAGAGAGAAAAATGGATATGGGGTGATGAGTGTGAAATTAGTTTTCAACAATTGAAACATTATTTAGCTCAAGAAGTATTGTTAGTTCATCCGCGTCTAGATCATGATTTTCGTATGATCACAGATTGTAGTTCAGTGGCTTTATGGAATATTTTGTTTCAGGAAATTAATGGCGAACGCCATATTCTTGGGTTTCATAGTAGAACTTTAAAACAAGCTGAAAAGAATTACACAACGACCGAAAAAGAGGCTTTATCAATTGTTGTCGCTTTAAGAAAATGGGGTCAGTTTGTTGTATGATAGACATATAAAAATTTACACCGATCACCATTCTGTATTATACCTCTATAACATAAGAAATTGGAATTCACGCTTAGCGAGATGGAGTATTGAAATTCAAGGATTCGAGGTAGAAATAATTTATATTAAGGCTAAAGACAATCAGGCGTGTGATACTCTCTCACATGTAATATTACAAACAAAAGTTGAACAACATGATATTAATAAATTTGAGCTTTTGCCATCATGTTTCGGAAATCTTACTGTCGAAGAATTGAGAATCAAACAACAAGAATGTTCAGAGTATAAAAAAATAATTCAATTTTTGCGTAATCCCAATGACCCGTATGTAAAAGTGAAAAATAGAAAAAATGAACGTTTTTACAAGTAATGATGTTTTGTTGAATAGAAATTATCATTTTCCAGACTCTTGGAAAATGTGTATACCTCCTTCCATGGTTCCCGAAATTGTTAAGTACTTTCATGAACAAGGTCATTTTGGTGCTGAAAAAACAATTGAATCTATTAAAGAAATGTTATTGGAAGTCATTAACTAGAGGCGTTATTGATTTCATAAGTGACTGTATGGATTATAAGTTCACAAAAGCTGAAACATCACCTCCGGCTAAACTTTTGCAGGCTGTAGCCGTAAAGAACATACGAGATATGCTTTCTATTGACATTTTAGGGCCGTATCCAGCTTCTCAGAATGGAAATAAGTTTGCTTTGTCAGTGTTAGATGTTTTAGTAGATATTATGTAATGTTTCCTATGAGAAATGCAACCGCGAGATGTGTTTTAAAATGTCTACAACAATACTATTTTCCACTTTTGTGTATTACGTTCTCTGTCTTAGTGGATAATGGTTGTTTTGTTAATAGTAAGTTCATGGAAAAAATGAAAGAATATGGGATTAAAATCCATTATGTTAGTCCGTATCATCCAAAGAGTTGTGTTGTGAAGAGAATTTACAGAGGAACTAATCGCTTGTTTAAATCGTTGTGCCATAACCATGTAACGTGGGAGAAGTATATTCCCCAAATTGTTATTTTACTAAACTATTCTGTATATAGCAGTTTAGGAGTAAGTCCAGCAAGTCTTCATATCAACGTAAAACCACAATATTCTGTATTTCGGCATTTCGGAATAGTTATAAATGATGAATATGATGAAAATGAACCTCTAAATTGGGAAAATAGACTTATAATGGCTGACTTTCGTAGAAAAAGAAATGAAAAATATAATAAAACACAAGAAGTTAAATATGTTATAAAAGAAAATGATTTGCTTTTTTGCTTCAAAGTCATCTTAGTTCAGCTGTAGATAAGAAAATTAGCAATTTTTTTCATTTGTACAAGGGGCCTTTACTTTGTAAACAGAAGGTTACAGATAAAGTGTTTGAACTGATGGACCCACTTACTGGTGAATCATTAGGAACTCATTCAATGGATCGTATGAAAGTTTGGAAACAACTCCAAAAACTAGACAACTTTGGTTAGAACTTGCCAGAAAACATGTACATAAATCCAAATTGTCTAAATGTAGATTCGTGTGAATCTGAAACAACAATTCATGTGAGTTTTAGTGATGTTGTGACAGTAGATTGGTCTGTATTTAATTGTAGCAAGAGTCGAAACGAAAATATCGAAAAGTTAGTGAAAAGATTGATAGAATGTGATAAATATTTGAAATATTTAACAGATGAACTTAATTGTTCCAGTTATGCCTTGTCACTTACACTAAACCATCTTGTAAATCCTAAATTTACTAAGTTGGGATAAAAAAGTATATACACTTCGATATGTTTATATATCGCTTTGGCGTTAGTAGGCGTCCGTAACCAACTATGTGACTTCCGGACGGCCGAAGCCTTTTAAGGAATAATATGTCAAGTGGCTTGCCAAGGCATGAGATGAGGTTCCCTCCCATTTTGGGTAATTTCATATTTGTTTAAAGTCCGGAATAGGCTATTTCGTATTATACCCTTCTATATTCTTTTTAATATTAACCTTTTATTCTATCCCTAAGCCTCATCTCGGGGACGGGAAAGAGATAATAATAATTATGTGGGTGGTATCTTCCAAATTTAGGAGGGCAGGCACTATAAAAGTGTAATGCTCTGACAAACCATCCTCTCCTCGGTCCATTCCTGGTTAATGTCTAACCGGAATGTAATAAATGTAGAGTATTATGATTAATTAGAGTTGTTGTAGTTGTATGTGTGATGATCCATTTAATATCCTGAAAATGTTTACTTGTCTTTTTATTACAATTTGATCTGTATGTGATATTTTCGTGTTGTATTAGTACCATGCTATTGATTTTTATGTTGATTAAATTTAATTGTGAATATCTTGAAATATATTGTTTCATTGATAAAAGCTTCATTTAGTTACGAAATAGTGAAATATATACATGTAGTTATGCAAATTTTATTGTTTCAAATAGTACATTGAAATAATTTCGTTTCATGAATATCATGGAAAAATTATTATTCATTGTATAATGAAAAAAAAACTAATTACAATAGAGTTAAACTTTATATAAGTAATTGTGTCATGTAATAGTGATAAGTATTTTGTATTGCATGAATAATTAGTTTAAGTTTTTGAGTTAGTGCATACTAGGGTGTACCGAAAAAAACTTTTTCTCGAAATGTTAAGGTGGGTAGTGCGGAAAAGTGGCCATTTGTGACCAAAATGACGCCAGATTTTTTCAGATTTTTTGGAGGTAGTTTACGTGGCGCGCATCGACCTTGAAGTTTTGGTTATGCAACCACGCACAAGTTCACAAAATTCTTAATAAGTGATTATTTTATGTAATTATTTGCAGGTTAAAGTAACTTCTCATTTGTTCCTGGCTAATATGTTAAATTTGTGCCTCAGGGAAAGGGTTCTATGTTGTTTATATCGGTGAAGCGTGAAGAAAAGAAAATAAGAAAAAGTAAAGCGGCTTTAATGTAAAAAAATACAGTAACAGATTTAGGCGGGGAAGGGATTGTGTTATCACTGTTGGGCAGAGAGAGAGTAGGAGAAGAGGTTGATAGTGGGAAGCAAACTTTGGTACTTTCATAGGGGTTACAAGGGGGTGGGCAGAGGGGTTTGTATGTTTTCAATAAGAGACGCTTAGTCTGACTTGAGCTTTGCGGCTGTTGACTGCTAGTGTTCCGCGTGTGTCGATAATTGAATTGCGTTACTTTTTGTCGTTGTTCAGTGTTCACTGCGCACTTACTACCACTTTGTAATTCTTATAAAGTGTTTTTCCAATGAGTAAGAAGAAAGTGTTGCGTGAGACGGACAAGGACTTGCTATTTGGTTGGCCAGAAGAGCTTCCCGACAATAGACTTCCAAGTTATCGTGATGGTATGAAACATTTCCTCTGCGAAAGAAACCACAGAAAGGATGTATTTGGTGAAAATCCTTCCCTCACAGATTTGGCAAACGCTGCCGCGAATAAGACGATACAAATCTCGACAAAGGCTTCGATTCCTACAGTTTCTAAAAAACGAGTGGTGGACATGATTTTGGATTCTAACAAATCTTCAGTGAATTTGCGTAAATCTGCAAAACGTGCTTCGAATCAAGAAAAACTACAACGTTGTAGGGATAGCGGACACAAACTCTTTCATATTTGTTCGTGCAAGTGTACCGACCCAGAAAAGTTGTTTAACTGTGGAAGAGTGAAAAAAGTGCCAGAAGCAGAGAAACCATTTCTTATGGACCAACGAACGAATAGAAAAATGATAATTGGAAAAGTGGATCCTGAAATGACGAAAATAATTCAAAAAAAGGCTGAAAGAAGGAAGAAGAGGTCTGCATCAGAAACAAGTATTTCAGATACTAGTATGAAGAGGAGCAGGACCGGATCTCCGGTAAAAAAAGACTCTTCAAGTGCAACTGATATTTCTGGAGCAAGTGATCCGGAGTTTGAGCCAGTGGCATCAGTCTCAAAGTCAGGAAAACCACAGAAACGTCTAGATCTAAAAGCCGTTGCTTCAGCTGCTTATAGAACAAGCGCTTCGAGGAGACAAGTTGCTCTTATAGTATCTGCTACTTTGGAAGATGTGGGAATGATGTCACATGACAACAAAGATAATGTTGATAAAAACAAAGTGGCGCGAGAAATGAAAAATCTTCGAGCTGGAATTGAGTCTACATCAAAACCAAATCAAAAGCCTATCAGTGGACTTTACTTTGATGGGCGTAAAGATAAAACTTTAGCCAAGGAGCAAAAAGGAGATCGTTTTTACCGAAAAGATGTCTTTGAAGAACATGTATGTTTAGTAGAAGAACCAGGGTGTGTTTATTTAGGGCACACAACACCCTCATCTGGAACTGCCGAGGAGATTAAAAATAGTATTTTTCATTTCATTGTAGAGAACAACATTGATTTGTGTGATATACAAGTGATCGGATGTGACGGCACACCGGTAAATACAGGATGGAAAGGTGGAGTCATCCGTTTGATTGAAGAAAAAGTCGGCAAACCACTCCAACACGCAGTTTGTCTTCTTCATTTGAACGAATTGCCGTTTCGCCACTTATTTACAACATTAGGTGGCGCCACGAAAGGTCCGTCAAAACTTTCAGGTCCAATTGGAACAGCCATACAAACCTGTGAAAATCTTCCAATTTGTAAGTTTGAACCTATCACAATCCCCTGGGTGAAAGAAATGTCAGGTATAACAGATTTAAGCACCGATCAACAATATCTGTTGGATATCTCTTCAGCTGTTTCGAGCGGCGTTTGTCCTCGCAGTCTAACGAGGAAAAAACCTGGGCCACTTGTCCAGTCACGATGGTTAACGACAGCATGCCGTGTTCTTCGGCTGTATGTAAGCACAACCCACCCCTCTGAACAGCTGCAACTTCTTGCAAGGTATATAATGAACGTGTACGCACCGGTGTGGTTTGAGATCAAGAAGAAACCATTGATAACTAACGGAGCCCGACACCTCTGGAATATGATCCACTTGTCCCGATTTCTTCCAGACCACTTGAGACATCTGACTGATAGGGTCATTCAACAAAATGCATTTTTTGCTCACCCTGAAAATCTTCTACTGGGTTTAGTAACGGATCAAAATCCAGACATCAGAAGTCTTGGCTGGAAAAGAATTAAGAAAGCAAGAGAATACGAACTTTTGTTTTACCAGTCATAAATTTTAATGCAGAGCAATACTATGAGATGATTGATTGGGCTGCATGCTCCCTCCACGAGCCCCCCCCCCCCTGACCAAGAAGATGACAAATGAAGAAGTAGATGAATACATTAAAAACAAAAAAATAGTAGAATTTCAAGACTTCCCCATGTCACACCCAAGGTGTAGAGCGACTTGTGAAAATTGTTACAGAGGCTGCTTCTTCCGTTTTCGGCGCCAGCGCACGTGAGGGCTACATCAAAGCAAAATTGAAATCTAGAGGACATATGCCGACATTTCAAACAAAAAGTGACTATAAAGTTAAAGGAGAAAACTAAAAGAAAATCCTGGCTAGCCTCTTAGTAAACTTCTGTTTACTATGATAATTTGGAGTGGGTGGGTGGGTGGAGCTCGCAGTCCAGCTACCTCCTCGTGGTGAGCTCTGGGTTATTTTCATAGCACAATTTGCAATGAAAATAAGCGAAGAGGTGGACAGAGACTGAGAAACGGTAATAAATTTGAAAACTGAAAAACCCTGTTTTAGTGTTTTATATCGAGAAACTATCGAAAAAATTCAAACTGAAAAGAAATTAGAAAAAATCCGTAGAAAGAAAGGAATTTTAGCCGAAAATCACATTTCGTGCCAAAAATAATACGTAAATAACATAGGACCCCCCTTGAGGCACAAATTTAATATATTTGCCAGGAACAAATGAGAAATTACTTGAACCTACAAATAATTGCATAAAATAATCAATTATTAAGAATTTTGTGAAATTGTTGTGCGTGGTTGCATAACCAAAACTTCAAAGTCGATGCGCGCCACCTAAACGACCTCCAAAATATCTGAAAAAAATCTGGCGTCTTTTACGTCACAAATGGTCACTTTTCCGCTCTACCCACCTTAACATTTCGAAAAAAAGTTTTTTTCGGTAAACCCTAGTGCATACGAAATTACAATACATAATGTTAAATAATACTAAATATTATTGAATAGAATTAAACAAAAGTAATAGTATATTAAATTTATGATATCATGCTATGTAGGAAATAATGTGAATGAAAACTATTAGTGAATATTAATGTTCACCATATATATATATATATATATATATATATATATATATATATATATATATATATATATATATTAAAAGACTTTATGGCCCTCGTAAGTTCCGAAAATCGCTTTAAAATGGCTCTTGCGTTTTTAATCGTATTTCCGAGTGAATTTTAAAAATTTTATACGTCACCCAATTTAGAAGACTACCCATTAACCCTTTAAAAACCTATGAATAAATGATTTTGAAGAATTGTTTAAGTATTTCATACACTAGTGCAGTGAAGTGAACAGTGGAAAAGGCGCATATGCTAATCGATTAGCAAAGAAGGAGCTCGCAGAGAGAGAATGAGAGAGAGAATGAGAGAGAGAAACACTATGCAAATGTTTACTTCCCAACTTGAAATATTAGAAAATTTTCCGGTTCCTGATAGCTAATTGGAAAATTATAATTTGATGCTGACTAATTTTCCTCTACAGAAATTCAATTTTGTAGATCAATGTGCACTTAAATATAGTGGAAAATTTTTCACCTAACATCACTATATATAATATCCAAAATTGTCCGGCTTATGAAGTTTTTTGCAAGGGTGGATAACTTAACGAAATGTGCAATATTTACAATTTGTTATCTGTTACGGTTACTATTTTGTAACCCATTTCTGCACCTAGTTAATAACGTTATTAGTCAGTGTAACTTTTAAAATGGTACGCTCTGAATTACGTTACAATGAGTAACGTTATTCAATGGAACATTCTGCATTTCGGTACTGTAGTTACAGTTACGAAGGGATTAGCGTTACTCGAAATACCCACCTATGTCGTACCTGCTTGAGATTGTTAAGATAAAACTGGTTCCACTGAATACCAGTTCTCTCTCGAACCCAAAGTGTTTTGTTCCTTGATTTTAGCGATATGAAAGGTATTGAAATTCTGCAGAACATTTTTGTGTAAGTAGACATATTTTTGTTATGACGAGTACCATTTCTATGTTTCTCTTTTCTTTATTGGTTACCTTTTGTACCTGTATTTCATCTTCTTCAATTCTGAGGGTCTTGGAGTTACACTTGAGTAACGTTTAAACATCCTTGGCGACAGGGAGTCTAAGGTTGGCTTTAAAAGAATCTCCACTATACTAGCAAATAAATTCCACGTTTTTCAGTCTGTTTTCTTTTTCCTCATACTTAAGATTCAGTAAACACCTTAGGCCCCCAGGCACATGTCCTTTGAGAAAAGCATTACTTTGATTGCTCTGTATTTAAAATGAGGAAAAATAGAAATGATCAAAGAGTGGTGTTTTTAATATAAGCTTATTGATAAGATTTTTACTTCTTGTGATGACACTGCCGATAGTTGAGTTGATTTGGAGCTTAACGTCCTTTTCGGCAGCGAGGCTTTATGAGACGGGACCTATTGATTAACATGAAATCGAAATCACATGTGCTCACGCCGGGAATCGAACCCGGGTCTTCCAGGCCAAAGGCGGTAAGCGCTTAGGCATGAAGGAGCTCACTGCTGGTAGTCACCATATATGTTTATTTTACAACAGTCTTGCACTGACCAATGTGATTGAAGCTTGAGCTCACTTCCCAACAAGGATCGAACCCGGAGCTACATACACCAAAGTTACACATACACTGGCCCCCAGGAAAGCAGGAAGGACATTTCATTTGCTTGCAAGCAATTTAGTTTATAAATCAAATACACATCAGACATCAGTGGCGTTGCAAGAAACTCATCAATTGGGACCAACACACAAGATTTGGGAGAAAGGATCTTCTGAGGGGGTGCACCAATAACTACCAGTACATTTGAATTGAATTGGAATCTTTTAAATGCCTTTAGGCACCTGTGGTGTGAATGAGGAAATGCCCTGGAAATTCTAAGTATCTGTTCCCGGTGAATCCTTTTGTTGAACTTTTAGAAAATCGACTTAAACTATCGATTTTGCAAAACATCCCTTTGATTTAAGTCCAAATCGAAACATGACAGAAGAAAATTTCGGAAAGTGTTGCTATTTTCACTCCTAGCTTCTCACTTTAAATAGTGTATATTTACAAGGAAAGGGGTGCGCGTGCACCTTTGCACCCCAATAAATCCGGCCATATGTGTGTGTGTGTGTGTGTGTGTATGGGTTGAAAAATCCGGAGTGCCAGGTCACCATAGCGACTTGAAATATGAATCTGGTGCAGGGTTGTTTTGTTTAGAACAAAATGTTTAAAACAAGTGATTAAAACTTGTTTTAAACAATTGGTTTTGTTTAAATCAAATTTTATATACGTTTTAAACATTTGTTTTAAACACGCATTTTTAAGACTTGTTTTAAACATATTTCTATTTTATCTTATTTTTGTAAAAAAAAAAAAAAAAAATCTGCCAGAGAAAGAAAATTGTCAAAAAGTGCTACCCTTCAAAGGACTATTTTCTTTTCATGTGAATGTTTTGACTTCTTGTGGCAAAGTGGTAATCTACAGTTTATTTTGTCTCATTTTTTCCCTTTGATTTTTAATGTTCATTGTATTGTTTAAATGCTTATAAGTTAACTTGCGAGAAAGTGTCATAGTCGAAGGTTGTACTACTTGTAGAACTGATATTAAAAAGTAAATAAAAGAATTATCATGGAAACAAATTTTTATGTTGCATTCAGAAAACAAACATAGGGTTCTTGCGGTTCTAAATTGCGGTTCTGAAATTAATATATCGCAGGCATTCGTTGATATAGTAGCCTACATGTTGGTTCTCACCAGGTACATTCGCGAAGTGTCTCCTCGAGATTCGTGTAAAATTGATTTAAATACAAAGTTCTCTGCTGTCTAATGTGTATTGTACTAAATTTAGCTGCCCATGCCGGTAATTGGCATATTTATGGGCCTTCATATATCCGGAATTCTATCATACACTACCATAACTCTCGGACACAAAATTTCTTTTAGTTTCTATAGATGTTACTCACTGGACATGAATATGGGCATATGCAAAACAAATTGGATCAAGTACTGCTTCTGAAACATGTTATCCACCTCGGCCGCCATCTTAGATCCGCCATATTAGATTTTACTTTCGGTTTTTTCAAATGGAAATAGGTGCAAGTGTTACATCAGACACGTGCAAGTGTTACGTTTACATTCATTGGTGTAATGTATTTTACCGTAGCTTGCACCATTTGGAAGGTATTACATGTTCATTCCCTCCAGGCACTTTGCGAATGGACATTGCAGATTAATATCAGTTACGCTTACGTTTTTGATGTTGACAAATCAAAACAATTTCTAACTGGAAAACTCCTTACAACATAGGTGTCATAATCTTATTACATTTCCATGAGTGATTGTTATTACTCCCATGTTATACTATAATAAGGAAGTTTTGTATTACTGTCAAAATGGCTCGACTTGCCTTGTACGTTGTATCGTAGATCCAGATACGGCCAGAGTTGGGTGAAGACCTACCATTTCCGTATTGACATCTGTGTGTCTGCATGTATATAAGTTCAGAGAATATTTCATCAACGATAACACATAAAAGATTGCATATACACACGGGACCCTGCACAACTTTCTATTTGGTTCAATATGAAGTGCTTGGCATTTAATGGTACAACATCCGGTCGGCTTACGCCGGGAACTAAAAAGAAAGGTCCTAATATCAGGATCACAAATAGAACATACTATATGTAAGCGGAATCCACTTTCAACATCGCAACACTAATGGGGGGGGCTTGAGCCGGGTGATCCTTCCTGGCTACGCCACTGTCAGACATGACCTACAGCTTAACGGAATGATCTACCTTTTCTCGGCACAAAAATTTTTATATTGGATCTTATGGGGAGAACATGGCTACCGAATTTCCTCAGTTTCTAAGGAACTTGGTATCTCTAATGGGAAAGAAGCATTTTGCAGCATTCTGCAGAAGTTTATTAATGGGTTGAAATACTTAAATTGTATATTTGTCTGCTAGGTTAGCAGAAATAAATTATTAAAAAATAAATAAATTAGTTTCTTTTTATACAAATTATAATACTTTGGAACCAATTATGGTACAAAGATCAACTTTTTTTTGCTTTATTCCTTGAGAACAAACGACTCTAATAGTTTTAATCACAACCATATCTGATACGCCAATTAAAAAATAGTATTTTAACATAAGTATTAAAGTCCATCTGTCAAAGTTTGACGAGGGTAAGTCACGCCCCACTCTAAGCTTGGCCGCGGAAAGGGCGGGGGTTGGTGAAATGGAGGGGGGAGGGGGTAGATGTATGAATGAAACAGGTTCTCGACCAGTTTCTGAGATTACCTGTCAGCTGCCAAATACTGTTAGATTTATAGAGTTTGTCTCCCTCAATGGTTCCATACTAAGATACTGGTCGATGTGGTGTGAAGTATTCTCTTTTCCCCGTTACCTCTGGAAGTTCATCAAGATGCATTCTAGAGTGCGCGGGAAGAACAGTATATATCAGAAAAGGCTGTTATTTTGGAATTTTTTTCCCTTCCGGACAAATATTATAGCATACAGTAATGGCGAAGGGAAGGGGGGCAGACGGGTGCCCCCACAGGATTCCGACAATGTAAAGTCCTGGTCCCCATGTATAGGAGTAGTAGTGGTCCGCGTTGGCCCGAATGACTCATCCTCACTCTCTTTTACGACCGGGATTTTTGAACTTCGTTCCCTTTTACGGCTAAGATGAATGCTTTGGTACCTCGATTCTGATTGGCTGAGAGAGGTCACGTGACGTTAGGCCCCGCCCACGCGTGAAATTCAAATTTTCAGGTCACGTGGTATGACGTCATGAGTCACCCGCGGGGAAATCCCTCCCTTTTATGGGTAAAATGTGTGATTCTGATTGGTTGATAGCTGTCACGTGATTTTAGACCCTGCGATATTTGAAATTCGTTCCCTTTTACGGGTAAGATGAGTGTTTATGATTGGCTGATAGAGGTCACGTGATCTTAGGCTCAGGGATTTTTTAAAATTCGTTCCCTTTTATGGGTAAGATGAGTGGTTTGGTACCTTGAATTTGATTGGTTGATAGCGGTCACATGATCTTAGACCCTGGGTTTTAAAATTTGGGTATCCTCTTTGATGAGTACTTTGGTACTACGATACTGATTGGTTGATAGAGGTTACATGATCTTAGACCCGCTACACGGTGAACAGGTCACATGGTATGACGTCATGTTTTACCCTTGCGGGGAAATCCATCACTAATTCGTTTCCTTTTACGGGTAAGATAAGTGCTTTGGTACCTTGATTCTGATTGGATGATAGAGATCACGTGATTTTAGGTCCTAGGATTTTTGAAATTAGGGTGTCCTTTCTGATGTATACTTTGGTATCTCGATTCTGATTGGTTGATAGAGGTCACATGATTTTAGACCCGCCACACGATGAACAGATTACATGGGAAAACCCCTTACTTATTTGTTTTATTTTATGTGTAAGATGCGTGTTTTGGTACCTCAATTTTGATTGGTGGATAGAAGTCACATGATCTTACCCCCCCCCCAGTCCATGAGGGAAATACAGAGCGATATGACGGCGATCCATCCTAGACCGGGATTTTTTTTTTTTAATGGTTATGCGTAAAGTTCCCATGAAGGGTTCAACCTCCTCCTTAAATAACCCTTTTTTTTTTGGTATCATGATTTTGTACTGAAGTTTACATTAAATATTATCGTTCTCTTTGACAGATAAGATGATTCTTACCTTGATGGAGATCCTGTCCTTGAATTAGTAGTCTATGTCTCTGGAAGTAACAATGGTGAAAGAGAGGTGTCGCTTGTAGATTTCTTATAACACATTGTTGTGAGTTTAAGCGATTTATTGCTCAGTAAGCGCTTCATTAATGGAAACAGTGTTGCCAGATTTGTCTTACCTAAACTGCTCCGATTCTTTTCGAAACGGTTCCGCAGAGTACAAGAAATTTTAAACTAAAAAATTTTTCGAACTAAAAAAATTTCAAAACTAAAAAAATTTAAACAAAAATTTTCAAACAAAAAATTTTCGAACTAAAAAATTTTGAAACAAAAATTACAAAATATTTTCGAACTAAAAATTTAAATAATTTTTTTTAACAAAAAATTTTAAACTAAAAACTTTCGAACTAAATTTTCAGATCAAAAATTTTCGAACAAAAAATTTTCGAACCAAAAAAAAATTTCAAAAAATTTCGAACCAATTTTTAAAAACAAGTTTCGAACTAAAGTTGTAAACCACATCTAAAAATTTTCAAATCCAATTTTTTTCGAACTAAATTAAAAATCAAATTTTGGACACTAAAAAAATTCTTTAATTATTTTTTCGAACAAAATCATGTAAACCAAATCTTGAATATATTTTCCACCTTAAATTTTCAAGATTACCATGATTTGAAAACAAGTGTTCAGGGTTTCAAGAAATAATAAAACACATTTTTTTTCAACTTGTTGTATTTAACGAAAGGTATGTGGTCTTCCTATACATGTTTATTAACATAATAAATACAGGATCTAGTTAATGAATATGTTGGACGCGTCATCATCTTCGAATCTTGTAGCCGTATCCTGTAAAGAAAAAGAAGAAACGACGGATTACTTTAAGAATTTCTTTTTTTTTTCTGAAACAATAAAAATGAGTCAATATTGATAAGAGAGAAATAAAACTTACCCGTAAATGATGGATGTGCTTAGGCTCATCTTCCTCCTCGGGTACGAGATGACAGCATTTTTTTCACCGATGGATGTTTATGAACTCTTCTGGGTACTGCATTTTTTCTTGGTGTTGCTGCTTTATGGTCAAGGTTCCTCCTTCGGTACGAGATGACTACATTTCTTCCACTGATGGTGTTGGTGGTGGTTTATGAACTCTTGTGGGTACTTCATTTTCTTCTTGGTGTTGCTGCTTTGTGGTTAAGGAAGGGAAAGAAGAAAAGGAAAAGGAAAAAAAAGAAATGGCGGTCTTATTGGGTGTTTACAGTTTTTTCTTCTTCATCTTCTTTTTCCAGTTCCATCTTCTGTTTTTTAACGTACCCGTACGGAACCGTATCATAGGAATTGAATTCTTTAAATCGACGTTTTGTGTACTGGATACTGTACATTTTTTCTTCTTTGCGTGTGACGATGGTATGGTCTTTGGTCCTGCATATCTTATGGGGGATAGTGATGGTGACTTGTCCACGGCATTGATTTGTAATCATTTCTTTTAGCGTGTTGAAATTTAATTGTTGTCCTGCATTGTAATTTAATGTAAATCCTCTAATTTTACATATGTAACTGGTGACGTTGGTATCCGGATTGTATATTTCTAGGCTGTAATTTTTCGGTCCTCCACTGACAAATGTCTTGATGTATGCTCGTGGTCCGTAAGACTCCATCTCATTCGATAAGCATCCCAAGTACGTTGAAGGTTCAATGGTTGGCTCCCCGGGCTTCTCTGTAAATATTACAGAATCCGTGTCGAAATATAAAACACGTTCCTGCAACATTTCCAGGTACTTGTACAGTTCCAGACGTGCCTGACATGTTGTAAATGCACCTAACACGACATTGGTGTTTCGGTTTTGAACAGGCACATGTTCATTGTACTCCCAGAACGCATACAACATCGTATCATTGATGGGTACAATTTGATGGAGTTTAATGTCGGGGGAAGTGAGTTTTTCATAAAATTCTTCCGGCCGATCAATAATTGTGGTCTGGCTAAAGTTTGATCTTTGGCAAAGCTTTCCCCATAGAGAGTTCCCACAAAGCTTAGATAAACTTCTTCGTGCAGGATTATTTTCAATTTTGGACGGATCCAATGCAATACCTTCACGCTCCAGGACGGTTTGTATGAATTTTGATTTGTCTTCTTCGGTCACACAGGAACTAGGCCAGCCAGACGCTTCCATTTTTGATTTTAAAAATGTATTGATATATTCCGTGAACAAGCCACCTGTTTTCGTGATGGGATCATATTGTTCAATGTCATAGTCCCAAATTTCAAAAATTTCCACTGGTTGATATCCTAATTCTACTGCTTTCTGGATTTCATATGATACCCATGTTCCAGTGAGGCACCGCTCCTGGTCGTTGTGTGTACACGTTGCTGTAGGGTCTGGGTTCATTTCTTCGGCACACGCAGCACACAGTGGAAAGAGTAGTTTCTTGTTACATCGGTAAGGCAGGAGACCATGATAAAGATGGCGACTTGGTAATATCGACATTTTGATTAGACCATTGACTTTATTTATTGGTGGTATATTTTCATCACCCTGTAGATAAATTCGTGGATGGCCTACAGGGTATTTAGCACACTTATTGATGTAAGGATAAAGCGAGACAATATCGAAATATTTTATTACTTCCCCCGCTTTTTCGTCGACTTGGTGGTACAATTTCACGCAATTGGTCCTTCCTCCAAAAAAACTATCTCTTGGATTTAATGGTCTGCGGTTCATGTACGGGTGATTCTTCAGATACGTCGCCATTGCAGGATTTTGTTTTAAGAACTGATTAAATTCGCACTCCCACATTTCATGTACAATGTACCCCAATTCACGCAGTCTTGCATTTTTGCGTTGCGTTCGTTCATAACGGAATTCCATGGTGTCTTCTGGATTGCTGTAGATGGGCTGATTACGGCCTGTAGTAAAACATACTTTACACCCGTGGTAAAAGCAGCCGGCATGCTCGTAGACGTGCTCCTCTAACGTCTCAGGATCTTGGTAGTAGCCATCAACATGGAATCCCGCAATAAACACTTCTTTTTGTCGGGCCGCATGTAAGATTTGTTTTTCTTCGGTTTTTTCAATGTAGGCCAGCCATTGCATTGCAGCGATCGATTGGGTACTTCTCCATCGATATCCATGTGCCGGTAGAATTCCAATGGTATTGGGTTTAAGGAAATTCCGGCGGAATACTAAATTGGAAGCACTGGCAATCGTGATCGTCTCCAAGAAGGGATTCACTTTGGTTTCTGTTTCAAATGACGTCATAAACGAAACGCATGCTTGTCGCAGTACATTGACATCTTGAATACAATACTTGAGAATTTCTTTCTGGAAATCAAACGTGTCATTACGATGATCGTTGTACCACTGCATGAACTTGTTTCTGTCTTCGACGGCCATTTCATCTGCACCATAATACTTTGTTTCTGGAAGTGGTCCAATATACGATTGATTCTCCTTGGTGTTGAAGAAATGCGGGAAGTAGCCTTTAGTTGCGGGTAAATTGAACGCTTTTGACAATTTACTTAATGCCATAGGTAGGAAGTTCAACGAGTCAATGAACGTCAGAGTATTCAACGTTAAACTCAGTATCTTGGTCCCATTTAATATGACGTCAGGTCTCCATTGACATTGTTCTACCATAGCCTTTAGGATAAAATGCCCATCGTATCCCTTAGCGTTGTGCGCGACACAGAAAATCCTATTTATATTGGGACGACGTTCCCGCAAGTACTGGAGAAAATTATAAACTGGATCCTCTCCTTGGAAAATATGCTGGCGCTGACCACACGTACTGCAAGACTGCTGGATATTATTGTTTTCAACACATGCATAACATACTTGTTGTGCAACCAATAAATTTGGAATGTGTACATACGTATTATCGCCAATATTCGTGTCCTGCATAGATTCTATATCATAGAATATCAACAAGGCTTTCTTTGCGTGCATGAGTGAAGGAACACCAGGTTTCAAGCATTGGCGATCGGGAAGCATAAACATTGATGCGATCCCGGAACAATCTTCTTACAAACATTGCAAAAGATCTCATTACAATCATGAAGTCGTTGTCCTGTATGCACAAAAGAATATACTCTGTAGCATTTAGTACATTGCTTCACCATTTTGCATACAGGTTCCCCACGATGATATACAATATTACGATGATTGTTAAAACATTGTTCCCCATAAAATTGCCGATTGCAGTCGTTGCATAATATCGGCGTTTGGTTCTTGTCGCATAGAGGTCTCTGTAGACATTTGGAGCATGTTACAGGACAATTTTTCACATGTCTGTTACGTTCACTGTATTTTTTATGGCACGCTTCACAGTAGAACTTGGTTGCAAAACAAGCAGTTAAGGATTGGATGATGTCAAAATGGCCAGCCAAACAAATCAAATTTATGGGAGTGCGATTTTCGTCGTTGGGCCCCTCGTACATGATATCATGGCCTGTGAAACTGGTATACACTGTAATTTTATATTCTTTGAGGTATGCCTGGAATTGTCGAATTTCATTTACACTGGCACCATGATCCAAATTCACTCCTGCATTTGCACATAGCGCATCGACTTCTTGGTCCACAACATATTTCGATTGGCGTTGATACTGCTTATAACGTTGCACATCTACATTCTTGTATGCCTTCAGACCAATAGCAATAACAAGGGCGTACGCCAAACACCTTGAATCTTGATTTTGTACACGTACAATCCCTCGCTTGGTACGTAATAACTCTTCGTTCTCCAGTACTCCTTGCCGCAAACCGCCGCCGTAGCCACGTGGAATATCCACACGATGAAAATGAACGGTGAATGGTTCGTGCAGGAGAAATGCATTGTTACTTTGTAACACTCTTTCGAACGAGGCCCACATCGTTTCCAGTGTCAGGTTTCGCGCTTGGCGAAAACTCACCCAAAACGGTTTATTCGTGTTGCGTGGTGATATTACTGATAAACCAACCATCGCCTCATCGTCGACATTGGCTAACAAATGGTCCAGCATTGCTTGGAAACTATTATGTACATACTGTATGATATCGGTTCCTACGGGCGGTGCGTTGAATTGAATTTCGAGCATTCTGCCCTCGATGTTAAATCGTCTATAATGACGAGTGATTTCATTGCGAACAGTAAAACCCGATTCGGCCATGGTTAATAAAAGGAGATAACAAACAAACAGGTACGGTAAAACAAATATGTAATGTGGGGAAAAAAGGAATTATGCAGCGTGAATTTACTACAAAAGAAAAGAAGAAAGAAAAATCTTAATCACCTGATAAACAGGAAATCATAACATTCATGATAAATTCTTAACTAAGCAATTCATGTAAAGGTCCTGAGTTTGATTCCCTGGCGGTGGCGTTCAGAATCTCATTATGAAAGCACATGTACTAGAAATCAAAGTTTTTTTTAAATAATTATGTTACTGAAATGAGTGTTTTATTGCTGTCAAACTCGAGAGCATTACATCAGCATGTAACTGACCTATCATTCTATAGTGATAAAAAGAATGCATGAAATGAATGAATGTTTCATCAGTGCTGAGATGTTAGAAAGTACGCGTCAGCATTTTTTCCACTCACAACGACCTTTACATGATGCGTTTGCAAGTTGAAGAGATTCATCGAACATTAACGATACACATACGTAATTGTCGAAACAAAATCTGTATAGCGTATTTTTTTATTATTGTGACTAAGCGGTTAGCGTACATGCTTTCTAACGTGGAAGGCCCTGGTTCAATCCTCGGTGGGGTTTGCTTTCACACATCGGATCGCTGTCAAGCCTTTTCTGAAATTTAATATTCTCATGCGTTATCATACATTCTTTTCAAAACTAAGCTAAATGGCTGACGTACACACCTCATAATACATAAACGTACATAAATCGTCTATAATGACGAGTGATTTCATTACAAACAGTAAAACCCGATTCGACCATGGTTAAAAATGAAAACAAACAAACAGGTACGGTAAAACAAATATGTAATGGGAAAAAAGGAATTGAGCAGTGTGAATTTGAGTTGATTTTTTGATTTTTTAGTTTAGCGTCCCTTTCAGTAGCGAGGCTATATGAGACGTGGACCTACTGATTAACGTGGAATCCGAACCACATGAGCTCCCGCCGGGAATCAAACCCTGGTCTCCCACGCCAAAGGCGCGTATGCTAACCGCTTAGCCCAGGAAATCATAACATTCATGATAAATTCTTAACTAAGCAATTCATGTAAAGGTCCTGAGTTTGATTCCTGGCGGTGACGTTCAGAATCTCATTATGAAAGCACATGTACTAAAAAATCAAAGTTTTTTTAAAATAATTATGTTACTGAAATGAGTGTTTTATTGCTGTCAAACTCGAAACCATTACATCAGCATGTAACTGACCTACCATTCTATAGTGATAAAAAAAAGAATGCATGAATGAATGAATGTTTCAACAGTACTGAGATGTGATAAAGCACGCGTAAGCATTTTTTTCCACTCACAACGACCTTTAAATGATGCGTTTGCAAGTTGAAGAGATTCACCAACCATTAACGTTACACATACGTAATTGTCGAAACAAAATCTGTATAGCGTAAATCTTTTAACCAAATATTCATGCACTCTTTTTTATTTAAGCGGTTAGCGTACATGCTTCTAACGTGGAAGGCCCTGGTTCAATCCTCGGTGGGGTTTGCTTTCCCACATCGGATCGCTGTCAAGCCTTTTTTGAAATTTAATATTCTCATGCGTTATCATACATTCTTTTCAAAACTAAGCTAAATGGTTGACGTACACACCTCTGGCCTTGGTTCAATCCCAGGTGATTGCTCGAATATCACGTTAAGCTGAAGGGGCCGCTAATGCTTTCAAAGGGAATCGAACCATATTATTCTCAGGCATAGTTTCTGAAATTTTGTAATGTATTCTTTTCAAAACTAAGCGCACACATCTTTGACCATGGTTCAATTCCCGACGGGAGTTCACTGAAGGGTCGCTAAACATATCATTTATCGTGCTTACTTCTAATGTGTGGGGATCCTGATTCGTACTCCCACTTTCCCATTCCACTAATTTCTTCATAGTCTAAATATTTCGTACTAAAAGTAAAACAGTGTATGAGTGATCCACCCCCACAAATATAAAATAAAAATGATTTTCGAATCTTGGGTGACAAATAAAATCTCACTGAACTTACCTCAAATTCAATGAACAAAAAGTCGGTGCAGTAAAGCTTAAATGAAGACACTTCTAAAAAAGCAGATCTTCTTCACTTCACAGTTGAGAGCGATGTAGGATTTGAAAAATGAAATTTAGATTTTTATTTAGGTCGTTGTGAAAACGATGTCACCGTCAGCCAATCAGAAACGAGGAAATTTATAAAATGACATCACAACGAACCAATCATGAATCACGAACCAAAACGATGTGTAACAATCGATCGTGACGTCATTCACGTTTCTCAATAGTTACAACATCTAGTATCACAGTTCTGATCCCAAAATGCTTTCTGTCAGGATCATGTCACTACTTGTCGTAACTGTGACGACATTTCATTTTCCTCATATTCCATACGAGAATGTCAATGTTTGCTTTTTTCATGAATCATGCTGACACGTTCGTAGTAAAACTAAAGTAATGCGATTCGCTGACGTTTGCATTTTTTCAATCATATGTACTTCTATGTCGTCACACAAAGAAGTCTATCAGCATTTTATTTTAATCCACGTTACACTGTCAGATTTATTTTCTTAAAGTATAAGTGTATCCTTTTCAAGAACCATGGTTCGAAACCCACCAAGCACGATTAAAACCGAATTCATTCATAGCTAAGCGGTTAGGATACACATCTTTGGTTTGAAAGACCTGAGTTCGATTCCTGGAGAAACATTTCTTAGGATTTTTCTAAAACTTGTTTCAATTTCTAGTTCGAAAATTTTAAAAGTTTAGTTCGATAAAAAGTTTGATTTGAGAAGTGTTACACTGTCAGATTTATTTTCTTAAAGTATATGTGTATCCTTTTCAAGGACCATGGTTCGAAACCCACCAAGATCGATTAAAACCGAATTCATTTAAGCGGTTAGCATACACATCTTTGGTTTGAAAGACCTGAGTTCGATTCCTGGAGAAACATTTCTTAGGATTTTTTCTTAAACTTGGTTTCAATTTCTAGTTCGAAAATTTTAAAAGTTTAGTTCGATAAAAAGTTTGATTTGAAAATTTTTAGATGTGATTTACATCTTTAGTTCGAAACTTTTGTTTTAAAAATGTTTTAGTTCGACAAAATTTTGTTTCAATTTTTTTAGTTCGAAATTTTTTTTGGGTTCGAAAATTTTTTGTTTGAAACTTTTTTGTTTCAAAATTTTTTAGTTCGAAATTTTTTTTGGGTTCGAAAATTTTTTGTTTGAAACTTTTTTGTTTCAAAATTTTTTGTTTGAAAATTTTTGTTTAAAATTTTTTTAGTTTTGAAATTTTTTTAGTTCGAAAAATTTTTTAGTTTAAAATTTCTTGTACTCTGCGGAACCGTTTCGAAAAGAATCGGAGCAGTTTAGGTAAGACAAATCTGGCAACACTGTTTCCATTAATGAAGCGCTTACTGAGCGTTTAAAAAATCGCTTAAACTCACAACAATGTGTTATAAGAAATCTACAAGCGACACCTCTCTTTCACCATTGTTACTTCCAGAGACATAGACTACTAATTCAAGGACAGGATCTCCATCAAGGTAAGAATCATCTTATCTGTCAAAGAGAACGATAATATTTAATGTAAACTTCAGTACAATATCATGATACCAAAAAAAGGGTTATTTAAGGAGGAGGTTGAACCCTTCATGGGAACTTTACGCATAACCATTAAAAAAAAAAATCCCAGTCTAGGATGGATCGCCGTCATAGCACTCTGTATTTCCCTCATGGACTGGGGGGGGGTAAGATCATGTGACTTCTATCCACCAATCAAAATTGAGGTACCAAAACACGCATCTTACACATAAAATAAAACAAATAAGTAAGGGGTTTTCCCATGTAATCTGTTCATCGTGTGGCGGGTCTAAAATCATGTGACCTCTGTCGGCCAATCAGAATCGAGGTACCAAAGTATACATCAGAAAGGACACCCTAATTTCAAAAATCCTAGGATCTAAAATCACGTGATCTCTATCATCCAATCAGAATCAAGGTACCAAAGCACTTATCTTACCCGTAAAAGGAAACGAATTAGTGATGGATTTCCTCGCAAGGGTAAAACATGACGTCATACCATGTGACCTGTTCACCGTGTAGCGGGTCTAAGATCATGTAACCTCTATCAACCAATCATAAACACTCATCTTACCCGTAAAAGGGAACGAATTTTCAAATATCCCTGGGTCTAAGATCATGTGACAGCTGTCAACCAATCAAAACACACATCTTACCCGTAAAAGGGAACAATTTTCAAAAATCCTAGTCATAAAAGAGAATGAGGGATTTCCCCGCAGGGTGACTCATGACGTCATACCACGTGACCTGAAAATTTGAATTTCCCGCGTGGGCGGGGCCTAACGTCACGTGACCTCTCTCAGCCAATCAGAATCGAGGTACCAAAGCATTCATCTTAGCCGTAAAAGGGAACGAAGTTCAAAAATCCCGGTCGTAAAAGAGAGTGAGGATGAGTCATTCGGGCCAACGCGGACCACTACTACTATAGGTGTCCGTAAAAAAATCTCCCCTAAGTTCTTTTTAAAATAATGTCTTGGGTATATATTTCAAATTTGAGGTGTTTTCCTGGTAGCCATCATTTTCCAATATTGCCGCCGTACGTAAATCTCTCTCTCTCTCTCTCTCTCTCTCTATATATATATATATATATATATATATATATATATATATATATATATATATATATATATATGTATATATATATATATATATATATATATATATATATATATATATATATATATATATATATATATATGTGTGTAAAGAGAGAGATCGTGAACCAAGGCACTTAGAAAGATAATTTTGGTGTCAAACTATAGGTTTCTGAGGCCGATGAATTTAAATATGGCATTGTTTATTGCCACTTAGAAACCTTACAACCTGACAACACTGTTGTCTAACGATTAACTGTACAAAGTCACAAATGGGTATATGCACGCATTACTCTAGGATGTAGCGTACTTCCTTAGGACTAAACGAAACCTACTTTTTCTGGTAGCTTTCATCACGACAAGACATATTTTACATGGTAACATGAGAGAACATTTGTCTAAATCCAATATGGCAGCCAATATGATGGCTAATTACTAGGCAACCAAGTAATGGACTTATTCAAATGCCTGTCAGTCCTAATTGGCCTACAGCCTAGAGAATGGGAGAAAGAGGCAGGATACGGTCTCATTGAAGAAGCGTCTCCTGAGGAGGAGAGGGAAATTTAAAATACTCCATTTTTTAATGAAAAACACGGTTTTGCCTCCTTGTCCGCAGACAACACTGCACACCAAATGCTCTATAAGACGTTCTCTAAATAGCCCTGTTAGATCCAACCTGTATTATGTGTAAACCGTGCGTTTTCAGGGGGAACAGCGGAGCAAAAGCCCTGGGTTTTTTTGATATTTCTGGTTTCTCGTGCTTACTTCGCTAAGACTAAGCAGCGTAAGCCAATCTCCAATTATCCTATAGCAGTGTAATTTCAGATCATTTCCTCCGGAGGCACCACGCACAGGGGGGAAAGCGACTAAAAATTGCGTGCTCCACAGAAATTTCTGCGAAGATCTCAAGCACCCGAGGGTGAATTTCGTAGCTCTTGGGAGAATTCCCCCCCCTAGAACCACCCCTGAAATCATCACTGTCCTAGGGAGTTGAAACAAGAAGCAGAATACGCAAAAAAGAACGAACTTTCAAAGCATTTAAAGTTTAGGCTCGTTGCGCTAAGCGCCTTCTTAGGACGAGGATATGGGAATTGAAAAATGCACGTTTTCTTTTATTTATTTATTTATTTATTGAAAAACATGTTTGCCCTTTTTTGTCCCCAGACAACCATGCAGACGACACGCACCAATTGTCTTATACAAAAATGTTGCCATGATAGCTCCTATAAGACCCATTTGGAACGGTGTCCATACCGTGCATTGTTATATGGGGACAAGGGAGCAAAGCCCTGTTTTCTTTGACTTTTTCGTTTTCCGCGCTTACCCCGCTAAGACTACGCACTGTCAGTTAGTCTCGATTTATCCTAAAGAGTTGAAAATCAGATGTTTCATAAATGTTAACATGGGGCCTTCAGTGTACAAGGGATTCAATTTATTTACTACTTATTTATTTGTGAACGAGAAGGACACTAGGAAGGGGTCGGGCCTCCAATTTCGAGGTCACATCGGCCCTTTAGGGAAAGCTAGATTTGAAAAGGAAGTGGTCGTGGTCCTGACCGTTTTAGAGAAGGTACCATCCCGGCATTCGCCTGGTGAAACTGAGGAAAACCTCAGCCAGGATGATCGGCATAAGCGGGATTTGAACCCACACTCAACCTACTCAGTGCCGCGTAGCAGGCGGCCGCTTTTCCTCTACATCACCGGCTGGGTTAACCACCGGCAGAGAGTTTGCACTATCTTCGTATTAAAAAGGGACATATTTCAATGCTTTTTCATGACACTTGTATCAAAAAAAAAATGTGGGATTTGAATTCCTTGTGCACTCACGCCCCCATATATCAAACATGATTTTTTCTTGTGAACGAGCTAACTGCCTTGATTTCAATGGAAAGAAATCAACTTGGTACACAAACTGATTTGTACAATGATCTTGGATGAGTTCGTTAACCTGAATGACCAAATTGAAAATTTGAAAAGACGCCGTTTGAACCTGTCAAAAATTCTTAATTCCTACAACTGAATCGTTTCATGCTAAAAGAGTGTTAGTCCATAATCAATGTTTATTTTAGTTTATCAAGCCTGGGAGGCATGCAACTATAGTGGTCCTTATGTAAGTTGAATGGCATAACTTCTAGCTACCCTATGGCCATATACCATAAGTAATACATTTAGAGCAGAGGGCGGAGGGCATTTGAACAATAAATTTCCCGAAATTCTTATTTTCTCCTTCACACTCAGTAAATTTTCTTACACAATTGCATCAATGTGCTGAATATGATATACCAATGTGACCAGAGAGAATGGATAACTTTTTTAAATTTTCGATGAGACGTAAGCCCATAAGGGATATCGTTCAAATATACTCCCTTGGGAGGTAGATTTAAACAAGGGTAGGGAAGGTTTGAATAAACAATAATATGAGCCAAAGGATAATTATGGTGGTTCGCTTCAGAGGGCTACTTTTTACGGTAGAAAACTAATTGCTAATATATATATCACTCAACGTGGTTGAAAACAATATGCTATCAAGTCTGAATTATTAGAATTCGATTTTTAGTTTGGTTTGCCCGGAAACTGCCTGAAGTTAATGTTCTGGACTCGGTCTGAAGAACCCTCAAATCTCAATAAATAGACCAAATAGCATTCCGTTCGCTAATTTTGATTCAGTTCATCTTATAGACACCGATTTAACCAATTTAAACCTTGCTTAAAATGTGTCCCGCACTCTTCATTCAAAACTGTCCCAATACGTATGACACACACACACACCAAAAAAAGTCACAAATGAAACCAAATTTGGTTCAAAATTGCCTTGCTTCAATGTGAACGCCAGCATGATCCAGAAAAAAGTACAAACGACAGCAGTTTCAATTTTTCAAGGAAAGCTGTCTCTTGTTGCCCTGTGCCAAAAGTTTTTTCTTAAAAACTCTTTGATTTACTAATGTACTCTCGAAAATATTCATCCTTTCTTTACATACAACATATTTTCTGAAGCAGAACTAGAAATATTTCCTGAGATGACATAAAAACAAACAGTAATGAAAAATATTTTCTTTGAAATGTCAAACGAAGTGATACAGGGGAGCGAGGTGGGGGAGTCTCAATTGAAGTCTCATCAGATCACACAAGAACTAACTCGTTAAATTTCATTACAAAAGATTCTTTTGCAAGTCAAAATAATTTTGCACAATGTACATAAACTTTCTAGTTGTCGTTAGAAATAAACAAAATAATAATGTGCTAAATAACTTCATTTCTCCACTACAGCTGTAAAAATTGTTCAGAACTTTGATACTTTCGAGACATCTTTTTGGAATATTATCCTGTTGCTGTTCTTGAGATAATAATAATAATAATAATAATAATAATAATAATAATAATAATAATAATAATAATAATAATAATAATAATAATAATAATAATAATAATAATATAACTTTTGCCTCCTGAAAATAACCAGATGGTAGTTATGGTCGATACAATTTCGGAATTCGAAGGCATTTTAGAATGCTTGTCTATCATCTGGTTATCAGAAATAATTGATCACCATTTTCTCTACATATCTATAATTTTCTTACAGGGTAGAAACACCTCCTCGGAAGAGAGAGAGAGAGAAAAAAAGAGAGAGAAAGTGGCCGAACTTGGGCTATTGAACGTGAGGACAGGATGTTTACATTCGCATTGACACCTGCTGTGAAAACGGTCCCTTCATATCTCTCCGGACGAAAACAGAAGAAAAGGGTGGGCGCGGATGCCTTACCCTCGTCAAATTTCTTGACAGGTGGACTTTAATACTTATATTAAAATACTATTTTTAATTGGCGTATCAGATATGGTTGTGATTAAAACTATTAGAGTCGTTTCTTCTCAAGGAATAAAACAAAAAAAGTTAATCTTTCTACCATAATTGGTTCCAAAGTTAGACATTATAACTTGTATAAAAGAAACTAATTTATTTATTTTTTAATAATTTATTTCTGCTAAACTAGCAGACAAATATACAATTTAAGTATTTCAACCCGTTAATAAACTTCAGTAGAATGCTGCAAATTTTTTCTTTCCCATTAGAGATACCTAGTTCCTTAGAAACTGAGGAAATTCGGTAGCCATGTTCTCCCCATAAGGTCCAATATAAAAATTTTTGTGCCGAGAAAAGGTGGATCATCCCGTTAAGGGGATGTCTTTTTATCATCAGAGGTTCAGAATCTTCATAACATGTAAAATGTAATTCATAAATATCTTAGAAAATACTGCATTTAGGAACTTGTAATTTTGTACAAAGATGGTAATTTTGTTGCCAAAGAGTAATACAATTCAGATGACTGTCACAATTTTGCACCTAATTACTTGGATTAATTGTAATGCATTCTTCCGTATTGAGTTACTGCAGGTAAAGAGTCAAAAGACCACTTGCAAACCTCATGAATTACTATGGAGGACATTCTTTGAAGAACAAATGCTGAGGAGGGATGTATTATGACAATTTGAAACGTGAAACCCGTGTCTACCCCTCCAGTTTCATAATCATTTATGCCTTGAGCAGTCTCCCTTCCCACTCCCACCCCCCACTTCCTACTGATTTCCCACAACTTTACGACGCAACTATCTGAATGTGCTTTTTCGGCGTAAGTTGGTATGATTCACGTGTCAACAAAATACTTCGTAGAACAAAGATAATGATCTTTCAAAACCTCAGTATGGAATGTCTTTCCAATTGCTTTTCTACATTTTTTGTTGCTTGAAACGGATGGATTCTCCTTCGAAGCAGTAGCTTTAATCTCTTCCACTCACAAATGTACAACCAAAAAAAGTCTAAATGTTTCTTATATATTTGCCTATTTCTTTTGTTTTCTGGAAGGATAGATTTCTTTTCATTTTATAATATTTATCACAAAAACACACATAGTATGAGGTTTCTGTGTTTAGAACGGATTAATTGTGTGCAGGGATGGGAAAAATCAAGTTTTCGTTGTAAGTTTTTTTTTTTTTTTTTTTTTGAATAACTAGAGTTTGGTTTATCAAAACTCCATTATATATTTCGCGTGTGTCCGTGTGTGACAAAAAATAAATAAATAAATAAAGTATTTCATGGATCATCACCAATTTTTTTAAAAATACAAAGAGTCAAGAATTAGGAAGTGAGTTTGTTATTAAAATAGTTTTCTCAAACCGAAAGTGGTTTAAATAAACCATTTCCGGTTTGATCATTGATCATCATAGATCGAAAAACGTAATAGTATACGTATTAAGATTCGGGTTTCTGTTTCGTAAGAACATATTTAATCTATATTATTAACTCTCTACTAAAACCGGAAGTGGTTCATTCAACTATAATTTTTCGTTTCAATAAATATTGGTCTACATAGAGCAAGAGCGGTAAAAGATAAATGAAAGCAGTTTGCTCCAATCGAATAGCTCTCAAGTGTCTCAAAAGTGCAGTGGCGTAGTCAGAGGGGCTCAAGCTCTCCCCATTAGTGTTGTAATGTTGAAAGTGGATTCTGCTTACATGAAGTATATTCCATTTGTAATGTTAGAACTTTTCTTTTTAGTTTCCTTAGTAAGCATAAGGGGGCTTGTAGTTTTACTGCAGATGTAATTAAGTATATGTGTATGTAGTACTTTATTCCTCAGTACCTACCAGCTAAATTTAAACCAAATTAGATGTACAAGTACCCAATCATCTAAGGAATAAAGATCACTACATGTGATGGCCGAGCTTGGTCGGCGACAGGCTCGGCTCGGCTTTGCTTGTATGTTCTATTTTATTTCTCCGTAACTACTGGCCAAATATCATCGAAATTTGGTGCGCAGATAGCCCATTGTCCAAAGAATAAACATCTATATACTTGGTGGCCGACTCGGTAAAGGATAGGCTCGCTTCGGCTCTGTTTGTATGTGGTACTTTATTTCTCGGTAACTATTGGTCAGATTTAAATCAAATTTGGTTTCCAAGTATCGCTTAAGGAATAAAGATCATTATACATTATCTCTGGGCTCGGTCGCCGACAGTGTCGGCTCGACTTGCCTTGTACGTTGTATCTTCTTTTTCAGTAACTACTGACCGAAATATTTTAAACAGGGACGCAAGTGGAATGCAGGACAAAAATGTCCTTCCCTCCCCTTGCCTTATGTTTTCTTACTTACTTGACAAAAGTTATATTATTTTGCTTGGTGAATTCTTTTCCTTCAACCTTCAGAAAATCATGCTTTTGCAAAGCTCTGCTTTCTTTTAATCCCCAAACAGAAACATGATGGCAAAAAGTTTCGGAATGTGTTGCTATTTTCACTGCTCGCTTCTCATTTTAGATAGTGTATATTTACAACGAAGGGGGGCCCTGTATATATATATATATATATATATATATATATATATATATATATATATATATATATATATATATATATAGAGAGAGAGAGAGAGAGAGAGAGAGAGAGAGACAGTGGCGTTTCCAGGATATGAACAAGGGAGGGGCTAAACCATAGCTTGCAGCTTTATCCAGTGTAAAGCAGAATTGAAGCCCATTTTAACCAGTGTATACCTGATCGCCAAGGGGGGACTATAGCTTCTATAGCCTTCCCTCGGATCCGCGCCTGTATACAAGGGCACCGATTTCTCTGTAAAATGGGGGGCCTCATTTAGATGGAGAAGGCATATGTGAGGATTTTAAAACAAATTGCATTCAAATTATTTCAAATATTATATCTTCTTAAATACAATAAGGCGGGCTCACATGTGCTTTGGGGGGGTCCCGGGTCACCTTGGTCCCCCAGGATCGGCGCTCATGCCTGTATACATATATATGAAATGCTTGTGTGTGAGCGCCCCCTTGATGAGTTTCTCGCTACGCAACTGCAAGAATACCTTTCATGTCCTCTATTAATCTTCAATTGAAACCGGAAGTCGTAGGAATGAACCACTTCCGGTTTCAATAGTCATATCCATAGAACAGGAATTGTAACAGTGAGAAGCAGTTCTCTGCATTCTATTCAGCGTTCTAAAAATAGCTGCCATCTTCTGTCGTAGGCCTCTATTCAAACCGGAAGTGGTCGAAAATCAGAAACTTCCTGTTTTAAGATTGAGAGTTATAGAATAAATCTATAATGGATGACAAGAAGCTGTTTTCTGCAATCAGTTAAGCGTCCCGACATTTCGTCTGTATTCTAATCTCTCTACTAAAATCGGAAGTGGTAGAAATCTACTACCTTTTGGGGTTTCAATATTAATTGTGAAAATAAAAATATTGCACTACAGAAACCTACTTTGTTTTATGAACTTTTTTTTACTTTGTTGAGTAGCCCTAACGTGTATTTTCTTTTAAAAAATGAAATAAGTCAAACTCGAGGTCATACGTAAAATAGTTTTACAAATGATTTACCAGTAGAGCACACACTCTGCTCATTCAGTACTGTCTAAGCTGAAATATTTCGAGAGGGGCCATTAACTCTTTATACTAGTTTTCACAGAACAGGAAAATAAACATTATCCCTTATTTATTGTTGTTATGTTTGCACTAAGTTTCAAGTAAATTGGATATGGTTTTCTATATTATTTATAAATTAAAAGATAAGTTCACTACCTAGTTTAAATCGAAGTAGTGGAAATGAATTTAAAGCTTCAAAAAGTATATTCCATGAAAATCTAATATTTTTACGAAAGATATCATGGACATATTTCTTAATATAAAGAAAGGGGCGAGGGAGTGATTCATCACTCATTTATGACCGATTTTAATTACAAGAACAGGAGATTACGGAAAAAGTCAAAGAAAATATATATAATACTGCATCAAACCGAATGAGATTTATATAAGTTATTGTGAAACTATAAATAATCGGGAAGAGGGTAAAACCACTAAGCTATTTTTTTTACTGATTTCGTCTCCATGTAGAGTGAATGATTAGGAAAATATACGGCATATTACACTAAAATCGAACAGTTGTAACCGGGGAAGGCGACTAAACGTCTTACCCCACACAAAAAATATCTATGGCATTCCCCACTTCCTAAAAAAATACAATGGGCAAAGATAGGCTCGGGGGACGGCATGACGTCATGCAACCCCCGAAATCTTTGGGGTTTACGTCCCACGGTTATGCCGGTTAGGCTAAAGGAGACTGTGATGATGAGTAATGAATGAAATGGTGGAATGAAGAAAGTGGGAGAAAACGGGAGATTCCCGAGAAAACCCACGCACGCGGTGTTTGTCCACCACAAAGTTCACTTGGCGGGGGCTGGGATCGAACCCGGGACCCCAAGCACCAGAGGTGAACGCTCTACCACTGAGCCACTGCGGCCCCCTTCCTTTTCAGATCCACTACCCATACACTGAGAAAAATTCGTTCTCCGGACAGCAGTATATTGTACAAATATACGGGTTCCACTTGCTTACTACAGAAATCAGTAGGGAACAAACGTTATCCGTATGCTACATAGGCCCTGCCCTTAGATGTTACATCATGCCGTTGCACGATGTGGGATATCTAATAGTCTTCCTTATAATATACATATATGTATGTTACCTTCGTCAGCTATATGTTATATACGTCCATTTGCATGTGAGATCCTGATAGCCCATATTGTTTCATACGGAAAGTAGGTACAGATGGAATTGGAATACTTATGCAGAAAGTATTACAAAACATGCGTTTTCAGTTATACGTTTGCTGTACGTTAAGTCCAAAAACTACAGGATAATACAAATGTAACATACAATTTTACGTATCACTCATTTTTTCTCGCTGTAGTTGTAATGGAAATTATCGAGAAAAATATTTTTTAAGTTCAGGGAGAAGAGGGTTGAATTCACCGCTTATTCTTGAGTGATTTTAATTCCAAGCACTGGGGATTATGGAAAGAGCGAAAAAAAACATTATATTGTATCAAAACCGAATGAATTATAAAAAATTTACCATTGAACTATAAAAGAAATGCACGGGGGCTAGGAGGGTAAACCCAGTAACTTATTTCTTATTGCTTTTAACTCAGAGCAGAGGGAATAAAAATCGGGAAGCCTCAAATAAAAGTACGCCAAATTACCCCAAAATCGAATACTTTCTAACGAAAATTATCGTTAACCATACATATATTTTTTAAAAAAAAATTATGGAGAAAGGTGAACTTATACTTATTCTTGGCAGATTTTAACCTAAAATTGAGGGATATGCAAGATGTCATAAAGAAAATATAGTATACACCAACTTTTGTCATAAAAATATTTTACATAGTTTAAATTGAAATATTGTTTTCCATGTACATGTGTAAACTTGCAACATGGGATTGAATTTACTCCCCCTTCCCCCCACAGTATACTTTATGAATTTTAACCCTAAACAATAGCATTATTGCTGCAAGTGAAAGGAAGACACATAGCACGTAACCAGATTCCGCTAGTCTACCGTAGTCTTAACTTAGGAAGTTTTCCCATTGTCTCAAGATGCTGGGTAACACTTTAGCTCCTACTGAGAATTGAAACCAGGATCTACGTGAGGTCTACTGAATTCAGATTCCCCGCCCTCACTAAACTTCGTAGGTCGACGAATGTTTGTGAACTTTCTTAACACAAATATATTTGTTTCATATCGAAATGAATGATATGGCCTAAAAATTGTATTTTATATCTCTAGCACTATCATTTTTTCTGAGAAATAGGAGGCACTAATTGACAATTACTTAGGCTTTTCAGATGTTGAATAACACAGGTTAAATACTACAATATACGTATAAGACCCCCCAAAAATCTTTGGATCCATAAAAAAAATGGACGCGTGCCTGGTGTGCTCTACACATTCATTTATTTATGTAACAATATTTCAAATACAGCCTCTAATGCCAATTTACAACAGAATATTTTAACATCAATAGTGGAAAAAGGAAAGAAGAAAATCAAGCAGGATTTATGTTTAAAGGTAACATCCCGACATTCACCTTGTGGAACCGCCAAAAGCTGGTGTAACTAGTCAGGGTAGCAAGCCACAAGCTTTGCACCTAGGATCTCCCTTTTGCGAAGGAAGAACGCTAACCACTAGCCTATGCTCGTTAGAAATAATAATAACAATAACAATAATAATAATAATAATATATCTTTACTCAATATAGTGAACCAATTGGGGATCTGCCTGGATTAAGAATCAGCAAACTCCGCTACCCCGTGGCCATGCATCACGCAATTTTCTAGCTATTTTGTGGGCTGTATAGAACTGTAAAGTTTTGTTTTAGTAATAATAATAATAATAATATGATTTTCACAGGCTTGCGCCCCCATTCATGGAACAGGTCTCACATCAAATAATCCTACTCTTGTTGTGGACAGCAAAGAGCGCTATGAAAACAAAGCAAGATGAAGAATGAAAGACATTGTCTATTTTTCCCTCCCCTTTGCTACTTTTGGCTCACTCTATGCTTCCCCTGACCCTGCTGCCCCTTCCACGGTTCCACCTGCGTTGTGACTGACTTTCTCCTGTGATATTCACAGAAATCGATCAAGTTCTTTTTTCTCCCTACTGCTTTAGATTTGCAATAACAACATATGAAAGTGAAATTTCTTTCTGTTTCACCACCTGAAGAACGAAGTTTAATGTGACCCTCTGAAGAACAATACAATTGATACCATGCCCGAGGAACTCTCCAAAGATCTGATAAGATCTGTAACTGATGAACACAATACCTTTACCAAACCTGTCTGATCAACTGTGTTACTCATGTGGCAAATAGTCTTTGTAACGAAATAGCTTCTGTTTCGCACATTTTCGTTCCATTAGATACCCGCATAGGAAAGAATCTCATTCTGGTGGTACAAAAGCTCGATTTTTTGCCCAGAAGAGTGATAAAGCATACCAGAAACAGATTTGTTCCTTCAATTAGTTACGGTACAAAAACGTTACATGCTTGAATAACGTTACTGCCTCATAACGAAGATGTGTGTTATGTCTTGTACCCACCGAAATTAAATAACCAATAATTTTGTTACAGAGTGCTATTTTCGTTACGTTACAGTTACGTTAAGTTATCCACCCCTGGTTTTTTGCACTTGTTTCTACATCGTAATGAAAATTTTCCGATCTATGAATATTCCTTTCACTTGTTTCTACAGAGCAATAAAACTTTCCGATTTACAAAAAGTTGTTTTACTTTTTGCTTCAAAATGATGAAAATTTTCCGACTCATAAATAGTTCTTCAATTTTTCCATAGTAGACAGAAAATATTTCGATTCATGAAAAATTGTTTCGGTTGTTCCTATATAGTACTGAAAATTGTCTGAGCCATGAATAACTTCAGGTTCTTTAAACGATCTTTCGGTTTTTAACATTTCTATACATTAATTCAATCAATTTTATGATTACGCAGGAATTGTTACTTGATTACTGATATTTTTTTAGAAAGGAAATTTTTCCGGGAAAATGTAGCGGAAAATTTTCCAGTTCACATCACTTTGTTTGACCAATATTCTCAGAAAAATATATTCTAAAACTCTTTGTTACTGTTTTATATTAGAAACATCAAATGTTTATCTTAGTTCCGATCGAAGCAGTATTCCACTTTATTGCGCTGGTAACGTCACTGCAATTGGGTTGGTCGAGAGCACAGAGTAGCGCTGAAGGTCATACGCGAGTTCGGGTGTCGTGTACTATATATAGCACCAGTGGTGCTATTCAGCTGGTTCGCTAGAACCGGTTGTTAAAATATTTCGAGTTCGCAGAATCATTTGTTATATTCAGACATAAAAACACAACACGCACGAGATATCAAGAATGATGCTCTTATATCAAGAATGAGAATTGGTATCATATGAATGAGGTATTGAAGATTATTTATATTTGAAACACCATTATTTATGTTTGAAATACCATTATTGTCGACCCATTGTTTTTTGTTAAGGTCTTTCCAATACTTTTTGACAAATTATTTCTAGGACAACTCGTTTCTAAGATACTCGCAATGATACATAATTTCGCCATACCATCTTGTACCAGGATACTGTATAATTTGCTGCTAGTTACTTGTGGTATCGAGTAAAAAAAATTTTTGTCTTACCTTGTATGGTTTGTTCACTAAGACAATTATTTATATACATCTATCTACCTACCCATCTACTAGTTTTCTCTCTTCCTCTCTCTCTCTCTCTCTCTCTCTCTCTGTATACATATATATATAGAGAGAGAGTATTTGAGAACAAGATCCTGACACGAATATTCGGACCCAAGAAGAACGGAAATGGGGAATGGCGGAAACTTCATAACGAGGAAGTAGATAATTTATATGGTTTACCCAACATTGTTAGGGTCGTAAAGTCTAGGAGGCTTAGGTGGGCGGGTCATGTAGCTAGAATGGAAGAAAGTAGAAACGCTTTCAAAGTCTTGACTGGAAGACCAATCGGAAAACGACCATTAGGAAGACCTAGGCGCAGATGGGAGGACAATATTAAGATGGATCTCGCAGAGATTGGAATACAAAGTAGAAACTGGATGCAGTTAGCTAAGGATAGAAGTCAGTGGAGAGCTTTTGTGAACGCGGCATTGAACCTCCGGGTACATAGGCCATAGAGTTAGTTAGTTAGTTTAGACATATATATATATATATATATATATATATACAGAGAGAGAGAGAGTTGAGTTGAGTTGATTTTAAGTTTAACGTTCCTTTCAGCAGCGATGCTATATGTGATGGGACCAACTGATTAACATGGAATCCGAACTACATGAGCTCTGGCCGGGAATCGAAGCAGGTCTCCGATGAAAAGGCGCATATGCTAATCGATTAGCAAAGAAGGAGCTCGCAGAGAGAGAATGAGAGAGAGAAACACTATGCAAATGTTTACTTCCCAACTTGAAATATTAGAAAATTTTCCGGTTCCTGAAAGCTAATTGGAAAATTATAATTTGATGCTGACTAACTTTCCTCTACAGAAATTCAATTTTGTAGATCAATGTGCACTTAAATATATTGGAAAATTTTTCACCTAACATCACTATATATAATATCCAAAATTGTCCGGCTTATGAAGTTTTATGCACTTGTTTCTACATCGTAATGAAAACTTTCCGATCTATGAATACTCCTTTCACTTGTTTCTACAGAGCAATAAAACTTTCCGATTTACAAAAAGTTGTTTTACTTTTTGCTTCAAAATGATGAAAATTTTCCGACTCATAAATAGCTCTTCAATTTTTCCATAGTAGACAGAAAATATTTCGATTCATGAAAAATTGTTTCGGTTGTTCCTACACAGTACTGAAAATTGTCTGAGCCATGAATAATTTCAGGTTCTTTAAACGATCTTTCAGTTTTTAACATTTCTATACATGAATTCAATCAATTTTATGATTACTCAGGAATTGTTACTTGATTACTGATATTTTTTTAGAAAGGAAATTTTTCCGGGAAAATGTAGCGGAAAATTTTCCACTTCACATCCCTTTGTTTGACCAATATTCTCAGAAAAAATATATTCTAAAACTCTTTGTTACTGTTTTATATTAGAAACATCAAATGTTTATCTTAGTTCCGATCGAAGCAGTATTCCACTTTATTGCGCAGGTAACGTCACTGCAATTGGGTTGGTCGACGTGAGAGCACAGAGCAGCGCTGAAGGTCATACGCGAGTTCCGGTGTCGTGTACTATATATGGCACTAGTGGTACTATTCAGCTGGTTCGCTAGAACCGGTTGTTAAAATATTTCGAGTTCGCAGAATCATTTGTTATATTCAGACATAAAAACACAACACGCACGAGATATCAAGAATGATGCTCTTATATCAAGAATGAGAATTGGTATCATATGAATGAGGTATTGAAGATTATTTATATTTGAAACACCATTATTTATGTTTGAAATACCATTATTGTCGACCCATTGTTTTTTGTTAAGGTCTTTCCAATACTTTTTGACAAATTATTTCTAGGACAACTCGTTTCTAAGATACTCGCAATGATACATAATTTCGCCATACCATCTTGTACAGCGGGGGACACTTCTAAATGGTACAGCCATATGGAGATTTACGGCTAAGGTGTACCATTTAGAAGTGTCCCCCGCTGTACCAGGATACTGTATAATTTGCTGCTAGTTACTTGTGGTATCGAGTAAAAAAAAATTTTGTCTTACCTTGTATGGTTTGTTCACTAAGACAATTATTTATATACATCTATCTACCTACCCATCTACTAGTTTTCTCTCTTCCTCTCTCTCTCTCTCTCTCTCTGTATACACACACACACACACACATATATATATACAGTGGCGTATTTATGGGGGCTTCCGGGCTTAAGCCCCCTTTCCCCCCGAAATCTTACTTACTATAGTAAAGTATATGAAATATCTTACAGAATTTTCACATTTTCAGACAAAGCCCCTTCCAAAAGTTAACAAAGTCCTCCCCGAAACAAAATCGTAAATACGCCACTGTATATATATATATATATATATATATATATATATATATATATATATATATATATATATATCAGTAGCGTAGCGTGATATTCCGAAAGGGGGATGCCAAAGTTAGTCATTTGTGCGATATAGTACTACTGCAAGCAGCAATACATAGCTATTCCGAATAGAAATATAGGGTTATATAAAACTTAGGAGGAAGCCCCCCTAATTGGAGGTCTAGTGGGCCATAGAGAAGCGAATGCGTGGATTACGTTAGAATTTAAAAACCAATTGTTTCAGCTCCTTCTTGCTACTACCGTTGTGACGAGAAAACTAGGCCCCACTTTTGTATGAACATTGTTTCAAGTATCGTTCCCTTCATTTCTTTCTCGTGGGCGGTTTTTTCTCCACATACCACACGTCAATCTCGTTCTTTCAATATATATATATATATATATATATATATATATATATATATATATATATATATATATATATATATATATATATATATATATATATATATATATATATATATATCGCCCCTAGAAATTTGTCATCTTGGGTCCGGAACTCAGACGCCCGTTCGTGAATATGGGCCTGATTGTATATATCATTTGAAGATGTAAATACAAAGCACTTAAACCAACTCTGGGGGCCTGTTTCTGTATCCAGATACTGAAGTCAAGAGCGCAAATCTGTCTTCAACCTTTGTGGGATGGGTAAGACTATTCCCATAATCCTTTCCTTTTTTAACGATATTCAAAATATTTATGAAGTTGAAAAAAATGCTGTGGAGGATTAGGGAAGCAGAGTTGTCTATAACATCGGCAGGAGGGTACATTTTAAGGCTTATTGTGGGGGGAGGAGAGTAAAGACTCATATTACAGTAGATGAATCAGATTTCTGAGGTACACCTGTTGTACTCGTATATTATATACCAAATGATGTAGATGAAATAGTGGTATATATCATTATTACAACTCAGTGCCATGAGCACATTCTGAAATTTGAATATATGCATAATAATAATTTACATGTTTCTACTTACGCATCCACAATGATCCACATTAAAATTTTAGAACATTTGTTTTATAGCAATACAAATAATGACTTCCCCAAAACTATGAAAGAAAATCAATCAGGCCTATATTTGGTGCAACAATACTCTTATCTGAGCAAAATTATGATTACCACAATAGCATTATAGGAATTGTTACAGGAATTAAACAAATAGTTGAAAATAGACTACTAATAATTAATGACAATGAAATATTAAAGAATACGATTCTTTTTTAAAAATGAAACAAGTCAAAGGACATCAGTTTCGTTTGTGGCAGTCGGATAGAAATCATCATCACAATCTCAAATCGGATTATTGGGGGGGTGGACAAGATTGTAGGGAACATGTTCCCCTTATGTCCCCGAGATTTGTGCCAGTGACTGAAGGGCCCTGGCACAATCTTTGCGAGTGACGGGGAGTGGTGGCTCTCTTTTCCTACCAGATCGGTGATCGTAATTCTACAGAATGCTATATTTATGGCTGTGTCTTTGAGCTCCTTTACGATGAAGATTACAATTACGATGCATTTAGTTGTGATTAAGGCATAACTATTTTAATACTATTATTTACATAACCGGCATGCTTCAAAAATGCGTTGAACTAACCATTTCCGTTTTGTTCTATTTCCTTTATATTAGGGCTCGTACGTTCTGTTTAGAAACTATAGTTTAGTTCAAAATATATACAGTTGGAAATACTTGAATATGCCAGCGTATATCTAAAACAAATGTAGGGTTACAAGGGATGAGCAGGAGTGAGAAGGGAAGTATTGCGCATGCGCATTCAACAGAAAGCAGACGAAAACCCCGATGCTTTCAGTAGGCCTGGAAGCCCGAGGAAAATAGCATACGACAGGAGGAAAAACAGAAAATGTGCATCTGAGCGACGCGCATGCGTAGGTTCCTCTTGTCAAAGTAAGTCGAGAGAGCGCGCCAGAAAATTGCAGTGGAAATAATTGTGATAATTACAAGCAAACTATTTATATATAATGAAATACGTACTTTTTCTTATTAACAGGGGACGCCAGGCATACCGGCGTTCTCTTACGCTACGCCGCTGATATATATATATAGTCTGTGTGTGTAAAGTTGCGCAATCCAAAGTTTGATTCCATATATCTCTTGAACCAAGAACGATAAAGACCTGAGACTTGAAACAAATATAAGCGTGTTCTATGTAGATATTTTCGATATCATGACCAATGTTGGAATTCGTAACTGTTTTTTTCCTGCGGGTGAATCCCTGTGTATATGTGCAGTGTGCATCAACATTGATCCATTGTTGCGAAAATGTGACAAATGTAATGCAGTATTGCCATGTAATAAGGTTCTTTAATGCAAGTCCGTAAAGTGGGTGTTTTTTTGATAGGAACACGGCCCCTGCCAACACTATTGTCACAAAATTACTGCAACAGGTGTGTCTTAGATTAATTAATGATAAGCAATGAGAATTTGCACAGAATTAATAATCTGAGTTTTTATGCAAAAATTTGCAATAAAGAGAGAGAGAGAGAGTGAGAGAGAAACCACGCTGTTAAAAATTAGAAGAGCACCAATGGATGGCACGACTATTGCAACGCAATAAAAGCAGGCTTTCAAATTGTAGTATACGTAATTTTTTAATGAGAACACGAAAAAAACATCAAACCAGTTGTAGTGCTAGATTAGTTGATAAACGGAAAGAAACTTCTCTTACGTAATAATAATAATAATAATAATAATAATAATAATAATAAAACCTGAAAATCAAACAGGAATGTGAGAAAATGCATTCCTTTAAGCATTATCTGCAAAAGAAAAATTCTATTGAGCCTCATTTTCAGTTTAATTCCTTGCTATTCGATATAGAGTGGTACTGGTCAAATCAGTTTTGGCATTGTTAATGTACAATTGAACCACTGTTTGGAAAAAGGGAATAAGTACAATTTTTTGCGATTTTAACCTGAGATAGCAGATGTGTTCCTTTAAGATAGTTGCATCGTTGAGTAGAAAATTGGAATGTTTGGGCAACTCTATATGACCAATGTAGAAGACAAAATCTCTCGCTGATTAGAAAAAGGGAATAACTACGTTTCTTATTTCCTTCTTACAGTCACTACAGGACACGACCACAACTGTGAGACTGTGTGTAAGTAGACAACCACCAGAGCCCTCTGCTTTCGTTACGATACTTCGCATTCTTTTTGCATTGCACAATCTATGTAGAACTTTTTGCTCCAATCAGTTACAGATTTACATGTTTTCAGTGATACAAGTGGTGGTCAAAACTGCAATCATTCAATGACATGAATGCTTTTCAGCCTGACCGTATCATAACGGTTCCCACTATACACCAATATTTGCCTGTCAGAGGTCACAGTTGTTACCATGTGACCGAAATTTTGCTGTAATCAAACCAGAACTCAAACGACACAATCGCATTTATTTACCAGCACAGTATAACCACATGATTACGAATGCAACAAATACTGATCCTCCATTTCAGGTTTACGAAGTTGTCAATGAAGAAATCTTAGATTTTAAACATTGGTGGTAACCGCTTTAGAAATCTTCAGGTAGCATTGTGGACAAAACAGTGAAATTCCAAGTAAGTAAATAGAGACACTGTTTACAAAGCAGAATCTCCAGGTTATGTCCAAGCTCATAAGTTTATCAATGGACTAAGAACTGATATTTTTCGATTACTCAAAAGTAATGTCACAAACGTTGCACTGCCAACGTCAAAGGCATACGATTGGCAAGTCTCGATCAATCAGAAAAAGATCAACGATTCTTCACAAATCATCAAATACATACCTGACCAATACAAACAGTTTTATACGATGATTTGTTCATGGAAAACCACTGATCAAGAAACTGTAGAAGAAGAAGATGCAGACGGATAGGACCCTATGTAAACCCATTCTACTGTGACAACGTATTTTGCTACGTATTTTGTTCAGTTGTCTATTGTATTACTTTTCTTGCTGTACGAATAACATGTGCTGTACAGAAAAACGAACGGTGACAATAAAAGTGTTAGAAGCGTAATATGCGTGATAGTTCGAATACATATATCCAAGATTAACGTACAACATTGCATTCAACATGTACATTTTCATAGCTTTCTATCAAACTGCACATTACATACCCTACACACAATTACAATTGCACCCAACTTTGATTGGAAAAAGGGAATATTTTTTCCATTTTTAAGTTTTTCCAACCAATTCCAGGACTGCAATACAAGATTCTTCTTGTTGTCTTAGTGTTTGTTAGTTGTTTTGCTACAAGTAATCAATTATACACTTTTTGCAACAAATACAAACAACGCCTCTAGAAGGTTTTTTAGCGTTATTGAAAACTTAGGTCTGATGCACTTATTCCCTTTTTCCAATCAGTGATTCAATTCTCACAGAAGTCTATAAAGACATCTATAGTTTTAGGAACTACTCTTCCAATTCCTCGGTTTCTTTTTTAAGCTATGGTAGTTCGATAATTGTGTCCGGACATGATTTCTGACTTATTCTTCTAAAGCTATATACGTTAGGATCATTGCTCACTACGCCTCTTTTTAGGGGGGCGCGGTGGCTCAGTGGTAGAGCGTTCACCTCTGGTGCTTGGGGTCCCGGGTTCGATCCCAGCCCCCGCCAAGTGAACTTTGTGGTGGACAAACACCGTGCTCGTGGGTTTTCTCGGGGTACTCCCGTTTCCTCCCACTTTCTTCATTCCACCATTTCACTCATTATCACCGTCTCCTTTAGCCTAACCGGCATAACCGTGGGACGTAAAACTTACAGATTTCATTTCATTTTTACGCCTCTTTTTCTTTTCTTTTAAGTTTTCTTGATATCTTATGTTTCCTCATCACAAAAACAATCTATGCTCCTGAACTGCAAAAGTTAAACGACACTTTAATCTTGTTTAAATTCCTTGACTTTAAGCAGATTGATCAAGTGACGAGAAACGGCTTTCCTAATGTTAAAGACATCATTTTTTTTTTTTTTTTAAAGACAAATGAACGTTCCCTTTGACTAACATTTGCGATGTAACATGTGTGAAGTGATTGTACTATTTTGCCACTAGATTTTCTTTCTAGTAAATATTAATAAAAACATATTACCAGAACTTACCACTATTAATTTTTCCACATAAATACATTGTATTTGTTGTTATATGTTCTTTCCTTATCACCTTATTTAAATTGAAAGGAAAAGCTACCAATCCTCACCCAAACGTTAGAGAATTACGTTAAAAGTTGAAAGTTTCAAACAAAAACGAACACTACACACGACGACAATAGTTAACAAATAGTTAATCTGTTCCTAACAACCTATTAATGTTATTGAAGATTATTCACTACAAAACAAAGATCTTGTATTAGTATAGGAGGTATTATCTCCGTATTATAACTTCTGAATAGTAGGTTTCTTACCAATATGTACATGCAATGAGTGCATACAAGGCCGACGAAGAATGTTGCAAATACTCCAAATGTAAGCCCTGCATTCTTGAAGGCGAGGGGCATAGCCAGTATTCCGGTACCCAAACTACCTTTCAGCAGGTGGACTAAAGTATCACAATCACTGAAACAAATATAAAATATTGGCCTCAATATGGAGCGTATTATAACGAAACAACAATAATAATAATAATAATAATAATAATAATAATAATAATAATAATAATAATAATAATAATAATAATAATAATAATAAACTTTTACGGAGGTAGATCAGAGGAGACTAGGAGATAGATCAGAGAAGGAGTATTATTTTTATTGTCAAATTTAAATAAAATTACGAAAGTAATGCTATCAGATCAAATCAGATTTGAAACATAATGCAATTGTAACATATATTTTACAATAAACAAAAAGATACGATAATACACAGGGAATGTATCCAAATTAATGTCCAACTGAAATAACCAAAGTGCGTAATGTGCTCTTATGAGCGTTTTTCAGTATTACTACTAAACTTTGACGTTGGAAGATTAATTGTATGCGTATGACAACTTCTGTATAAAACCTTTTTCATTCCTCTCGTTCGCTAGCCATTTCCGATCCAGTTTTTTATAGTTGATTATAAAACCACGCTTTGACTCCTTAGATATCTGATTCTATAATATATGGATATTGTTTGTTGTTATCTTTATTTTTATTACAATTTGGGCAGTCTAGTATTGTTATTCTGGTGGCATGATCAGTAAAAACATCAGTTCTCACTAAAAACAATACAGACAATATATTTCAACCAGTAAGAATGTTTAGGAGCATTATTTTGGCTTTGAGGACGTATTTCTTTTATTGTAATTCATCTTTAATTTTATGTTTGTGTCCGAGTTCTTACATTGTACATTACTATTCGATACCATGATCATATGTTCACATCTGTTCCACTCCAGGCAATGTAAATTCATTACTTTTCTACTTATAGACTTATTGGGTCTTATGCAAAGCCGCTCTGAAAGCGTGATTAGTGCCATAGTAAAGAGCTCGACTAACATATGTTTAATGAGTAGTCAGGCATTTAGTATGACGCTAATCATACGTCAAAACGACTCAGCATAAGGCAGATTGTGTGTATATTATTTCATAACTATTGATGAACTAGTTTTATTGTTTTCCGAAACATCACTTATTGTTGCAAGACGTCTTCGAAATCTTGTTGTGTTTTATACGTAAATATAAGTATTCCTAAATACAGGGATAGTAGAAGTTTTGAACCTACAAATAATGGTTATGCATATAGGAAGCAACGGTTCAAGTACACTAAGAACCACACAGTGCACAGTGTTGCCAGATGTAACCGAAGGTGTAAATCTTTTTTTTTTCTTGCAAAACATGTAAGTTGACTCATAAGTCATACGTATGGATGTTCTGTCGTTAATTTTCAGTTTGTTTAATTGGAGTAGCTTGGAAACTACGGAGCAGAAAAAATAATTTTTCATTTCCACCGATAACTAATCGGATGAGGCCTCTGTAAGGAGGAACTAGGGCAATAATAGTTTTCATAAATTAACACTCTGAATTGGCAACTTTGCTGATGTTTCAGTGCATCAAGAGGTGTGTTAAAAATCTGTCTACATTATGCAATTCCTGAAAACAATGAAAAACAAACTTTGAAATTATCATGATAAAATTTTTACTTACATGCACCCGGCAACACTGCTATTCATTTCTATGGGGCTATTTAAAGCAAGAGGTATACAAGAACAATTCTCGAACTATTCAAGACCTGGAAACGAACATTCGCAGTGTCATTGAGGAAGGGCGCCCATTTCTCTGCAAATTTGGGGGGCCCATTCAGATGGAGATGGCATATATGAGGATTTTAAGACAAATTGCATTCAAATTATGACAAATATTGTATATTCTTAAATTCAATAAGGGGGCCCAGATGAGCTTTGGGGGCCCGTCCCCCCAGGATCGGCGCCCATGCCATTGAGAACATTAATACTTCTAATATTCGTAAAATTGCTGCCAACCTGGTGAAACGTGTGAACTAGTGTTTGATTCAAAACAGGGGACACTCCTAGCATCCGCTGTAGAGCTGGTAACTCATTTCTGATAGTAGCAGTGTTGCGGGGTGCATGTAAGTAAATGTTATATCATGATAATTTTAAAGTTTGTTTTTGATTGTTTCCAGTAATCGCATAATGTAGACAGATTCTTAACACACCTTTTGATGCACTGAAACATCAGCAAAGTTGCCAATTCAAAGTGTTAATTTATGAGAACTACGATTTCCCTAGATCCCTCTTACAGAAGCCTCATCCGATTAGTTATCGGTGGAAATTAAGAATTATTTTTTTCTGCTCCATAGTTTCCAAGCTACTCCAAATAAACAAACTGAAAATTAACGTTAGAACATCTATACGTATGACTTATGAGTCAATTTACACGTTTTGCAAAAAAAAAAAAAAAAAAAAAAAAAAAGGAAAAAAAGGAAAAAAAGAAAAAATGCACCTTCGGTTACATCTTGCAACACTGTGTGGTTCCAATTGTACTTGAACCGTTGCTTCCTAGTTTAAAAATATATGCATGAACAAGGCTTCATTTTTGTATATCCATTAATCGTGTATCACTTCAGGTTCAAAAGTTATACTATCCCAAACCCCGGGTTGCATTGTATATTGGACACCCTGTACTTCTTGTTTACTATCCCAAACTCCGGGTTGCATTGTATATTGGACACCCTGTACTTCTTGTTTAATATGTTTAAGGTAAATAAAAACCAGCCTGGTCTTACTTTTATTTGTTTGGTAGATAATAGTCATTTAGACCTACAATCAGTGTCTATTCACGAAATTAAAATCTAATTGTTATATAATTGCAATTGTTACATTTTGTAATTTTTTCTCAATATATTGTTGTATTATATAACAAAAAATTAGTTAAAATCTTTGAAGTTTGAAAATTTTCCCGCACATTCAAAAGTTTTTGAAGACATTTTACTTACTTTTAAGCTTATATTAGATCAGGGGCGGATCCAGGACGAACTTCTGGGGGGCGGTGGGTTGTAATACTGCTACTTAGAGCTACTTATAAGAGCTCCAAGCTCTGGAATGGGTTTTATTTATATATATATAAAATAAGAAAGATTCCTCTTGTGTGGGGGGGGTCGATCACCCTGATCGCCTAACCTGAATCCGCCACTGTATTATATTGCTAGCACAGGTTAGCAGGGGCGGACCAAGGCAATATTTTCATCGGTGCAAAGTGACTTTTTGGCGCCCCCCCCAGTTCTATCCTATATTTTACATTTTATTACACTGATTTTAATATTTAAAATCCATTTTCAAAAAGAAAAATTAATACTTAAATATATATGATATAGATCAGCGTTTCCCAACCTTTTTCAACTTGCGGCATACTACGGTTATTATTTATACTTGAATTCTCGCGGCACACTTATAGATATTATTTGCAAATATAAAACACAGTGGTATTTTTTCTCCGATTATTGATCTCCTTCTCACAGAGAAGAAAGCTCGAACACTGGTTTCCCTCCGTGGTATATCATTATGCTTATTTTTCACTCTAATTTGAAAATAGAAAACAATTGCAATGAAATATTGGATTCAAGGTTTTAAAAATACGCTTTCTTTTTAAAAACTGTATCCAACCTTTTACTAAGAAGGAAGATCACTAAATACGAACGAACAAACAAATCTAATTTACTTTTAAAACACAAATGTAGGTAATTTTTGGAAAGGATTGAATGGTTTTAAATTTTCAAGTTACGAAATAGTCTGCAACAATAAAGAAGCAATAATGGTCATAACAATGACAACAAATACTTTTTTCAACATTAGAAATGTACAGAACAGTAACACGGTATGAAACTTAAAATTGTAGATTCATAGTAGAGGTTCATAGTAATGTGAAACACAAATATATATTTTTCCCTACGTTTTACAATTTGATTTCTATAAAATTAATAATTTTGTTTCGATTCCTCGCGGCACACCAACGGCCCATTCACGGCACACCGGTTGGGAAACGCTGATATAGATATATTTAGTACTTAAAAATATACATATGGTATCAATTACATTGTAATTATGTTGTGTTTATTATTATTATTATTATTATTATTATTATTATTATTATTATTATTATTATCAGTGGCGTATTTAGGGGGGGCTTCCGGGCTTAAGCCCCCCCCCCCCGAAATCTTACTTACTATAGTAAAGTATATGAAATATCTTGCAGAATTTTCACATTTTCAGGCAAAGCCCCCCCCCCCCGAAAGTTAGCAAAGCCCCTCCCGAAATAAAATCGTAAATACGCCACTGATTATTATTATTATTATTATTATTATTATTATTTATGTAACGCTATGTATAAACGAAAACAATATCGAATAGCATTTATTGAACACTACTAATGGTGACATAATTACTGCTATATTGTAAATTGTTTTGTTATATCAATATCAGAAGTCCATGTAACAATCTATTCTAATGGCGTGAAATACCAATAAGTGCATTTCACATTATGTTGAACGTGTTTTACACCATAAGCATTCCGCCAGCGGGCCGCCGTAGGCCCATCGACGTGCAAATGGCGGGCCGTTGGCGGACGCCGCCGCCGGGCCACCTGCTCGATTACACTAATTACGCCTTCGTCCCGCCGACGGGGTATCCGCCATAATCCCGCTGCTCCTCCACCTTTAGCTGATAAGCAGCCACTGAAATCCCCTCACGTATTTACCCATGTGCAAGACGTAATCGGATCTACTGCAAACCACGGCGGATTGCCCCCAAAAATTTATCTTTAGAGATGTGTCGTTCGCGAACGAGTCGTTCCTTTGGAACGAATCCTTTCTGAGAACGAATGGAACGAATCCTTGAAAGGAATCAAACTCATTTTGAAAGGAACGAGTATGCACTGCAATGTAGGGGTGGACGGTTCCTGAAAACGTAAACCGCGGTTTCGGTTTGCCACTTAAACCGTTTTGGAACGGTTAATCGAAACCGAACCGAACCGTTTCCAAACCGAACCGAACCGAACCCAAACCGAACCGAACCGTTCTCAAACCGAACCGAATTGTACCGTTCAGCACCGTCTGTAGAACTTTGACAAACTAAACTGTCCAAAGGGTTTGAAACGTGGTTTCGTTTACTATTGGCTAACCAAAACTTAAGCGAACTCCGTCAAAGCAAATTCAGCTATATCCACATGGAGCTGAATTTAATCTTTAACTCACTCGTAACATACGACCAGTTAGCAGATTTGTGTATAATAAAAGAATAAAATAGCAAAGAGCGTGATATATATATAATGTTTGTGTATCTTTTGTATGTATGTAGATAGATAAAAATATCACACAACTAAATACCACGTATGTACAAAAAAAAAAAAAAAAAAAAGATCCTGGCAATACAAGTATTTGATGGAGAAATGATCCCAATAAATTCCTTCAAATTAGAAGCATTTCATATGTGAACGGAATAAAAAAAATCACTGGTAGTGATCAGTCTTTGAAAAAGATGAAATTCGTTGGGTTAAGTTCTGACCTGTTAATCCTCCCCAATCTACAATTGCTTCAAATTCGAAAATGTTATTATTCCCCTTGTCTACCTTCACTTTTAATATTCCCGCTCAAATAGCAGCTTGCATATGTGTCTTCATTTCTCTCATTTTCCATACTTTCATTCTCACCGTCGTGATTAATATTATAAGAAAAGCGTGATTAACTAACCAGACTCATCATCATCAAAACGCCGAACACATATTTCAGACTTTGACCGTTTCTGATTTTGAAAAAGCTCCTACGTACAATGTAAGTCAATACTCGGCACCTTGTATATTACATCGTTAAGAAATCATTATATAATTACTTTCTGTAAATAATAAGTAAAAACTTCTTGTGAGTTTTACTGAAACGTTTGGATTGCGAGCGTAACGAGCAAGAAAATTTTTAACAAATCTATTTCTTTGCAAACCGACAACAATATTGATTTAATAGGGAACCAATACTTTTACGGGGCACCACATCGTTTACTCATTTTCAACACTTCTTTTTTTCCTATTGCTTGTTCGGCGCCCTCTTGCTACTAGTCCCCCCCCCCCCCCCGTAGCTACGGCTCTGGGTGTGGTATCTTCTCCGTCACGATGTAGGTTTTGTACATTTGCTAATCGTACGCATAAATATCATTCTCTGAGAGAAGAGTTGCACTAAGTTGCAATCTCGCTATCTTCGATTCCGGACAGTGAACACAATGGCGAGGAAACATCTACCATTTCTCACTTTAATTTCTCTTTATTTCATCACCATACGGCCTACGAGTGTGATTACAGAGGTAATGGAGGAGTACACACGTGAGAAATTGTAAAAGATCTAGGCTTAATAACAGACCAAGGGCTTAGCTGGAATAAACACATTTCTGAACAGTGTATTAAAGCTAAGCGCATCTTACAACAGCTTTATAAATTAAAAGGCTATTTATCGCAAGAAACAAGAATATATCTTGTTAACACTCTCATTTTGCCTCTTTTCGATTACTGCGATTCAATATATGGTAGCTCTCTCTCCACTCAAAATACTAGGGCAATTCAGAAAATACAGAATTACTCTTTACGCTTCTCTCGCAATTACAGAAAGTCTTAGCATATTCTGCCGATACTTAATGAAAACAATATCCTAACCATGTCCCGAAGACGATATCTCCGATACTGTTGTTTACTATACAAAATAAATTCACATAAAACACCACCTTACTTGCATCATAAATTTACATGTAGATCAGAAATTCACCGTTACAATGCTCGAGGAAGTAATAAACTGAATATGCCCCAGCATTCTTGAAAAATAACAGAGAAGGCATTTTCAATTTCGGCAGTAAGAATCTGGAACTCCCTACCACAGACAATCACTGACAAACCGTACAATTCATTTAAATCATCACTCCAAACATTATTATTTAGAGATCAGAGACAAAGCATTGGCACACATGAAAGGTTTACTACAGTATGAAATTGGACTGAAATTGGTATGAAATTGGACTAAGAGTATTAGTTTTTTTTTTTCATTTATATTTACTGTGTGTTTTGTTTATCCTTAGTATTATTGAATGTACCATGCTATCTTGTTATTTCTATCTTCTATCTTATTTGTGTCTTTGTTTTTTCTTTCTTTTCTTTGTAATGATGACAAGGGTTAGGTGGCAGAGCAGCCTCCGGCTGAACCTCGCCCGCTAAAATAAAGAGAAATTCAATTCAAATTGGCAGATATTGATCTGGCATACGGGAAAGCGGACGGTAATGGCCGCGTGGCACAACGGTGTAGTTTCCTAATCTTAGAATTCCACACCACGCAACGTTTTCATGTGTAGATCGAAGATTACAAGAAACAGGATTGCTGGAAGCACACAGGCCCAATGCTGGACGAAACAGAACCGTGTGGACTGTGGCTTTTGAGGAGGAAATTCTTGCTTGAGATCAGAGAAAACCGTCCACCGGTACACGGGTAGTAACTGCTGAAATTAACACCCATCATCGGCAGGTTTGGAACATGCTTCACGAAAATCAGATGTACTCTTTCCATGTCCAAAGGGTGCATGCATTATATGCCATCCATGTAGGCGGGAGTTCATCCAGTGACTACGCGAACCATGCTAATATATCCCGCTTCATGTCTCGTATTTTCTTCAAAGATAAAGCTATGTTTTCCCGTGCTGGAGTGATGAACACTCACACTCAACATGTGTGGTCTGAGGCAAACCTGGAATATCAACTCGTGCCCATCAGAAACGGTGTTCTGTGAATGTGTGGACATGAATCGTTTATAATTTTCATCAGACCGTACCTACTACCACAATGCCTGACTGGATGAGAGTATCGGATATTTTTGAAAGAGATTCTGCCTGAACTACTAGAGACTGTGCCACTGGCTGTTCATCAAAACATGTGGTTTATGCACAACGGTGCTACAGCACATTTGCTGTGGAGGTGCGAAATTGTCGCAACGCATCCTTTCCGAACAAATGGACGGCAGAGAAGGACCGGTATCTTGGATACCTCTCTCATCCGACCTTAACCACTTAGATTTCTTTCTCTGGGGCCAAATGAAACAACTAATCTACGCGACGTCTGTGCAATCAGAGGAGGATTTGGTTGCTCGAATTGTTGCTGCAGCGTGGAGCATTCAGGAAACGGCAGGAGTGTTTCAACGCGTTCGCAACGTCTTTCCCTTCGACGCCGCTGTAAACTTTGCATTGAAGTGGTGGGTTGAAACTTTGAACACCTTTTGCAGTGTCTGTTCTGACAACCATCCTCTTTCAATGTAAACAAAACTCCCCTCTGTACCTTGCTCTCTACAACTACCTTGTGTATGCAGTCCCGTTATACAATTTGGATCCAGAAATATGGGCCCCTGTAACAGTACGTACAAATATCGTGAATGGAAGGAATATTTTGTTTCACATCCGTCAGTTTAGAACATTGATTGAAAAAAACGTACTGTAGTCGCATTTTTGTGATGTACTGATCGAAATGAATGTGCTAAAACAGTTATGTGTATTATTGTTGTTGTTATTATATTATTATTATTATTATTATTATTATTATTATTATTATTATTATTATTATTATTATTATTATTATTATTATTATTATTATTATTATTATTATTATTACGCGTTCTTTATTTGTCTGTAGTTCTTGTTCAATTACTGTAGTTGTAAAAATAGATACGTTCTCAAAAGCGTTGCGATATCATTAATATGAGCAGATCAGCAATCGGAATTTCTTTATTTTCTGTTACTTATCGGCTTGTGCCGCACGTATTTTTACATTCTAGAAACGTAAAGTTTCCAGTGAATTCTTGAACAACGACTTTACTAGTACTTTTTGAGGAAGTATGCAACCACACACAGTAATTTTTACTTCATCCGCTATCTTTTATCTTTGTGTATGAGTACTGACCTGCCACGTATTATTTATTATTTCCAGGCAGTGAAATGTCCTTTACATGTTGTTGTCCACTCAATTTACGTCATAAAATATCAGGGAATTCCCTGTGCCGCCATTGCACAAATCTGAAAACTGCAAATTTGGATAAAGCAGGTTAGGATATTTTGTCGATATCATTCTGCATCACGTCTACAATCAATAGTTTGTGCAATATTTAACTCTAAAGTTTGTTTTCCCACGCTTTCGGCAGCCTATAACACGTAAACGATACGCTTTTCGTCCTATGTGTACTGGATTTTCTTTTTTTCTTTTTTTTTATGTTTTGCTCTCAGGAATCACCCCTCTGTTTCTGTACAACGAATTTAGCGCCATACTGTGTAGCGTCATCAGAATCAAATTGACTACACTAACGCGACAAAAGTAAATGTTATCAAAAACAGCATAAATTTTCTTGGTTACCTGATAATATTTCACCACGATATATTCCACATACAGGTGTAAATCATGCCCCCCCCTAGTCATTTCAAGACGAATTTAATGTTTCCTTCTAAACGTAGCTTCTCCTGGAATAGCATCCACCCTTCAAGTAACTGCCATCCCTACCACGGTATCTCCTAAATCAGCTCATGCCGTAAAGTTGTCTTCCAACTGATATTAAGGGTTTTATTCCAAAATCCAAAGCATCAGTAAAAATACCCACACAAGTACGACCCCTAAATTGTTTCAGTAATATCGAAATAATTTTAATCTGAATAAAGTAAAACGTAACATTCACCCTTATTATAATGTCTGGGTGGACGGTTGCTAATAATGCAAACTGCATTTCTGTCGATTTCAAATATTGAACTGAAACCGAACAAAACAGTCCTCAAAATGGGCCCAACAGTTCTTAAACCGAACCAAACTGAACACTTTACAAACCGAACCGTTCCCAAACCGAACCGGACCGGTTTGAAGTCCAAACCGATTGATTCGGTTTAGACTACAAACCGAACCGAAATCGGTTAACCGGTTCTTGGAACACCCCTACTGCAATGCAGCATGTGTATCGCCTTTGGCAAATGGAAGAAACACTAGACGTAGACGACACTGGCTGTACATCTTCGGTTGAACACTTCCGTTTTGCTGCGAAAGTTAACGAAGTTCCCTTCTACAAAGCTATAAACGAAAGGACGACCATTCCTTCCTCTCGCCCCGCCAACTCCTATACAAAACAAAGAGTGGCGTGAACGAAGGAATCATGGAATCAAACTTTCCTTCGTTTTCTCAACATTGTCGTACAAACTACTACAAAAAATGAGGAACGAGGGGCTTCACAAATAGAGTCAAAAGTGGATGTGGAACGAAGGAATCAAAAAATGCAGTCAAAACTGGCAGTGAACGAAAGAACTCACGAAAGGGAATCATATTGGCCTTGTTTTTGATTCTTTACCACGAAGTTCCCCTCCACTCCCGTCTCCAGCTGGACACACAGAAAAGACCATTGAAAAGAAATATTTAAACAAACATGAGTATCGTGTAGTGCGAGCTGAGCTCCGCGGAAGAAACAAAGAAATTGAGGCAAATGACAAATTGAAACATAAAATAATACTAACCAGTGGCTGAACCTCATATTCGAGCCCCTCCCCCACACAAAAATTATTCTCATCTCCCCGATCCGCAAAAACTTCTTATAAGGGCAAGTTAAGTATATAAAACAATTCAATCCTTTTGAGTTTTATTCCAACACGGAGATTTGAGTAAGTTTAAAGTAAGTTTCCTATTAATGAAACACGAAAGCGCAATCAAAATATTTTTTGATAATCTTGCTGAAAACTGTAAGAATGTATAGTAGGTACTATTTGACCCTATAGATTGTTGGTTCTGAGAGGTCAAAAGACCTGATAGTGTCGTTTCAGATTTAATTATGACCGGGCCAAAGGATATTAATTTTTTCGATTAAGTTCAGAAAGTTTGCTTTCGGAATGCTTGCGGCCTTTTGAGTCTGAGTTAAATTTAATATATTACAAAATTTATTTGAATACAATTAGTTTTCATGCGTTATGATATAACTTTTAATGATATAATCAAAAGGTCACTGGGAATATAAATAACACTTTTCTTCCTCTGAACTCTCACTGTGAATCAGTCCAGTATTGAATTCAGACATGCTCAAGGGGGTTAAGCCCCCCTTGAATATCTATATTCTATATACAGTGCATATCTAGAATATAGTGTATAGTGTATATCTAGAATATATATTGCCCCTCCTTGTACAAAAATCTGAATTCAACACTGAATCAGTCGTATACAAATACACATATGTTCGTTGCAGTACCACAGTGTAATAATCATAAACAAAAGAAAGGAAAGCTTTAGTTTAACGTCCCACGATTATGAAAACGGAGTGCTAAAGGAGACGGATGAAATTGCAAGTGAATGATGATGAAAGAAATGGTGGGATGAGAAAGTGGGAGGAAACGGGAGAACCCCGAGAAAACCCGCGAGCAACGATGTCGTCCACCACGAACTTACTTAGACGGGGATCGAACCCGCGACCCTTCGCACCAGAGGTAAGTGCTCTACCACTGAGCCACCGCGCTCCCAATAATCATAAACAGTCCATTCACATGTAGTAAATACAGTTTTAAACAACGTAACAGTTCTCATGCAAAAATAGTTTTCTAATAACTAGATACTTCTGTTACAAAGTACAATCATTGCCTCATTTCGAATATCTGTGTTGGGAAAATACATGAAAAGATTGAATTGCTTTATAGGCCCTGACAAGAATTTTGCGAGAGAGTGGGGCGAGATGAATTTTCGCGCGGGGGACCGAGAAGAATTTTTGCGTGGGGGCTGATTCTGAAGTTCTGCCACTGTTTCCTTGGTTTCATAAGTAAGAGAAAAAAGAATGACAACCCATTCTTATAGTTCATTCACCTTGAAGAACTTTATTGTACTCGTTCCTTGTTTCCAATGTTCATTTTTGTTGTTGTTGTTGTTTTCTTTATTTGGGTCCGTGCCCGCCAAGAGAGACAGAGGAAGAGAAGATGGGTACCGGGTAGATAGACGGAAATTTTATGTTTCTTCAAACAATACCAATATAGATTAAAGTTTTTACTCTTGACTCTGACGCACAGGTTCGTCTCTTTTGTTTCCTGAATGAGGATTAGCATATAACAACCCAAGCAACATACCTCCCTTTCCCCTTCACACGACCCTTCAAGAGCTTTGTTCCAAACAAGAACTCCTCCTACAGTCAGACCAGCAGAAACAGATGAGACGGCAATAGTCTTTTATATATATATACAACTTCCTGCAAGCTTCAAATGTATTGGTTCCACCACAATCCAAGGTTTCCGAGTTTTCATGATATACAACGGAAGGAATGAACGAACATGTGTTGCTTGCATCTCCGATGGAATCAAAGTATTCACGTTAGAAAGGAACGACTCGTCCATGGAGTCGTTCCTTTTTATGAGTTCTTCTAGTGAAGAGAATCAAAGGAGTCGATTCCATAAAAGGATCAAACTTTTCATCTCTATTTCTCTTCATGCCGCCTTTAATCATCTACTCTCAATTTTGGAAACGTATTGGCACTTAAGCGCTGAAATCTTTATACCAATACATGGCTAAAATACAAAGATTTAACACCATTTTTTTAATCAAGAATTCCACGGTCACGGTAATGTTGTACTTTTGTATAGAGTATCGGACCGGAGTCCCTTGCTCCATGAGTAGGACCTTTTAAAAATATATAAAGATGTGTTGGTAGTTAGTTGGAAATTACTATTGTTTTGTGATGGATGGAAGTCTACATCTGCAACTGTCGCAGAGGAGCTGATTATGGTTTCATTACGAGCTCTGGAAAGGTATTGAAGACGTGGCATGCGATGGACGTTACGGAGAGTGCATTCAGTGCCGATGTTAGCAATGGCTGGATTAATATGTCTGGGTAAAGTACGCCAGAACTTACTGTGCAAATGCCGTAGAACTTCTCTAACAGTGGGTAGCTCTAAATCTTCCAGAATCTGACTGTTTTGGGTGTATTTGTCGTGACCAGTGATTATACGACCAGCTCGAGTTTGTACACTTTCAAGTGTTTGTATATGACTGGGTGAAGCATGTTGCCAGGTAGGGCATGCATAAGAGATTGTAGACAGGACTATCATCTTGAAGAGGTGAACCCGAACCTCATGGGGAAGTGAACTGCAACGAAAGATGGGGTATAACGCTGAAATTTTTCGTAAGGCCCTTTGTTTTATGTCCCTGATGTGAGCGGCGAACGTTAAACCACGGTCTAAGGTTACGCCCAAATATTTGGCGTGCACAGCGTGAGGAATACGAGCGTTCTCGTAGGTTAAATTTCGTGGAGCACGGATGCGTCTCTTACTGTGAATGACAGCACAGCTTTTGTCCGCATTGATTTTAATCCTCCAACGTCTTGCCCATTCCTGAAAACCGTTTAGTTGTCGTTGCATGTAGATATAACATTGCGCAAGTGAGCTACTGGTCGTGAAAAAGGCAGTATCATCAGCATATGTTGCGAAAAAGCAATGCGGTAAGGTCGGGAGATCTGCCGTGTACAGATTATATAAGAGCAGTGAAAGTAAAGCGCCCTGTGGAACACCTGCTTTGATAGATCTAGACGTGGATTTGACACCGTCAACAGACACATGAAATTTTCTGCCAATGAGATATGAATGAAGTAAGAGTAGAAGACGATCCGGAAAACCTTGAGTGTATATCTTATATAATAGTCCTGCTAACCAGACTTTATCAAAGGCTTCTGAGAAATCTAGGTATACTCCAAGAGTGTGTTATTTCCTGTTAAAAGCCGCTGTTAAGTGGTCCACCACTCGTACGAGTTGTGTAGTAGTGCTATGTTGGGTACGAAACCCAAACTGATGGAAAGATAGGAGGTCTCTATTAACTACATGTTGTTTCAGCCTCGAGAGTAACACACGTTCAAAGAGTTTACTCAAGTGCGACAGAAGACTTATCGGTCTATAGTTTTCCGGGAGCAGTGGATTCTTTCCAGGTTTGGGGATGGTGATGACACGAGCTTCCTTCCAGGTCTTGGGGTAGTAGCATAATTAAAATATGGTGTTAAATAAATAGGGTAGAAAGACCTGTAGTTTTCTAGTTGGATGTTTCAGGATCTCAGATCGAATCCCATCGGGTCCAGATGCTGTCTTTCCTGGCAGACATTTTAGATGTCTTTCTATTTCCCGAGGTGTTACTATGGTGATGTCATGCTTTGGATTTTGTGTCCTTATGCTATACAGAGTGGTTCGGATGTGCTGTTTGAGGTAGGGATGGAGGCGTGCTCTGTTAGGCTCGAACTGTTCTTCGAGAGAGTCAGCGAAAATGTTCGCTTGCGACTGAGGATCTTATGTCAGTCCTTGAGGTCCTTGTATGACTCTAGCTTTGGAAGCATTTGTAGCACGTTGGAATTAGTTGGAGTATGTCCAAATTTTACGGTTATTTACTGTGACATTGTAAAAAGTGTTTTCCCAGTATTGTTGATATTGTCGCGTTGTCAGCAACTTGAGCTTTGCACGCAGTTTGTTAAACAGCGTTTTATATGCTGGATGTAGTGTATTGTGCCATCGACGTCTAACCCAACGTTTTAGATGAATATAGAGTTGTAGGTGAAAACTGTCACATTGACTGGTTTGCGTTGGAGAGATTATGGAGGTGGAGCTCGTTGTCTCTGTTGTACGAAGTGCTAACGTGACGTGAGAGACCGCTTGGTCGATGTCCTCAATGGTGGCGGGCCGATCTCGCAGATCGATCATAGTGTTTAGTTCTTGTTTGAAAAGATGCCAGTCAGTTTCTATTTGCTTGAAGATAGGGGCAGAATGAGCGATGCTGCGGTGCGAGACGTGAAAAATGACTGGATCGTGGTCAGAATTTAAAGCCGAAATGACATAAGGATGAACACTAAATGATACATCTTTGCAAAGAGCGACGTCAAGAACATTGGGTTGTCCGCCGAATTTTGGATAATGAGTTGGGTCAGGTGGAGCACTGATGATGAAGTTGGAGGTAAGTAGATATTGATGTAAATCATCTCCAGAAGTGTTTGGAGTAATCGAGTTCCATTCTCCATGTTTGGCATTGAGATCTCCAGCTAAGATGACTTTTGGCCCTAAGTTAGCAATGACATCGAAGTCTGTGAGCTCTAGTTGTGTGGCCGGAAACCTGTACCCGGTAACCAATATTAATGGAACGCCTAGAGTTATTAATTGAACAGCAAGTGCCTCCAAAGTAAGTAGGGGTGGTATTGTAATCAATTTGACTGGGAATGCCTTTTTGATTATAAGTAGTAATCCTCCCTTCTGTCTGCCCACTCTATCCTGTCGGTACACAATGTAATTGGGTAGTCGCCAAGTAGGGATACGAGCAGTAAAGTGTGTTTCTTGTATAAACATGACATCAACTCTGTGGTGTGCGAGAAATCTAATCAGCATTTGTTTCTGCCCCTCGAGACCATCTGCATTCCACGTAACGAGGACAAGTGTGTGATGTAGGACGCTGGAGTTAGAAACAGCCATCGTCAACCATTTCCGCTATTGTTTCGATGACTGCTGCAGCCTTGGAAGCTGAGTCAGCAGCTTGTCGGAAACGTGTAATACCACGTTTGATGTGTGTTATTATTTTGCGGAAATGTAAGCCCTTGAGGAATGAAAGAACGGACTTTATGTCCAGGTCTTCGTTAGGGCTCCCCTGTTGTTGAGTAGAAGTTGAATCGGTGTGGGATGAAGTGGAAGCTTTAGCGTCGTCACCATACGTAGCCACAGGTTGGACATTGACAATAGTGGGAATGGAAATTTCCTCATCTGATGGGTCTTGGGAACTTTTCTTGGTTTTATCTGGATGTTTCTTCGGCTGCTGTGCCGGCAATTTTAGAGCCTCGGAGTAAGATTTAAATACCGGGCAACCGCGGTAATTTGCCGGGTGATCTCCCTGACAGTTTGCACAAGTGGCGGGTGTGGATGTATCTGGTTTACTGCAAGACTGTGTGAAATGCAGTTGTCCACATTTGAGAGACCGCGGGTGGGCTTGGCAGGTATCTTGCGAATGCCCCAAACGTTGGCACCTATAACATTGTAGCACTGAGCGAGGCTTATAGGGTTCGATTTGGACCTTGTAATGTAGTAAATTATTAATTGCATAGATCTCTCCAAAGCAACCAAGAATAATGGCATTAGTATTTTCTTGCCATCCGTCTTACTTTTGCGAGACATTTGATGGATACTTGTCGGTTTGTAGCCCAATCTGATAAGATCTTCTTTCAGGTCATCTAATTCTGTATCAATAGGCAGTTTTCGGACAACTACCTTAATGGGCCTATCAGTTTTTGCTACTCCTGTGGCATATATTCAGTCTTTGTTTGTTCACAATAAGTCTTAATAAAGTTATAATCGTCTTTGTTAGCTGCTTGAAGGCGATTGCGCTCTTTGTTGGGCTGTGCTAAGGGAGGCTCCTTCAATGCCCATGACATGGTCTTTATAAATGTATATGTGTTGGTAATTCCGTATATGAAAATTGGAGGCGGCTTGAAAATGGAGGGCTTCTTGGTCAGTGCATTGTTATTGATGGCTCTAGCATTATCTGTTTGTTCGGGTGACAAAGCATCGAACTTATTACTGGTGGGAAGTGGAGGATATTCTTGAGTGCTGTTAATTTGTTTTTCTGCTTTGTTGAGATTGTCCAAAGACGACCTACGTCGCTTTAGTGTCCCTACTACTGTGAAATCCATATCTTCGATGTTATTTGACGTTGATGGTTGCGAAGCACTTGTCTGTTTATGTATAGGTGTTTTCAATTTTGACTTCGGTGGAACGTTTGTTTGCTTGGGTTTACCTAATGGCAGAAGGAAGTCTTCAGGTTTATAAGTTGCTCGTATTATTTTGTCCCTGATACTAGGATTCTTGTTTGATTGTGCCTTTTTCTCAGATTTGACTGGTGTCTTCTGAGAGGCCATCTTGATAGTTAAAGTAGGAGATGGCGCCAGCTTACTACAAAGGAGGGTAGCGACAGCCCTTGTATATATTGTGGTCTTAGAGCGGTGCTCTAAGTTCTGAGTTTATTAGCGTGCCTAGTCCTCCTAAGACGAGGCACTACTAATCGTTAGCCGGTAGAGGTGCCAAAGTCGTCAACTAGTTTTACTTATCTCTGCCTCCGAAGAGGAGAGTATCAAAATAAATCGTTATGCCATGAGAAATAGCAAGGTCGTCAACAGATAATATCAATTTGGTGCGTTAACCTCCGTGGAGGTATTAAAATAATTCGACGGTTGTTTCCTCAGCCTCAAAGAGGCAAGTAATCCAACCGTATATACGAAGATCGCGAATCAATTCAACAGATGGGGATGGAATACCTAAATGACTCGCTTATTTTTCTCCGCCAGCTACGGATACCCTATTTTTAACCTGGTTAGAGCTCCAGGTGGCCAGTTCTGTAGAAGGCATTTTTTTGCTAGCCCGCAGGCTAGCTACCCTGTAGAGGGCTACACCCTCTTGAAGGGAAGTGGTGCAAAGGAAACCAAGAAGTGGTGCGGTAGGACTGGCGTTGGGCTATGGGATGTTCCTTTATTAATAAATACTGCAGTTGGAAGGTCATTATGGGCTTTGCGTCCATAATCATTATTGAGGAAGGTAATACATAACACATATATGAACATATTATTAATCATAAGTATAAATATCATATAAATACGTAAAAAATAACAACAACATTTAAGAATGCAGGATAGGTTGATTAGAAAGTTTATATGGGCAAGGATGAAGATGAGGGATGGAATGAGGTGCAGATAACGTCACAACACATAGGAGATGTTAGCAAGGACAAATGCAGGTTATCTTCTGCCTAGGGGCGACGCTAGACCAATGAAGACGGGGGGAAGCCCTGTTAGAGACAGAGTTTTATCACTGTGCTTGATGCGATGGATATATATGCGGAAGATGAGCATGCAATCGATGGTCCTGCAAGAGTTCTAAGTCGGGATGATTGGGCGGCAAGGTATAACAATACAATGTAAACAGTAAATTTAGAGGGAGATGGCAATATCGAGGGTGTGCCGATGAAAGTGCAAGGTAGTGCATGGTGGCTAACAGGATTGGTTGTTGCTGCATATAGCGGACAGTGATGAACTTGAGGCGAACAGACTCAAGGTGATAAAAGAGTGTAGGAAAAGCAGTGAGTGAATATAAGTGTCGAGTAGGGCTGGGAAGAGAAATGCGATGAGCAATGCGGAAGGCATGGCTAGTATTGTAAATAGAAAAAAAAACGTTCGTATTTTTTCAGAAATGTACGTTTTTTTAAGAAAAAAACATTGCCTCTCGTTTTTTTTCTAAATTTAGTTTTTTTTTCAAATAGTCATTTCTAATGCATCTTACGTCCATTTAAGTATTACATATTTTTATGTAGGTATAATCACCGTAAAATGCAACATAAATTAAACGCTAGATACTGATACGCTACAAATATTTTACAATTTACATGCATACCATACCTATTAACAATTCGGGTTTCAGCAGTTTTCATCAATACCGAACTAAGAAATAAAAGTAGAAATGAAATTTTGTTTTTTTGTGAAAGCAGGCCTTTAATAAGTACGAAAATAATGTCACGAACAGTATAAAATTCCAATAACTTGTCTAAAGGTAAAAACTAATACTAATTTGCCTAATAGTATTTTTCATATATAAATACTTTGTCGACTAGATATATATGATATGCAGAGCAGGCTCTACCATATATGCAACACGTGCATTTGCGTGGAGCGGCAAGTTTGGATGGTCCGGTAAAATCTGTCATAAGTATATTATTCAAATTAAATATTTCTTTTGGAAACAGACTTCATGATGACGGTAGTTACATTTACTAAGCTGACCTTCTATTTAAATACTACATTCATAAATTATGTTTAGGTTGCATTAGTTTAAGGCCACATGGACAATGCTAAAGCAAATGGTCGAATAAATCCGAGCACAAATTGCTTGATTGTTGCCAAATGCAAAAATTCAGTTCTCGAATAGTAGTCAATATCTGTCCCATTTAGTAAGTTATCACAGTTTTGATATGACAACTAGTCTTGTTTTTGCCAGAAACAAGTTCCTTATCATTAAAGATAGAAACAAGTTTTTTTTAAAAAAATGTTAACAGATATTGAAGGGAAATCAAGAAATAAAGATAACAGAGCTAGTTGCACTGGAATTGCAAACTGATACATTGAGATTGAAGCTCGATAGTGAATTCTATAAAAAGGATTACCATTTTTCCTCTGCAGGTGTGTTTGCTTTATCTTTCACTAACGTAATAGATTAATATATTTTTTTTTTAAAAAAAAAAGACACAACGGGATTACATTTTTAGTAAGTATTTAAGCCTTTCTGAGTGCAACTGCACGTACCCTCACCTTTGTTGTTCATGCTGGAGTAGCATACTTAAAATCGTGACTTTTAAGATTTGTTCCTTCTGGAGAAAGGCGGAGGCGACAAATTATGCCATTGCATGGGGCGACAAATTGACTAGGGCCGGCCCTGATGACATGTATATAAAAGACATGAATATAGGATGACACAATTTGAAGTAATGCAGGGTGTTTCAATATTAATGTTTGGATTTTGAAACTTTGTAGTATCTATTACAATTAACTTACAATTATAAATATTATATCAAATGAAAGAGCAGTTTTGTACGCACGCATGTACATGCACTGTTTCTTCTGTCTGCCGTTAGAAAGAGCAAGCAGCAAAGATGTAGACTAGAGAGCAGAAAGTTTTTTGTGTTTTAATAAAGACTGAATCTGTACAGTGCAACGGTCTGTGTGAAGAATATTAAGGAGACGCTTGCAACTACGTTCTTATCGTTTGCAGTTGCTACAGGTCTAAAGCCTACAGACTACGGTTTACGTGCCAATTTCGCAAGTGAAATATTGCTGCATAACAATGAAGATTTTCTGGATCGTGTCGTCTTCAGTGATAAATCGACATTTCACCTAAGAGCTAATGTGAACACTCATAATGTTTGCATCTGGCCGTTAGCAAATCCTCAGGAGATGGTACACTTGAAACGAGACTCCCCTAAATTGAATGTGTTTTGTGCCATATGGCCTTTCTCGCCTATCGACTAGATGTGTGCCGTGTGACAAATGAATCTCACATTGAACACTTGTAGCAAAGACTGTTTGAGGTGGTCTTTTACTTGATGCATTGCTTATAATTGTACGTAAAATGTAATAAGTACTATGAAGACTTAAATCCCCAAAATTCATTTTGAAACACCCTGCATTTCTCACCACCAGTGTTGGAACTAAGATGTAAAAATGAGAGAAAATTTTCCTTATAAAGTTATTGTTTACAACAACTATATTATTATTAGTCGAGACTATAACTACAACAACAACAAGACTTAGTAGTCAAAAAAATGTAATCAAATGTATACTCGGTGGCCCAGGTAGCCTAAGTGGCACACACGGGTGTCATTTGTTTAATCCGCTCCTGTGTGGACACTAATTAAGATATCGGGATATTATTCTTGCAAAATATGGTTGGACCATAGTTTATCATATTATTTTTTTTTCTTCTGGTGTCGAATTTCCTTCTCAAATTTCACCCCAGTCAAAAATTCGAAAATTTTCTAATTTCGAATTTCCTTTACTTCTTTTTTCCTTGTAGCTTCCTTCGTTGTAGAGAGACCTCCTTATACTTGCCAGGTAGATACCTCGGATGGATACCTAACTGTTCACATCAATTGGACGGGCTGCGCGCAGTGTTGCCAATTAGGGAAATTAAAATATTCCTAAATTTGGGGAAAAAATTAGAAATTTTTGTTTATAAATCCGTACTTATACGTCTGAGTGCAAGTCCACTTACGCCAATGGAACATTTGTTCTTACTTAACAAACGCAAGTGCAGATCGTTGCAATGGGGTAATTAGGGAATGCACGAAAAATTCGTATTTAGGTTCTAACCCTTGATTTTTCTAGTTTTTCCCTAATTTTCTGCTTACAGTAATATATTTTTGGTAATTAGAAGTTTTGTTCCTTAAATATCGTCGTGTACCAATGTTTAATTTAAGATAGTTTGCGTCTGTCTGGTAGCAGTGTTACCAGTTACAGAAAATTTTAATTCCAGATTTTAGGGGGAAATTTTGGAAAAATTATCTGTTTTGTCTCTATTATTTCCCTCTTGTTGGCTATATCGGACCAAACGTACCAGTATTTGGAAGTCTCGTCTTTGCTCTACACAACGCATTATAGAAAGTTTCAATAGGATAATTACGGGAAGCACAGTAAACCTTGTTCTCTAATTGGGAAGGTAACTGTGATTTTTTTAAAGGTAGAATGAGATATTTTTTATTGACATGCTTACTTTATTAGATATCGTCACAATACTTGTAGGATTTATTAGAGGGATACCAAAGCTTATTTTAAGATAGTTTGTGTGTGTCTGATAGTAGTGTTGCCAGCTTCAGAAAATTTTAATTCCAGATTTTAGGGCAATTTTGAAAAAAAAATCCCTTTTTTATTTCTATTATTTCCTTTTTGTTGGCTACATTCGAACAAACGTACCAATGTCTAACATCCTCATTTTTAGCCTACACAGCGCACCATAAAAAAGTTTCACTAGAATAATTAGGGAAAGTACAGTTGAGGTTTATAATAAACCATGTTCTGTAAGTGGTAAGAAAATGGCGAATTTCTGAGGTAGAATGAGATTTTTTTTTAAAATACCATGCATACTTTGTTATATATCGCCATGATACTTGTAGGATATATTCTTGGAGTACTAAGGGCTATTTTCAGATAGCTTTTGTCTGTCTGATGGCAGTGTTTCCAGCCAAAACAACTAATTCCCGCTTTTAGGTGAAAAATTCGGAAAATTTCCCTTTTCCTCTCTATTATTACCCTCTTACTGGCTACAGTGAAACAAACGTACAACTACCTGAAAGCTTCCTCTTTGCCCTACAGAACGCACCATAAAAAGTTTCAATAGGATAATTAGAGAAGCTGTGGCCCCGGCATATTTGATTTTTGCTTGCGAGGCGTAAAAAGTGTCAAAATTTCATGTGTATGACATAAATTTTTTCTTTCCCTCTTTGGATGGAAGCAAGCGACTTCAGGATTTCACTGTACCTTGTCAACGCACCAAAGATTTTTTTAGGCGACTTGAACCCATATAGCAGCAGTAGTACTAGATACAAAAAATTTTGAAATTCGGTTAGGGAATTTTTTGTAAATTTTCACCCCTACATTTCCCTCCATAATTTTCCACTCGTTGGGAAACTTGCAATGCAACTTACACCAAAAGATAGCCACATCCATTTTCTAAAAAAGCAAGACCTTAACCATATCAATCGAATGAATGGTTTTTGAGCAATAAGTCACTAACTGAAAATGTAGGAAAACGCCAAAAATGACCTGGGGCCGAAATGAATAATCGTACAATTTGCTAGTATATAGGTGCAAAGAAACGAAAGATTTGTAAGTTACGAGGGCTTCGACTCAAGTTCTGTTGATTATTTCAATAATCTGCGACGTAAATCAGTAAATAATAGTTGCCAGAAAAAAAACAGACATTTGAAAAGAAACATGAAAAAGAACGATGTTTTTTATTGAAAAAAAAACTTCACAGAAAAAAACCGTTTTTTTTTTTTACAACACTAGGCATGGCGTTCGAAGGTGGCAAGCTTGTAGTAGTAGAAGACGGGATCTGATATCCAAGCAGTGAAACCGTATGTAAGGACGGGGCGGAGAAAAGCTTTGTAAGCGTTGAGGATAATTGTAGTGTTGTAAATAAAAAAAAAAAAAAACGGTTCGTATTTTTTCAGAAATGTACGTTTTTTTAGAAAAAAACATTGCCTCTCGTTTTTTTCTAAATTTCGTTTTTTTTCAAATAGTCATTTGTAGTGCATCTTACGTCTATTTAAGTATGAAATATTTTTATGTAGGTGTAATTACCGTAAAATGCAACATAAATTAAACGCTAGATATTCATACGCTACAAATATTTTACAATTTATATGAATAGCATACCTACTAACAATTCGGGTTTCAGCAGTTTTCATCAATATCGACTTAGAAATAAAAGTAGAAATGAAATTTTGTTTTTTCGTGAAAGCAGGTCTTTAATATGTATAAAAATAATATCACGAACAGTATAAAATTCAAATAACCTGTCTAAAGGTAAAAGCTAATACTAATCGGCCTACTAGTATTTTTCTAAATATAATGTATAAGTAATTTGTCGACTAGATATATATGATATGCAGAGCAGGCTCTATCATATGTGAAACACGTGCATTTGTATGGAGCGGCAAGTTTGGAGGGTCCGGTAAAATCTGTCATAAGTATATTATTTAAATTAAATATTTCTTGTTGGAAACAGACTTCATGATTATGGTAGTTACATTTACTAAGCTGACCTTCTATTTGAATACTACATTCTTAAATTATGTTTAAGTCGCATTAGTTTCAGGGCATATGGACAATGATAAAGCAAATGGTCAAATGAATCCCAGCACAAATTGTTTGATTGTTGTCAAATGCAAGAACTCAATTCTCGAATAATAGCGAATATCTGTTCCATTTAGTTAGTTATCACAGTTTTGATATGCCAACTAGTCTTGTTTTTGTCACAAACAAGTTCCTTATCATTGAAGATAGAAACAAGTTTTTTTTAAAAAAAAGAAAAGTTAACAGGTGTAGAAGAAAAATCAAGAAATAAAGATAAAAGAGCTAGTTGCATTAGAATTGCAAACTGATACATTGAGATTGAAGCTCGATATTGACTTATGTAAAAAGGTTTACCATCTTTCCTCTGCAGTTGTGTTTCCTTTATCTCTCACTAACATTACAGAGTAATATTTAAAGAAAAAACAGACACATGAAGTTTGTACTTTTATAGTAAGATTTAAGTCTTTCTGAGTGCGACTGCATTTACCCTCCCCTTCGTTGTTCATGCTGGAGTAGCATACTTAAAATCGTGACTTTCAAGATTTGTTCTTTCTGGAGAAAGGGAAGGCGGTAAATTATGCCATTGCACGGGGCGACAAACTGCCTAGGGCTGGCCCTGTATATACAAGACATGAATATAGGATGACTCAATTTGAAGTAATGCAGGGTGTTTCAAAATGAATATTAGGGTTTCGAAACTTTGTAGTATCTATTACAATTAACTTACAATTATAAATATTATCAAATAAAAGAGCAACTCAAGCAGTTTGTACGCACGCATGCACATACATTGTTTCCTCTGTCAAAACGTGGTGATTGAATCGGTGGAGGGACTACATGGGGTCGATGAGTGCCCATAAGATAGGAAAGCTTGAGCGGAGCATGATCACTGCCAAGGAGGTCGAGAACTGTAAGGGTGATGTTAGCAGCAAGCGTGTTGGACGTGATAGCTACATCGGGGGTTGTATTTGTTATTGGCCTAGTAGGAGCCGGAGGAATATGAAGAATGCCAGTAGTATGAGTGGTAATATGGTCGGAAAATTGTGTGCGTTCTCTAGGAGTGCGACTATGGTAGTTGATGTCAGCAAGGATGATATAATGTTTATAGCTGTGAGATATGTGACTGAAAAAATCAAGAGGAATAGGGTTGCCTGGTCGAACGTAGATAGTGGCAAAGGTGATCATGATAGACTTGAAGTACAATGTAGAGATGAGATGTTCGGGGAGGTGAGGAATGGGACAAGTTTGTTGGCGATAAGGTATATGATTGCGAAAGCCGGTCGCTACGCCGCCATTTGCCCGTAATGCTGGTACTGTGTTGTCCTGACGTAGAAGTGTATAACGAGGTATGTTACGAATAGAGTTTTGTTCGTTGGTAGAGAGCGAATATTAAGAAAAAGAAAGACTAAATCCATGATAATCATATCTAAACGGCTGTTTCTTGCGGTGATGTATGGAAATGGACATAGTTGTTTGTGTATGTGGCGTAAAAGTTGACATTGAAAACAGATTTTGCGGCCTTAGTGAGTTGTTGAAGAATGTGGGTACGCTGAAAAGGATGGATGTTCTGTAAAGTGAGAGTTAGAAATTGAAGGAGTTGTTGAATAGTAACTGGATCTGAAGTTTGTTGGGCAGGAAGAGGTGACGGGTCTGGGATACGAAGTGGAACTACTAAATCTGGGTGTTGTTGGTCAGGTTGCGGTTTATTTTTGCACTTATAGCTGTATGCCGGATGTTGGTCATGACAAGTTGGACATTCAGGTGGTCGTTGGAGATTCTGACAAGTGCGTGTTTGGTGAGATCCTGCGCAATAGCCACAAACTGGTGGATTCTTGCAATGACTAGTACCGTGATCATTGTAGGTCTGGCAATTTTCGCATCTCACAGGAAGAGGAGCAGGCGAGCGTGAGGGCTCGACTTTGTGCCGACGATAATATATGTAAGCGCCAGTAGTAAGCAAGGAATCTATGGTATTTTGTGAAAAAGTAAGTACACGAACCATATATGTGGCACCAGTATTGTTACGTATACGTATTGCTTTGTGAATGGTATGGCCAGCGAGTTGAAGTTCCTTGTAGAAGGTATTTTTTTTAGAGGTAAGGGAATAGGGTTATAAGTGAGCTGGATAATCCTTTATTCATCAATTATTCACTCATTTGGTCAAGGTGATACTCCTACTCCCAGCCATTAGAGGGTTACGCCCTCTCTTTGGCATAGATGCCTTTAGATTTACATTGATTTTTAACACTGTGAGATGGTCAAAGTGCAGTTATATAAACATGAGGAAAAAGTGAGCATACTAAACTAGGTGTTACTGATAAATAATAATAATAATAATAAATCAAAAGTAGAACACATATGTTCAAATAGATATACGAGGTGCTAAAGTATAAATATGATAGAAAAAACAAAATGTATCACAAATGTAATAGAACTTAGAGCAATGATGATGAGGTATGAGATGAAGTGGAAACACAACACAGACATAGTTAAATTAGCAAGACAGATGCAGTGTTAAATCTTCTGTCCCGGGGCGACTCGGGACTGATGAGGACAGGGGGAAGCCCTTGTTAATAGTGAGAATTTCAGTGCTAATATGGAAAAATATGAGGAAGATGATCATTAATGAAGTAAATGTCATATATTTCCCGTTCGTCAGCAGTCAGATGTGTATTTTGGACAAACAGATATACTAAGATGTTTAACGGTGAATGTTTGTACCGAAATGTAGCGTCAGTAAGAGTATCAGCCTGCAGGATGTCCAAGAATAGCGGATGACCTGTTTGTATACGTGAAGTGATATACATTAGTCGTAGTTCTGAGAGATGTTTCGTGATTTTTGAAAAATCAATATACTCATATGTCAGCCATGTAGGGTAAGGAAGCTTAATACGATAAGCCAGCCGAATAGCATGTCGCTCGAAAATGCAGAGTTTTTCGTAATATGACGCAGAAGCATTGCTCCAGGCGGTGTGTCCAAAAGTGAGGATGGGTCGGAGGAATGCCTTATAGGTGTGAAGTATCACTTCAGCTTTCAGACCCCAAGTCGTGCCTGTGAGACGGCGCAACAGATTTAGCCTCATGTTAGCCTTAGCTGTTAGCTTTTTCAGGTGAGCATTCCAAGTGAGTTTTGAGTCGAAAACCACGCCTAGGTAGGTAGCAGTAGGGGTAGGGCGTACACGGTATCCATCAACAGTTACTTGCAAAAGATTCGGATTTCTGTAAACTCGGGAACGTCTGTTTGGAGGCAAGAATATGATTGCTTGAGTCTTTTCTGTATTAATGGTTAAATGCCATCTCTTGCACCACTTGATGTAATTATCGAGAGTTCTTTGTAAAAGAAGATTAAGTTGTTGGATAGTTTTACCAAGAGCAAGAAAAGCTGTGTCGTCTGCGTATTGAAAAGTAAAAACATTGCGTGGAACTGCAGGGATATCAGAAGCGTATAGGATATACAATAAAGGGCTGAGAGCCGAACCCTGAGGAACCCCAGTAAGCGGAAAGATAGGCCAAGATAGAGCATTGCCGACTGTAACATAAGCAATGCGATTTGTAAGGAAAGAATATACTATCCTCAAATAGCAAAGTGGAAACTTGAATGATTGTAGTTTTTTGATTAAGCCGTAATGCCAAACTTTATCAAAAGCCTTTTCTAAATCCATAAGAATGAGGCAAGAAGGGAAGGCTTTATTATACTGGTTAGTGATTATGGTGCTGAGGCGAAGTAGCTGGTCATTTATGGAGAAGTTAGGCCGAAAGCCTGCTTGATGGATGGGTAGTAGAGTAGTTGTCTCAAGGTACTTATGAAGACGGCAGACAAGAATTTTCACAAAAAAATTTACTGAATACTGATGTCAGTTGAATTGGTCTGTAAGAGGAAACAGAATGTACAGGCTTGTTCGGTTTATGGAACATGCAAATTTTTGATACTTTCCAGTCTGAGGGATAGAAACCAGTTCTGAGAATGAAGTTGTATATCGCCACCAGTAGTAGTAGAAGTGATTGCGGGGCTTCTTTAATATGTCGATAGCAAATGTTATCAACCCCAGGGGCTGTGTTCTTTTTCCGCCTGAGAGCAATGTGAAGTTCATCTGTAGTAATCGGTGCGGTGAGTGGATGTTCCAGATCAATGACGTGGTCTGCAGAAGGTTGTAAAGCAGGAATGCAAGAGATGTCTGTCCGTTCAGAGATCTTAGAGGCAGCTGTTGGAGTAAAAACTGTCTGTAGCTGACGAGCAAAAGCGTTAGCTTTCTCTTGGTCTGAGAAAAGAGGGGTGCCATCTGAAATTAGAGGATAAGTTGTTGTCGTATTCTTGCCAGTTAGTTGATTAAACCTCTTCCAATAGCGTGATGGGTGTGCTTCCTCAGATAAGGTATTACAAGTCTTAATCCAACTGCGACGTTTATATGCAACAAGATAATAACGAACCGTTCGTTGCCATTGGCGATGTTGATGAAGATACACATCATTCCCTGTTCGATGGTATTCACGGAGATGTTGGCGAGCCTTATGTATGAGAGTAACATACCTCGGTGGTAATTTTGGCTTGTGGAGAGTCACTTGAACAGTTGGAATGTTATTATGAGCACTGGTTCGTATTGCCTCAGTGAGAGTAGTAAGACACGAAGCCAACTCAGGTTCTGTAGCTGGACCTGCTACACTTGAAAGAGTGTGTTCGATGTCTTGCCGAAAATGAGGCCAATTCGCTTTGTCAAATCTAGGAACACGTCGCGGTGCAATTTCCCGTCGTGGCGGTTGTCCTCGAGTTAATGTTAATTTAACTGGATGATGATCGCTTCCGATGGAATCGAGAACTTCAAGCTGACAGTCGTTAATAAGATTTATAGATGTAATTACGACATCTGGTGTAGTCTGACTGATTGGTCTGGTGTGAGTAGGAAGGACATGAAGATGCAGCTGGAGATTGTCAGTTAAGAACTGCTGAAAATTTGCCTTTTCACGAGCACTACGACTATGGATATTGATATCCGCCATGATAATAATATTACGAAAGTTATTGGCTATATATTCAAAATACTGTAATGGTATTGGTTGGCGTGGTCGAATATAGATTGTGCTAAAATTGACTATTAATGATGGAAAGTATATAGAGTAAAGTAAGTATTCCGGGAGATCGGCAAAAACTTGAGGAGTATATGCTCTTACTGGATATTTGGGAGAATAACCTATTGCAACCCCTCCTTGAGCACGTGCCATATGATCGGGATAATCGTGGCGCTGTAGTTGGTAACCAGAAATATGGGCTAACACGTTCGGTCTTAAGGCGGTTTCGTTTATTGCAAATGCATTAATATGCTCCTCATATAATAATGTTTCGAATAACAGCTTATGTTGTGAAAATGAACGAATATTGACGAACAGGAAAGTAATCCCCATAATGTAGAGTAACACATGCATGGTTTTAAACAGCAGTTTCCAGAGGCCCAATGTGAAAATGAACATAATTATTGGAATACGTTGCATGGAGATTGATGTGAAAAATGGATTTTGCGGCAGAGATTATATGATGTAAGATATGAGCCCGCTGAAATGGAAATATATTTTGTAACACCAAGCTGATATAACGGAGGAGATCTTCAACGGTTAGCGGAGGTAATATGGATTGAGTCGGTTGAGTTGTTTTATCGGCCGTTTTTAGTGGTACCGTTAGTTCTGGATGCTCAGGAGTTGGTGCTGGTTTGGCTTTGCAGCGATAACTGTAGGTAGGATGAATCCCACTGCAAGTATTGCATTTCGGCGATCCTTGGAGATTGGGACACGCTTTGGTTTCGTGCAGCCCTGAGCAGTATCCGCATTTAGAGGGATTTGAACAGTTAGCGGTAGTATGATCGTTGTAAACCTGACATTTTTCACAACGAATTGGTAATGGTCCTTGAGTTTTGGATGGTTCAACCCTGTGGATTTTCTTATAGATCGGCGCACCATATCGTAATAATTAGTCAATAGTATCCTGACGCTTACAAAGAACGCGGACCATGTATGTAGGACCATTATTATTTCGAATCCGAAGACATTTATCGACTGATATCCCTTCTTGCGCTAGTTCCTCGAGTATTTCTGCATCTGTCAGTTCGGGTGAGACACCTCTAATGACAACAGATAGAAAAGATCGCTGTCGAGGTGGTGGAGGCTGCTTCTGACGTTTATCTGCCAATTTTGTGAGCTTAGCGTTTTTCCCGAAAATTTCATAGGAAGCTTTGTTCCGTATGGTAATTCCAAAATTTGGATCTTTGGATTTCAGGATGTAGCCATTCCTAGTAGAAACGATTTGGATTAGAGTATCCCGTACCCTAGGAACGTATTTCATGATTTGTAAGAATATCATCTTGAAATTTGTAAAGGACCCCGCACTTTTCTTATGGAAAGTGGCTTTCGGCTAATGTTGTTGAAACTTCGCTGGTTGATAGTTCTTAACATGTGGATCAAAAGTCTCAATGGGCACAAAGACCGAAATCCACTCCTTCCCCCAAAAACCGCCTCCGAGTAGCTGGGGGGGATTGAACTGATTTCAGCATGTGTAACAAATTGTTGTTTTAATCAACTCAACAAGGACCCCAAACAACCACATGTTAGACTATCAAACTACCCCACTTGACACCGCCCTTTGCCCCCCACACCCCCCCGCGAATTACCTTACGGATTTTCCATATTACTGTAGTTTATAGTTGCGCGTATGTGTTGAAATACCTACAGTTTTGGTCTCACCGACGATATAATGGGTTTCACGTATCGCTGATTACGAATCTCAGGTGAGAATCTCTAGAACTCAAGATGGATGATCAATATGGCGGATCAAAAACACGAAACTCCTGAATGTAGCCACAAATAGCTGTTTACTAGGGTATTTTGGGTCGTTGGTTACGAATCTGAGGTCAAAATTCTTGAATTCAAGATTGCAGATCCAATATGGTGGATAAAAACGTCGAAGCCACAAATCGCAGTAGACTAGAGTGTTTTTAGATCGCTGTTTAAGTACGCAACATTCCTTGATACTTCAGCCACCATGTAGAATTATTCTGCACCCTTGGCCTTTACCAAAACCCACAACAGATATCTTAATGCTGAACGGTGTTAAAATAATTCATCAATTATTTGTTCATTATTTTCATCATTTCGGTTTGCAGCATCTAATGTGGTACTTAGCAATGAGTCATCGGGATATGTAATATTCTGTAAATGTCGTGCATGACCTAAATACCACAAGACACTTCCAACGTGCGCACATGTATCTAATGTACGAGCACCGCTTTGACATGTACAGTAGTAACCTTGAATAACATTTTGATCATAATCCTGGTCATTGTGTTAGTAGACAGAGATACCGCGATGCAATTCCTTTACTGGAATATTTAGGAATTGATCATAGAATGCCCGCACTCCTACTACCACGTGAAAGACAACTATCAACAGAAGAAGCGAATACTTCTCGACTAGTTACTAAAAGTCGATGGATACTCGAGGCAAGAAACGGGCATGTAAGATATGTTTTTAAGTTTCTAGCACAGACGTTGAATCTGCAACATGCAAAGAAACTGAATAGTTTCTATCGCATAGCTGGAGCTATTTTGAACAGATACCATCCCGTTATTTTCATGCAAGATGCAACCATTGAATTAGCTAGAGAAATGAGAAATAGGTCAATCGTGCCGAACGTTGTTAAAGCAAGAGCGAAGGTAGATAATCTTATTAGAGGGAACGGTCAATGGGTACCGCTGAATGATCAAGGCCTAATTGATTTCTCTGTACTTAACTTAAACTACTTACGACATTTGACTGTAGGCACATATCAAGTAGATCTCTCATCCTCTTACGTCCAAGATAAACTAATACGAGATAAGGATGAGCAATTCCAGCTTGACGAAAACGTAACTGAACCGGGATTCCTGCGCATACGTCTCTACTCAAGGTTCCACAATGCAACTAAGCATCAAGTTTTCATAGCATATGTAGCCAATGATGAAGATGACCAGGATTATGATCAAAATGTTATTCAAGGTTACTACTGTACATGTTAAAGCGGTGCTCGTACATTAGGTACATGTGCGCACGTTGCAAGTGTCTTGTGGTATTTAGGCCATGCACATTTACAGAATATTAGATATTCCGATGACTCATTGCTAAGTATCACATTAGATGCTGCAAACCGAAATGATGAAAATAATGAACAGATAATTGATGAATTATTTTAACACCGTTCAGCATTAAGATATCTGTTGTGGGTTTTGGTAAAGGGCAAGGGTGCAGAATAATTCTACATGGTGGCTGCAGTATCAAGGAATGTTGCGTACTTAAACAGCGATCTAAAAACACTCTAGTCTACTACGATTTGTGGCTTCGACGTTTTTATCCACCATATTGGATCTGCAATCTTGAATTCAAGAATTTTGACCTCAGATTCGTAACCAACGACCCAAAATACCCTAGTAAACAGCTATTTGTGGCTACATTCAGGAGTTTCGTGTTTTTGATCCGCCATATTGATCATCCATTTTGAATTCTAGAACTCTCACCTGAGATTCGTAATCAGCGATACGTGAAACCCATTATATCGTCGGTGAGACCAAAACTGTAGGTATTTCAACACATACGCGCAACTATAAACTACAGTAATATGGAAAATCCGTAAGGTAATTCGCGGGGGGGGGGGGCAAAGGGCGGTGTCAAGTGGGGTAGTTTGATAGTCTAACATGTGGTTGTTTGGGGTCCTTGTTGAGTTGATTAAAACAACAATTTGTTATACATGCTGAAATCAGTTCAATCCCCCCCAGCTACTCGGAGGCGGTTTTTGGGGGGAAGGAGTGGATTTCGGTCTTTGTGCCCATTGAGACTTTTGATCCACATGTTAAGAACTATCAACCAGCGAAGTTTCAACAACATTAGCCGAAAGCCACTTTCCATAAGAAAAGTGCGGGGTCCTTTAGAGTCATATTCTGTGAGTAGAAAATGATAAACAGGATCGAAAGTTGAACGTGTTAAGAAATGATCAATAGGCCCGGTAGTCGTATTTGTATGCTGTGGATTGCTCGCGATATCCATGGATGTAATAGGGGACCTAGATCGAACACGTTTAGCAGATTATGTGGATTCAGTAGAAGGATGCCTATCTCTAGATGTGCTGCCTATCGGTTGACTTCCCCAAGAAAAATGGCGAGTCCTGCTGCGAGATCCAATAGATGTAGTTAGTTCGCACGAAGTGCTTGGATTCGTCGGAATGATTGGTGGTAATCCTAAGTGTCGACCAGGGAGCGCTTGACCGTTTGTGGTGCCAGAGTCCGTCATCGTGATGAAGAAGCCTAGGGCCGAAGCCCAAACGAAAATGAAAAAGAAAGAAAAGATGATGAAGATGAATGAGGTTCGAAAAGCAAGCGCCCTCCGAAAGTGAAAACTTTCGTCAATCCTCTAAGTGTCCTAATTGTGTTGTGCTCGCAAGTACGTGTTCAATACTTGGTCCTCGCTGACACCGTAAGAAACACAAGAGAGGCTAGGCTTCTTGGTAAGGTATGATGTAGAAGGTCACGGTCACGGTCACGGTCACGGTAATATTGAAGTTGTATGCAGAGTATCGGGCCAAAGCCCCTGACTCTATGAGTAGAATGAAAGAGTTCAAAATACAGAGGTACAGGTGAAAAACTGGGTATTACTATTGAGTTGGTAGGTATGGTAGGCTACATCTGCAACTGTCGCAGAGTGGCTGATGGTGACTTTAGGCGAGCTTTATAGAGTCATTATATGCGTGGCATGCGATGGACGTTCCGGAGAGCGCATTCGGTGCCGATATTAGCAATAGCTGGGTTAATATGCCTGGGTAAGGCACGCCAGAACTTATGGTGGAGATGGCGTAAACATTCTCTAACAGGGGGAAGCTCTAGATCTTCCAGAATTTGGCGGTTGCGAGTATATCTGTCGTGACCAGTGATGATACGACCGGTTCTAGTTTGCACACTTTCGAGTGTCTGAAGGTGACTGGATGAGGCATGTTGCCAGGCAGGGCATGCATAAGTAAGTGTGGACAGGACTATCATTTTGAATATGTGCACTCGGGCCTCATGAGAAATTGAACTGCAGCGAAAAATTGGATATAATGCTGTGATTTTGCGTAATGCTCTTTGCTTGATGTCCTTGATGTGCGCAGCGAATGTTAACCCACGGTCTAATATCACTCCCAAATATTTAGCATGCGTGGCGTGAGGAATGTATGCGTTCTCATATATTAGATTTCGACGGGTGCGTATACGTCTTCTACTGTGTATAACAGTACAACTTTTAACGGTATTTACTTTAATCCTCCAACGTCTGTCCCATTCCTGAAAACTGTTCAGTTGACGTTGCATATAGATGTAACACTGTATAAGTGAACTGCTTGTTGTGAAAAAGGCGGTACCGTCGGCGTACGTTGCTAAGAAGCAATGTGGTAGGGTTGGAAGATCGGCTGTATACAGATTATATAAAAGTGGTGAAAGTACAGCGCCCTGTGGAACACCTGGTTTAATTGGTCTGGATGAGGATTTGACACCATCAATAGACACATGAAATTTCCTGCCAAAGAGGTAAGAGCGGAGTAAATGCAGAATACTATCCGGAAGACCTTGGTCGTGTAGCTTATATAATAGTCCTGCTAACCAGACCTTATCAAAAGCTTTTGAGACATCCAGGTACACACCAAGAGTATGTTGTTTTCTGTTGACAGCCACAGTTAAGTGATCTACTACTCTTACGAGTTGCGTAGTCGTGCTATGTTGAGCACGAAACCCAAATTGATGGAAGGATAGAAGATTACTATTGTCGACATGCTGTTTCAGTCTCCAGAGGAACACACGCTCAAATAATTTACTCAAATGGGACAGAAGACTTATCGGCCTATGATTTTCTGGAAGCAGTGGATTCTTTCCAGGTTTGAGGATGGTGATGATACGTGCTTCCTTCCAGGTCTTTGGGAAGTAGCATAGTTGAAAGATGGCATTAAATAAATATGTCAAAAAGACCGATAATTTTCGGGTTGGATGTTTTAGTACCTCACTTCGAATGCCATCAGGCCCAGGTGCTCTTTTTGCAGGCAGACACTTGATATGGCGTTCTAGTTCGCGTGGTGTTACTAAGGTGATGTCATGTGTAGGTTTTTGATTACTCATGCGATATAATGTGGTTCGGACATGCTGTCGGAAATAGGGCTCAAGACGTGTTCTATTGGGCTGAAACTGTGCTTGCAGAGAGTCAGCGAATATGTCCGCTTGCGACTGAGGGTCTTGAGTCAGTCCTTGTGGTCCCTGTAGGACTCTTGCTCTGGAAGCATTTGAGGAACGTTGAAAGGATTTGGAGTACGTCCAAATTTTACGATCATTGACGGTGACATTTCTAAAAGTCTCTTCCCAGTACTGTTGATTTTGTCGCTGAGTCAGCATCTTGAGCTTCCCACATAGTTTATTCCACAGAGTCTTGTATGCAGGATGAAGTGTGTGCTGCCATCTGCGTCTAGCCCAACGTTTTAAATGAAGATAAAGTTGCAGATGTAGACTGTCGCCTTGACCTGTGTGTGTTGGAGAGATTCTGGTAGTGGAGCTAGCTGCTTCCGCTGTACGAAGTGCTAGTGTAATGTGAGAAACTGCTTGGTCGATATCCTCAATGGTGGCGGGCCGATCTCGTAGGTCGATCATAGTGTTTAGTTCTTGTTTAAATACATCCCAATCAGTTTCTATTTTCTTGAATATAGGGGCAGAATGGGCGATGCTTCTATGTGAGACGTGAAAAATGACTGGGTCGTGATCGGAGTCTAAATCCGAAATAACATAAGGATGGACAGTAAAAGACACATCTTTGCAAAGAGCAACATCAAGCACATCTGGCCGTCCGCCAAATTTTGGATGATGAGTAGGATCTGGTGGAGCACTGATGATGAAGTTGGACGTGAGTAGATATTCGTGTAAAGCATCTCCGGCAGTGTTTGGAGTAATGGAGTTCCATTCTCCATGCTTAGCATTGAGATCTCCAGCTAAGATGACTTTTGGCCCTAAGTTAGCTATGACATCAAAGTCTGTGGGTTCTAGTTGTGTGGCCGGGGACCTGTACCCAGTGACCAATATTAATGAAACTCCTGGAGTTATTAACTCAACAGCAAGTGCCTCCAAAGTAAGTAAGGGTGGTATTGTGATCAACCTGACTGGGAATGCCTTTTTAACTATAAGTAACAAACCTCCTTTCTGTCTGCCCACTCTATCCTGTCGGTACACAATGTAATTTGGTAGGCGCCAAGTAGTGATTCGAGCAGTAAAATGTGTTTCCTGGATGAACATGACATCGACTCTATGTTGGGTTAGAAATCTGATAAGCATATGTTTTTGTCCCTCTAGGCCATCTGCATTCCAGGTAGCAAGGATAAGTGTGTGATGCAATACGCTGGATTTAGAAACAGCCATCGTCAACCATTTCCGCTATTGTTTCTATTACTACTGCAGCCTTGGAAGCTGAGTCCGCAGCTTGTCGGAAACGAGTGATACCACGTTTGATATGGGTTAATATTTTGCGGAAAGGTAAGCCCTTGAGTAAGGAAAGAACGGACTTTAAGTCGAGGTCTTCTTTAGAACTATCTTGAGAAAGGGCAGTAAGTGGCAGGGTGTGGGAAGAAGTGGAAGCTTCAGTATCTTCGGTATTTGTAATCATGGGTTGGATGGTGTCAGCAGCGGGAATCGAAGGTTCCTTTGCTGATGGTGTATACAAACCTCGTTTGGTTATATGCGGTTGTTTCTTTGGCTGCTGTGCCGGCAATTTGAGAGCTTCAGAGTAAGATTTAAAGACTGGACAGCCACGGTAGTTTGCCGGATGATCTCCCTGACAGTTTGCACAATTGGCAGGTGTGGATGTGTCTGTTTTACTGCAAGACTGCGTGAAATGTGATTGCCCGTATTTGAGACATCTCGGATGGGCTTGGCAGGTGTCTTGCGAATGTCCCAAGCGTTGGCACCTGTAACATTGCAGCACTGAAGGAGGTTTATATGGTTCAATTACGACTTTGTAATGTAGCAAGGTATTAATTGCGTATATCTCTTTGACAGCTGCAGTTCTTTCTAGAGCTACCAAGAACAGTGGCATCATTATTTTCTTGTCATCCGTCTTGCTTTTACGAGACATTTGGTGGACGCTGGTTGGTTTGTACCCCAGTCGGGAGAATTCTTCCTTTAGGTCGTCTAAATCTGTCAATAGGTAGTTTTCGGACAACTACCTTAATAGGTCGTTCATTTTTTGCTACACCTGTGGCATACTCAGTCTTCGTTTGCTCACAATAGGTTTTGATGGTGGTATAATCATCTTTGTTGGACGCTTGAATTCGAATGCGCTCTTTATTTTGCTGTGCTAATGGAGGCTCCTTCAATGTTCGTGACAAGATATTTATGAAAGTATATGTATTTGTAATGCCGTATATGAAAATAGGAGGAGGCTTATGACTGGGCGGCTGCTTTGGCGGAGCAGTATTATTGCTGGCATTTGCATTATCTGCTTGGTTGGTAGACAAAACATCAAACCTGTTGCTGACTGGGAGAGGCGGATAGTCTGCCTTGTTGAGGTTTTCCAATGAAGACCTACGTCGCTTTAGTGTTCCAACTACTGTAAAGTCCATATCTTCAGGTTTATTTGAAGTAGACGGTTGTGAGGCACTTGATTGCTTAAGTGTATTTGATTTCGATTTGAGCTCCCCTGGAATGGCTGTTTGCTTCTTCTTGCCCATGGGTTTGTATGTGGCCCGGATTATTTTACCCCTGGTAGCAGGAATCTTGGTCGATTGAGATTTTTTCTCAGATTTGGTGGATGTCTTCTGAGAAGCCATCTTTATTGTGAGAGTGGGGGATGGCGCTAGCTTACAAGAAGGGTAGTGGCGATCCCAATAAATTTTATGATCTTAGAGCGGTGCTCTAAGTTTTTAATTTGCCAAGGTGCTTTTCCTCCGAAGAGGAAGCACTACTAATCGTTCGCCGGTATAAGTGCTAAAGTCGTCAACTATTTTCTTCCTTCAATTATCTCTACCTCCGAAGAGGAGAGTATCAAAATAACTCGTGAAACCTAAAGAATAGCAAGGTCGTCTAAAGATAAGATCAATTTAGTGTGTCCGCCTCCGTAGAGGCACAAAACAATTCGACGGTTGTTTCCTTTACCTCGATGAGGTAAGTAATCCAACCGTATGCAAGATGTTCGCGAAAAAAATTCAATCAAGGGGGATGGAAAACCCAAATGACTTGTTTATTTTTCTCCGCCAGCTACGGATACCCTATTTTTTTTACCTGGTTAGAGATTCCAGGTGGCCAGTTCGTAGAAGGCATTTTTTTAGGGGTACGGGAATAGGGTAACATATATTCATCGTTATTCATCAATTTTAGTTTTATAAAATAACTTCCTACTCCCAGCCATTAGAGGGTTACGCCCTCTCTTTGGCATGGAGTTCAAAGTATCACTATTGATTTCAAGGTAATGATATATGGGCAAAGTGCAGTAATCATGAACACATAGATTAGTAAATGCAAAATAAATCCATAGATTATTTCTGAAAAGAAAAAAGAAAATATATATATATATATATATATATATATATATATAATAGAAAAGTGCAGATATATGTTTGAGGTGCTAGGATACTAATAGGAATTACAGTACATAAGAAATATAATAGAATAAAGAATAATGATTATGAAAATGAGGTGAAGTGCTTACACGTCACAAACAGAGTTTGATTAGTGAGACAGATGCAGGGTTAAATCTTCTGTCCCGGGGCGGCTCAGGACTAATGAACACATTGGGAAGCCCTTGTTAGTGATGAGGATATATGTGCTAAGATGGAAAGAGATGAGGAAGATGATGATTAATGACATATAATGCATATATTTCCCTTTCAGCCGCAGGAAGATGTTCGTGTTTCACATACATAGATACGAAGATATTTAATGGGGAGTGCTTGTATCGGTATGCTGCGTCGGTAAGTGCGTCAGTGTGAAGTATATCCAAGAAAAGCGGATGGCCTGTTTGGATGCGAGAGGTTATGTATCTATGGCGAAGTTGTGCGAGATGCTCGGTGATCTTTGGAAAGTCTATGTATTCATACGTGAGCCACGTCGGATATGGAAGTTTAATTCGATGCGCCAGTCGAATGGCATGTTGTTCCAGGATGCTAAGCTTTTCATAGAAAGAAACGGAAGCATTGCACCAAGCGGTATGCCCAAAGGTAAGGATCGGACGAAGGAATGCTTTGTAAGTATGAAGCAAAATATCGGCTTTTAGTCCCCAAGTTGTTCCGGTGAGGCGTCGCAAAAGATTTAATCTAAGATTAGCTTTGTCCGTTAGTTTTTTCAAGTGAGCGTTCCAGCTGAGCTTTGAATCGAAAACCACGCCTAGATAGGTAGCAGTGGTGGAAGGGCGTACAGGGTACCCATCAACACTTAGGCGCAAGAGAGTTGGATTTCTATGGACTTTGGAACGACATTTAGGCGGTAGAAATACTAGAGCTTGCGTTTTCTCGGAGTTGATCATTAAGTGCCATTTCTTACCCACTTGACGAAATTATCGAGTGTTGCTTGTAAAGCAATGTTAAGCTGGTGCACAGTTTTGCCGAGTGCAAGAAAAGCTGTATCGTCAGCATATTGAAAAATAAAGACGTTGCGTGGTACAGAAGGGATATCGGACGCATAGAGGATATATAATAAAGGGCTGAGAGCTGATCCTTGTGGTACACCAGTTAGAGGAAAAATCGGCCAAGAGAGGGCTGTACCAACTGTAACATATGCAATGCGATTTGAAATGAAAGAATATATTAACCTAAGATAGCACACGGGAAGTTTGAACGACTGCAATTTTTTAATGAGGCCATAATGCCAAACCTTATCGAATGCCTTCTCTAAATCCATGAGAATAAGACATGATGGTAAAGCTTTTTATATTGGTTAGTAATTATTGTACTGAGACGAAGTAGCTGGTCATTTAAAGAAAATCCAGGGCGAAAGCCCGCCTGATGGATAGGTAACAGAGAAGTTGTGTCAAGATACTTATGGAGTCGACAAACGATAATTTTTTCCAGTAGCTTACTGAAGACTGAGGTGAGCTGGATGGGTCTGTAAGAGGATACTGAATGAACAGGTTTATGAGGTTTGTGAAACATGCAAATTTTGGAGACTTTCCAATCTGAAGGGTAGAAACCAGTTTTAAGAATGAAATTGTATATTGTTACTAGGAGTAGCAGGAGTGATGGCGGGGCTTCTTTGATATGTCGGTAAGAGATCGAATCGATCCCAGGTGCAGTATTTCTTTTTCGTGCTAGTGCCGTACGGAATTCATCGACTGTGATGGGTGAAGTAAGAGGATGGTCTGGGTCAATGGCGTGCTCCGTGGAAGGCTGTAAGGCAGTAAGACATGATATGTCTGTCCGTTCACAACGCTTGGAAGCGGCTGATGGTGTAAAAACGGCCTGTAACTGGGTAGCAAATGCATTTGCTTTTTCAGCGTCAGAATAGAGAGGTGTACCGTCAGCTATGAGAGGGTAGGTTATTGTAGTGCTTTTACCAACAAGCTGATGAAATCGCTTCCAATAGCGAGAAGGATGAGCTTCTTCGGATAAGGTGTTACAAGTTTTTATCCAGTTTCTACGTTTATACGCAACAAGATAGTTACGTACCGTTCTTTGCCATTGACGATGAAGCCGTAAATATGAATCATTCCCAGTCCTATAATATTCTCGAAGATGTTTTCGAGCTTGCTGTATAAGTGGAATGTAGGTTGGCGGTAATTTCGGTCTGTGTGCGTGCACTTGCTCTGTTGGAATATGGTTCTGAGCACTTATTTGGATGGCTTTAGTGACATTTGTAACACAGGAAACTAACTCAGTTTCATTAGTTGGAGGCTTTTCACAATAAAGAATGCGTTCAAGATCCTGCTGGAAAAGAGGCCAGTTAGCCTTATCATACCTCGGAACATGACGAGGGGCGATTTCTTGGCGTGGTCGTTGCCCTCGAGTTAGTGTGAGCTTTACTGGATGGTGATCGCTCCCAATCGAGTCCAAAACTTCTAGCTGACAGTCTGAAAGAAGATTTAGAGAAGTAATAACAACGTCAGGCGTGGTCTGACTGACAGGTCTAGTGTGCGATGGAAGGACATGTAGATGAAGATGGAGATCGTTAATTAAATACTGTTGAAAATCTGCTTTCTCACGATCACTTCTACTATGGAGATTAATGTCCGCCATGATAATAATATTTCGATAATTATTGGCAATGTATCGGAAATATTCTAGCGGGATAGGTTGACGTGGACGGATATAAATCGTACTAAAATTGATGATTATAGACGGAAAGTATATGGAGTAAAGAAGATATTCCGGGAAAGTACTGAAAGCTGGCGGATTGTACGCTCTAGTTGGATATTTTGGAGAAAAGCCTATTGCAACTCCGCCTTGTGCACGAGCTAAGTGATTATGATAGTCTTGGCGTTGTAGTTGATAGCCCGAAATGCGAGCTGGCATGTTTGGTTTTAAAGCGGTTTCATTCAGTGCAAAAACATTAATATGTTCCTCCAACAACAGCGCCTCTAATAATAGTTTATGTTGCGAAAATGATCGAATATTAAGAAATAAGAAATTAATACCCATAATGAAGAATACTATGCGGATTGTATTAAACAGTGGTTTCCAGTGATCCAATATGAAAATGAACATAATTGTTTGAATAAGTGGCATGGAGATTGATGTGAAAGATGGATTTTGCGGCTGTGATAATGTGGTGAAGGATATTGGTTCGCTGAAAGGGAAAGATATTTTGAAGCACCAAACTGATGTAGCGAAGAAGATCTTCGACTGTTAGCGGTGGTAAGATTGATTGGTTAGGTTGAGTTGTTGTATCGGTCGTTTTTAGTGGTACTGTTAGCTCCGGGTGCTCTGGTTTCGGTACTGGTTTCGCTTTGCAACGATAGCTATATATAGGGTGATCCACACTGCCACAGGTGTTACATTTAGGTGGCCCTCGTAAGTTGGGACATGCTTTGGTTTCATGTAGACCCGAGCAATAACCGCACTTAGATGGGTTGGAACAAGCTGCTGTGGTATGGTCATTGTACGTCTGACATTTTTCGCAGCGAATAGGTAATGGTCCTTGTGTTTTGGATGGTTCAACGCGATGTATTTTCTTGTAAATGGGTGCACCAAAACGTAACAGGTAATCAATAGTGTCCTGTTGCTTAGAAAGGACACGAACCATGTACGTCGGACCATTATTATTCTTAATACGAATGCACTTTTCTACTGAGATTCCTTCTTGCTTTAATTCCTCTTGAATTTCTGCATCGGTAAGCTCTGGAGAGACACCTCTAATAACGACTGATAGAAATGGTGGTTTCCTAGGTGGTGGAGGTTGTTTCTGCCGCTTATCCGTCAATTTTGTTAGTTTTGCGTTTTTACCGAAGATTTCGTAGGAGGCTTTGTTGCGAATAGTAATTCCGAAATTCGGATCTTTAGATTTAAGAATGTAGCCGTTTTTAGTGGGAACAATTTGGACCAGAGTATCCCGTACCCGTGGAACATATTTCATGATTTGCAGGAAAATTAGTTTGGGATTAGTGTACTTTGTGTCGTAGTCTGTGAGTATGAAATGATAGACAGGATCGACATTCGATTGCACTGAGGATGTACCTTGAACCCCAGTAGCAATATTGGTATTCTGTGGAATGAGTTCTACATCCATTGTGACCGTTGGGGACCGTGACCGTATGCGTTTTGCTGACTGTGTTGAGTCATTAGATGGATGTCTTTCTCTAGATGTAGACGGTAATGGTTGACTTCCCCAGGAGAAGTGACGAGTGCGGTTAGAAGGTGCAATGGGTGCCGTCTGTGCAGATTGAGCGCCTAGATTTGAAGGAACGGTAGCAGGTAATCCGAAATGCTTCCCAAGATTCGATTGCCGGTTAGTGTTGCTAGAGTCCGCCATCTTAATGAAGCTGCCCGGGGCCGAAGCCCAAACGAGGATGAAAAGGATGAACAAGATGATGAGATGAAGTTCAAAAAACAAGTTTGCCCTTCGAAAGTGAAAACTTCCGTCAACCCTCTAAGTGTTGTATGTGTGCTTTGCTCCCAAATGCGTATTGCAACACTTGTTCCTCGCTGGCACACTAACTAGCACAAGAGAGGTTAGGCTCCTTGATTCAGTATGACGCGTAGAAGGCATTTTTTTTGAAAGGAGAAGAGAGAAATGGCTTCTTAGAAGGATGATGGTTTTCAAAAACTTTATTACTTCTCCAGCCTCTCAGAGGGTTACGCCCTCTCTTTGGCATGCGGTTCTCTAAACAAAAATACAATTTGAAAAATAATTTGTTGGGCTAAGGGAAGTTTGGGTAATGTCATCAGTTGAGAGAGGTTATATCATCATTTTATTTTCCATAACTTATGTTAATTAATCATATCTTTATTATAAAGTACACAAGAACAGGTTGTGAAATGGAGGTGCGAAAAGTGAAGTATAATGAATGTTAAATATAAGATAAGAAAAGGATAAATACTGTGTTATAAGATAAAGAGTGAAATATAAATTGAAAAATAAGTGCAAATGTGCGATAAGACAAAACTGTGCGATAATTGTGGCGGTGAGCAAAACAAAAGATAATGATGATGTAATATGAGATGAAGTGCCATCACATCACAAACACAAAGAAGTTAGTAAGACAGATGTAGGTTAAATCTTCTGTCCCGGGGCGACTCGGGACTAATGATCACAAGGGGAAGCCCTAGTTAGTTGTGAGGATGTCTGTGCTAAGATGGAAAAACATGAGGAATATGAGCATGGATGATATAAATGGCATAGATGTCGCGTTCTGCTACTGTGAGGTTTGCATGGCGGACATATAATGAAATAAGTATATTCAATGGGGTATGCTTGTAACGATATGCGGCATCAGTGAGAGCATCCGTTCGAAGAATATCCAAGAAAAGTGGATGACCCGTTTCTATGCGAGATGTAATGTACCGATTACGAAGTTGTGCAATATGCTCTGTGATCTTCGGAAAGTTGATGTATTCATACGTGAGCCACGTAGGATACGGAAGTTTAAGTCGGTGGGCTAGACGAATAGCGTGACGCTCCAATATGCAAAGTTTTTCGTAGAAGGAAACAGAGGCATTGCACCAGGCAGTGTGTCCAAAGGTGAGAATAGGACGGAGAAACATCTTGTAAGTATGAAGTAGAACATCGGGTTTGAGGCCCCACGTAGTGCCCGTGAGACGACGTAGAAGATTTAAACGAGTAGTCGCCTTAGTTTTGAGTTTTTGCAGGTGTGCAATCCAAGTTAGTTTGGAATCAAAAACAACGCCCAAGTACGTAGCAGTGCTGGTAGTGCGTATTTGGTATCCACCAACTGTTATTCGTAGCAGTTTCGGGTTACGGTAGACTCTGGAACGTCTATGAGGTGGTATGAAAACCAGTGCTTGCGTTTTGTCGTTGTTAATGGTTAAATGCCATTTCTTGCACCAAGTGATGAAATTATCCAGAGTTGCCTGTAGTACAGCGCTGATTTGATGGATAGTGTTACCAAGTGCAAGAAAAGCTGTGTCGTCTGCATATTGGAAAGTAAATACATTACGTGGTACTGTTGGAATGTCAGAAGCATAAAGAATATACAATAATGGACTTAGAGCCGACCCCTGTGGAACTCCAGTAAGCGGAAATATTGGCCAGGAGAGTGCTTTACCAACTGTGACATATGCAATGCGATTTGTAATGAACGAGTAAATAAGCCTGAGATAGCATGTGGGAAGTTTGAATGACTGTAGTTTTGTAATAAGACCATAGTGCCATACCTTATCGAAAGCCTTTTCCAAATCCATAAGAATGAGGCATGATGGAAACCCTTTGTTAAACTGATTTGTAATTATGGTGCTGAGACGTAGAAGCTGGTCATTTATGGAAAAACGAGGCCGAAAACCTGCTTGGTGGATAGGCAGTAGAATAGTAGTTTCAAGATACTTATGAAGTCGAGAGACAAGAATTTTTTCCAGAATCTTGCTAAATACTGATGTGAGTTGGATTGGTCTGTAAGAGCAAACAGAATGGGCAGGCTTATTTGGTTTTGGAAACATACAATTTTTAGAGATTTTCCACTCAGAAGGATAGAATCCAGTTTGAAATATGAAATTATATATTGTTGTCAGTATCAGGAGAAATGAGTATGGCGCTTCTTTGATGTGTCTATAAGAGATGTTGTCAATGCCAGGTGCTGTGTTCCTTTTCCGTTTTAGAGCTAATTGGATTTCGTTGGTAGTAATAGGTGCAGTGAGTGGGTGTTCCGGGTCAATCACATGTTCTGTGGAAGGTTGAAGAGCAGGAATACAAGACAGATCTTTCCGTTCAGAGCGTTTAGAGGCAGCTGTTGGCGTAAAAACGGTCTGTAGTTGTGTAGCAAAGGCGTTGGCTTTTTCTTCGTCAGAAAACAGAGGAATGTCATCTGCAACTAACGGGTAGGTTATCGTGGTGGTCTTGCCAGTAAGTTGATGAAATCGCTTCCAGTAGCGAGAAGGGTGTGTTTCCTCGGATAAAGTGTTACAGGTCTTGATCCAATTACGGCGTTTATAAGCGACAAGATAGTTATGAACAGCTCTTTGCCATTGGCGATGTTGATGAAGACACGCTTCATTCCCGGTTCGATAATATTCTCGAAGATGCTGTCGGGCTTTCTGGATGAACGTAGAAGGCAATACCTTCCAAGCATATCTGAAGTACTATCTCGTAATTGTCAGTGAGAATTGTAATTTTGGAGTTGATTCTTTGCAATGAGCAAAGCTTTAGGCAGTATATTTGACATTTTGCCAAGTAACAAATAAGGTAACATATTCTGCTGTAACCGTTCACGAAAATAGTTTTGTAATCCAACTAACTGTCTGACAATAGTTACATGAGTGCTGTGCTGCCACCTGTTGCTCTTATATTCTAGGTTTGCAGACGTTACCAAGTTCTCGTCTGTTCATATGAGAACCAGAACAAATGACGTTCACCACGCGAAGAGTGAAGAATAGTGGGTAATGCAAAACCAATCCATGCCCGCCACACGAACGTAAGCAGGGACAACCGCCACGATCAGCGTATGGTCCGAAGGCTACATCCGTCACAGTACCGCGTTCGCGGGTACCCTGACAATACCGTCATCGGTCCGCCAGTGGTTGCAGTTACTCAACCGACTCGATCTCCCGCCTCGTTCCCGCTCGAAATCCGCTTATATACCGCCATAGTAGCGATCGGCCCGACGATGTAAGGCGGACAATTGCTTATGGGGTACGTACAGCAATATAAACAACCCTTTTTATGTAGGTTCTAGTAGTTGAAGTTCAAAGTATTCATGGAACGTTATCTCATGAATTTGTACAAAAGCTGACCACACTTACAAGACTAAAGCTTAATAACAGGTTTTATGAAGTATTAGAAATCCTCTAACTTTCGTAAGTTTGATAAGTCAATATCAAACCATATCGAAGTCAATTTAGGGAACTTTATGAGAAAGCGTCCATATCTTTTTCTTCCATAAAAACAGTACTTTAACTTATAGAATAGGATAGGTGCTGATTGCCACGGGTACTGACTGCCACAGCCAATTATTGGTGCTGATTGCCACGACTGTCGCTGATTGCAAATATGAAGGTGCTGACTGCCACGACGACGTACTGACTGCCACGAGCCTGGGAGAAACTGTAAAGAGAGGAATTAATCCCTCATACTAAATTTATGATTATTAATTAATTTAGTAGGGATTAATTTAGTAATCATCACAGCAAATCCATGTGGCATCCTATAAGTTGCAAAGTTGCTCACTAAGTGGAACGTCATACACTTGGATGTTATAATGGGATTTTCGTTTCTGTTATATGTACAATTTGCACATTTCATTGTTTATATTAATTGTTTTATTGTATTATTTAATGGATATGATGGTCTGAAGCCAGCTGACAAGGGAAGTTTGGGAGAAGCACTCGCCTGCAGAGAAATATGCATGTCATTTGAAGGACCAATTCATGCTGATTACAACAGGTAATAAAACTCCTGTACGTTGAGAACTGTTCGAGATATTCAGCTTGGAAATTTATATGAGAAAATGAGTGGATGCACGTTTCAATGCGTTAAGTATTCTCGAACATGGTGAAGCCTGATGGTTTGAACTTGCTATTGCTTGATCACTGGGGTCCATTCACAGACAAATTGTGCATTACAAGTTGCATGACGGATGGCAAAGACCTAATGGTTGAGAAGATACCAATGAATTTCACACGATTTGTGCATCCATTTTATGTGTTTTGATTTCGATCAATCAAAGATTATGGCAGGAGATTTGTACATAGTATGAATCTTCTTCATCTGGACGTTATAATGTACCAACGAAACAATCAAATAAAGTTCGTGTCCATACGAATCACTTCCGGTCACCGTGATACATTGGATTGTTTCAGTTTGCGTTCTGCAAGGCAGGTTACGAACTTTTGAATCACTTGTCGACTTTGCTTTTTGCTTTGGTTCTGCGAACTGTTCTCTTGACGGATGCAACACAATTGCACATATAAAATGTTCATGGTGCAAGGGAGTCTTTTGCCTGCGTCATTTCTTCATAAAACAGAAGAACAACAGTGATCAATTTTCATCTCTAACCTATGATTATTGTGACTAATTGTATCTAACAAACCCGTTAGTTATTGCGAAAGACTTTTTTTCTGTTACTTCCGATAGCTTTCAATTCAAATGTCAATATTCGTTACTAATTATGTTGTACTTAACGCGTATAAATGCGTATATCCTCATTTTCTCATATAAACTTCCAAGTTGAATATCTCGAACCGTTCTCAACCGTACAGGAATTTTATTAGCTCGTTATAATCAGCATGAATTGAGACTTCAAATGGCATGCTTAGTTTCTCTGCAGGCGAGTGCTTTCTCCTGAACTTCCTTTGTGAGGGACAGCCAGCAGTGCTTTTTGATGGAACTTTCAAGAACTGCTCGAAACAATTTGCGCAGTTGTACACAGCTCATGCTGACATAGGGAGTTCAAGTGAGAATACATAAATCGTACCAATTTTGTACGCGCCGCTCCCTGACAAAACTGAAAGTACACTCATGTCCAAAATTATTGTCGCATATCTATAGCTGTCTTCTTGCAAGAATATAATTTGACAATTTTGCAGAGTACTTTTAATACTTATATTATGTGTATAATCAGGAAATGCATATTTGTGGTAAATTTCATAGGAAAAGAATTATAAATACGAAAATCATAATGAGTAAAATAAAATGTAACTAAATGGACAAGAAAATTTTATTTTCATTTTATTGTTCTTATTTACTGCTCTTTTCACATGAAATTTACCACATACTTGTCTTTGCCAATTATACATATACTAACATTATAAGAAATACCAGGCAAATTCGTTATCAAATTATATTACTAGAACAACATATTTATAATCATGTGACAATAATTTTGGACATGAGTGTACATAGAGAGACCTGTTTACCTTTGTTAGCTGTTGGTCTGAACAACACGATCCTAAGGTTCATCTAGTTTCTTTCATGCTTGTTGGCGTCCGGTAATGTTACGTCTAGCAACTTTCTCTCAGGCTCGTGGCAGTCAGCACGCCATCGTGACAGTCAGCACCTTGATATTGGCAATCAGCGTTAGTCGTGGCACTCAGCACCAATAATTGGCTGTGGCAGTCAGTACCCGTGGCAGTCAGCATTCCACCATAGAATAATTTATAGAAATAGTTTTTTTTTATGAAAAATAAAAAAGTATAAATTGCACTATTACTGAAAATGGGACTCGGACAATCCGCCAAATGACAAATCTGCCAATTACCAAATGCGCCAAACGCGAAAATGACCAAATGTGCCAATTGTGAAAATGGACAAATCAGCCAATGGACAAATCTGCCAATTGACAAATCTGCCAATTACCAAATCTGCCAAACGCGAAAATGACTAAATGCGCCAGTCGCGAGACTGGACAAATCTGCCAATTGACAAATCCGCCAATTACCAAACCTGACAATTACCAAATCTGCCAAACGCGAAAATGACCAAATGCGCCAATCGTTAGAATGGACAAATCAGCCAATTACCAAATCTGCCAAACGGAAAACACCCAACTCTTTATTATCATCGAATAACTGGATAATCTAGCAAAAAGCATACAGAAAGAATTTATGAATATCAAGCAAGAAACTAACAGTAATTAATAGAAAGTAATCAAATCATCGCCCAAATATTTGAGGATTTGAACGAGGTAACCATTTACAATAACATTAACGTTTACTTAGTGGGGGTGACCGGGACTGGTTGGCAGCAGGGGCTGGTTGACGAACTGCATATAACTCCTTCATTAAATAACATAATGAGCTGTTGCTGCTACCATAAAAGAGCGACCTATGGATGCAGCTGCCACCTTCATATGGAATTTGTAACTTGCGGATTATGGCGTCTATTAGTAAAAGAGTGTTTTTGCCAGTTTGAAGTATTTCTTTCAGTTCTCCGTCACAACATCACAGAATCGTCACTACTTGGAGTACAGAGGTAAGTAATATACCATTAGTTAGATCTGAACTTTGTTTTTATGGATATTCAAACAATAAAACGTAAATGCCAAACAATTGCTGAGTAATTACGACTTTGTTGCACAATATGGGCTTGGGGTTAGTTTGCGTATAGCATTTGGGGTTGGTTTGAAAGTGCGCTAAACAACCTTGTGTGAAATTTTACTTCATTTTACTTTTATTGTTACATTGTTTGTTTTATTGTTATGTAGTTTACAGTTCTACCAATATTTTACCTCAATGTTATAGAATAGCATGCACGTATTGGACTACTGTCAAAATTTTGAAATCGAGATAAGACTGTATGCCGGACTCTGAATTTTCTGAATAGGCCTAATTCTCAGGATCAAGAATATTTTGTATGCGCTCTTTTGTTACAAAAATAGAGGCCTAACTATTGCCTTTCCTTTCTTTCTGGAAAGTAGGAAATAAACTGCATTTCTCGATAATTCAGCTAAAACATATCTTAGTTTCTCTTAGCTACTTTGTGAACAGCGGGAAATAAAATACCTTTCTTGATAGTTCAGTTATTTTAATTACATTTTGAAATAATATGAAGAATTAACCTATACCAAATCATATTAAAACTAATGTGGTTTGATAATCTTGTAGCTTTCAATGTCATGACAACCAAGCTAGAATGAAAGAAAGAAGTTTACATATTTCATAATGCTGATTCTTTTAAATGTTGTGAATAAAAGTCATTTCAAACTTCAAATAGCCTACTTCATTCAATATATATAATAGAATTTGGAAAAATAACGTTTATTTCTAATAAATCAAACTTTTGTGTTTTGCTATTTTTAAAAAGTATGCCAACTAGCTCCACAATATCAGCCAACCAGTAGGGGACGGTTGGCATACTCCGTTTTAAAAGAAAGAAAAATGTATTTCTCGAAAACTGTAAGCAACAAAACAAAAACAAAAAGTGAATTTATTAGAGTAAACATTGGTCTGGCCTTACACATCCATTGCAATACAGTATACAATCTGCTCATAAAAAAATTAAGAATGGAAAATTCGCCAACCAGCCCCGGTCTCTCCTATATGTTTAAAAAGTTGGTTATTTTGTGAAGAGAGGAGAGACATATGATGTAAAAGTTCAATAAATCGTACATGCTCTAAGGCAATGAGAGACAATTTGCTTGTAATTATGTATTAATTTTGATGAATTTATAACTGTTAAAAATGAATGTTCTTGTTATTTGCTGAAGTGATTGGCCCCTTACCGTATATACATGTTACAGTTGGCAATACTTCTTAAAATGACATAGTTGCGAGAAATTTTTAAAGCGATCGTTGCTTGTTTTCGTACCTTTGGCACTTGACAAACAGTTTTTGATAGTTGCGATTACCACATATTCTCCTAATTTTACGACTTTTAGTGGTATTGCCAACTTTAACATTCATTATCATATCTCCTAAACGGTGTATAATATCAAATTGCTGTAAGCGGCATTATGACCACTACATCTTTTGAAAGTAATCCACGTAATTAGATGTGATACTTATCTCAGCTCTTATTCGAAATAAAACCCTTTGCAAGAAATCAAGTTTTCAATTCCTTGTAGCTTTTTTCTTCTGTTTGATAGAAATACACCATATGCTGACCATAGTATTCGACACTAAGGTGCTTTTAATGTGCGATGTACTATCCGTCTCACTTGCGTCATTACTGTTGTAGAGACCTCCAGATTTGGAAAGTTTCTGGATTTTTGTGATATTATAGCATAACTAGTTTGCAGCACTGAACAATAAAAGTAATATAGTTTGTTTTTAATTTGTATGTAGACTTAAAATTTGTAATAACTTAACGTAGTGTTATTCAAAAAATACAACTTTGTGTTGAGTTGACAACACTTTTCATCTGGTGACATTAACCAATACGTGGCTAGGTGTCCTCCTTCCTACAGTTGCTTCATGCAAGGTTTCGCTTCCCTCCCTCTTTTAGTTTTTCTGTTATCATGGTTGGACATTAAAAATGACGCGCCCTGTATATATATATATATATATATATATATATATATATATATATATATATATATATATATATATATATATATATATATGTGTGTGTGTGTGCGAAATGGTGTTTAGTAGTAAACCGGAAGGAGACCCGCAAGCTGAGAATTAGTTGACGACGTATGCAACCGGCCGTGCTATCCATTTATGTTCTATCCGTACCTCTTAGTGGTGCAAACAGGTAACTTCCTGTCCACGGTGAAACTTACAGGTTTCCCTAACGATAGGAAGGCGAAAAGGAAGGGCTATCACCAACATGCCTCGCCGGCACGGTAATTTCTGCCAAATACCTCCAACTTGTTTAAACAATCATGATAGGACACAATAAGCCAAGATCCTCATTCTCCGGAAGCCGAACTGTGTCTGGGCAAGGCAACGTTCAGAATCACATGCAGGCAGAGGGTGCTAAGAATTCCCGGAGTTACGGACTAGGTTGCCATTTAAAACTGACCATGGCTACATACAATGCAAGATCCCTGGCTTCAGAAGCAAGATTCCAGGAGCTGGAAGAAGAGCTACAGAAAGTCAACTGGGACATCGTCGGATTGAGCGAAGTAAGAAGGAAAGGAGAAGAATTAATCGAACTGAATTACGGACACTTATTCTATTTGGTCTAGGAATTATTTCGTGCGGGTGGACAAGAGATGGCGCAACGAACGGAGCGTCCCACAGTTCCGTGTATCCAAACATGTGTTGCAAACCCCTGTCATCGCGTATCGTTCGTAGTATAGGGCAGTGGATTAAAGCGTCAACAACACCAGTTTGTAGTTAAGTGAACATGGCGCAATTTGTGCCTGATAAAGTGTTTTTGCGGGGTGTCCTGCTGCATTACTTTAACATGCAGAAAAGTGCGACTGAAAGTCATCGTATTTTGGTGGAAGTGTATGGTGACCATGCTCTAGCTGAGCGAACGTGTCAGATGTGGTTTGCACGGTTTAGAAGTGGTGATTTCGGCTTGGCAGACCAAGAGCGAGCTGGACAGTCAAAAAAATTTCAAGACGAAGAATTGACAGCATTGCTCGAGCAGGATTCGTGTCAAACGCAGGAACAACTTGCAGCAGCATTAGGCGTTGATCAAACAACAGTCTCCAAACGCTTGAAAGCCATGGGAATGATTCAAAAGATGTCACATTGGGTTCCACATGAATTGAAAGACAGAGACGTTGAAAGACGAAAAACCATTTGCGAATTGCTGCTTCAACGACAGAGCAGAAAGAGGTTTTTGCATCGAATTATTACGGGTGATGAGAAGTGGATCCATTACGAGAACCCTAAACGAAAAAAGGCCTGGGTGAAACCAGGTGAACCAGGTCCATCACAACCAAAACGAGATATTCACTGTGCAAAGGTTATACTGTGCATATGGTGGGATATGAAGGTGTGTACTATGAGCTGCTGCAACCGGGTGAAACTATGAATGGAGAACGTTATCGACGACAATTAATGCGTTTGAAGCAAGCTCTGGCCAGAACACGACCAGAATGGGAGAACAGACATGATAAACTTATTGTTCAACATGATAACGCTCGCCCACATGTCGCAAAACCGGTCAAAACCTATTTAGAAAATGTCGGATGGGAAGTTTTACCCCACCCGCCGTATTCACCAGACGTTGCTCCTTCGGACTACTACTTGTTCGATTGCATGAACAACGATTTGATTGGACAGCGGTTTACTTCTTCAGAAGATATCGAAACATGGGTCTCTGACTGGATCGCTTCCAAGGATGAGGACTTCTTTCGCCACGGAATCCGTACATTGCCTGACAGATGGGCGAAAGTGGTGGCTAGCGATGGACAATATTTTTCTTAAGGTATTTATGTATTTTGTGTTTGTACTACAGCTTCAATGTGTGCGTACCAACCGCACGAATTAATTCCTAGACCAAATACTATAGAGGATCAGAATGTGGCAAGACCGACGGAGTGGGATTTCTTATCAAAGAAAAATTGAAAAACAAGATTCTTGAGGTAGATAGTATATCTAGTCGAGTAGCAAGGCTTGTAGTCAAACTCTCCCAGAGATATACACTACAAGTGATTCAAGTGTATGCACCTACCACAAGCCATTGAGAAGAGGAAGTGGAAGATAGGTTCTTGTGGAAAAGATTTGGAAAGACCTTCATTTGGCAGTGTATTGACAATGGTTGACTATGATTATATATACTCACTGTGACTTTTTATTTTTAACCCCCTTCACTTCCCATACCAGTGGGGGCTATATTTTACGGTAATGGCATTGGGAGTCACCATTTATCTCCGTGACCCCGAAAACTAAGAATTCGACACTAATACCAATATATAACCAGTGAAACTTGTAGAAACGGAATTTGAAAAAAATGGAAATCTGTCTATAACGGAAACTCCTCACAGTCCTTATCGCTGTTATTCCTTGGAGTAAAATTCGGGCCCATCGCCTTCCGTTTTATACAAGTTTCACTAGCTAAAATGATAGTTCTTCGCACAGTATGACGAAGTTTGTGAAAAATATTTGAATCCCCCAACTCCTCATATAATGCTCATTTCAACGATTGATTACCCGGTTTATCTTGACTGAATCTATTTTTTGTTCATGTCATACTTACTGTGACTTTTTATTTTTAACCCCCCTCACTTCCCATACCAGTGGGGGCTATATTTTACGGTAATGGCATTGGGAGTCACCATTTATCTCCGTGACCCCGAAAACTAAGAATTCGACACTAATACCAGTCATTTTCGATTATTTGCATATGACATCCCCCTGTGACCCTCTTGGGGATGATAGATGTATCTCACCCCTACAATATTTTTTCCTGGTTATAAGTAATATGTGTACCAAGTCTCGTTAAAATTGCTGCGCGCGTTCCAGAGTTATGCTAGACATTATATAGACACATACAGACACACCTACATACATTATTTTTTTTTACATATCATCCTCCTGTGACCCTACTAGGGATGAAAGGGGTATCTGTCGCCCATAATGTTTGTTTCCTCACGGTAAGTAATACGTATACCAAGTTTGGTTGAAATTGCTCAAGATGTTCCAGAGTTATGCTAGAACATATACACCCATACACGTAGGGTCTACATACGTTTATACATGCGTCTTTTTTATATTTACAGTACATCCACGTTTATCCAGACTATCTGGGACCAAAGGCAATCTGGAAAATAGAATATCCGAATAATTCTGATAATATGGATAATAAGCAAAACAAATCCTTAGTTAATTCACTTCAATGTCTTGTAAGTAAAGCTTTTTAAAACTCGATAAGAAGCATTTTATGTACAGTATAATCATAATTTATTGTGAAATCTATACACGAACTGTACATTTAATCAAAACAAAAAGAAAATGTCGTACTTATGGCACGTTCTTGCTATCATAGTTAAAAATTATTATCTATGGGAACATTAAATTTTAAAAAGTTTCTACAAATCCGTTTTGGATTATCCGGAGATCCGGGTGAACGAGGGCCGGATAAACGGGGTTGCACTGTACGTAAATTAAAAACATCAAACTTGTTAAGGCACTATCGATATATATACAAAGGATGTATGTATGTATGTATGTATGTATGTATGTATGTGTGTGTGTGTGTGTGTGTGTGTGTGTGTGTATGTATGTATGTTCGAGCATAACTCTCGAATCCCTGGAGCAATTTCAACCAAACTTGGTACACGTATTACTTACAGTGAGGAAACAAACATTATGGGCGACAGATACCCCTTTCATCCCTAGGAGGGTCACAGGAGGATGATATGTAAAAAATAATGTATGTAGGTGTGTCTGTATGTATCTATATATTGTCTAGCATAACTCTGGAACGCCCGGAGCAATTTTAACGAAATTTGGTACACTTATAACCAGAAAAAAATATTGTAGGGGTGAGATACACCTATCATCCCCAAGAGGGTCACAGGGGGATGTCATATACAAATAATCGAAAATGACTGGTGTTAGTGTCGAATTCTTAGTTTTCGGGGTCACGGAGATAAATGGTGACAATCCAGATAGCGTTTCAGTCTCAGTGGAGGTCAGTCATCCCTACCATCCCTAGGGGGGTCACAGGGAGAATGACGTACAAATAATCAAAAATGAACGATATTTGTTTGGAATACATGGTTTTCGGGGTTGTGGAGATGAATGGTGCCACTGCCGATGGCGTTCCTGTCCACATGTGGCTAAGAAACCCCTATCAATCCTTCGGGGTCACATGGGGGATGACATATATAGTCGGAATGAACCGTGTAATCAATTATTTAAATGCATATTCTTAGGGTGGTTGGGAGTTCAAATATTTTTATAAACCTGATCTCCCCGTTCGAAGGACGGGCATTTCAGCTAGTTTAGCCAATAAAATACAAACCAGGGACATACACAGGCGATAGGTTTTGGTGGTCCGGACTTAGCTTCCCCCAAAAGCTGCTTTTCTGTAAATTTAGTCTAATTTTTGGGGGCGATTTTACAAATTTTAAAATTCTTTATCCTCAAATTGAAATTGACCCCCCTCTAGAAAGAAATTGCTGCGTATGATACAAACAGTAGAGGGAAAGTGGGTTGGATTGATTGTAACCACCGTTTTAAGAGTGGTTCGTGCAATTAAATAGTGATATTCATTGGTTAAGCTCAATTTAGGTGACAGTCATTTTCTCCTCTGCATCGATCGGCATCAGAGTGGATAAATTTCGAAATAAATTCCAGCGAAAAATTGTATGGGTGCTGAACGCCTATCAAAAATCCTCTATAAATGTTTGATTCTAGAAGCACCCATCTAATTAGTTAATTATTAGTGTTTAGCGTCTCTTTCCAGCACCGAGGCAATATGCAACTTGGACATACTGTTTGAGATGGGATCCGAACCACCGCAATGCGTTTAAACATAAAACCTCTCCCACTGGGAATCGAACCCGGGACTTCCTGTGTGGCAACATCTTCTAGGCACTAGACCTGTCTCAAATCCAGTCTCATGTGTAATTATAATATGCGCTTATCCTAGACACTTTTATCTGATTATCAAATGAAAACCACCGGGTAAGTTGAAAATTAAGTATATGTATACAGGTACTGTAAGCAGTAATGAAAGTGATGTTTAATTGTATAGGTGAAAATTCTTTGCATCTCCTTAACATGCACAACAATTTCTTCAAAGAATATTTCTAACGTTAAATAAACCACCTGTAGACCTTGTAAACATATTTTATATTTAACTCAATAGTCGTAAGAAGGTACAACACTTTTTAGTAAAAACACTGTATAAGATGTGAAGTTTCTATACAATAACAGTGTCTTCATCAGACTTAAACACACTTATCTAGTGTGGATAAGTGTGTTTAAGTCTGATGATACTGTTATAGTATTGAAACATTACATCTTATACGGTATTTTTACTAGAAAGTGTTGTACCTTGTCACGACTATTCAGTTAAATATTTCTAATGTTAATAGAAACTGCAATTTTTGTGAGGACCCTGCTATGATTCAAGCTCCCAGCAAGTGCGTTTTGTGGATAAACATCGTGTAGTTTTCTCTAGTTATTTCCGGCTCCTCCCACTTTCTTCATTTCACCATTATCGTCTTCCTTCTTAAATTTGTTACATAATCAGTGGGAAAAAAAATCAAAATGGTGTTTCTACTCTTTCTACATCTCGTGGTGTAGGCCAATGTTGTGGTTGCAATGAGGTACCTAAAAGAACACCAAAAGCGATTCTACTAATGTAATGTCGTATAACGCATTGCCCTTCTTCCTAAGATGCCTCTATTGACATGTAATGGGTTCTAATAACTTTATCAAGAACGTGGTATGTATAAACTTTAATGTATGTCATTTTAACGAACATTCGTAAGACATTATGATATTTATACATGCCATTAAATTGTGTCATTGTGACTTTATATTATGTTTGCAATTGTAAAAAAAAAAAAAAAAAAAAAAAAAAACACTTAAAAAGTACATTTTATATCTAAAAGAAGGTGACTGAATGAAAAATGAAAGAAGAATACATGTTGATTTCGAGGTTACGACGACTTTATAAATTTATAGTTTATATCTATTCTCAGGTTATCGAAATGACTAATGAAAAATATATAACTACAGTAGTTATGTAAGTCAAGGAAATATAAGTCGAAATGTTAAGTTTTGTGTAAATAAATTTATAGTTATAAATAAATTTATAAGTACAGAAAAAAGGAACATGACACACATCGTTATTTTAGAGAACCTAACCTATTCATTGAAAACCATAAAGTGAAAATTGTATGTAAGAGAATAACACTTGCACAAATAATAAGAGAATATATATACTGTATTATAAGTAGGCAATTTGTGATACTTTATTGAAGTTATAGCATTTGTTCCAAAGGAACAAACTGAACATGCCCATGAATATATTATAATGAAAGAAATACAAGAGAATACGAAGATAAATATGTGAGTAATGTATTGACTTATTGCATATTATTTAATCTTAAAAGGAATGTAAATGTATGTCGAGGAAATATAGGGTAAGTCAAAATTCCTTGGACACCTGCATAAGTTTGAAAATCGACGGGAAAGTAAAAAGTGATGATGGGAACAAAGGTTTAATGAGGGGCCGCAACTTTTGGAGTGTATGTCATAAATGGCCGCCATCTTGAAATCCACCATTTTGGATTCAAGTTATTTTTTTTTAGATGGGAAAGGAGGTGTATGACACATCAAATAACACTAGCTTGATCTCAGAAATTTAGTGGTGTAATTTGTTTTTTTTTTTTTTCTATCTTGTACAGTTTAGAAGTTTTTAATGTTCAAAGGTGAGAAATTACCTTGATACTGACCCAGTTCTCTCTTTGTTCCAGGTGATCTAAAATGGGTCTGACACGTGAACAGAAGATCGCAATCATCCTTATATCAGGGGATCGCAGCTACCAAACAATAGCAGCTGACTACAAGAGACGGCACCCAGACAGAAAACCGGTATCGCACAACACGGTGGCTCACGTTATCACCAAATTCCGGGAGACGGTCTCTGTTCAAGATAGAGCACGTGGTGGGCGACCAAAGACTGCCAACAATGAGGAAACTGCAACGGCGGTTGTTGCCTTGTTTCTGAAAAATCCTAAACGAAGTACCCGTCGTGTGTCCCTAGCATGTGCAATAAGCCAATCCTCCGTTGTCCGGATATTGCACGCCAATCAGTGGCATCCTTACAAGCTGCACATGCAACATAAACTGAACGAGGATGACCCTGATCGCCGGTTGGAGTTCTGCATGTGGGCTACTGAACAACACGAACTGGGTCCTGCGTTTGCCAAGGGCACACTGTTCAGCGACGAGACATATTTCACTTTGAGCGGGGAGGTTAATCGACATAATTATCGATACTGGTGTGACGCAAATCCGAACTGGATTGACCCTAGTCGAGAACATAGTCCAGCGAAGGTGATGGTGTGGTGTGGCATATGGCACACCCGCATCATTGGGCCATTCTTTATTTACAACACCTTAACTGTACCACAGTATCTGATGCTGCTGCAGGACCTTGTGTTCCCTGCCACACTGAACGCTGATGGCATTTTCCCATCTTATTTTCAGCACGATGGAGCCCCTCCACACTATGGACTTGGTGTTCGTGAATGGTTGGATGAACAACTGCCAGGGAAGTGGATTGGTCACCGTGGTCCCGTGGATTGGTCACCGTGGCCGCCCAGCTCCCTTGACTTAGCGCCCCTTGATTTTTATCTATGAGGACATCTTAAGCAGATAGTGTATGCTGAGACAATCCGTGATTTGAGACACCTGGACGAACGCATCCAACTAAATTTCAGGAGACATTCTCCTCCATGTGCAGTCAGAGTGGTTGCGGCGACTACAGTTGTGCATTGCACGGGATGGACAACACGTAGAACATGTGTTGTAGCATTCAGTATCAAGGTAATTTCCCACCTTTGAACATTAATAACTTCTGAACTGTGCAAGATAGAAAAAAAATTACACAACTAAATTCCAGAGCTCAAGCTAATGTTATTTGATGTGTCATACACTCCCCTTCCCATTTAAAAAAGTGACTTGAATCTAAAATAGCGGATTTCAAGATGGCGGCCATGAATGACATACACTCCAAAAGTTGCGGCCCCTCATCAAACCTATGTTCCCATCATCACCTTTTACATTTCCCGTCGATTTTCAAACTTATGCAAAAGTCCAAGGACTTTTGACTCACCCTATATTATCTTGTAAAGGACAAACTGCGTTTTTTTGTTTTGTTTTGTTTTTTTACTAATATGACTGCAAAGGGGGTTACCGTAGCAAATATTGTTAGAAAACGGGTCTTTGGGGAGCCAGTTTATTTCCTTTCTTTTTATTTATTTTGTTTATTTAGTTATGAGTATTTCAAGTTTGAAGTTACCGACGAAGTACCTGTGGTGCACCATCATGTAAGTAGCCAACTATGAGAGGGAATACACTTTAGACAAAAGCTCTTTCAATTTTCAAAGGGCCTGTGACACATCCATAAGGTGTCTGGCCCACAACAATCGATTTTGATGAAACTTGGTAGACTAATAGGCAGGGATGTAATGGAGGGTATACCCGGGTATACGGCGTATACCCACCTCTAAGTTTTGGAAACTATCGTATAGCCACCTAAAATTCAGGAAGTATGCGGGTATAAGCTACATTCGATTCATATTTACTGACTTAATTGATTAAAACTACTTTTTATGTACTGTATCTCAAAACAAAACAAAAAAATTACTAAACAGCTGGTCGGCAGGCTGTGGTCGCGAGTAGTGTCTAAATTTTCTTAAAAAATGTTTGCGTTTTCGGGGTGTGGGAATCGAATTTTCTGAGAATCTCTTCTACAATGGAAAACATCACTTGAACCTTTAGTTTTTTTTTTTCTCAACATGTCACATGAGCTCTCCTTACCTTCTAAAAGCTGATCATCGGTACTATAATAGGTCTAAAATAAAGCCAAGCTGTTGCTAAATGTTTTTCTTGGAAACAGTTAGAAACTCTTTTGTTTGTAAAGATCAATGTTAGATAGAATTAAGTGGTGAGGCGTGTAAAGAGTAGGGCGTATATCCAGGTGGTGACATTGAAATTGTTCTGTTTTAACATAGCAATGACCACAGTTTTCACGCCCTCTTTGGTCCAAATTCAAAGTCTACCTATTGGATACAATTTAAGCAAGGCAATACGGCATGGAACCAGTTCCTTTCCAATCGTGTAAGGAGGTTCCGAAAAAATTAGTCTTTACTTTATTTCAAGGGTTAAGAGGAAATTAAATGAATATATTTACGCCAAGAAAGCGTTGGCCCTCACAAAATTAACAGAACAACATGACCTATCGTCGGTCTAGTTGAAGCTTCCACCTTCATTCCCAATACCATCAAATACAACAGCGAACTTCGGATTAGTACTGCTCATTTGTGGCCGCAATTGACATCAAAGAAAGTGGCGATTGATTTTCATACTCAGCAGCTAGTACTAGTAGTAGTTTTTCCGCAACCTACTGGACAAAACAACAACAACAAAAAAAGGATGGGGTAAAATAAACATTTTTCTTTGTTGTTTTTTCGTTCAGATAAAAAATAGTTGAAGAAAATTTGTTAACAAGAGGACATGCAAAACAAAAGTCAGGAGAGGCCTAGCGTATGAGCATGTCACAACAATCGTTGAACATTTCAGTAGAATCGTCACTTGTAGTAGCCGAACTTCATTTACTTAGTAGTGTTCAAGCTTTCTTTTTGGGTTGACGAATTAAGGGTTGCTTCGCAATTTGCAAGATACCCAAGAAGATGTTAGAAAATTGGTTAAAAAGGAAAAGAAACAATAGCTGTGTAAATTCCGTTGACGAAAATGTAAAAGCAAAGATATCGAGAAATAGGGAAGAAAAATCCAAAGAACAAGTTAATTTCCCAACTATTACTTCAGAAACAGACGTAAGTATGTTTATTTATTAATTTATTTATTTCATATCAGAAAGATTGTTATAGCATCTCCGGCTTGATGACGAACATGTCAGAGGGATAAGATCATTCGTTAAAGACATTGCAAAGGAGATTAGTTGGGGCCTACAAGTAAGGTACTATTGCAATATTTGCGTGGTGCGAATGAAGAAAAACCTGTCAAGATAGCTGATCTGAAAAGGGGTTTCCACGCCTTCTTCACCGATGTATTATTATTATTATTATTATTATTATTATTATTATTATTATTATTATTATTATTATTATTATTATTATTATTATTATTATTATTATTATAGGAACGGCCCAGCTTTAAATTTTGCTGGAAACAGCTGTGGGAGTAATTCTATTTTTTATAAAATTGATAGCCGGCAATTCTCATTGTTCTTTCCAAGCTTTTTTTTTTTTCTTTTCCTTTTTGGACAGATTAAGTGAATGGTGGAATAGTACATCAGCTTATAAGTTCAGACAGCGTCCTTTTCAAATCCTGTTGTCTGATAGTGTGCTCAAGATTTAATAATTTAATAAGAAGTGATAGAACACCGTTCAATATCTGAGAAAATGTCTGATCACGGAAATTGTATTTTACCTAGAAGAGCTAGACAAGTGGGTTTTCTTATTTGCTTCCTCGGTTTTAATTTCTAAAAAAATCTTAAAAATTCAAATTTGAATTTAAAAAGTGAAAAAATCTCCCATTTTTTTAGTTTATAACTTTCTTTCTTTTAGAAAAGACTTTAAGGATGAGTGTATTTTTTGTCTTTATCTATTTTTCTTTCTTTCCAGAGTGTGTATTTATTTTATTTTATTTATATAACAATCACTAGATACAGCTAAGAGGCCATTTTATACTGAATACCTACAACAATAATAACAATGGAAAGGATTTGGGAAGGTATCGGCCATAGCCTGTTTAGTAGGTATTATCCCTGGATTTGTCTGGTAGGACTGAGGAAAATCCCATTCAGGATGGTTGTCAGTGTGAATCGAACCTAAGACCTCCCAAATACGAGTTGAACGCTCTAGCAATTGAGCTACTTCGCTCGGTAAGATTGTCGTTTGTGATTTTTTTCTTTTTGAATTACTCCTGCGGGAAACTTGAGCCTCGACCTGAAAGAAATTATTGGACTGAAATTTTAGGTAGGTATAACAATACTATCCCGACTCTAACTTCGGAGCTTGCATCAAGACTTAATTCAGCCATAAATTGGCCTCGAATTGGAAGTACAACCATTTCTACAACCTGACTTAATTAACACAGAGAGTTAAATAAGGTCTTAAATTAACCTATCATACTGTAGGTAATCTTTTTCTTAGTCCCCGGTTGATAGGTTAAGTGGTTCGATAACTATTCTCCAAAATGTAGCTCTCCATCCAGATTTTTATTTTTGTTACTTCATATACATATCCTGCTTGTTCTAACCTTAATAGCCCAAAGACTAATAAGTGTTAGAGGAAAAGCGTTGTGGTTAATTTCAGACGAAACCACACCTGTGTTGTCAGAAAATACCAAGTCAAGAGTGTGGAGAAAGTAGATACAGAATTTCACAAATTAAGTCAAGGTCTCATAGATAATTGAAGCGCTTGGAGGATAAAAGTGGTATGTAACAAATTGAATATGATGGGAAAATTGACTTTCGAAACTTTGCCCGTTAACATACCACCTTCATCGTTTCTAAATATCTGCACTAGGACGAGGATTCACCAAATAATGTGTTAGGTAGCATGAGTAGCATATAACACGTGCATGAACAGCCAGAATGCAACATTTCGAAAAATGTAACATAACATCTTTATCCTCCATGCGCTTCAGTTGTGGATTAAATGGAGCAAGGTTTAATAAAATCTTGCGTAATTCCCGAATATCTTGAATGTGGCATTTTTCGAAAATACAAGTATGGTTTCCCCTGAAATTCACTATACTACATCTTCTACTAACACTATTGGTCTTTGAGCTATTAATGCTCAAAGCTCAATTTTCTGCACTTTCCCGCGCTAGTAATTCGAAAAGGGCACAGCTTTCGACCTCGGTGTTATAAATAAACTTTTTCTTGCTTGTTTTCGTGTCTAGTTTCAATCCCCAAACGCTGTAATAGGAATTATGAAACACCCAACACATATGATATATATATATATATATATATATATATATATATATATATATATATATATATATATATATATTCATCCTCACGGCATTGTCAAGGCTCTATATTTGTATTTTACATTTATTATTGCAACCGGGTGTTACTGACTTCCGTATACGGTAGCCCGATCATCACCCTTGTTCTTCGCGCGCACAGTCATTCGAAGAACTGAAAACGTACTCTGTACACAAACAGTTTATGGTTGTGAACTCGGAAAGCCTGGTACTTCTGCTTGTCAAGGTCAAAAAGTGGGAGAAAAAAAGATGTGTAGAATGTAAAGAGGGTGCAACAGTGACTGATGCTTGTAAGGGAACATATTCATTTGTAGTTCGTGCACATTCCGCCTGTAGCGCTACTGTGGCACGACGTATATTGTAACTGTATAACTCTTGTACACCGCTAGTAGGTCTATTCGCGTTAGTAACGACCGAAACTATGTTGTCAGCTCTGACTGCGATAAGGCACTGCCGTGCTGCTTTTCCTTCTCTTTTTTCCCCCTTTTCCATTTGTGAGACGCCAAACATGTTGTTTTTGCTTGTTGCACGCGCTGAACGTGTTTCGGCGAGCGAAGTATTTAAGAAGTTGACTACATATTCTTGTTTGCGATAGTTTTAAATTGGTTAACTGTTGAAAAATATACGAAAATAAAGCTGTACTTGTTAAGGTATATTAGTCGAGGACGTAGCTACTGACAGTGTTGATTACAGATTTTCTCGAGGAAGAATTTAATTACAGTAGAGGTGAAAAGGAGACGTCCATTTAGACAGCCCCCCCCCCCTTATCAGACTCAATCGGAAATGGTCTCAATCGTTTGTACAAAAATGTGCAGGTGAAATTTTCGTTTGTACACAATTAAGGGCGCCGTCAGAACGAAAACAAAGTGGGGGCTGTCTAAATGGTAGCCCCCAAACAACATGTCCTATTCAAGCACAAATTGTCGCAATCATTTGTACATCGTTTCTACAGAAATGTGAAGGCGAAATTTTCGTTTGTACACAATTAGGGGCGCCGTCAGAACGAAACCAAAGTGGGGGCTGTCCAAATGGTAGCCCCCAAACAACATGTCCTATTCAAGCACAAATTGTCGCAATCGTTTTGTACATCGTTTGTACAGAAATGTGCAGGCGAAATTTTTGTTTTACACAATTAGGGGCGCCGCCAGAACGAAAACAAAGTGGGGCTGTCTAAGTGATACCCCCCACCATGTCCAATTCAATTACAAATTGTCGCAATCGTTCCTACATCGTTTCTACAGAAATGTGAAGGCTAAATTTTCGTTTGTACACAATTAGGGGCGCCGCCAGAACGAAAACAAAGTCGGGGATGCCTAAGTGGTAGCCCCTCCCACCATGTCCAGTTGAATCACAAATTGTCGCAATCGTGTGTACTTCGTTTGTACAGAAATGTGCAGGCGAAATTTTCGTTTGTACACTATTAGGGGCGCCGCCAGAACAGAAAAAAATGGGGGCTGTCTAAGTGGTAGCCCCCCATTATGTCCAATTGAATCACAAATTGTCGCAATTGTTTGTACTTCGTTTGTACAGAAATGTGCAGGCGAAATGTATGTTCGCACGCAATTAGGGGCGCCGCCAGAACGAAAAAAATTGGGGGCTGTCTAAGTGGTAGCCCCCGACCATGTCCTATTCAATCACAAATTGTCGCAATCGTTTGTACTTCGTTTGTACAGAAATGTGCACGCGAAATTTTCGTTTGTACATAATTAAGGGCGCCGCCAGAACAGAAAAAAATGGGGGCTGTCTAAGTGGTAGCCCCCCACCATGTCCAATTCAATCACAAGTTGTCGCATTCGTTTGTGCATCGTTTGTACAGAAATGTGCAGGCGAAATGTTTGTTTGAACAAACTTAGGGGCGCAGCCAGAACGAAAACAAAGTGGGGAGGTGTCTGAGTGGTAGCTCCCCCCACGATGTCCAATTGAATCACAAAGTATCGCAATCGTTTGTACATTGTTTGTACAGAAATGTGCAGGCCAAATTTTCGTTTGTACACTATTAGGGGCGCCGCCAGAACGAAAACAATGTGAAGGCTGTCTAAATGATAGCCCCCCCCCATTTCCAATTCAATCACAAATTGTCACAATCGTTTCTATATCGTTTGTACAGAAATGTGCAGGCTAAATTATTGTTTGTACATAATTAAGGGCGCTGCCAGAACGAAAACAAGTGGGGGCTGTTTAAGTGATAGCCCGCCACCATGTCCAATTCAATCACAAATTGTCGCAATCGTTTCTACATCGTTTGTACAGAAATGTGCATGCAAAATTTTCGTTTGTACACAATTAGGGGCGTCGCCAGAACGAAAACAAAATGGGGGCTGTCTAAATGGTAGCCCTCCCACCATGTTCAATTCAACCACAAACTGTCGCACTTGTTTGTACGCCTTTGTACATAAATGTGCAGCTGAAATTTTCGTTTGCACATAAATGTGGCCCCGCCAAAACGATAACAAACTATGGGCTCTCTAATTGATAGGCCTCCCACCATGTCGAATTCAACCACAAACTGTCGCACTTGTTTGTTACGGTTTTGTACAGAAATTTGCAGGCGAAATTTTCGTTTGTACACAATTGCGGGCGCGCCAAAACGATAACAAAGTATAGGCTACCTAATTGGTAGCACCCGCTACGTCCGATTCAAAAGAAAATCATATCAATTGTTTGCACATCGTTTGGGCAGTAATGCGCAGGCGAAATTTTTTTTCTAAGCTATCAGATGCGTGGACAGAACGAAAAAAAAGAGGAGTTGTCAAAGTGCTAGCCCCACCATGTTCGATTGAACCACAAATTGTCGCGATCGTTTATACATCGTTTGTGCAGAAATGTGCAGGTAAAATTTTCGTTTGTATTAAATAATATACGGATGTGAGTATTTTTAATATCTGCGATCAACATTAACCGGTTTGAATAACGGTTGATGAGTTTGAAAATGGTTCCTATTGCACTAGTTGAAAAAAATTCTTTTTCTCTGGCACACGGAAGAAAATGCCTGATTCTAATAGAACTTTTCACGTAGAATTCGAATCTGCAATCAGTTTTTCTCCATCACCCTCAGTTTTTCCGTGACAGAGATGTTTTCGGAAAATTTCCCCTCAAATTTCTGTTCTTTTTCTTTTTTTCTTTTTTTTAAACCATTTTCATACTTGTAGCTTGGGTACCTTAGGTATATAAACGCACGCCTGATTTATACTTAGTAAGCCCTCTAAGTTTCATAAGAATAGCATTATTCTATCTAGAGAAATAAACATATTTATATAAAAAATATGCTATGTGTACTGTTCATTTTACAATATTCATTAGTGCAGATAAAATCACATATAACTTCCACGAAAATTACAATATAAGCACGGTTTATATCTTATTGGATTTGAAATAAAACATATTTTCAATGATGTATACACCGTGTCACCATTTTATATCTACTTAATAAATAATACAAAAGAAGTGAGTGGTATCTTCTTAATAAATGGACACTTACTTACCTCAACTAATATGTTTTAGTTGTCGACTTTCTTCTGTGTTTGGTTTCTGGAACATCTCTTTTAAGTGTCCAACAGTAATCAGCTAGCATTTTTGAACTACACTGTCACTGGTACCTCTTCTCCATGGAGGAAATGTCCTGATGAAAATGTTCCCCATACTCATCACTAACAGCACCAAGCTTTTCAGGAAAGAAATGCAGGTGGGATTCTAGAAAGTGAAATTTAAGGGACATGTTGCAACCCATTTCATTGAATGATTGCCGGAAATCACTCACAATTTCACGGTAATTTGGGGCTTTCTTGTTTCCTAAAAAATTCTCTGTTAAACATTTAAATGGACACCAAGCTGCTTTCTCAACCAGAGTTAAGAGATCCTCAAATTTTTGGTCACGAATCAAACATCTTATTTGGGGGTCTTCAAAAATCCCTAGCGTCACTAACCCGAGGAATTTTTTCCTTGAGGTAACAAGATCCTGCATTACTTTTGTCCATTGTCCTAACAAAGTTTTTGAAGAGCCCCAACTTTATGTGAAGAGGAGGTAGAATTATCTAATCAGGGCTCACCAGTGAGGAATAAACAGAATTCTTCTCTCCAGGAGTTAATACATGCGTTGGCCATTCCTTCTTGATGTAATGTTCCGCTTTGTTCCTGCTGTCCCATTCGCAGAGGAAACAACAATATTTCGTATAACCAAGCTGCAAACCCATTAACAAAGAAATGACTTGTAAATCACAGCAAACGGTCCACTTGTATTTCTCATACTGAATTTTTTCTAACACTATTTCGATGTTTTCATAGGTTTCCTTCATATTAGTTGCATAAGCCAAAGGCACTGAAGGAAATTTGTTGCTATTGTGCAAAAGGACAGCCTTAAAACTAGTTTTCAAAGAGTCAATAAGCAATCTCCACTCTGTACTTATATGTGCATGTCCAAGTCTATCCATCACAGCACATACATTATTACAATACACTAAATCATTTTCTTGAGAATAGTAGTATTGAAACTCTGTATGAAGGTTTCGAAAAATACACACTTTAGTGTCATGATGGAGCAGATTCCAGCCTTAAGTTTAGAATCAAGAAGTTCTGTCTGTGTATTGGAGAGTTTTAAATCCCGTATGAGGTCATTTAGTTCACCCGGAGTTATCAGATGGGAATCCAATGTAGATGTGCTTCCTACATAAGTAGGATCATCATCTTCATTTGGAACTTCAATAGTTGCCTCAAGTACGTAATCCTCATTTACCGTAAGATGAGGAGGAGGTACCGGTACAGGTAATTCTGCACTGTGTGGAACTGGCCTAATTGCTGATGCAAATTAGGGTACTGTACTGTGTGGTTAGATTTACTGCTTATTTCTTTTATCTGTGTCATACAAAAGTAGCAGTCTGAAGAATGATCTTTTGGTTCCCTCCAGATCATCGGTACTGCGAAGTTCATGTTTCGTCCACCATTTGCCCACCCAGTCAGACGTTTCACGCAAGTACAACAAATGTAGTGAGGAACCCAGTTCTTATCCTGGTCTCCTACACAGCAACCAAAATATAACTGATAACACTTCCTCACAAGTGGAGTAAAACATCGACGTTGTGATTTAAATATCAGCTCCCCACATACATAACAGAAATTGTCCGGTTTATTTACACACTTCCTCGACATCTTGTATCCTGTAAGGTATCACACACATACACACACACACACACACACACACACACACACACACACACACACACACACACACACACACACACACACACAGGAATCTACACTCCATCAAATTCCCACAAAATCCCTCTAGACATTCCCTCATACAAAAATGGTGACATGGTGTACACATAATTGAAAACGTTTTATTGGAAGTCCAATGAGGTATAAACCGTGATATATTGTAATTTTCGTGGAAATTATATGTGTTGAAGACCGACCCGACCCCACCCGTGACCCAAATTGACTGACCCGACCCGACAACCCGACCCGAGCTGACCCGATTGGCCCGACCCAAAGTGACCCGAGTGAACCAACCCAAGGTGACTTAACCCGACAACCGACCCGAGTGACTTGACCTTACAATCTAACCAGTTTGAGAGAGCTAGAACTTTACAAAACTGCCACCAGAAAAAAAAAATGCTGACCAATTCTTATGCATAAACCATTGTTTCGGCTTTTTTTACTTGTAGTATAATTATCCTCGTCCTCCTCCTCAGTGTTCTCCCATTAATAAACAGGCCAGTTTCCGTGAATTAGGTAAGAAGCTTCCATTTTTGCGATTTCCCGCTAATATCTGCCTCGCAACCCAACATAATGTACCACCCTCCTTATTACAATATATCAATTCCAACCTTCTTACACACTCTCGCTCTCCTGATATCACCCCCTTTACTACATCCCTCAGAATGCAATCCCTTAGCAAGATCAAAACTTGTGATCCGTCCGTTTTTCGCTTGCTTATATCGTCTAATATTGCTCTCGTCTCTTGCATTTTTTCAGCATTTCCTAATTCGTTTTCCCCTCTACCCTGCTAACCTTCTTTATTTTACTCCACATCCAAATTTCCAAGGTTAAAATTTAGGCAATCAAGTTCAAAAGTCAAAATAAAATTTGACTGAGTTCTGAAGACAAGTTCTGAAGGCTAAAAGAATAAAAGTTCTGAAGACAACATTATTTTCTAGTAAGGAATGTATATAGAACTTCTTTTAATATTTTTTGCTGTGTAACAAACAACAATTTCATCACGTTAACATTCCGATTTTTCTATTTAAAAACAGCGTTGCTGTCTGATAGAATCATAAGGAACTAATTGCACTGAAATATCATTCTGTAGGGAATTACCTTTTATTTTTTCTTGATTAATTTATCTAGAAGATATTTGCAACGTTATATAAAATTAGCAAGTATTTTATTGCGGAGAAAGTCAAATCACTACCCCAGCAATAATAATAATAATAATAATAATAATAATAATTAATAATAATAATAATAATAATAATAATAATAATAATAATAATAATAATAATAATAATAATAATAATAATAATAATCTGAAGGTGACCAAAAAAATTCTGTCTCTTTGTGGAGGTCTGTGTTCAATTAGCCCTCACACCGTGAGTTGAATGCGAATGGATATAAGGTGAAGGTCAGTTGTTGGACGAGACGAGACGAGACAGAATTTTCATGAAAGGGTACGAGATGAGACAGAGCTCTTTCAATAGAAACATATGCACTTTTCCAGACGAGACTACCTTCACGACACATTTTCGAAACGAGAATGCCCCAAACCAGGTCTCGTGAGCAACACTAGTAAGTATATCCAACATACTACTTGGTTGTGGCTGTTCAGATACACCGTGAACGTGCGTAAGGACTGAGTGAACATGGGGCCTTCACAGAGCGTCATAAGGGCTTGTTTGCTGTACGAGTTCAAATTGCTGCTCCGCGGAGCGGAAGATATGACAGGCCTTTGGTGAGGGTGTCGTGACTACGCGGAGAGTGCACTGATATGACGGTATAAGGACGATGACGAAACACTCGAAGACGCACCACGTGCCGGAAGACAAACAGATGTTCAAAATAAAGATCTTCGGGCAGCAATTGAGGCGAAGACAGACATGTGAGGAACTGGTACTACCTTTCAGTGTAAGTGGAGAAACCATTCGGCACCACCACCATCAACTTGGGAAGCACTGCAAGTTGGGTTGATAGGTCCTACATGATTTGACTTGGAGCCAGAAAGCAACGCGAGCAGACACCTGTGTTTCTTTGGTGTCTCGTCTGAGGAAGGAGCAAGTTCTGAACAGGGTGTTGACATGTGATGGGAAGTGGGTCCTGTACTAAGCTCCACGGCGCCGTCATTGTTGGTTAGCATCCCATGAACCGGTTCAAAAACAGCCCAAGCCAGCACTACGCCAGAATAAGGTTCTCCTGTGCATTTTGTGGACTGCTCGAGGCATCGTCCATCGGGAAGTGCTACCAGCTGGTCAGATCATCAATGCAACTGTGTACTGTCACTGTGTACTGTCTGGATCCAGCAGTTCTGAATCCCAAAGGGGTCCTCTTGTTAGAAGGCAACGCTAAGCCCCACGTGGCTAAAATGACCCAGTACATCATTCTACGCCTTGGATGGAAAACACTATTGGATCCGCCATACTCCACGGACATTGTACCGTCCGATAATCACCTGTTCCATTCCTTGGACAATCACCTTAGAGAACGCCAATTCAAACAGCTAGTAGAGGTTTAATATGCACTTGATACCTTCTTCACTTCACGTCCCACCAAGTTCGACTGCGATGGAATCCATGGCCTTCCAGAACGTTTTCAGAAGGTCGTCGAGGCTGATGGAGACAATTTTTGATATTCCAGGTACGTCTTAGGTTACATACCAATGTTCGAAGGTGTTGGTGAAAAGGCGGCGGAACTTTCTTGGGCACTCTTAAAGTTATAATAATAATAATAATAATAATAATAATAATAATAATAATAATAATAATAATAATAATAATAATAATAATAATAATAATAATAATAATAATGTGTCCTGCCCAAAGGCAGATGTTTGACCCGAAGATATATGGGCATTGATTCCAGCTCGTACCAAGTAAGTTTTCTGGTGGACAAACCCCATGTGCATGGGTTTTCTCGGTGTTCTCCCATTTCCTCCCACTTTCTTCATTCAACCACTTCAATTATTTCTCATCATCACTGTCTCTCTTAGCGTTGGTGCATAACGTGGGACGTTAACTAGATATTTCCTTTCAATTTCACTTAATGTGACATTTAACTTGACATAGAAACGCAGAAAGGAAAAAAGTCAGTAGTAATATTAATTACAATTACAATACCAATTAGATAATATAGGGTAAAATTAAAATTTTATTACTATTTCACCTTCAATTAGTCACATTTATCATTCATTCACCAACTTCGAATTGAATTCCACAACAAAGCTCTTTATAGTATTCCGTATAGAAAATAAGTGAAGAATGTGACGACCCGACCCGAGTGACCCGACACGAGCTAACCCGACTGACCCGACCCGACAACCCGACCCGTAACCCGACCCGTTTGAGAGCACTATCAGAGGGGTACTATTTACAGTACAATTTATTTTGTATGGTTTAGCATACTTTAAGGCTACCATACTTTTTGAAAACAGAAAAAACGGGACATCTTACAAATTAGTAGTAAATATTGCATTTTGTATTAATTTTATCTTTCGAATTTTACTACAGTATCGCACTAGTTATACAACTTAAAATAATGTATTAATATAGTCCATACTCAGTGGCGTATTTAGGGGGAGGGCTTTCGGGCTCAAACCCCCCACCGAAATCTTACTTACTATAGTAAAGTATATGAAATATCTTGCAGAATTTTCATATTTTAGGCAAAGCACCCCCGGAAGTTAGCAAAGCCCCTCCCGAAACAAAATCGTAAATACGCCACTGTCCATACTTAATCAACAGTGCTAAAAATTATTATAGAAGCTAGAAGCTGTTATACAATATAAACGCAATCAGTGAACATACAATATTGAGGCAAAAATTATATTTTCAATATTATTACGCATACCACCTTTACATGCTCTACATGTCTATAAAGAAAAATATCCAGATTTATGTAGTTGTTTCAAAATTTCAATAGGCTGATTTATTTTTGTTAACCTAAAATGCGAACTAAAAGAAAGCAATTTGCATAATTGTTTTTCTGAAGCAGAAAAAAATGTGTTTTCGGGGCTGGTCTGCAACGTCACAAGAATTTGTTGCCACCTCGGGGTATACATTCTTACTTTTAGTGATAAGAGTGCTACTTAGGAGGATTTAAACATTGCATGTTATATCCGGGGAAGCAGCGATTGCAATAATAATAAAGATTAAAATGAAATTGTTCCTATATTATTGTCGGAATTGAAAGCAAAAGGAATAAGTCGATTTTATTATCTTTTCAGAAATTTTGATATGTAATTAATAATAATAATAAAGAAAAAAACAGGACAAGAAGGAAAATTTCTGCACACCGGGACAAATTTTAAGAAACTGAGGCGTATGGTAGCCTTACATACTTATTTGCATGCGGAGTGTCAGTACGGAGCCACTACGTAGCAGAGTTGAAACAAAACCTCGTAAATAGGTTGCCAACTCAGGAAAACAAAATTACCTTCACACCCTCAAAATTCTCTGTACAAATGAGAAACTGAAGACTGTATTGATCGTTATTGTATTTACCAGCAATTGCTACTTGTTTAAAATTATCGAAACAGATGAATAATACTGGATATTAATTTTTATGTAACAATAGTTGATTCATAAAATAAAATTTATTCTATAAACTTCACTTCAAACAAAGGAAATTGCTTTAAAAAGTCATTTTCTACTCTCAATAAATGAATAAAATTCTTTTACAATAAAATATAAGTGTTATCAAATTTGTTATGTTAAATAAATAAAAAAAACTGCCATACGTTAAAAAAATATCGATAATGTATAATACAACGGAAGTTTGTGTTTGTAAAGGCACTGTTGAAAAATTTCGATGTTCAATGTTATATTCTGGATTGCAGATTCCAAAATACCGGTCAGAAGGGGTCTAATAACAAGTTTGTACCGGTCACCGGCCTTAATCAAAATTACAGCAAATACCGGCCAGTTAGCAACTCTACTCGTAAATCAGAATGCTGAATGCACCAAAATACTTCACCATGCATTCTATAGTTTCTGCAAAATGAGTTTAATGAAGATAATCAAATAAAACAAAATACTGTGTTATAATTTTCCCTTTAACAGTCTACTTTGTGAATTTGTTATATCTTCCACTTATCAATTTCCTGTACGAGATGAGAATAACGGTTTCTGCGCAAGATAGAAAGAAAAAAATACATTTTTCTCATAAGGATTCACTTCACGTAAGAAATAATGAATAAGTTTAATAATAAGAGCCGAGGAGTGAAAAACTAACTCAGCAATAATGATTGTAAGTATAAATATAAATATAAAAAAAACAAAAAAAAACATTTAATTCCATCATCGTTAGGATAAGATCAATATAGTGAATCACACGATAGTGAGAACAAACCAAACCACACAATAGTGTGGACAAAATCCTGTTAGAAAAATACTCCATAAATGTGACACATTTTTTTAATGCTTCTACCATTTATACAAACCCTCACATTGTTTTCGTTCTGGCGGCGCTCCTAATAGAGTACAAACGAAAATTTCGCCTGCACATTTCTGTGCAAATGATGTACAAGCGATTGATATAATTTGTGATTGAATTGGATATGGTGGGGGCTACCATTTAGACAGCCCCACTTTGTTTTCGTTCTGGCGGCGCCATTAATTGTGTACAAACGAAAATTACGCATGCCTATTTCTGTACAAACGATGTACAAACGATTACGAAAATTTGTGATTCAATTGGACATGTTGGTGGGAAGCTACCACTTAGAGAGTCCCCAGTTTGTTTTCGTTCTGGCGGCGCCCCTAATTGTGTACAAACGAAAATTTTGCCTGAACATTTCTGTAAAAACGACGTACAAACGATTGCGACAATTTTTGATTTTATTGGACATGGTCGGGGGCTACCACTTAGACAGCCCCATTTAGTTTTCGTTCTGGCGGCGCCCCTAATTGTGTACAAACATTTCGCCTGCTCGTTTCTGTACAAACTAAGTACAAACGATTCCGACAATTTGTGATTCAATTGGACATGGTGGGGAGGTATTACTTAGAAAGCACCCTACTTTGTTTTCGTTCTGGCGGCGTCCCTAATTGTGTACAAACAAACATTTCGCCTGCACATTTATGTACAAACGACGTACAAACGAATGCGACTATTTCTGATTGAATTGGACATGGTCGGGGGCTACCACTTAGACAGCCACCACTTTGTTTTCGTTCTGGCGGCGCCCCTAATTGTGAACAAACAAACATTTCGCCTGCCCGTTTCTGTACAAACGAAGTACAAACGATTGCGATAATTTGTGATTGAATTGGACATGGTGGGGGGGCTACCACTTAGACAGCCCCCTTTTTTCTGTTCTGGCGGCGCCCCTAATTGTGTACAAACGAAACTTTTGCCTGCACATTTCTGTACACACGAAGTAGAAACGATTGCGATAATTTGTGATAGAATAGAACATGTTGGTGGGGGGCTACCAGTTAGACAGTCCCCCACTTTGTTTTCGTTCTAGCGGCGCCCCTAATTGTGTACGAACATACATTTTGCCTGCACATTTCTGTACAAACAAAGTACAAACAATTGTGACAATTTGTGATTCAATTGGACATGATGGGGGGGCTACCACTTAGACAGCCCCCACTTTGTTTTCGTTCTGGCGGCGCCCCTAAGTTTGTTCAAACAAACATTTCGCCTGCACATTTCTGTACAAACGATGCACAAACGACTGCGACAACTTGTGATTGAATTGGACATGGTGGGGGGGCTACCACTTAGACAGCCCCCATTTTTTCTGTTCTGGCGGCGCCCTTAATTATGTACAAACGAAAATTTCGCGTGCACATTTCTGTACAAACGACGTACAAACGATTGCGACAATTTGTGATTGAATAGGACATGGTCGGGGGCTACCACTTAGACAGCCCCCAATTTTTTTCGTTCTGGCGGCGCCCCTAATTGCGTGCGAACATACATTTCGCCTGCACATTTCTGTACAAATGAAGTACAAACAATTGCGACAATTTGTGATTCAATTGGACATGGTGGGGGGGGGGTTACCACTTTGACAACCCCCATTTTTTTCTGTTCTGGCGGCGCCCCTAATTGTGTACAAACAAAAATTTCGCCTGCACGTTTCTGTACAAACGAAGTACAAACGAGTGGTATAATTTGTGATTGAATAGGACATGTTGGTGGGGGGCTACCAGCTGGACAGCCCCCAATTTGTTTTCGTTCTGGCGTCGCCCCTAATAGTGTACAAACGAAAATTTGGCCTGCACATTTCTGTACAAACAATGTACAAACGATTGCGATACTTTGTGATTCAATTGGACATCGTGGGGGGAGCTACCACTCAGACACCTCCCCACTTTGTTTTCGTTCTGGCGGCGCCCCTAAGTTTGTTCAAACAAACATTTCGCCTGCACATTTCTGTACAAACGATGCACAAACGAATGCGACAACTTGTGATTGAATTGGACATGGTGGGGGGGGGGGGGCTACCACTTAGACAGCCCCCATTTTTTCTGTTCTGGCGGAGCCCTTAATTATGTACAAACGAAAATTTCGCGTGCACATTTCTGTACAAACGAAGTACAAACGATTGCGACAATTTGTGATTGAATAGGACATGGTCGGGGGCTACCACTTAGACAGCCCCCAATTTTTTTCGTTCTGGCGGCGCCCCTAATTGCGTGCGAACATACATTTCGCCTGCACATTTCTGTACAAATGAAGTACAAACAATTGCGACAATTTGTGATTCAATTGGACATGGTGGGGGGGGCTACCACTTAGACAGCCCCCATTTTTTTCTGTTCTGGCTGCGCCCCTAATTGTATACAAACGAAAATTTCGCCTGCACATTTCCGTACAAACGAAGTACAAACGATTGCGATAATTAGTGATTGAATAGAACATGTTGGTGGGGGGGTACCAGTTAAACAGCCCCAATTTGTTTTTGTTCTGGCGGCGCCCCTAATAGTGTACACACAAAAATTTGGCCTGTACATTTCTGTACAAACAATGTACAAACGATTGCGGCAATTTGTGATTTAATTGGACATGGTAGGGGCTACCATTTAGGGGAACTCCCTCGAGAGGAATCACTCTACTTATTTATTGCAAAAAGCAGAATTTAAAAATTCGCATTCGTCCAAAGTTATCGTGTGAAACAACAGCCGTTTGTATGTACGTACTAATATTGATAAGTTCGACTACGCGATCCCAATTAATAGTTCATATACCCGCGCCACACACACACACACTAGCATTTGTACACACGAAAGTATACCTGGTAGTATCCACACGCTTACGCCGGAAACTAGAAACAAACAAACACACACACACACACACACACACACACACAGGGACAGAGAGAGAGAGAAAGAAAATGAAAATGAAATCGTTAAGTTTTACGTCCCACGGTTATGCCGGTTAGGCTAAAGGAGACGGTGATGATGAGAGATGAGTGAAATGGTGGAATGAAGAAAGTGGGAGGAAACGGGAGAACCCCGAGAAAACCCACGAGCACGGTGTTTGTCCACCACAAAGTTCACTTGGCGGGGGCTGGGATCGAACCCGGGACCCCAAGCACCAGAGGTGAACGCTCTACCACTGAGCCACCGCGCCCCCCGAGAGAGAGAAAGAGAATATCTTCTTGTACCTTTATACTGATTGCACCATTACTCACAAAATCAGTTAAAAAAGAAAAAAGAAAAAAGTTGTAAATGAAACTTTCAAAGATTGGTAGCACTGCTGCGTGTCACACATGAGATTGTTCCATAATGATTGATTCGTAATATGATGTATATGGGTTTCTTAATGGTAGTATAACAAAATGCCTTCAAATTGACCACTAAATAAAAAGTGAAATTTATTTCTCAAATTTTGTAAAATCGAAGTCGGTGGGCATTATGGGAACAGTCTACAATAACAATATATGCAAATAAATATTAATATACTTCACGTTTTCCAGTGGGTGCAAGAAAGCTTCGAATAGTATTTGTTGCCAGAAGCATTAGCTGATGTAAATATATATATATATATATATATATATATATATATATGTGTGTGTGTGTGTGTAACAAAGGATGGAGCGTATACCCAACTAAAATATTAGCATTACATTACTGCTAATAGGACACTTTGCATAACTAATGTAACTAACAGGAATTTATCGAAAAAGCTGTAGTTTCTGAGATACAGTCGATTCATTAAAGACGACATTTGTCGTGGTATCTCGGGAACTGCTCCACGGAAAACAAGCAAACTTTGCAAGCCATTGTAGATACATGATAGCTTTAAAAGGAATTAAAACGAATTTTCTGCACCTGCGCAGAGCTGCCCACAATGCGCAAATAATTGTGCGCATGCGCATATCTCGAAAACGTGAAGACTGCGATATATTTTTCTTTTGCTTAGTTTGAACTACATGACAAGTATAACATAATGCAAGAAAAAGGCTAGTCTCAAAGGTGAGCGTTTTCAAGCTATTGAGGTGAGAAGATGTTGGGGTGGTCTGCCCCCGGACACTCGCCTCTAGTTACGCACTTTGGCTTCTCAGTCATACATTTCCATTACACCTGTGTAGAAGTCATATAGTTAACGTTAATAGTCACCATATTCGGGGAGTAGTGATATCAAGTACTGTAAGTCATCAATGTTACACAACAGTAACACAGTAATAAGAGAGCGTAAGGAAACACTATCAGGCCTATAGTCGCGGTCTATTCGAACACATCAGTGTGATGCAGTCGCCTATGCTTCAAAGAAACGTGCCAAAATCATAGGTCATAGGGTTTACTTATATATATACACGTAGTTAGTGTGGCCATGAGACGAAACCTTTGGTATTGTCTCATCTCGTCGCAGACATGAGATGCTGGTGTCCTCTCGTGTCTTTGTCTCGAAGCCTGTGCCTGGTGTAGTGTCGTGTCGTAGAACATTACGAGAAAACTCGTGATAAAAATGAAGGGAAAACCGACTATATGCTAGTCGTGACCCGAACAAGCCTGCGTAACTACCATCGTGGATCTCTTACGTTAGCCTTTGCTTTATACAACTGGGTAGTATTGCTACGAGACGAAACGGGATATTGGGGCTTTCACATCTCGTCTCCTTACAACACTGTCGCGTGTCTCGTCTTGCAAATAATAGACAGGTCTCGTCTCGAGGTGTTTGCTCGTTATCGAGACGAGATGAGACATGAAAAAGGGCTCGTCTCGTGGCAACACTAACTATATACAGGTAACCCTATGGGCTATGGTTTTGGCATGTTTCTTTGATGCATAGATGCCTGCGTCACACTGATGTGTTCCAATAGACCGTGATCATAGGCCTGATAGTGTATCCTTACGCTCTGCGCAGGTGCAGACAATTCGTTTTAATTTCCTTTCAAAGCTATCATGTATCTACTATGGCTTTCAAAGTTTGCTTGTTCTCGGTGGAGCCGTTCCCGAGATAACACGACAAATGTCATTTTTAATGAATCGACTGGCTCTGAATCGAATATCAGAAACTACAGCTTTTTCGACAAATTCCTGCTAGTTAGATTAGTTTTGCAAAGTGTCCTATTAATATACCAAGTTTCATCAAAATCGATTGTTGTGGCCCAGACACCTTATGGTTGTGTCACAGGCCCTTTAAAAGTAGTGATAGAAATAATAAAAAAGGACTTGAACCATATAAATATTGTTAGTTTACTATTCCAACAAAAAACGAAGTTACAACTGTGCTGACGACCTTTACGGGGATGGAGATTTCACAAGTTTGGTTGGACCTCGCATAGGATTTGTGTGAAAGACCATGAAATCTACGAGCAGCCCTGACCTAATTCAATAAGGGGATGTCAGCTTCCTTTTATATTTTCGAAATAAACCAATACATGTATTCTTTATTATATGTAGAAGAATGCAGTTGGTAATAAGTTAACAATAAAAAGTCTTCAATAAGAAGCTATAATCTTTAACAGAAAATGGATGAGGAAAGTAAGAGGAAACGCAATTATTATAGCAATAATAACATCGTTAATATGTAAACAGTAGTTAGTATAATCATGACTTGTTTACAAACACGTATCTTGAGATCTTTTTTAAGTACTCTAGTTAGAAAGTTTAAAATATTTCGTTTTATATATATATATATATATATATATATATATATATATATATATAGTTCACTGAGTCAGCTTTGTTGGGTTCTTAGATTGTACGAAGTTTTCCCATATTACAAGTAACTTTTGTCCTCTTGACCTGATTTACAGTCGTGAAATTTAAAACCGAAAGTTATAACAGAAGAAATTGTTTTACAACTATAAATTTTGGTATTTATTTTTTGTACGATCTTGTACTTAGTGAGAAAATCTAATTTGTAATTGTGAAAGTTGTAATATTTGAAATAATGTGAAGAAATATTTTTTCATAGCCTTGTAAATAATAAATAAAGTTAATATTTTAAGTAAACACTTTTGTAATTTTCTTTAAAAAGATTCTAAAGTGACGGCTTGTATTTTGATGTCCTTATTCAAATTACCCGTCCCGAAAACAGGTTCGGATTCATTTTAACCAACTTGAAAATACTTATTACCAAGACTTTTTAATTAACTTGATTGTGATTACCTACGATTACAACTAACATGTTCAAAAAAGTGTATGTCTGTCACCTTACGAAAAGACAAGCAAGCTGCTAGTTCGCTACTGCCAGGACAATGAATGTAAGCTGTCACTGATTATTGGCAACGAAAGATTCAGTTGTTAGTGCAGCATATTTTTATAAACTAAACATGTAAACTTGTACTCGAACATCTCATTTTATTTGGTTCGATGTGATTTATCGATTTATACACATATAATTTGTTTGATAATGTTATTTTTAATGGAAGAAAATCAATCAACATTCTGGACTACATCTCATTAACTGACTAATGTAGTCTTAGAATTGGTGTAGTAAAGATCTTAATGACAGCGACGACGACTTCTGCATAACTTTGGGGAGGCATTGAAATATGTGTAGTTCCTTGTCACAAATTCGAATAAAGATATCTACATCCAGGGGGGCCAATCCCCAAGATCAGCGCGCATGGTTAATGACGATATAATTCAGTTTCACTTTTATATCAGTAAGTAGCTGTAACAAAGCATAAATTTTCATATCTACGAATAGGATATTTTACTACATGTTCTAGAAAAGTTTACATGGGTTTTTACACGCACGTATGACATTTTGTTTACCTCAATATTATCAATGGAATGATATATGTCTCGTCATTGGAAGACTGTTAGGACTACGCGTATCATTCTTGGAAATATGTGTGTCAGCGTTAAGAGAAATTAAGCAACAAAAGGTACAATCCGATTGTTAACAGTTAATATTTTTCATTTTAGGAATCTGTTATCAGGATCACAAAATTATTTTATGCACTAAGCATACAAGTTACAAAACACTAGTTACTAATGTGTATTTACTAATAGATAAAAAGTGAACTCAATTATACTAATTTTTCTTTCATATCAACTATCTTGGATCATATTTAATCTACATTAAACGTATTAACTACATAAAGAGAAACTTGCTCTGAAAACACTGGTCAACAGTTAAAATGCTTCGGAGATAAAACTAACCAATTCTTACTAATTTTAGGGTGCTGGTAACGAATATGAAATTAGTTTTTGAAGATTGGTTCGGGTTTCAAAGAAATACGTTATCACCCGATGTGATCTGCTGGACAAATTAAGGGTTCGTGGCAACAAGAGCTCTATACTTATTTCAATAAACTTCCATTTTGACGGTTAGTTTCATTGCTATCCTTAGGGACATACGCAGGGATGGGTCCTGAAGGTCTTGATACCCCGACTTGTTTGTAAATTTAGTCTAATTTCAGATGAAATTTTAAAAATTTTAATATAATTTAACTTCAAATTGCATTTGGACCCCGGAAAGCTTAGGGTCCCTCCCGAAATAAATTCCTGCGTAGTCTCTGGCTATCCATATTATTCACACTTCATCGCTTACAAAGAAATATCAACCGCTTCACGGTTTAGTTTGTATTAAAGAGTTTGCCAGAGAAAATATGTTGTGTAACGTTCTTTTCTAGTTACAATTTGCCATCTCGGACGTAGTGGTGATGAGATATTGGGAGGGTGGATGGTTATTATTATTATTATTATTATTATTATTATTATTATTATTATTATTATTATTATTATTATTATTATTATTATTATTATTATTTATCTTTCTATGACTATATTAAGCAGAAACGTGTCGCGTAAATGTGTTTGCAGTGCAGAACAAATTGTTGTTTTTAACGAAGTGAAGCGAAAAGTGGAATTTCGCTCCTATCATAAAGAAAGCCTATCACTTGTACTTTGGTTGTAAAGTGGGAGATGTTGACAAGAAGTGAGCATCACATATATGTTGTAATACTTGTTGTACAAATTTGCGGGATTGGCTACACGGAAAAAGGCCATGCGTGCCATTTGCAGTTCCAATGATATGGAGAGAACCGACAGATCATACTTCAAACTGCTATTTTTGCATAGTTCTTCCAATCAAAGGTCTATCCAAAAAAGAAAAAAAGTGGACTGCTACTTATTCAAATATTCCTTGAAACGTTCGTCACTGTGCCACACTCTGAAGAACTAAAGGTTCCACAACTTTCAGTACCTTACTCCGGTGTTTCAACCGATGAAGAGCAAAAGGCGAACAATGTTGACCCACATTGTCAAATTCTGCTGCAGATTCATCGTCTTCCACCGATCCTACCCTCACAAAACCAAAATATCATTATCTATTCACCATATGATACTCAACCTGAATTATATTACCTAGGGTTGTCAAAAAGTGGCGCAGAACTGCTGGCATCCAAACTCAAGAAGTGGGGAGCCTATTCTGAAGATCTAAGAGAATTCGTGTTTTGAACACGTCAGAATCCCTAAACAGTATTTTCAGTAGAAAGTGACATATTACGTTGTAACAGTGTAGGCCTAACTGGTCTTATGACGATAATCTCAATGAATGGCGGCTATTCATAGACGCATCAAAACGTTCTTCAAATATATTCTGCGTAAACTTCCACAAATTGCTGAAACTAAAATCAGGTAAGAATCCTTATTGGCACTCAAATTAGCTAACTCGTCAATGATCCTGAATTTGATTAGTAGGGTAAAATTAGAGGTTGATCCGGAACTAAATACTATTGAAATAATCTTTGGGATATGAGATCAGGTAGCTATGAGTGAATTAACCAGTGAATGCTAAAATCTGGAAGTTTGCGAAATTCGAGAAATTCCAAGTTGAAGTTGTACGAGGGTCACTACGTAAGTTTTGATATGTGAAATAACTTACATACTTAAAATCAATTTAACACTTACATTTTCTCAAAGTATTCACCATTACACTGTACACACTTTTGCATCCTCGAAAACCACTTTTGGAAGCAGTGTTGCCAGTCTTTTTCTTCAAGTGTTGAAAGTTCCTTCTCGTAAGCCACTACAGCTTCTTCAGGGCTGCAAAATCTCTTCCCACGCATGCGATCTTTGATCATGGGGAACAGAAAAAAATCACACGAGGCAGGTCAGGCCGATGAGTCATAAGTCTGACCTCCGTAGATTCTAAAAACTGAATTGTGATGTTGGCCGTGTGCGCGGACGCGTTGTCATGATGAAGCAGGATCCCACGCAATCCAGTTCTTGGACGCCGTTCCCGAAGCTTCTGAAACACTTTTGTTAGACAAACAATGGTGTACCACTGAGCAGTAACAGTCCTTTGTTCTTCAAGTGGAACGGTTGCAACATGGTCAGATTTGAAGAAGAAAGTTGCGACCATCTTCTTCCCCACACTTCGCGGTCGGTTCACTTTTGTGGGCGGATTGTCGTCTGGAAACATCCAAACTGTAGACTGGCGTTTATTTTCAGGGTCAAATTGATAGATCCAAGTCTCATCACCAGTAACAATGTCAGAGGCGCGTCGAGAATTGCCTCCATCAAATCTTGCAAGCATTTCTTCACATCATTCCAAACCTGCATGCGCTTCTTCTGTTCAGTCAAAGTGTGAGGCACCCAACGAGATGAAACCTTCCTGAGTCGAAGATGATGATGAAGAATTTTTGTTACTGCTGGTGATCCAATGTTCACCGTAGATTCAATGTCCTTGAAAATTGTTCGAGGATTTTCTCAAATTATTTGTTCCACAGCGGCAATGTTTTCATCTGATACAGCTTTTGCCGGACGTCCAGCTCTCTCTTCATCTTTAAGCGATGTCCGGCCTCTTCTGAATTCACCAAACCACTGAAACATTGTAGCACGGGAAGGAGCAAGGTCCCCAAATGCCCCCTGCAAACGGTCAAGGCTTTGTGTTTCGTTCAGACCACTTTTGAAATCTTAAAGGATCATTGCCGAAAATGTTCCCTTTCGAGCTCCATTCTAGAAAGCCGAATACTGCTCACATCAACAAACAAGTGAAGGCGATACGGCCACGCCGATAAGCGAGGCGAGTTAAAACTTGCTTCGCTTCTTCGCTCTGGATACCACTACCGAACGCAATTGTTGGAATTCAAGTACTGTGCCACAACAATGCGTATCTCAAAACTTTCTTAGTGACCCTCGTAACTCAAAATTGCGTTTTGAAACAAATGCTGCTATTGAAGTAATATCAGTTAGTACACACAAAAGTTGTTGTATGCATGCAGTGCAATATATATTTCGTTCGTAATAAGACAGTGGCAATTTATAGTAAAAATGTGTTGAAATTTCAATACTGATGGAGATGGTTATACACAGGGTGACTCAAAAGCCCGGCACGATAAGACAAATGGGTAAAATATACATCTGAGGCCGAGGTAAACATGGATGAGAATAAAAGTTCAATATTATCAAACGTGGTTTGCAATTTTGTGAAAAGAAAGTGTCCCCAACGCTTTCAACGTATTGCCTCTGACTCAACTTTAAAAATTCGAATTGTTGTTTTCTGACTCCTTACTATAAATATAATTAAAATATATCTGTATGAATTTCCATTTCAGTGTAATTTATATTAAGTAGCCATTTTCTACGTTGCATGAATTCTTTATTATTTTATTTAAACACAATATACTTCTTTGAATTCTCTTATAGCTTTATGTTTCCTTAATTTCAATGTTTAATTTCTTGTTTCTGAGCCTTGTATGCAAGTAACTGCAACCGAATGATCAGTTATTATTTATTTTGTTTGTGAAGTTATTTTATATATGCTGTCTTGATTGCATTCCTTGCCAGTGTTTATTTCTCCTTCACCTCTGTACATGCATGTCGTAATGACGCGTTCTGTGTTCGGTTCACTAATAAAACAAATTTTGATCATTTTTCTTCCTAGAGGCTTCTAAGTTTGTGTATTTACTTTAATATAAGCACTGCTTTTTATGAATTCTTGTTGTTACACTACATACTTCTTTGCATTATATACGCATTCACACTCGACCCCTGCGATCCTTGCGGATTCGTTCAGGAATTCAGAGTTTAGGGTACGCACACTTCAGTGCTCCGGTATACCGACGCACATTAGCACAATGTTTGATTGAGAATTTAAGGGCATTTTTTCATGTTTTTTTTTCTAATTAGAAGCTTTCTTCGCAATATGAATCGTCTACGAAATTTTTCATGTTTCACGACCATTAGTGCAGCCATCGCCGTAGCAGTATCGACATGCAGACATAAACTTTAATCTGTTTTCCGCAGGAGCAGCTCGTGCTACTACATAATTTTCTTCCTAGTGTTTTTCACAGACAACGTACAAATTTTAAGATGGAATCAGGTGCTGGAGGTTCATGAGTAGTTTCCGTATAAAGCTGCTGACCTTTGAGTACCATACTCCATTCAAGAGGATCTATTTCTGTCGTTGATAAAGTTTTTCATTGCTGTACTGCATGTAAGTTCTTAACGAATGAAAATGCACGGCTCGGGGTGGAAGCTACTCGAAAATTGTCTCGACGCTATTGCTGTCATTCGTATGTAGGTTGGGTAACGAACTAGAGGCATATCCTCAGTTTGTGTACCGCCATACAAAATGACGAGAAATTGCTTGCCTGCTTTTGAGACTGAATCCAGTGACGAATTATTTGAAAGAAATACTGTACTTCTGTACATTCTTGAGAGGTTACGTTCTTTTGAATTGTCTTCAGAACTTTTGCATTTCCTTGGTTGTGGGGTGCTGGCATTGTTAGGCCCGCTAACTGCATGAATGAACAGGAGATGCCTGCAAACTAATGGTCCAATATGACGCTGGATACTTCTGACATCACAGAGTGATTTCTGCTCATGCATCTTTCTCTTTGCAAGTGATTTCATGAAAATTTTACCACTGAATCATCAGCGTGGTACAGCACCATCGCTAGTACATCTGTGTCATAAGCCACATCTGTAACTTGTTCGTCCTACGAGCCATGCTATTTGCACTCTAAATAATTAACGTGTCATCATCATTCTGTGCTGTGTAGATGATAGGGCCATTTGATCTCAACTCTGTAGACAACAAACCTATTAGATGATTAATGTTGTTTTCATTTGAGAGGAACGCGGTTTGTTATCGTATGCTGGTGTGCTCAATGACATTTTCACATCGGGTGCTATAAGATGAATCCTTCGGCGTTGATGCTCATGGTCTTTGATGGAGGGTAACAGTCAAATACTACTATGCATGAAACATGAAAATGCTAACAGAAAAAATTTTGCAGTATGACTCTAGCACATCCATCCATAAATGGAGTTTAGATCATACTACGTGTCGAAGCAACAGGTGCATTTCGCCAGCCCCCCCACCTTGGAGTTTCGAAAAAAAACCTATGCCAATCGTTTGTGCTGCGTTTGTGCCGGAATGTACCACAAAAATTTTCGTTTGTACCACTTCCGGTACGAAGTTATAATAGTTTTAAAGTGGGGGGGCTGGGGAAACGGCAGCCCCCCACATTGGAATTTCGAAACGAAACCTATGCCAATCGTTTGTGCTACGTTTGTGCCGGAATGTACCGCAAAAATTTTCGTTTGTACCACTTCCGGTACGAAGTTATAAGAGTTTTAAAGTGGGGGGCTGGGGAAACGGCAGCCCCCCCTAGGAATTTCGAAACAAAACCTATGGCAATCGTTTGTGCTACGTTTGTGCCGGAATGTACCGCAAAAATTTTCGTTTGTACCACTTCAGGTACGAAGTTATAAGGATTTTAAAGTGGAGGCTGGAGAAACGGCAGCCTCCAAACTTAGAATTTCGAAACAAAACCTATGGCAATCGTTTGGGCTACGTTGTGCCGGAATGTACCGCAAAAATTTTCGTTTGTACCACTTCCGGTACGAAGTTATAAGGGTTTTAAAGTGGGGGGGCTGGAGAAACGGCAGCCTCCAAACTTCCAATTTCGGAACAAAACCTATGGCAATAGTTTGTGCTACGTTTGTGCCGGAATGTACCGCAAAAATTATCGTTTGTACCACTTCCGGTACGAAGTTATAAGGATTTTAAAGTGGGGGGGCTGGAGAAACGGAAGCCTCCAACCTTGGAATTTCGAAACAAAAACTATGCCAATCGTTTTTGTACGTTTGTGCCGGAATGTACCGTAAAAATTTTCGTTTGTACTACTTCCGGTACGAAGTTATAAAGGTTTTAAAGTGGAGAGCTGGGGAAACGGCAGCCCGCCACCTATGAATTTCAAAACTAAACCTATGCCAATCGTTTGTGCTACGTTTGTGTCGGAATGTTCCGCAAAAATTTTCGTTTGTACCACTTCCGGTACGAAATTATAAGAGTTTTTAAGTGGGGGGCTGGGACACGGCAGCCTCTCACCTAGGAATTTCAAAACAAAACTTATGTCAATCGTTTGTGCTAGGTTTGTGCCTGAATGTACCGCAAAAAATTTCGTTTGTACCACTTCCGGTACGAAGTTATAAGGGTTTTAAAGTGGGGGGCTGGAGAAACGGAAACCCCATAAAGTGAAATTTCGAAACAAAACCTATGCCAATCGTTTGTGCTACGTTTGTGCCGGAATGTACCGCAAAAATTTTCGTTTGTACCACTTCCGGTACGAAGTTATAAGGGTTTTTATGTGGGGCGCTGGGGAAACGGCAGCCCCCCACCAAGGAATTTCAAAAAAACCTATGCCAATCGTTTGTGCCGGAATGTACCGCAAAAATTTTCGTTTGTACCACTTCCGGTACGAAGTTATAAAGGTTTTAAAGTGGGAGGGCTGGAGAAACGGCAGCCTCCAAACTTGGAATTTCGAAACAAAACCTATGGCAATCGTTTGTGCTACGTTTGTGCCGGAATGTACCGCAAAAATTATCGTTTGTACCACTTCCGGTACGAAGTTATAAGGGTTTTAAAGTGGGGGGCTGGGGAAACGGCAGCCCCCCACCGAGGAATTTCGAAACAAAACCTATGCCAATCGTTTGTGCTACGTTTGTACCGGAACGTACCGCAAAAATTTTCGTTTGTACCACTTCCGGTACGAAGTTATAAGGGTTTTAAAGTGGGCGGGGCTGGAGAAACGGCAGCCTATAAACTTGGAATTTTGAAAGAAAACCTATGGCAATCGTTTGTGCTACGTTTGTGCCGGAATGTACCGCAAAAATTTTCGTTTGTACCACTTCCGGTACGAAGTTATAAGGGTTTTAAAGTGGGGGGAGGGGCTGGAGAAACGGTAGCCCGCCACCTAGGAATTTCAAAACAAAACCTATTGCAATCGTTTGTGCTACCTTTGTGTCGGAATGTATCGCAAACGTTTTTGTTTGTATCACTTGCAGTACAAAAGTATGACAGTTTTAACTAGGGGCTGCCGTTTCAAAAACCCCCCACCTTGGAATTTCGAGATAAGACTATGTCAATCGTTTGTGGTACGTTTTTACCGGAATGTACCGCAAAAAAAATTACGTGCCTGAAGTTGGCCCCCCACCTCTCCCAAATTACACCAAACGTTGCACATCGTTAATGCATCGTTAGTGCACGTTAGTGCATTTAGAACTAACGTTAGTGCTATCAGCGTTTACGAGATATTGAAGATTTTGGTGGGGGACCAACTTCATATGAAGTTAGCCCCCCACCCATCCTTATGCAGACAGATTTTCACTAAACTTAGCGCATCGTTAGTGCATCGTTAGTGCACTTAAACACACTAAGCACTACCGTAAGTGCTACCATATTTTGAGATTATTTAAGATTTTCTGTGGGGGGGCCAACTTCAGAAATATCGAATTCTATACAAATAGAGGTAGAGACATGGGGTTGACGGTAATCGTTAGTGCATCGTTAGTGCACTTAAAAGCACTAAGCGCTAACGTTAGGTTACCACATTTTGAGATTTATTCAAAATTTTTTGTGGGGGCCAACTTCAGAAATATCAAATTCCATACAAAGTGTCAGTATTTTCAGGAATCAGTAACGAATGCACTAATTACTTTGTTAGTGCTTGAAGAGGGTGCAAATTCACGCTGACCACTAAAGATATATTACTTCTAGCACCGACACTAATTAAGCACTAACGTTAGGGGTTGGTGCACGAAGAAGCACTAACAATGCACTAAGGATTGTACTGGAAATTATCATTAGTGCTTTTTAATTTGGCAGAAATTGGACACAGTCAAAAACTCCCCTTAAATTTCTTATGTGAGTTTCCTGAGATGTAACTGGCCATAACTACACTAATAGTGAAGCACTAACGAAAACGGCTCTAATTTTTTCGTTATTGGTTGAAGTGGGGCGCCAAGTTCATGAAAGCTTCCAAAGGTTTTTTTTACTTGTAGGACCTACATTAATGAAGAACTAACATTAGGTGTTAATGCACTAAGAAGCACTAACGATTTCAGTAGAAGAGGTCATTAGTGCTTTTGATTTTGGCGGAAATTTGACGCAATGAAAAATTCCACATAAATCTCTTATGGGATTTTTGTGGCATATAATTGGCCATATCTACATCAATAGTTAAGCATTAACGGAACTATGAGTGTTTTGCAGAAGCGCTAACGATACATTAACGAATGGACTTATTTTTCGTTACTGCTTAAGGTGGGAACCAAGTTCACGCTGGCCCGCAAAGGTTTCTTACTTGTAGCTCCTACACTAATGAAGCACGAAACTTAGGTGTTGGTGCACTAGGAAGCACTAATGTTACAAGGAAAGAAAACTTTCGAAATTATCGTGAACTTAGCCCCCACCTCAAGCACTAAAGAAAAAAATAGTTTATACGTTAGTGCATTGTTAGTACTTCTAGAAGATACAAGTAGTTTCGTTAGTGTTGCACCATTAGTGTAGAAATGGCCAATTATAAGACTCAAAACTCCCATAAGAAGCACATGGGGAATTATTCATTGTATCAAATTCCCATCGCATTCAAAAGCACTAATTACCTCTGTTAGTGCAATTGTTAGTGCATCGTAATTGCTTCTTAGAGCACAAACACCTAACGTTAGTGCTTCATTAGTGTAGGTGTTACAAGTAAAAAAAACTATGGGGAAGTCAGCGTGAATTTCGCACCGACACTTTAAGCACTAACGGAAAAAAAGTCCAATTCGTTAGTGCTTCTATAAAGCACTAACAATTTCGTTAGTGCTTCACTATTAGTGTAGTTATGGCCAATTACATATCACGAGACTCACAAGAAATTTAGGCAAATTTTTCATTGAATCAAATTTCCGCCAAATTCAAAATCACTAATGATCTCTTCTAGAGCGATCGTTAGTGCATTGTTAGTGCTTCTTAGCGCATCTACACCTAAGGTTAGTGCTTCATTAGTAAATGTGCTACAATTAAAATACCTTTTGAGGCCAGAGTGAACGTAGCGCCCCCACTTCAAGCACTAGCTAAAAACTTAGTGCCATTCGTTAGTGCATTGGTAGTGCTTCTGGAAAACACTAACAATTTAGTTAGAACTTCAATATTAGTTTAGTTATGGCCAATTACATGTAACGAAACACATAATAAATTTATGGGAAATTTTTCATTGCATCAAATTTCCGTCAAATTCAAGAGTACTAATGATCTATTCTAGTGCAATCATTAGTGCATCGTTAGTGCTTCTAGAAAACACTAACAGTTTCGTTTGTCCTTCAATATTAGTGTAGTTATGGACAATTACATGTTACTAAACTCCTATAAGACATTTATTGGGAATTTTTAATTGCATCAAATTTCCGCCATATTCAAAAGCACTAATGATATCTTCTAGTGCAATTGTTAGTGGTTCTTAATGCACCAACCCCTAACGTTAGTACTTCATTAGTGTAGGTGCTACAGGTACAATATCTTTGGAGGGCACGGTGAACTTGCGTCAACTTCAAGCACTAACAAAAAATTAATGCCATTCATTAGTGTATCATTAGTGCTTCTAGAAAGCACTAAATGTTTGTATGGAATTTGATATTTCTGAAGTTGGCCCCACCAAAAATCTTGAATAAATCCCAAAATATGGTAATGCTAACCTTAATGCTTAGTGCATTTAAGTGCACTAACGATGCAATAACGATTGTCTTTAACTGCATGTTCCTATCTCTATTTCTATAGAATTTGAAATTACTGAAGTTGCCCATCCCACCGAAAATCTTGAATGAACTCCAAAATATGGTAGCACCAACGATAGTGCTTAGTACGTTTAAATGCACTAACGATGCATTAACGTTTGCCGTTAACCCCATGTTTCATTCCTATTTGTATAGAATTTGATATTTCTGAAGTTGACCACCCAACCAAATTTTTTGAATAAATCTCAAAATATAGTAGCACTAACGTCAGTGCTTAGTGCGTTTACGTGCACTAATGATGCACTAATGATTGCCGTTAACACTATGTTTCTACCTTTATTTGTATAGAATTTGATATTTCTGAAGTTGGCCCCCTCACCAAAAATCTTGAATAAATCCCAAAATATGACAGCACTAACGTTAGTGCTTAGTGCTTTTAACTGCACTAACGATTGCCGTTAACTCAATGTTTCTATCTCTATTTGTATAGAATTTGATGATTCTGAAGTTTGCCCCCCACATTAAAACTATTAAAACTTCGTACTGCAAGTGGTACAAACGAAAATTTTTGCGGTACATTCCGGCACAAACATAGCACAAACGATTGGCATAGATTTCGTTTCGAAATTCCTAGGTGGGGGGCTGCTGTTTCCCCAGCCCCCCACTTCAAAACCCTTATAACTTCGTACCGGAAGTGGTACAAACGAAAATTTTTGCAGTACATTCCGGCACAAACGTAGCACAAACGATTGGCATAGGTTTTTGTTTCGAAATTCCAAGGTTGGAGGCTTCCGTTCCTCCAGACCCCGCCACTTTTATACCCTTATAACTTCGTACCGGAAGTGGTACAAACGATAATTTTTTCGGTACATTCCGGCACAAACGTAGCACAAACGATTGCCATAGGTTTTGTTTCGAAATTCCAAGTTTGGAGGCTGCCGTTTCTCCAGCCCCCCACATCAAAACCCTTATAACTTCGTACCGGAAGTGGTACAAACAAAAATTTTTGCGGTACATTCCGGCACAAACGTAGCACAAACGATTGGCATAGGTATCGTTTCGAAATTCCTAGGTGGGGGTGCTGCCGTTTCCCCAGCCCCCCAGTTTAAAACTATTATAACTTCGTACCGGAAGTGGTACAATCGAAAATTTTTGCGGTAAATGCCGGCACAAACGTAGCACAAACGATTGGCATAGGTGTTGTTTTGAAATTTTTAGGAGGGGGACTGTTGTTTCCCCAGCCCTCCACTTCAAAACCTTTATAACTTCGTACCGGAATTGGTACAAACGAAAATTTTTGCGGTACATTCCGGCAAAAACGTAGCACAAACGATTGGCATAGTTTTTTTTTTGAAATTCCTAGGTGGGTGGTTTCCGTTTCCACAGCTCCCCACATCAAAACCCTTATAACTTCGTACCGGAAGTGGTACAAACGAAAATTTTTGCGATACATTCCGGCACAAACGTAGCACAAACGATTGGCATAGGTTTTGTTTCGAAATTTCACTTTTGAGGGTTTCCGTTTCTCCAGCCCCCTACTTTAAAACCCTTATAACTTCGTACCGGAAGTGGTACAAACGATAATTTTTGCGGTACATTCAGACACAAACCTAGCACAAACGATTGACATAAATTTGTTTTGAAATTCCTAGGTGAGAGGCTGCCGTGTCCCAGCCCCCCACTTCAAAACTCTTATAATTTCGTACCGGATGTGGTACAAACGAAAATTTTTGCGGTACATTCCGGCACAAACGATTGGCATAGGTTTAGTTTTGAAATTCCTAGGTGGCGGGCTTCCGTTTCTCCAGCCCCCCACTTTAAAACCCTTATAACTTCGTACCGGAAGTGGTACAAACGAAAATTTTTGCGGTACATTCCGGCACAAACGTAGCACAAACGATTGCCATAGGTTTTGTTTTGAAATTTTTAGGAGGAGGGCTGCCGTTTCCCCAGCCCCACTCCAAAACCCTTATAACTTCGTACCGGAAGTGGTACAAACGAAAATTTTTGCGGTACATTCCGGCACAATCGTAGCACAAACGATTGGCATAGGTTTCGTTTCGAAATTTCTAGGTGGAGGGGGCTGCCGTTTCCCCAGCCCCCCACTCCAAAACCCTTATAACTACGTACCGGAAGTGGTACAAACGAAAATTTTTGCAGTACATTCCGGCACAAACGTAGCACAAACGATTGCCATATGTTTTGTTTCGAAATTCCAAGTTTGGATGCTGCCGTTTCTCCAGCCCCCCACTTTAAAACCCTTATAACTTCGCACCGGATGTAGTACAATCGAAAATTTTTGCGGTACATTCCGGCACAAACGTAGCACAAACGACTGGCATAGGTTTCGCTTCTAAATTCCTAAGTGGGGGGGCTGCCGTTTTCCCAGCCCCCACTTCAAAACCCTTATAACTTCGTACCGGAAGTGGTACAAACTAAAATTTTTGTGGTACATTCCGGCACAAACGTAGCACAAACGATTGGCATGGGTTTTTTTTGAAATTCCAAGGTGGGGGGCTGCCGTTTCCCCAGCCCCCACTTCAAAACCCTTATAACTTCGTACCGGAAGTGGTACAAACAAATATTTTTGCGTTACATTCCAGCACAAACGTAGCACAAACGATTGCCATAGGTTTTGTTTTGAAATTTTTAGGAGGGGGGCTGCCGTTTCCCCAGCCCCCCCACTTCAAAACCCTTATAACTTCGTACCGGAAGTGGTACAAACGAAAATTTTTGCGGTACATTCCGGCACAAACGTGGCACAAACGATTGGCATAGTTTGTTTTTGAAATTCCTATGTGGGGACTTCCGTTTCCACAGCCCCCCACATCAAAACCCTTAGAACTTCGTACCGGAAGTGGTACAAACGAAAATTTTTGCGATACATTCCCGCACAAACGTAGCACAAACGATTGGCATAGGTTTTGTTTTGAAATTTCACTTTTGGGGGTTTCCGTTTCTCCAGCCCCCACTTTAAAACCATTATAACTTCGTACCGGAAGTGGTACAAACGAAAATTTTTGCGGTGCATTCAGGCACAAACCTAGCACAAACGATTAACATAAATTTGTTTTGAAATTCCTAGGTGAGAGGCTGCCGTGTCCCAGCCCACCCACTTCTAAACTCTTATTATTTCGTACCGGATGTGGTACAAACGAAAATTTTTGCGGAACATTCCGGAACAAACGTAGCACAAACGATTGGCATAGGTTTCGTTTCGAAATTCCAAGGTGGGGGGCTGCCGTTTCCTCAGCCCCCCCACTTTAAAACTATTATAACTTCGTACCGGAAGTGGTACAAACGATATTTTTTTAGGTACATTCCGGCACAAACGTAGCACAAACGATTGGCATAGGTTTTTTTTCGAAACTCCAAGGTGGGGGGGCTGGCGAAATGCACCTCGAAGCAACATCTACCATCAATAACAAATGACTCGGATAGCTCAGGTTTCCCAGATGCCTGCGGTATAAGGCTTTCAAATCCTTTCATAAGTGAATGAATTAGTGCAGTGTTTGGTGGTATGGGAGTGAGTTCGTGTGCGAAATACTGGGATGGTGTGTGCTTGAGCTCAAAGAGCCTAGCAGGTCGCCAGAAGAGAGATGACTTGTCGAAATAGTGAATACAATTATAATTGTGAACTCCTTTTCCTACATCCTGTGATGCTTTTGCTTGGTCAGTCTTCAATGTAACGGGATGCCAAGGTTTGTCATCCGTCTGTTGTAGTCCATTACCAACAACGTCTACATTGTCACAGTTCACTTTGTCACCAACTCCTGCTATAACGTCAGTGGTTACATTGCGCAACGATGAGTAGTACGCTGAAAAAGGTTTATGTTTATTTAGCCATTATTATAAGTCTTCGATTACTCCGGTCCCTCTTCATACGTGATGACAATAGCTCACAATATTGTGCACTCTGTTGGCTTTCAGTTCCAGTTAACGATTTTCAAATCTATGTACACATTGAATCCATGTGTTCCACGTATTTTGTGTCATTCCACGACCGTGGGTTAAACTTCCTCTACTCTTCATAACAGGTATCGTGCTCCTTTCCAGTTTTCTGATGTTCGACGGATGACATGATTTCCATGGTTTTGAAACTGATCGTAGAGACACCGATGAGCAAATTGTAACTGCTGCATCATTCGTTCACACTTAGCGTACATATTGTGACCTGTCGTGGAACATATAGGTAGCATGCATGCCACAGCATGAAATATTTTATACAGAAGTAAAATAAATATATAAAATAAACATACAAAATAGTTTTAACTATGTACGGATGTTCTATATATATTTTACCTATTTGTCCTAGGGTGTATTGCCCTGTATAAGGAAAATACAACAATATAATTACTATTTTCAATTTAATCATTTAAAACATTATTAGAGACACAAAATAAATATATACAATATATACATAAACAATAATTATGGTTATATCAAATGTCTTATATAAATCCAAACAGCAAAATTTGTTTAAAACTGTAGTCCAAAATTCAAACACTCATAGAACAATTTTCGCAAAGTGCCATGCTTTAGCATATCGCCCATGAAGAGTACCAATACCAGTAGTATGATATGTTTACTATGAGCGCAATTTTCCCTCTCCCAATATTTTTGACAAGCATAGAAGGACCCAACTAATTATATAAAGTTACAGAGCGCAAAGTATTTCCATAATTACAATGTTAAAGTGAGATTGAATAGGCTTTTATAACATTTAAAATCATAGAAACTTACATCTAAAATATTACAATGGGGCCCTACAGAAAATATATTTATTGCATCTTAATCTCCAGTTTATAAGCTTTCATTTGACACTTAAATCGTGAAAATCCGTTAATAATTACATTTAAAAATTCAATGAGAAGGAATATAACAAATGGAGCATCTGCTCTGGAACAGGTGATCTGTCACTGGATAATTTGAACGATTCCAGTACCAGCTCTGAACGACAAAGGGGTTTGTGCAATAGAAATAGAGAGAGAATGATTAACAGTGAAGTAACGGCGATGCATTCTTCGCCTCCCATATAGACAATATTGGATTTAACGGCTAAGTATAGCTCGCGCGATGTATTCGTCGCTCAACTTTTCTCTCGTAACGGCTAGCTTTCAAGCGAATACCCCTTCGCCGTTATATCTTCCTCGGTGGAGTTAGCATCTAGTTTCAAAACGTACCACATGCAGCGCTCGCGTCTCTATCTCTTTCTCCCCTTTTCATCAGCACTCAGTCATATCAAAATATTAGAATTAAATCCTAAGTTGTGAGACAAATTCTAAAAACAGGGTTGGAAACTAATTCTTTTTGACATGTTTTTCCAGAATTGATAAAATTACGAATTAAGCTTTGAAACTATTACCAATGAATTACCACCAAAAAAGGTAAACATGATTATTTTTGAACACGATAACCAACCCTGTCATCAGGGGCGTATTGGTGGGTGATATTTTTAAAATCGTTATATCTCCGTTGTTTATTAACCGATTTTCAAAATTCAAACGACAATCTATAGAGAAATAAATTTACTATCTTCTGAATGTTTTGTAGGTTGCACAACTCTAAGGATATTATTACAAAAACTCAAAATAACACCCTTATTTATACATGTATCTTTAAAATTTAAATGGCATTGCGTTCTGTATGTCTAAGGGTCTTAGTTTTATAGCTTTATAAACATAAAACTCTTAAAATCAATTAACTATAATTTAAAACATACTTAAAATTGCAAGTTTGGATACTGATAGTGGAATGTTCTGTTAACCTCGTTCTCTATGGGAAACAATGACTTCTTAAACTCAGTCCATTGGTCATAGTTTAAGCTGAATAAACAACCATTAATTTCGAAGATGACTTCTGTGCTTTCTTGAACATTCTGAATGATTACATTGAAATTATTAATAAGTACAAATTTCTTTTGGGGCGCCATACTAACCACTCCATTTTTTACTTTAGAAAAAAATTTTAAATCATTTTTGTTATTTTTTGGATTCATTTCTAAAGTAAAAGTGGTGCATTTTATAACCATTATCTAAATCTTTCAAGCCTACATACTTAACAAACAGTTTCTTTGTTTTCATGTCTTTCAACACCTGCTCAGTATCATCATTATATCTCTGTGGTAATAACGTCTTATATTTCTCATCTAAATGTACTAAAATTCTTTGACCATAACGTTGTATTTGAATCAATTTCCATAATGTTATCTCGTACGGTTTACCTTTTTCTAACTCATCTATGCGAAGGAATCTCAATGCTTTAACGTCATTTTTCTTATTCAAATAATTAGCCATATCTTATTTCTTATAAGGAAAATGTTCGTTTTATGAAAATTTCATAAAACTGCTTCCCATTTGAAATTTACATACAGAACTCAAAAGTTGGATAATTATCTTTTAGACTAGTGTATTTGATTTTTAATCCATCTTTAATGATCTCATCAATCATTTTATCTGTTAAGCGTTTTGTACATCTAGGTGGAAGAAAGACCTTAAACTTTTCGCATTCAACTAAAATGCTCTTTCCAAACTTAGTTTTAATCTTTTCCATTTTCAAAATCTTATATTCTGTATCTAGTTCTAATTCTCTTAATCCAATAACTTGTTTTTGCTCAAGACTTCCAAGTTTATTTAAAAGCTCAATATGACTCGCCATCGTGTTTATTATATAGAAAATCAATGATCACTCTTCAATTTTTAACTTTATCAAAAACTTTTTAATCATTTTTGCTAATTTTAGAATAACGTTTATGGAAAACCTCCATAAACATTACAAAATACATTTAACTATTTAAAACTCTTCTACTACTTTCTCATTCTTAGGGTCATATGTAAAGTTCTTTTGTCAAATTAAAATCGCATAACATATAATATTACCAGCCACAGCTTCTGCAAAGTCTACTACAATATTTATGTTTGTTCTCTCATTTACCGATACATTCTTCCTATTACTGCAGTTAATCACATACATTGGCCTGTTATTTATAAACTCTTTAGGATCATAGTACATTTCGGTATTACTACATGTTATTCTCTTAAATGCTGTATAATCTTCATACATCTTAAAATAATCCCTTTTAGCAATATCTGAGTTTCTTGATTCTTTTGGGAATACCTCATTCCTTCCATTCTTAAGATAGATATTATTTACCTTACAATGATCGAACATACTTGCATCTGCTGTTTGCTTGCCCCTTCTATCAGTTTGGAACATTACAACTAAGAATCAGGCATATCAAATTGTCTAGAATTAAATTTAGTAGTAACATCGAACTCCAAGAAAGAACCTACGACAGTTTTCTGAGCACACTGATAAGTATAGAATGAAAACATGATTTTAGGTTCTTTCAGAATATTCAGCTTTAACTGGCCTTCGTAATTAGATTCGTATTCAATAATAGGCATTCTTATCTCCATACTCTTTATTGTTATTTTTCCATCATGAGGAGCTGTTGCACCTGCTCCTGTTCCAGTTCATTTGTACAAGGCATCGTTATTGTTGTTAGCTTTTGTAAATGTTATTCTCAATCCACCTTTCCACATAACCTCTTTATAAACACTTAAAAAGCCTGGAATTAATCTTAATGGGTACAAAACGCTAGTCCTTTCGAAGACCAAGTTTATCATCTGTTTCAAATCCTGCTTGTTTTAGATATTCAACTTCTGGTTCGGAAATCTTTAATGTTCCAATAGCTGTAGATGTTATTCCAGGTAGTTCAATCTTATTTATAACAACTCCATGCTATCTAACATCAATTTGAGAAAAGAAGAATTGTAAGAAGTTATCTACAAGTTTTATAGTATCATTTGCACCAAATGTTCCTCCAGCTGATGCACCAACAACTTCAAAAGTCATATGACAATCTGCTTTGTGTGGATGTATAAACCCATCCCCCACATCGAAATGAAACTCAATATCTTTGTTAGCTTCATTCAAATTATTAATGTTCTTGTGTTAGCTTTAAAAGTCTGTAACTCATAACTCTCAATACTATCAACTTATTTTTAAAAAAAATCTTGAAACAACGCTTTTATGGGATGTACCCATAAAAGAATTATACATAATAACATTTAAAAACTTATAATCCCCATCCTAACTTAACCTTAGCATTCATAGCACTACCAACTCCAAAAGCAGCTAATCATTCACCAATTGATGAATCACTACAAAATGCTCTATTCCATGCTTTAGTTTCTAGTTCCTTATCTGCAATATGTCTTGACTCTGTATCTTTATTGTCTCTGTAATATATATCGTGTTCTTTACAAGCCTCATCTAATGGGTTAATACATTTATCACCTCTTTCTAATCTTTCTTGAAGCTTAGTGCCTGGACCACAGTACGAAAATCCTGGAATATGTAGCTCAAATGGTAATTTAATTATTAAGTCATTTACTAATCCTTTTCCAAGCTTCTCATCATTCCAGAATCGTGGTGGTAATGTATTTAAGATCTTAATCAAATAACCTATACCTTTTGGATCATTAGGAATAAATTGCGAAAGCTTATTATTAATCATACTCACTATACCTACTTTCTGATTATAAAAGTTATTATTACCAGCCTTTTCTTCTCCATCTATAACTATTAACCGATCAATTAACTTTCTCACATCATCCATCCATATATATTCTTTAGGTAATTAGTTGTATATTTTTATTCCTTCCCCAGACTTTGGTGTTTTCTTTCTTGTTGGTGTTGGAGGTAAATATGGCTTAATATAATCATCCCAAATACGCTTGATAATATTATTTTACATAAAACCTCTATTAGATGCTACTTTTCTATCTCGATTATATTTTTGGAAGGTAGCATCTGATTCTATTATTATTTCCTTGTACTGTTCAAAATGGTTGTCATCATAATTTCCAATGGTTTTATTAGTATTCATCGTTAACAATTCCCATAGACCTTCTGTTCCTTTATAAGTTTTACCATTAATTACCAAATCATCGCCACTAACTTTAACTTCAGAATTTCCTATCTTATTTATTATTCTTCCACCTTCTTCAACAGCTCTTATTCCAAATACACTATCATTTCTTCTACTATAATATTTTGCTGCAATCTTACCAAATGATTGTGCTGTTGTTAAAGGCTCTACTCCTTCGACTTTGTCTTTAATTTGTTTTCTCATTTGTTTTATTTCTCCTGTTATAGGTGAATCACTACTACTTGGAGGACTATCATAAGTTATCTTTTTAGGTATTTCTAGTAGACTAGGATCTATTGAAGCCGCCTTATGTGCAACTGGAACAAGTTCAGTTATTAGATTTTTATTTTGTTTTGCTACTTCTTTGATCTCACTTCCTAAATTTTGGATAGCATCAATTACAGGTTGTTCTTGTGTCTTAAACTTATCGTATATACCTGCTTCTTCTTTCTTCCAAGTTTTGATGCTCTTTATCAAGAACTCCTTTAACTTAATATTCTTATTAATTTCTTTCTCATCCATTTATTATATAGAAAACGAACAAACGTCAATAAACGTGAAAAAACGTCAAAAAACGTAAACCGTTAAAACGTAAAACGTGAAAAAAAACGTCAAACGTTTATAAAGTGTTTTATCTTGTTCCTACACTTACCATTCTTTACCTTCCTTGTCATATCAATTACTATAAAACCATAATCTTCTTGCCAACATTTTGAACATATCTCTTTAAATTTATCATAAGACATATCTCCTCCAACAAATTTGTTATACACATGTTTAAGATTGATATCATCTTGTCTAAATACGCATAGGAAGTTAACGTTATCTCTTATAAGCTGTTTAGGTACTTTTGAATATGTCTGTGCAAGATAGAAACAGTCTAAATGTCTACCTCTCGTAAAGTAATTTCTAACAGTATCTTGTTCTCCAAAATGTAATCGTCAAACACAACGACAGAGTATTTTTCACATTCATTAATAGGTACAATACAGTCATTACTGCTTAGGAACGTTGCTATTTGCTTCGTGAACTTTAGTTCTGCTTTTTCAAATCGTCCTTTTAATTGTTCATACTTTGGCTGATTCATGTTTTTAGAATATATGTAGAAATAATTATTGTTTAACCAACCTGGCTGTAATAAGAAGTTAAATAACAGAAAAGTCTTACCACAACAAGATGGACCCAGAATAAGACATCGAATATCATCAGGTATAAGTTCTCCATTTCTTTTCTTAGCTGTTGTTTCTTTTATCATCTCTTTTACATTCGAATTAATACTTTTCTTACTCATTTATCATAGAGAAAATTTTGATTCAGACCCGATAAATCGTTGGCCTTTAATTATAAGTTAAGCCCTGGGTGCCAGCACCTTTTATGATCTTATATCTTTAAGTTGTTCTCTGATTTTATGCAGCGTATTTTTTATATATTCTTCATCTATTTCGCCATTTAATGTTATTATCATCTCTAACTGCTCTTTAAATGAGTTAATACAAGTTACAATGGTTTTATGTTCATCTTTTCTTTTGCGTATGTTTAACTAAGAAGACAAACCTGTTATTATAGCACTTCCAGTTGCAAGAGATGTTGTTAATATTGGGTAAATTGTTACGGGTATAAAAATATTAATAAACCCAGGTTTTGCAGAAAGTATAACCGATAACTTAATCAAAGTGTGGTATGCATATCCAACAATTCGTAGTTTTCTTTTTTTCTTCTTTAAGCTGTATACTAACTTTTGAATGATATATTCTATTAACTTCATTACTTTCTCTCTTGAAATATCTCTAGGTAAATCAAACTCGTTCATTTATTATATAATAAATGGCTAAGGTGTTTACGTTAACGAGTGATACTTCTGTTTTAAAGAAGAAACTCCATTACGAATTAGACAACAGTAACAACTATTTAAGTATAGGACTAGTTGGGTTTTACATTACATATCTAACTCCAAACGTTACACATAATACGTTTTTTAGCTATGGAACTAAATTGTTAGTATACCAAATGGACAATACAGCTTAAACAGTCTTAATGATTATTTAAAATCTCGCTCCATAAACATAACGTTAAAAGAGGATCATATAAGAAATAGAGTAAAAATAGAAACAGGTCATATTGGTATTATAATGGGAAATTTAAGTACTGTTCTTGGATTTAGGTTTTATGAATTTTTAGAAAAGAACAAAACACATATTGGAAGTAAGTTACCAAAGTTTCATCCGTTCAATACAATTAATGTTCACTGTAATATAGCAGATGGTATGTTTGTTAAAGATACGGAGTACACACATAGAGAAACAGGAATTATAGCATCATTTAAAAGAGGAGCTGAGTTTAAACATAGTATTATTTACGAGCCTACTTATCCATTATTTTTCCCTATATCTAAAGACAAGGTTGATAATTTTGAGATAAGGATAACAGATGAGAATGATTCCTTCATTGATTTTGGTGGAGCTACAACAACCGTACTTTTACAAACCAAGATTTTCTCTTAAATAAATAGGAAGATGTGTTCTATTAAAGGTTGTATGTTTAGTGTTCCTTACAGTGAACTAAAGGATTTAAATATCGATCATGTATTAACAAAGAAACAACTTAACGATAAATCCAAGAAAATTAAAGAAGGTAAAGAAATGGATTTAACTCTAACTACTGCACAAATGAAAAAGATTAAGAAAGAGCATATGGGTGGTTTTATCTTTACAATTCCAGCCGTTCTAGCAGCTTTAGGAGCAGCTGGTTCATTAGCAGGTGGTGCAGCAGCGATTACTAAAACTGTACTTGATGCTAAGAAAAATAAACAAGAACTTGAAGAACAAAAAAGGCACAATATGGCCATAGAAGAAAAACAAGGAGCAGGTAAACCAAAGAAGTCAAAAAACTAAAACCATTGACCAACTTCGATATAGAGAGGTTGGTTAAAGAATTAAAGATAAAACGATTTACAGGTGTATTTATGAGTGATGAACTTCCACAAAAACCCTATGTAAATGATGGTGGTATAGTTAACTTCGATAAATCAGAAAACATTGGTACTCATTGGATATGCTATTGGAAAGATAACAACGAAAAGTACGTGTTTGATTCTTATGGCGGTGTTCCTCCTAAACAACGAGTACAATATCTTGGTACCGAAAACTTATTTTACAATGACGAACGAATACAAGACTTTAATTCAGTTATATGTGGTCATCTTTGAGTTAAGGTTCTAAATCTTCTAAATCAAGGGTATTATTTCAGTGACGTTATGTATATGATTAAAAATGATTAAATATTATTAAGTTTAAGTGCTTTTATGGCTTATATCCATAAAAGTTTTGTTTAAGATAAATATGGAAGCTATACACAATAGATTTTTAGATTATTTTGAGAAGCATATGGATGAACTAGACGCACTAGATAGATATAATTTTTATTAGTCTTTTCAGTATGTTAGTGAGATAGACTTAAAAGTTAGAAACAACGTATATAAGGTTATTGATTTATAGAGAACGTTAGTACCTAAATTTTTGTTCACGGATGAAGAGTTGAAAAAGTTACGTCCAATAATTACCTTAAAGGAGTTGTTCTCAAATTATAGCTCTAGGCCATTAGAATGCAGCAATTGTAGTAGTAAGTCATTAACAAAAGGTATGAATAGCTACATTTGTAATGATTGTTCTCTAGAGAGTGGTTGGGTTTACAGTACTAATGAAGAAATGAAAGCTGGTTGTGCAAGAAAATCATGGTATGATACTACAAAAAGATTTAAGTTACAGTTATCTCGTTTACAAGCTTTACAGGATAGAATTATTTCCAAAGATGTGTTCAAGGTGTTAAATGATGATATGCCAAAAGATTTAATATCAACAAAAGATGTTCTAGAAGTACTAAAGAAAAACAAATACACAAAATACTATGATGATGTCTATTTAATACACTATCACGTTACCGATCAAAAACCATTAAAATTACAACATATGGAAGAAACACTTATAAACGAGTTCGAAAACTTACACGAGGCCTTTAGAGAACTGTATCCGAAAAGAGTATTGTTTATTAACTTAAAGTGTGTATTGTACCATCTGTTGAAAAAGCATGATGTTCATGTTGATATTGATTTTAAAAACTCACCTAAACAAATAGAGGTGTTAAAGAAATGTTTGAAAAATTATGATGAACATTTTCTTTATAATAAATGAGCATGGATATATTTGGTAATGTAGATAGAAAAGGTGATGTTGATATTAGTGAAGAAAAATTAAAATTGTTGGAGAATTTAACTGATGTTGTTAGCGTAAGTCAACTTAGGTCAATAGAAGCTCAATTAGAGAACGATAGAAAACGATTTGAAGATGTATTAGAAACATTACAAGACACATACATAAAGAAAGAAGACTTTCAAAAGATTAGGATGGATACTACTAAATTGATTATGCAGAAAGAAACCATACCCTTTTTATGTCGATTGAGAGCTAAAAACGTTAAGGAACCAATCTTTAGAATACTTAATCTCTCTAATGGCTACAAATTTCTCTATAATGGCACAATAATGCACATGGAATTAAGTTTGGATAAATACTTTCTAGACATATATTTAGGTGATACTTTGATTGAACAGTTACCTTTTAGCTTTAAGAAGAACGATATAATTACGATTAAACCAAATAAACATTCTGCTATGGAAGAAGGGCAATTATTGTTTATTGCAATGTACATAGAAAGAGAGCTTTCGTAAAAACATTTGCTATCCAATAAATATGGATATTTTTGGTAACATTAGAAATAGGGACATGCTATTAGAGACATTTGCTACGAAAGAAGAGCTTAAATTTAAAATAGATAAAGTTTTTACATCAAATAACACATCCTGGGTTGATTTTAAGAATAAAAGATTGGTTAATGTATCTAATGCTATTGATAAACAAGATGCTGTAATATTAGAACATAGTGAATCGGCAAAAGAAGAGCTTAAACGAAAAGAAAAAACTGTAGAATTACCATGTCGAATGGCAGATGATGTGTGGAAACCAGTCTTTTTTGTATATAATTTCGCTGCTGCCTACAAATTTCTTTATAGAGGTAGATTAATGCATATAGTATCAAGTCTCAATTTATAACTTATAGACATATTTTTAAATGACGCTCTAGTTGAAAGTTTTCCATTACACTTTAATATAAATGATCAATTGACAATTAGGCCATCCAAAGATTCTGGTTTGAAACAAGGCAAATTATTAATGCTTATTATGTATATAGAAAGAGAAGATGAAGGTGAAAACAAATCAAGTGATGATGATAATGTTAAGAGTTTAGTATTAGGTAATGATGATGAATATTATTTTTTATTTTCTATACAATAAATAATAATGATAACGTATCGTGTTAAATGGAAGAAATCAACAGATGCGAAGAAAGATACCATTAGAATTGAATGGAAGATATCTAAAGAAAGGTATATATAGTATATGTGGAATTAATAAAACTCAATTCGTTAAAAACAAAGATTGTCTATATGATGGTAAAGGTGTTAGAGAAGACATTATAGAAGAAATTCACAAACCATCTAGAAAAAACTTTGACAGACTAAGTGTAGTTATAAAAGGTATGAATGATCTTTGGCAAGCTGATCTTGTAGAAATGGATAGCGGAGTATCAAAAGGTGTTTCCAAATTAAATAAAGGCTATAAATATCTGCTAACGTTTATAGATGCGTTTTCTAAATATGAGTTTGCTGTTCCTGTTAAAGGTAAGAGTGGTAAGAATGTTACAGAAGCATTTGAATCCATATTAAAAGCGAGAAAACCTAGTAACTTACAAACTGATCAAGGGAGAGTTTTACAATAAAGAATTTAAGAAGTTGATGGAGGAGAATAAGATTAATCATTACTCAACCTATAGTGGTAAGAAAGCTGTTGTTGAGAGATTTAATAGAACACTTAAGCAAAACATGTGGAGAAATTTAGAACACAATGGAATTACAAATGGATAGATATTACCAACATTGTTAGTGAGTATAATAATAGAGTACATAGAACAATTGGTTTAAAGCCTATAGAAGTTAACAAGAAGAATGAGCGAACAATATTGGATACAGTGTATAAGAAAGAATATAAGCGTGTTAAACCCAAATACAAATTAGGCGATCATGTTCGTATAAGTAAATCGAAAGGATTATTTGAGACAGGATATACACCTAATTGGTCAACAGAAGTATTTGTTATTAGCGAAGTTATTCCATCTAATCCACCTACGTATACAATTAAAGATTTAGAAGATGTGCAAGGCAGATTTTACGAACCAGAACTATTAAAGACGAAACTTAAAGATGAATACTTGGTGGAAAAGGTGTTGAGAAAGAAAGGTGACAAAGTATGCGTTAAATGGTTAGGATTTGATGATTCACATAATAGCAGGACAGATAAAAGTAATGTTGAAAAATAAATATAAATGTTGTCTTTTATGTAATAATAACCATAAAAGGTTAGTTTGAATGAGATAAGGATAGCGAAACGTTACTCTTCAAACAACAAACAAAACAATCCAAGCCGTCCAAAACGGACTGTTTGAAATCACAAGAACAATTTAAACCCGACAAAATGGTGGGGTTGAATCGTCGATGTTATGTGTAAGTGGTGGTAAGAGGTTTGATCACTGGTTAGAAAATATATATTCAAAAAGTTATTAGATTACTACAATAACAAACTAAGTGGACTGAATTCGAGCTACTTTGAAAACTCATTGTTTAGAGTAAAACTATGTGGTAACGAAATAAAGTTAAAAAATGATTTTCTATACAATAAATATGAGTACTATAGATAGTTCTCTCAGTTTAAAATATATTTGCTACGAACAGATTAAAGACAATTATTGCTATGGTATTTTTGGTGATTTTAAACTGATTATAGATAAGAACACACGCTACTTTAATGCTTCAAAATTGTGTTCTATGGGTGGAAAAAATTTTAAGAACTGGATTAGAAATAAAGAATCAAAAGAACTAATAGGTTATATTTCAAGGGCTTACTTGCGAGCCGATCAAATCTTTCAAAAAATAACAGGTGGTAAAGGAGAAATATGGAATGAATTGAGAGGAACATATGTTTGTAAAGAATTGATTCTAGATATATAACGATGGCTATCTCAAGAGTTTTATCTTAAATACAATCAAATAATTATTAACTACTTTACGCAAGATTTTGTACATGTTCAAGAAAACAAAAGCTTTAAACAAGAGCAGAAGAGAGAGAACAATTAATGAACGATTTAAGAATAGAAAACACAAGACTTAGAGAGAGAGCAGCTGAACATACAGAAGATCCAGGCAAAGTACAAAAACTAGTTATTATTAAAAAGAATCTCTCCCCTATTCAACTACAAAAGATATTAGAAAAGTACGAAACAGACAAAAGAGAACAAATATAGAGCTATAAGAGTTACAGGTATTGGGTTGGAAGAATTCAAGAGTGTAATATAAAGACAAGATTGCAATGCCTCCAAGAAAAATATCCAGACATGACTATATTGTCTAAAACCAAAGACCCAAACTCGATTAACCTTCTAAATAAAGTAAAAGAAAAGTATGATTGTGTTATTTCGCATGGTTGTCATGTAGACCTAAAGAATGCGGATGGAGAAGATGATGAGTTTGTTATTGATTTGTTTTTAAGTATAAGAGACAATTAACAATAAGTTTTGTATTTAGATATTCGTAAAGGTAAGGGTAATGAGTTTTGGACATCCCTATCAGAAGAAGATTTGGTTAAAGAAAGTAGAATAGAGGGGGTTCATACCCGTGGGAAAATTTTGGCCTAATTTTAGCCCTAAACTGGCCTAAACCAGTATGTTGCTATGCTAGTATAAGGAAGTATACTCTTGGACGCCTACCAGATGTAAAAAAACAAGATAAAACATGCCTTTTTCGTGTTCTTGTCGTTTATTGGCTAATAATTTGAATCCCCAAACCCCCCACCCCTCCTGCGAAGAGCGTAAGCGGAACGTATGTGCTTGTGTAGATCATTCTGTTAGCAGCTGTTGCAAAGGAAGAAACGTCAAAAATTTAAAGATGTCATCGTCAATTAGTTTATTAGATAAGCTTAATAAGCCATCAATGGTACCCTTTACAAAAATGCGAGATTTGGAGATTGGAGTACCATTTCGTATTGTAAACTGTGAGATAATTACAACGGTATATGGTAGGAAGGCATGTGTGACATTTGAAGGAGGTGAAAAAGTGATTTTACCTGGACGTTGTACTGAAAAATTGGAAGCAGATAATGGTGCATTATTAACGTATTTACAAAGTGGGAATGTCTGTTTAATATATAAAGGAATGAAGATTAATGTATCTGGACGTAACATGCACGATCTTGAATTTACTGAACTGGTTTACTCATCGTAAGTGTATGGTGACATGTACAAACAAGATGAAACATGAATTTTCCTCTTCGTCCCTCCTCTTCATGCATGCGCAGTCATCTGTATGCATAGTGTCGTTATTCTGTGCTGATCAGCGACTGGAGTAACATGTCTTTGAGTGCTTGTGCGTCAACTATGGATACCAAGAAAGAGTACTTGTTAAATGTTGAATATGGACTTAATTCAATGAAAACCAAATTAATTTGTATCGGACTGGATAGTGATACATTTGAACCAGTGATTCGTGTTGGCAAAGGACTTGTGTTTGGAGTGGAGTTAAATTTGGCAGAGTGGGAGAAACTTGTACATTTAACCCCATTTGTTACGGACTATTTAAATTCTCAAGTGGAAATTACATTTATAAAATCTCTTTGTCGAAAAAACGAACTGGTGGTGCGAAAACTAATGGGTGAAAAATTAGTGATGTTAGAGAAGAAAGGAACACTTCATGCTCCTCGAAACACTGTGTACTTAACTTCAAGTGATTGGCTTTATTTCTTGGAAATATTACCGTGTGTTGAACATGCTGTGAAAAACAGTAAAGTTTGTAGTGTTGTGCTACGTGAATATTTTGACTTGTGTACAGATACTATTCGTAATCATGTACAATCGCAGTGTCTTACATGCAGAGGACTTGCCGGAATCCATACCTGTGTAGATGAACAGAGTATTATTAATGGTATGAACATTAGTTTTACAAGTGTCTCTCTTGATAAGAACAGTGATGTGAACATTGATGGTGAACGATTAAAATTGGAAATGAAAGTTTTTGCAAACAAAAACCCATAGATTCAATTATGGCTGATTTATTTGATAGTGTATCGACACAGCCATGGTGGGGGGAAACCGAAACTCAACCTTCGGAGGGTATCAATGAAGTGAACGACTCTTCATAAAGAAGGAGAAATTGATTTGTTTTTTTCATGTATGCTAAACAACGTAATATCAAATGTAATAAACATATATATAGTGAAAAGTGAAATGTTTTATTTGTGTGTGTTTTGTGTTCGTTTCATACACCTCAATATGATAGGATTTTGAAGTTTTTATAAGAAAAAAATCCTAACATATTTTTTTCCTCGTATATTATAAGTGATACGTATAATAATAATAATAATAATCATAATGAATTCAAATTCTTGAAATGAATGTTAAAATGAAAATTAGTATTTGAAATTTTTATTATTATTATTATTATTATACAACTTTGTCTTAAGTATGATAGGACTTTTTTTAATTTTAAAAAAGGAACTAAAATAAATAATATTAAAATTTTAAAAACAAAAGTCCTATAATAATAATAATAATATTGAATTCACATACTTGATTTAATTTACGAAAGAATAACTGATTAAGTATTTGAATTCATTATTATTATGTAGTTATATGATTACCTCATTGAATTAAAAATCAGTTTTAGAATCTTTTTTTTAAATCACTATGAAATTCTTTAATTCAATGACTTAAAAGTATGTTTTATGATATGTGTATTTAATTACATAACTGATCATAAAACATATTTATTTATTAGGAAACGGAGAAAATAAGAAATAAAACATTTGTTTTCAAAGAGAAAAAATAATACAAAGTGTTTATTGCTGATGAAACTGTTTACACAATTAAAACGACGGTGAGTATAGTACATTTTAAGAGAACGTTAGATTTTGTTTTTATTGTTCATGTGATGATATCTTCACAACTGCCATATATTGTTCACTGATGATACTACTGCTGTTGATGTTGGTGATGAAACGTAGATAGAAGTCATTCTGTACAATGATGATGATGTCCATACACACGATGACGATCTTTTACTCTCTGAAATGAAAAAAATTGAAAAACAAACTTAAAATTTATTTTATCTATAATCATGAACAAATAAAACAAATAATAATAATAATAATACAAACACATTATAATAAAGAAGAAGAAGAAGAAATGACTACCTGCAATAATATGAAAAGAAAGTAATCAAAACAAACGAAGAAGAAGAATGAAGACATGATTACCTGTAAAAGTAAATACAGCAAGCGACGATCATTTTTTCTGGAGTTGATGAGAAAGTGTAATGAAATTCATTTAAGGACTTTCCTTTAGTTTTGAAGCATAGGAAAAGATATGAATAATGCCCACATAGAGACGATTTCACACTTTGAATTTGTTTATTATTAAATGTATAAGAAGTGGAATTTCTACGTAGAAATTGAATATGATGCATTACATATGGAGGAAATCCAAATGTATCGAAGTAGTGGGCACGTCCGTCAGTATGAATATATACGGAAATCCAGTGTGTGCCAAGTTTGTTCGAGGGATCTGTATTTATGATGATAGCTGCAGGTAGTGGAACATGTGCTGGTAATTCATTGGCTGCATATACGCCAACGAAATGATTGTGAAATAAAGAATTTGTTTGCAAAGCATTCAATAAATCTAGTGTAGAGGACATCATGTATAAAAATGCAGACATGTACATATATGATATGATATTTAAATAACGTACCTTTAAAAATCCATGATGATGTTCCTCTGATGATCCACTTCTAAGAGAGATTGGAATTCTCCATACACAATGCAGGAGATAGGTGCTGGTAGAGGCTTCGTAAAACGAACTTCCAGACGAACACAGCCATGACGTATAAGATTCCAATGCTGCACAGCGCTGGCTTCTCCATCTTGAGTAATGTCGAAAACAAAGATAGTGTATCCTTGAGGAAAGTCAAGGCGAGGAATATTGTTGCCATGATTGAAAAAGTGAATGCCTGATCCACAGAATAAGGTATGATATGAGGAAACATAGAGGTTGTTTTCGAAAATTGGTTGTAATGGTTTTGAAGGTACAGGTTTTCCATCAATGTATAGAGAGAAGAAATTGATGTCAAAATGCTTGAAATGAAATGGATTTGAAGTTATTGTTGCTGTATAGGCATCATTTTGTGTAAACGCCACAATCACTCGAGTTGGTAATACTCCCATAAATAAATTATCAATTGTTTTTGATTGAAGATCCTTTGGAATGACGAATGACTTCATTTGCACTCTTGTGAGAGGATATTTGGCTGTTGTTGATTGTAGAAACTTGTTATGTGCTAGTTTTATTGAAGGACTAACATTAATCTTTTTAATATGTAAAGCAGCGTCTAAAATATTCACTTTAGCCTCAACAGACGCATTACTAGCGATGAGACAAAAGTTTGGCTTTGCAGGAATTAACTTGAGACGTAATTCTACTCCTTGGATTAAAAATTTATCTTGATTAAAAATATCACAATGAAGATGTCGAAGCATGTCGAATTTTGCACTTTTTTTTGTTAATTCATAACGTTGTTGAAATCCTCTATTACCACTAGGTGTTGCATCCATATGTCCAGCAGTATCTTGAAACCAGAATGCACATTGAAGATGAGTATTTTTAGCAGAATCATCATAATTTAACAGTTTTTCAATGTATGATCGATATGGATGATTATGAGATGGAAATGAAATCAGTTTGTTATTTAAATACACTTCCACTTCACTGAACTTAGAATTTAAAAAGTCGTTAATAGGAGCCACAGCTTTATCACTTTCACCAAATGCTGAGCCATCAGGCTTAACGATTTGAGCTTCGATGTAAAGAAGAGTATGTGGTAGATCTATGTATTCATCACTTGTTCCTGGGATGACAAACTCTATAGGAGCATTATCAGCTAGTGAACTGATTGGTTTGTATGTAACAACATGATTATCCAATATACTGGTTTGCGTTGGTTTTGTAGAAAAAATATCTAGTTCACTTGTTACACACTAGCAGGATTGATGATGTAAGAAAGCCATAATGGTGATGATTTAATCAAAGATATCGTGTGATAACTTCCTCTTCTTATAAGACTGATTTTTCTTTGTTTTCTGTGTACGTTTCCTCTTGCCCTTCTTCTTCTTCTTGCGCTTGATGATGTGTAATGATGAAGGGTTAAAGATGGAATGATGTGTAATTCTTCTTTTCCTTCGTTGATATCCAGATCCTAGCATAGATTTCAGTTTATTTTTTGCTTTATCTTACAAGACGAATCTCGCTTCACCCATTCGTTGATGAAAGGATTCGTTAATAGGTTGATTATCGATGATGACATCAGTAATAACGTTTCCTCAAGATTTTAATAATTCCTTTCCTACTGTTTTAGCTCCTTGTTTTACTAGTGGCATGACAGAACGAAATAATCCTCCAAGGAAACTTCCAATACCATGTCCAACTTGATAAGGGGAACCAACATAAACGTTTCCAGTTCCAGAAAGAGCTTGTTTTTGATAATAATGTAAATATGGATGATTCATATTTGTCGATGTTGACGCACTGGTCTAAAATGTAGTTTAACGCATACAGTTCCGAAAGTGAATGCCAGTGGAGAGCCTGTACTATCTCTTATATCTATTTTGATGTGTTCAAAATGCATCTTCTCTATAGGCACATAATGTGGCGGATTAAAAATTTCTATAACACTACTTCCAAATGTATGATTCACAGGATTCATATTTATGATACGTAATAATGGTGCTACTGTATCTCCAACAAATACAGATTGAATTATATCACAATACACATACATTGTAGATGGAAGTCCTAAACGTAAATTTGGAATGCTTTGGCCTTGTTGCATATCCTTTAAATCAACGCTTGGATCAAACCCCAACATCGCACTAACACTTGGTGATAATGCAACGTCTACATCTATGTCTTTATGAAGACGTCGTATAAAACAGGTATTACTCTCACGAGTATAAGAAATATGTAAATTTGTGAATCTATTGTACGTATTTATTATCTTTATCAATTCTGATATGTCAGTGTAATAACGTACAGGAATAGTTATAAATTTCCATTCATCACTTTTTGCAGGTTTGTAAAAAATTTATTATTTTCGTCATTAATATTTAATATTGAGTTAGGATAATGAATTTCAACAATAGCCACTTCCCACTTTTCACGGAGTTCCATTCTTTGATGAAGTTTCGTAGTGTATGATGTTAAGGTGTTGTCAGGAAAATATTCCATAGAACTATTACTGGGAAGCGTAACGTAAAAATCTCCATCAGGTTCCATTGTACTTCTCGATCTTCTTTACGGATGATGCAGGTATCCAGGAATCGAAAGAAGAAGGATATCCTTCAAATGAACAAGATATTCTTTTCTGCTGCCTTTTCTTCTTGTACGTATGATTTTATCTATGTAAAATGTCTTTGATAACGTCACAGGTTGTAATTCCTCTTTGTAAAACAATCCATCCAGTGGTTCCTTGTTTAAATCTTCAATTTCATAAACAGGTGGATCTCTTGGTATTATCTTCTTCACTTTAAATATTTCCCAAATCCAATTTTGCATATATCCTTTATCAAATGTAAGTTTAGTTTTACTAATTCGTACTGTATCACCAATCTTAAGATGTTTTGAGAAATTTGGATTCTTCTTCTTCTTTATTTTATTATCATATTGATTATGCCATACTTGTAATAGGTTATTTTGAGAAACATTTGCAGGTGACATCTTTATGCTTGAATGATAACCTTCATTGTATGATTTCACAAGAAGAGGTAATACATTTAAATAATTATACGTTTGATACTTTGTAAAATACTTCCACATTTTTTCTTTTAAAGTTTTGTTAAAACGTTCTACAACACTAGCTTTTATATCAGGATTTTTAGTTGTAATATGTTTTATTTTGTTGTCTACTAAGTACTTCCGTATTGTTTTATTAGTAAACTCACTTCCTTTATCTGTTCGGAATGTAATTGGTTTTCTGTTTTTGAACACAATTTGCAATGCTTTTAAGACATCATTTGTACTTTTAGATTTTAATGACACAGCCCATGCATATCGACTGAACACATCTATCACTGTAAGAATATAACGATATCCATCATTAAATTTATGAAGAGATTGAAGATCATTAATATCACTTTCCCACTCATCATCAATGTTATTCACTACATAGAAATCTCTTTTAAAACGACGACGTACAGGTTTGTGTAACGTATATGTTGTTTGTTGCAGTAACCATCTTCTTATACAATGTATAGGAATTTTCTTCTTTGTAGCTATCCACAATTTTTTAACAGTTGAAAACGAGGCAGGATGTGAAGGGTTGTAGTAAATCTTGCTTAACTGTTTGTTTACGGTTTCCACCTTGACCATACTGGACGTTTACACGCACGTTTCCTTTTCCTTATAGGAGATATTACTTTCTCCTTTTCTTCTTCTTCTTCTTCTGCTTCTTCGTCGTCTTCTGGAAACGATTTCAGAGGTATTTTTTCCCTTGCTGTTGGTGTGGCTTTAGTTCGTCGTAAAATATATGACAAACGTTTTGGATTTCCAATAAGTTCTTGAGGTGTGTTATTAGAAGATAAATAATTACAAAATTTCTCCCATCCCGGTGGATTTGTGTGTTTCCGGGGTCGCGACCCATCAGAAATTAAATCTAGAATGTGAGATCCTTGTAGTTTATCGCCTCTGATGTAAACAGTTCCTTTATTATCCCACGTGATATTATCATCATGTTTCATTCTATGTAGTAGTAATTCAGCTCTTTTACGAAACATTTTGGGTATAGATAATAATATTTCTTCTTCTACTTCAGGCTTCTCTGATTTAGTTGACGTAATTGAAAGTGTCACAGGTTCTTCTTGTTTTCGTATTAAATGTAAATATTTTTGAAGAATATTGTTATACTGATTCCACTTTTCTTCATCACTAAGCGATGATAACTGTAAAATCTCTTGCATTTCTTGATCCAAATTAGATTCACGTTTCTCCAGGGCTGATGATGATGATGATGCTGGTGTTTGTATACGATTCAGAACTTCAGGTGGAACTAAAATCATCTTCTTTGCGTGTTCCATTGTACTAACGGAATAGTAAACTTGATAATGCACCAGTTAAAATAGGAGCTAATAATGCCGGTAGGAATCCACCCTGCTGCTGTACTAATAAATTCTTCTTCTTCTTTTGGATGGAGTTTCCTTTCTTCACAAGATATCGAAGCGTCCTCTTGTATCGCTTTAATCTTGCTTTCTGTGTCTTTGTAAGAGATACATTCCCTTTTAATACATTATAACAACATTCACAAATACTTCGAATCACTGAAGAGTCTGCATTGGCCAGTATACCTTTACGTAATTTAGGATTTGCTTTGCTCAGCGTACGAAGAAGATCCCCGTGTTTTACTCTTGGAGACATATTGTCAGAATGAAGAAACACAGTTTAAAACAAACATTATAAACACATCTTCTTCTTCTATTTCGATGGAACCTAAACGTAATGATAAATATCATCAGGAAAGATATTTGTTTGAAAACGAAGTTCATCTGGCGTATCCTGTTTTAAATCAATAAAGAAATATCCATATGGTAACTTCGTTGCGTCGTTGAAACTTTTTTGAAGAAATTTTGGATTCTCAGGAGTTAGTTGATAACTCAAATGTTTAATTTGTGATTTATCTCTTGGATTTTTAAATAATACGAGATAAGCACAATTCAAGCTCATATCTCTGCTTCCTTTTCCCTGATGAAATATGTTTTGTGTAATAAATAGTACACTAAGATTTCTATGATGAGAACCCTTTGTAAAGAAATCAGCTATATTGCGGTTCACTTCACACATTTGATCATCAATAATAATAAGATGTGGTCCAGTTTCAGGTAAAAAGTCTTTTGTTCGAGGTAATCCTTCAATAAATTGTACTTTTGTCGAAATTTCTCTGTATGCATTTTGCCATTCTGCATAGTACCAATAAATATGACGAAACGATGTATTAACCATACGTGATAAATTGGACAGGAATCGTATTACAAAGGAAGTTTTTCCACATCCACTTGGTCCAGCAACAATACATGAAAAGGGATGTTTTCCACGTCGTGTCCATGTTAAAGAGTATGATCATTCTTTCTTCATACGTATATTTATAAAGGGCCTTATTACATTTCTCTTCTTCTTTTGTTGGAAGTAGTGTAGCCATATGGAAGAGTATCATATGAATTTGGTATTCTACGTCGTTTAATATAATTTATCTTATAAATTTTTGTTTCGGGCATGCTGACGATAGTATGGTCTTTCCTGCGGCAAATTTTTTTCTCATTGGTAATTTTGACTTCCGTGGGACGAGATTCTTGTTCTTCTTCTGCATCCTCTTCACTATCTACTATCATTTTCTTCATTACATCAAAATTTAGGTGTTTTGAAGATTCATAGTTTAATGAAAAGCCCCGTATCTTGCATACTTGAAACTCCTTCTTCGTACTGGGATCAAAAATACGTAATCCATAGTTCTTGGGTCCAGCCGAGACGTATTCTGAAATATAGGCCTCTTTACCATACTCGAGTACTTCATTTGTTAAATCGCCTAAAAAGTCACCAGTTGGAATTGTAGTTTCACCAGGTTTTAGCGTATAAATGACTGAATCTGTATCAAAATACAATACTCTTTCTTGCAGTTGATCTAAATACTTGTACAATTCTAATCTTGCTTGTGCTGTTGTGTACGCGGCTATGACGACATTTACTGTTGGTAGTGAAACAGGAACTTCATCTGTGTATTTCCAATATACATATATCATATCATCATTTACTGGAAATATTTGATGAACGTTTATATCATGAGATGTTAATTTCTCATATAATTCCTTTGGATCATTAATAATGCTTACATGACCCATGTTCTCACGTTGTCCAAATTTTCCCCAAAATGAATTTAACATTAATTTAGCTAAACTTCTAAGTGCTGGATTATGTTGAATTTTATTTTCATCGAGACGTATTCCTTCCTTTTCATAAAATCGCTGAATGTACTTCTGCTTTAGCTCATCTGTTTCACACCATGATGGCCATCCACTAGCTTCTGTTTTTGCTTTCAGGAAGGTGTTTATGTATTCTGCAAATAAGCCGCCACTTTTTGTTTTTTAATCATATTGAACAACGTCATATGCCCATATTTCATGAATATCTATTATTTTGTATCCTTTTTCTAATGCCTTTCTTACTTCATCTGCTACCCATGTTCCATGTAGAACTCGGTCTTCATCGTTGTGATTACAAGGTACGGCAGAGTGGAAACATCAATCTATCATTTGATTTATAAGGGAGGACAGGATGAAACAGTTGTTTTGGAGGCAAAATACTGAGCTTAACTATTCCTTCTACTTCTTCAATGGTGGGAATATTTGTATCTCCAGCCAGGTAGATAGTAGGATGACGAATTGGAAACTTCTTAGTCTTAGAGATAAATGGATAAAGTGAAATAACATCTTTGTATTGTATGGTTTCTCCTTCAGATTCTTGTGCTTTATGATACAAACGTATGGCATTCACAAGTCCTCCATAAAAAGCGTCACGAGGATTTAATGGTGTTTTCTTTGTATACGGATGATTACTAACATACTTCTTCATCTCTTCATTTCCTGCCAATTGTTTTTTAAATTCACAACCCCATATTTCATGCACTTCACAGCCAAAATCTTTTAATTTTTGGATTTTCTTCTTTGTTGCTTCATATCGAAATTTCATGGTATCTGTAGCATTGTTATATATGAATTTATCTCTGTCGTTAGGGTAACACTTGATACAGGCATGCGTCCAGCATCCCTCATACTCCCACACGTGTATTTTTCCTGTATTGGGTTCTGTCCATACACCATCTACTTTCATTGATGCTATTCGTTTTTCCTTACTACGTGCAGCATTCGTAATTTGGATGTTTCTGGTTTTTTCTTCCCAAGCTATCCATTGTACTGCTTCAATTGATTGTACATCTCTCCATCGATATCCGTTCTTTGGTATGATACCAATTGTATTTTCCTTTAAGAAATTTGTACGATACACTAAATTACATGCACTGGCAATTGTAATACATTCAAGTAAGGGATTGGCATTAGTTTCAGATTCAAATGTATTCATAAAGGAAATACAGGCTTGACGTAATACTTCGACATCCTGTACACAATACTTGATGAGTTCTTCTTTCATTTTAAAGGTGTCGTTTTGATGTTCGGTATACCATTCGAGAAACTTGCGTCTTTCGTCTACTTTCATAGTATCTGTTCCATAATATTTAATGTCTGGAAGCGGCCCTTCATAGGTTTGGTTCTCACGTCGATTAAAGAAGTGTGGGAAATATCCTTTGCACGATTGAAGCCCAAATGCACCACTTAATTTACTTAAGGGCATAGGAAGAAAGCTTAATGAATCGATGAAGGTTACGTTTCCTATTTTAAGAGAGAGAATTTTTGCTCCATTCATGATTACTTCTGGAGTCCAATTCATCTTCTCAACCATGGTCTTAATGATGAAATGTGCGTCATATCCCTATGAATTATGGGCAACACAGGTTACTGATTTAATGTTTGGTCGACGTTGTTGAAGATGTTTTAGAAAATCTTCTATTACATTTTCTCCGTCAAAAATATTTTCTCGCTTTCCACAAATGACACAATCATTCTTGATGCTGTTATCTTCATAACATTGGTAACATACATGTTGACTAACCAAGACATTAGGTATGTGTTCATATATGTTTGCGTCCTCGTCTTCTATTTTCGTATCTTGTGTGCATTCAATATCATAAAACAGAATCATAGCTTTCTTCTCCATGATGATTTTTTCATTGGCTTTTTTCGATTTTCGTCTTTCATTCACTTTCATGTAACATTCATGATTGGGTGGTACAATAGCATAGCAAACATTGCAATATGTTTCACCACATACGTGAGTTCCTTTTTCATTTACTACATAAATTTTCAAACACTGGGCACAACATTTCACAATGGAACATAAAGACTTTCCGTTTTGATAAGGAGCTGACTTGTGATAATCGAAGCATGCCTGGCCATAAAATTCTCGATTACAATCATTGCAAGTAATATGGGTTTCTTTAAAGTCACATGGTGGCTTCTGATGACAACGATAACATACAGCTGTACAATGTTTCAAATGTGCATGCTTGTTTTCATATTTCTTATGACAACTTTCACAATAATAACTACAGCTAAAACATGCTGTCAAGCTTTCAATGACGTTGTAATGGTTATCTATGAAGAGTAAGTTTAAAGGTCTTCTTTCATTATCACTTCGTGGTGCTTCAAACATAACATCACTTCCTGAAAAGCCCCTATACACTGTAATTTTATAATCCTTTAAGTATTCCTGAAATTTACGAATTTCAGGAATTCCACCACCATGACTAAGATCTACATCAGCAGATTCACATACGTCTTCTGCTTCTTTTTCAATTATATATTTATATTGTTTTATATATCTTCTGTATTCAGCTTGATTTCTTCCCTTGTATTTTTTCAGTCCTATGGCAACTACGATTGCATGTGCTAAACACCTTGTACCTTTATTCTTAATTGTAACAATACCACGTTTTGCCTTTACGTATTCTTCAGTATTCATAATATGTTGTTTCAATCCACCTTGCCCTCTCGGCATGCGTGCATGATGAAAATTCACGATGCAATCTTTATTTATAAGAAAAGCCGCATTACTTTGCAGTACTTTCTCATAACTTGTCCATAGAACTTCTGCTGAGAGATTTCTTGCTTCTCTGAACGATAACCAAAAAGGGCGGTGTCCTTCTCTCTCATTTGTAATATTTATTCCTACGTAATCATGCTGGTCCACATTACGTAGTAAATAATCTATTAGTGCCCGTAGACTAGCTTCAATTGGGTTTTCATCTGCTCGCACGGGGGCTAGACGGAATCGTAGCATTCTACCCTCCATATTGTATCTTCTGTATTGTCTTCTTCGTTCTTCTATTATATGAAATCTATTGTGTCCATCATTACGGTTGTTTTTCCGAATCCTACTTGTATATTTGAATTTCGTTGTGCTTGAAATACGGCTAGCAATTCGTCCATTCTTTTTTCTATGTCGTCTAAATCGACTTCCATTTCTTCGTGTTCTCTACTAGCCTCTGCTAATATTTCCATAATTGAGGGATATATTACTTCTTCTTCTTCTTTTCTGGGATCGGGAAACAAATTTTTAATCCAATTTTCTAGTTCATTCTTGTAAAACTTATCATCTTCTTCTTCCATCTTCATCTCTTCCTTATTGTAATCCTCTCCTATTATTTGGGAAAACGTGAGATTTAGCAGCTCTTCTTCATTTCTCCTTTCTTCGACGTCTTCTTCTGTTCCTTCTTGTAACCACTTTATAATTTCTTCAATACGGCCTGATGCTTCCTCTTCTTCTTCTTCTATTATCGTTCTATTGCTAGCACTGTTCAATATTTGTAATATTTCTTCTTCATCATATTCTTCTTTTTCTACTGGAATTTGAATTTCAATAGTTTCTCTTTCTTCTTCTTCTTCTTCTTCTTCTTTTGTTGCTGATGCTGATGCTGTTGCTGTTGCTGCTTCTTCTATTCTTTCTTCTATTTTCATTTGTTCTTCTCCGTCTTCTTCTTCTTGCATTTTTTCATGATGATCTATTTCCATTTCTTCTTTTGCGTCTTCTTCTTCTTCTTCTTCTTCTTCTTCTTCTTGCATTTCTTCTTCTTCTTCTTGCATTTCTTCTTCTTCTATCCCGATTATGGCATTTATTTAACTTAAAAGAACTTGCGTTTCGTTATTTACGTCCACTACCTCTTCTTCTTCTTCAATGTCATTAATGAAGACCGTAATCTCCTTCAGTAAATCTTGCGTACTCTCATTTGCCATTTTTCTTCCTCAGATGTATATACGTAATGCAATATATGTAAATGGTATATGTAATAGTATATGAATATGATATATAATAGTATATGTAATAGGATATATAAATCTTATTTAAATGGAATATATATGTATATAAATATTTGAAAGGATATATAAGCGTTTAAAAGAATATACGAATAAGTAAAAATGTGATATATAAGTAATTAAAAAGGAAAAATAATAATATCAACAGGAATAGGGAAAAGGATTACACTTATCTTTATTTGTATGCAACCTAAAATAAAAAAGAAATGAATTTTGTTACTTATAAATCAATATATATTAGATATATAAATATATACTATATAAGACAGAACTTTATGATGTCAATGAAATAATCTCTCATCATACCTTTTAAATATTTTTAACTTTTCTTCCTATTCCACGGGAGTGAAACAAATGTATGCTCACAGTCTCTTTAAAATGTATTGACTAATGAAGATATGTAGATTACACGGCCTTTTATACTTATTCTGTTTCAGAATTTTATCGTTAATTTTAGTGAACGCGAAATCCGTATTTCCTCCTCCTCTCTACACGTTTTTCTTTTATACTGTCATCAATTTTAGCGTCCACAAATTCAATGATATCTTCTTTACAACTTAACGAAAAGATGCTATTGACTTTCCCCGGAAAACCGTTCCTACATGTGTCTTACTTGTCTTATTCATATGCTCCCCTTAACGTGTGAATGAGGGAGGGAAGACATTTTAAACTAAAAGATTTCATCTCTTTTTCTTACGTGATACAGCATTGACTTTCCCCCGGAAAACCGTTCCTACATGTGTCTTAGTTGTCTTATTCATATGCTCCCCTTAACGTGTGAATGAGGGAGGGAAGACATTTTAAACTAAAAGATTTCATCTCTTTTTCTTACGTGATACAGCGTTCATCTTTAGTGCACGGGAAGTCACAGGTTGGAACCCTGTCACGATATGGAATCAACACTAGGAAAACTATGGAATCGATACTAATATTGTTTATTTTATATTATTTTACGTGTAAGAATACCACCCCCGGGAGCCCACCACTTTTTACCCCTTAGATGTCATGTTACTGATTTCAAAGTGTCTTTATTGAATACAACACCTTCGAAAACTATGGAATCGATACTAATATTGCTTATTTTAAATTATTTTACGTATATGAATATCACCCCCGGGAGCTCACCACCTTTTACCCCTTAGATGTCATGTTACTGTTTTCAAAGTGTCTTTATTGAATACAACACCTTCGAAAACTATGGAATCGATACTAATATTGTTTATTTTAAATTATTTTACGTGTATGAATATCACCCCCGGGAGCTCACCACTTTTTACCCCTTAGATGTCATGTTACTGTTTTCAAAGTGTCTTTATTGAATACAACACCTTCGAAAACTATGGAATCGATACTAATATTGTTTATTTTAAATTATTTTACGTGTATGAATATTACCCCCGGGAGCTCAACACTTTTTACCCCTTAGATGTCATGTTACTGTTTTCAAAGTGTCTTTATTGAATACAACACCTTCGAAAACTATGGAATCGATACTAATATTGTTTATTTTAAAATATTTTACGTGTATGAATATTACCCCCGGGAGCTCACCACTTTTTACCCCTTAGATGTCATGTTACTGTTTTCAAAGTGTCTTTATTGAATACAACACCTTCGAAAACTATGGAATCGATACTAATATTGTTTATTTTAAATTATTTTACGTGTATGAATATCACCCCCGGGATCTCACCACTTTTTACCCCTTAGATGTCATGTTACTGTTTTCAAAGTGTCTTTATTGAATACAACACCTTCGAAAACTATGGAATCGATACTAATATTGTTTATTTTAAATTATTTTACGTGTATGAATATCACCCCCGGGAGCTCACCACTTTTTACCCCTTAGATGTCATGTTACTGTTTTCAAAGTGTCTTTATTGAATACAACACCTTCGAAAACTATGGAATCGATACTAATATTGTTTATTTTATATTATTTTACGTGTAAGAATACCACCCCCGGGAGCTCACCACTTTTTACCCCTTAGATGTCATGTTACTGTTTTCAAAGTGTCTTTATTGAATACAACACCTTCGAAAACTATGGAATCGATACTAATATTGTTTATTTTAAATTGTTTTACGTGTATGAATATCACCCCCGTGATTTCACCACTTTTTACCCCTTAGATGTCATGTTACTGTTTTCAAAGTGTCTTTATTGAATACAACACCTTCGAAAACTATGGAATCGATACTAATATTGTTTATTTTAAAATATTTTACGTGTATGAATATTACCCCCGGAGAGCTCACCACTTTTTACGCCTTAGATGTCATGTTACTGTTTTCAAAGTGTCTTTATTGAATACAACACCTTCGAAAACCATGGAATCGATACTAATATTGTTTATTTTAAATTATTTTACGTGTATGAATATCACCCCCGGGAGCTCACCACTTTTTACCCCTTAGATGTCATGTTACTGTTTTCAAAGTGTCTTTATTGAATACAACACCTTCGAAAACTATGGAATCGATACTAATATTGTTTATTTTAAAATATTTTACGTGTATGAATATTACCCCCGGGAGCTCACCACTTTTTACCCCTTAGATGTCATGTTACTGTTTTCAAAGTGTCTTTATTGAATACAACACCTTCGAAAACTATGGAATCGATACTAATATTGTTTATTTTAAATTATTTTACGTGTATGAATATCACCCCCGGGATTTCACCACTTTTTACCCCTTAGATGTCATGTTACTGTTTTCAAAGTGTCTTTATTGAATACAACACCTTCGAAAACTATGGAATCGATACTAATATTGTTTATTTTAAAATATTTTACGTGTATGAATATTACCCCCGGAGAGCTCACCACTTTTTACGCCTTAGATGTCATGTTACTGTTTTCAAAGTGTCTTTATTGAATACAACACCTTCGAAAACCATGGAATCGATACTAATATTGTTTATTTTAAATTATTTTACGTGTATGAATATCACCCCCAGGGAGCCCCTCGACAAGTGAACTTTATGTTAGATAATATTATTACATGAGTACTGTACTTTGATCTAAGGGGACTCGGTGAATCAATGGTAAAGCGTTCACTTGTGATGCGATAGGGGACCTTGGTGATTTAGTGGTATAGCGTTCATCTTTTGTGCATGGGTTCCGAGTTGAGCAAAATTTTGTTATATTTAGAATGAACTTGTGGTGGACAAACACCGTGTACGTGAATTTAATCCAACTCTTTCCTTTCCAACATTTCATTCATTTCTCATCACCAACGTCCCGGCGGGAGCTCATGTGATTCGGATTCCACGTTAATCAGTAGATCCACGTCTCATATAGCCTCGCTGTTGAAAGGGACGCTAAACTAAAATCAACTCAACTCAACAACTCATCATCACCGTCTGCATTAGCATAGCCGACATAACTGTAAGACGTAAAACTTAGTGGTTCGGATTCCACGTTAATCAGTAGGTCCACGTCTCATATAGCCTTGCTGATGAAAGGGACACTAAACTAAAATCAACTCAGCTCATCACCACCGTCTACATTAGCATAGCCGACATAGAAAGACAGACAGACCTTGTTGGCTTTATTGTTGCACGTAAAACTCTTCATTGTTCAAAAGATTTCATTTACAGACAGAAAGACAGACAGGTATACATCATATTATCAAAATTAAAACACCAAGTCTACAGACACTTCTTGCGTCAATTGCAATGCGAGCCAGAAAACATTCAAGAATTCCATCTTATCGTTTTCTTAGAAGCATCATACAAGCTCCTTATAGGTATGTGTTTTTAACTAGGTCAGTCTTGTTATCTCGTTGCAATACGAATCATCAAAACATTTGACAATGGCATCTTATCTGTTGCTCTTGAAACTAAACCATTTAAAGATGGAGTTCAATGTGCTAACAAACAGAGAAAGAAAGAGACTAGCAAAACAGACATTCACATATATGTCGTCAACTGCTATCTAATTGCAATGTGCGTCAGAAAACATTCAAGAATTTCATCTTATCTTTTTCTCAGAAATCAACGTACAGTATCATACAAACTCGCTTTCTCTATCGAACACGGAAACGCGAAGTAAATACATTGTCTGAAGTACATTTATAGTTAAATGAAAACCTAACATATTGTTTTATTCTTTCAGGAATAATCATAGACCGTAATATTTTTAATAATATATTTTTTTACTTACCTATTTTAATAAAATCGTCTGATGGTAACACTTATTCTCAGCTTTAGGCATCCAACGGATCAACCACGTACAAAGACACACACACACACTCACTATTACAAATATGAAGTGAAAGTTTTTACGCGGAAGAGGATCGACACACACTTTAGTCTTCTAACTCTGAATCACAAATGTTCTCTGTACACACACACACACACACACACACACACACACACACACACACACACACACACACACACACGTGTTTGTCTTAGAGAAACATGTTTCAACAAGTTCGATCATGCCGACCATAATCGAAAACATATCTCGTTACGATTTCAATACATAAGATAATATCTTTCACATCAAGACTTGAGAAAGTCATGTTTCATTTTGTTTACACAGGTATCTATATGGGACTGTATTTCAATTCTAAATTCCGTTGACGTAGTTTTTTCTGCTATGGGAATATATTATATTGCAATTTCTCGTCACGACTTAGCAGCAAATTCATTTGGCATAATCTGATCTTTAATTTCTCTACATAAGTGATTTTAATTACTTGTCATAACAGACATCATCATGTGAATATTCATATAACACATTTCACATTCTACGTTTTAAACAATATGATATGCTATGAGAAGCTACCGTTATTAGAATCCATTCGCAGGAGGTCTGGGGGAGGAGTGTATAGGTATGTGTTTCGTTATGGGACTCATATATGGTTTCTTGTCTCATGTCTTTAAAAAAAAATTGTGAAATACAATATTTACCTTAGCAACTAAGTCAATTTCGTGAGAAGCTTTGATCATTTGAATACCACGTCTTCTACAGACACTTTGTGGGAATAGGGCCAAGGGGCTAAGCAACACGATTTTGCATGGGTATGTGTTTCGTTCTGAGACTCATATAATGTGTCTAATCCCACGTATTAAAAAAAATCATGATATATAATATTTACCTTAGCAACTAAGACCAATTTCATACAATCTCCTGAGAAGCTTCGTTCATTTGAATATCATGCTTTCAGTTCATATTCTCCAGACATCTCGTGGGAATAGGACCAAGGGGCTTAATCGCTTATGCTCTTTGGCTTTCCAGGAGGAGTAGGGGGTAACGGGAATTCAAATAAACCAAAATTTTCCCACGCACTTCTGTGGTAGCCGTAAAAGGCTATGAACATAGCAACTAAAGGCTTGTCGAAACTTGACTCCGACATATTCGGCTTTCCAGGAGAAGCAGGGGTGGCGGGGGTTCAAATAACTAAACAATATAAGATGAGGAGACGAAAAAAGATATGTTTTATCTTGTTTTTTACATCTGGTAGGCGTCCAAGAGTATACTTCCTTATACTAGCATAGCAACATACTGGTTTAGGCCAGTTTAGGGCCAAAATTAGGCCAAAATTTTCCCACGGGTATGAACCCCCTCTATTCTACTAAGAAATAGATTGTTTATATGACCGGTTAATATCTAATCCTATGTAAAAACTTTCGATATAACTTTTATGATTATTATTTTGATAAAAGCTTAACAAATTTAAAACTAAAACAAGTTACTCAACATCAATCTTCACTGTTGCTGGTTCCAATGTACTATCCTAACTCATTCTTCTTCTTCTTCTTCTTCTTCTTCATCATCAGAATAAAACGGGTTATTAAAATCAAGTTCTTCTTCAGAATATTCATTATTGTTATCGTTGTTGTTAAGTATAATAGCTGCTCTACACAAAGGGCAAGTGCTATTATTTCTTAACCAGGTAAGCATACACTCAACAGAGAACACATGCATACATGTTGTTTTACACAATTGAATTTTTGTTTCTTTACATATTGGACATTCTTCTGAGTATTTTATTAACCGTAAACCTGATGAAATTAGTATTAGTTTGTTTCTGAGAGAATCACTAACATGTATATTTGCTCTTAAGAATTGAGTAATATTGATCTTGTCTTTGATTTTCATTAGAAAGTTTTCAGAGCGCTTCGTATTCTAACAAGCATATATTATCATGTCTAAATCGACACTTTTACTTTCAAACTCAAGAATAAATTTCTCGCTTTTATCAATTAAACTAACATTTGACCAATGAAGTTTATTTTGATATTTTCTAACATGTGTTTCACCTAGCTGTGATGTAATAGCTCGCCAATCGATAAGAGAATTAAATTCGCTCAAGAAGACTGTTAGTCCTTTTCCTCCGATGACAAACCTTTTAGAAACTATATTCCAATGGAGTTTATCTTTAAAGGTTCTTAGGAGTGCAAGTTTGAGCAAGTGTGTTTGGCGAGAGAGTATACCACAATATAAATATTCTCTGAATTGTGTACAAACGTCAATAGCTTGTTCCTGTGAATACTTTCTCCAGTTATTTTTTTCACTGAACGCAAACCAATCAATCTCTTCTTTAAACTCATTAAGAAAATTTTTGGTCATTTGTCGAGCATATTCATACGTATAGTAACCCCACTGAATAAGTTGTCTCACATGTTTCTTACATGTTCTTTATGCTTTAATACGAATTCTGGTTTTAAATGAGGATAACACCTTGATCCATACCTTGGTTTACACAATTTATCCCAGGAAAGTTTGTTACCATACTTATTAATAATGTTTTCGTGTTTAAGCAAGTCTTTTCTTTTTGATAATCTGACCCAATCGATGTGTTTTTCATGATTTTCAATAAAGGAAATTGATAGTTTATGGTTTAATGTAACTGAACACCAATCTACCTTGTTTTTGAAAGTACGTAGAAAGTAATTGGATAAGTTCTTTATTTCTGAAATTTGCTTCCATTCTTCGAAATTTCCACTATTAAGTACATCTATAACTATATTTCTACAAAGCGGATTTTGAAAGTAGTTTACGATATGTTCAGGATTTAATTGTTGAACCATGTCTTTTATAAGTTCAGTTAGTCGTTGTAAATTTGTAGCAGCTGTTTTACCTTGTTCACTTGGTTGTTGTAAATTTGTGGTAGTTGTTAGAGACTTATTTCTGTGATTATTGATTAAGGCTATTATTTCTGCTTTCCTAAGGGTTGAATAACCACGTATTCTGTTCTCTCTGCAATATTGTTTAAGTTGGGGAATAGTTTTCCTTTCCATAGTTTCGTTTTGTATAATAATTAAAAAATAATAATCATTTTTGGTTTTCTATGTAATAAATATGGAGAATAATTGTGATTTAATATATGGTCAGCTTAAACTTATTCACGAGGATCTTAAAGTAATAGAAGCATTACTAGAGAAGCAAGCACTGTTAATAGATAAGCAAATAGTGTTAAAGGAAAAAAGAATTATTAATAACACAACAAAAAACACCTGATTTGAGGAGTGTTGAATACGAATATGATAGTGATGATTATGACGATGAGTAAGTTTACAAAAATGATTTAGTTTTAAAATGTGTATATGTAACTTTGATGGGCTATTCCCATGAAAGCCATGTTCTAAAACAACGCAAAATATATGGAGACAATGGCAGGAGTGTACAATGTTGTATTGTATTAGGACAAATGAAAATAAAAATAGTACGAAAATGATTTAAAAAATTTTGGTGAAGATAAAAATTGAAGAGTGATAATAAGATTTTCTATATAATAAATAAGATGAGTAATTATAATAGATTTACTGTAGTAGAGTTAAGACGACAATGTAAAGAGAAAAGAATCAAAAGATATTCCCGATTACGAAAACATGAACTAATAAACCTTCTTAAACAACATGACGATAAACAAAGCAGAAGACAGATTAGAAATATATTCCCATTTCAACAAGAGGTATTTGAAGAACCAAGAATCAAAGTTGAATCAATACCAATTGATGTAAAACGTCAAAATATTGCATTAAAATCAAGATTAAATACATGGAGATCTAAAACAGATTATAAGCCACAAGATCCACTCGAACAATATATTATTGCAACATCTAAAGCTATATTAAACAGATTACAAATTAGCTTAAGTAAACATAGTTCATTGAAAGCTAATCTTTATATAAGTTGTACATATAAGAAAGGTGAAGAAACTCAAAACTTCTATTTTAACACTGAAAACCAAGAAATATATCAATCAAGTGATTTAAAAGAAGAAATAACTAAAATGAAACAAAGATTAAGAACAAGAATTGATGAGTTCCAAGCTAGAGGTTCTGGCTGGGCTCTTATAAACATTAACTTTTTACAACTAGCAATCGTCAAATATACACCATATAGAGGATCGACATACATAGATCTACCTGATAAAATTAAAAATAAACAAGCAGTCATAAATGTAAAGAACGAAGATGAAAAATGTTTCTTATATTCCATTTGTTCTGCACTGTACCCAGCTAACAAAGATCCACAACGACCTTCCAAGTACAAGCAAGTTGTTAAATACTTAGAAGAAAAGTTAAAAGATATCATTTTCCTGTAAAATTAAGCGATATTCCAAAAGCTGAAAAATGACTTAATATTTCTATAAATGTCTATGCGTATGATCAGACTATTCAATCTATATACTACATCTTTTAAAGACTATTCAATCTATATACTACATCACACGCGAAACAAGAAAGAAAATCATGTCAATTTATTATATATAAAAGAACAAAATGAAGTCCGAGTTAAAACACATTATTGTTGGATTAAGGATTTAAGCAGACTAGTATGTGCACAGTTAACTAAAAAGAGAGCTCGAAAATATTTATGTGATAGATGTTTGTTATACTTTTACTCCCAAGACGCTTTAAATAAACATGAGCAAGATTGTTCGTTAAATGAGCCAGTAAAAATAATAATGCCTGAAGAAGGTAAATACGTTGAATTTGAAAACTACCAATACACAATGAAAATGCCATTTGTGATTTATGCTGATTTTGAATGCTTGTTACATAAAGTTATGAGTTGTCGAGAATGTTATCCAGATAACGAATCATATACGAAGAAATATCAACAACATAAGCCATCTGGATTTTGTTATTATGTAGTAAAGAGCGATGGAAGTAAAACCAATCCTGTTTTCTATAGAGGTAAGAACGCTGCTAAGAAATATATAAGACTGTTAACAAAAGAAGCCAAACACATACCGAGCATATATAAACAAAATAACGAATTACCATTAACAAAAAGTCAGAGAAAAGAGTTTAATAAATCTAAATGTGGTTATTACTGTAAGCAGAAGTATACTAAAGAAAATCATAAAGTTAAGCATCATGATCATATAACAGGAAAATTTGTAGCACCTCTATGTAATAACTGCAATTTAAAAGTTAGAGTACTAAAGTTTGTACCAGTGATCATACATAACTTGACAGAATATGACTCACACTTATTTATAAAAGAGCTTGGATGTAATAAAGAAGAAATAGATCTAATACCCAGTAACAAAGAAAGATACATATCATTCAGTAAAAAGGTTGGAACTATTAAATTGAAATTTGTAGATTCATTTAGATTTATGGCTTCTAGTTTAGAAAAATTGTCATCGAACTTGAAACCTGAAAAAATGATACATACCCAACACTTTTATCCTAATCAAGAACAGTTTCAACTTGTAATAAGAGAAGGTGTTTACCCACATGATTATGTTAACGATTGAAATAGGTTTAGAGAAAGAAAATTACCGCTAAAGGAAGCATTCTTCAACAAGCTTATGAACACACATATAAATGATAAGATTATGAACATGCAAAGGAAGTATGGGAAAAATTCAACATTAAGAATCTCGGACAGTACCATGATTTATATTTAAAAACGAATGATTTATTGTTAGCAAATATATTCGAATATTGTAGGGAAACATGTCTTAAAGCTTACGACCTTGATCCTGCTTGGTATATGACAGCACCAGGTTTAGCTTGGGATGCAATGTTAAAGATGACAAATATAGAATTAGAATTGTTGTGTGATTATGATATGGTATTAATGGTAGAGAATGGTATAAGAGGTGGGATTAGTCAATGCTCAAAAAGATGTTAAAGCAAATAATAAGTATATCGAAGATTACGATATGAATACAGAAGATTCTTACTTAATGTATCTAGATGCTAATAACTTGTATGGGTGGGCAATGAGTCAATATCTACCGGGTAAGGGATTTAGATGGTTAAGCGAAGATGAGATAAGTGAAATAGACTTCACAACTATATCTGATAATTCTGATACTGGTTACATATTAGAAGTTGATCTTGAATATCCAAAAGAATTACATAACTATCACAAAGAATATCCACTAGTTCCTCAAAACATATGTCCGCCTGGTTCAAAACAATCAAAGCTATTAACAACCCTATATGACAAAGAAAAATATGTAATTTACTATCGAAACCTAAAACAATATCTTTCACTTGGATTGAAACTTAAGAAGATACATCGAGTAATAGAGTTCGAACAATCAGATTGGTTAAAGAAATATATTGATTTAAACAGACAGATGAGAACGAAAGCAACAATGATTTTGAAAAAGACTTTTATAAGCTCATGAATAATTCAGTATTTGGGAAGACTATGGAGAATATTAGAAAGAGAGTTAATATTAAATTGTAAGTGATGAGAAAAAATACGAGAAGCTTGTAACAAAACCAAATTATAAGAGTACTAAAGTTTTTACGGAAAATTTAGTAGCTGTTCACATGAACAATGTTAAAGTAGAATTTAACAAACCGATTTATGTAGGTATGTCAATTTTAGATTTATCAAAGCATTTAATGTACGACTTCCATTATAATGTGATGAAACCAAAATATCAAGACAAAATAGAAGTATATTATACAGATACCGATAGTTATATATACCATATTTAAACAGAAGATGTGTACGAGGACATGAAAAATTATATTGGTTACTTCGACACGAGTGATTACTCTAAAGATAACAAATATAAGATACCACAGGTTAATAAGAAACTACTGGGTAAGATGGAAAATGAGCTTAAAGGAACAATCATAGAAGAATTTGTTGGTTTAAGATCAAAAATATATTCAATCAGGTTCGAAAAAGATAAATGTTGTAAAAAAGCAAAAGGAATTAAGTAAAGAGCTATCATTTAACAATTATAAAGACTGCTTATTCAATCAAAAAGAATATTATAAAAAGATGAATTTAATCAGAAGTTATAAACACGATTTGTACAGAATAGAAGTAGATAAGTTAGCTTTAAGTTGTGTAGACGATAAAAGATGTGTTTTAAAGAATGGAATACATACTCTACCATGGGGACATTATAAGATAGAAGAGATGTAGTTTTAGATGTAATATTTTAGATTGTAAGTTTCTAGATGTAAGTTTTTATGGTTTTAAATGTCATAAAAGCCTATTCAATCTCACTTTAGCATTGTAATTATGGAAATACTTTGCGCTCTGTAACTTTATATAATTAGTTGGGTCTTTCTATGCTGGTCAAAAAGATTGGGAGGCGGAAAATTGCACTCGTAGTAACCATATCATACTACTAATACCCATTAACGTTAGAGCAAAAAATCATTTCAATAGTATTTAGTTCTGGGTTGTGAGAAATTTTCGGCTATTTTTACCCTACTAGATGCAGTGTTAGAAAATGAGGAGAGGATTGCATGAGATTTTTTCCGAAAAGTGGTGACGAATATTTTGGAAAACGAACGGTCTCAGAACTATAAGGAAGTAGAGGTGCACATAACATCCTCTACCAAGCAATAGGGTGTAATGTGTCACTAAAAATACATATATTGCTATCTCACATAGATTTTTCGCAGAAAATTGCGTATCAGTCTTTGATAAACATGGGAAACTTTTCTACCGAGTTATATCTATGATGGAGAAACGATATCAGGGCTACTGGAGCAAATCTGCTCTTGGATTGTTGTTGGACGGTAAATTCCCAATTTCCCCTTTTCTCGTACAACACACACACATCCCTGTTTGTGCACCCTGCAAGAGGTGTATGCAAGCTGGGCCATAGAAAAACCGAGTATGCACTCTTATCTGCTTTACTATTGGAGCTATTTTCCTGATACGCTCTCAAAAGTTGCGTCAGTGATAAAGCTACATTTCAAGAGGCAACAGAAATGCAGTATCTCGACCTTGACTGGGTACGTACAAGTGAGCACCCGAAACAACTGGGCATTTGCAATGGAGTAATGGTAACAAACGAAGACACTAACAAACAAACAAAGATATTGTGTCTAAAATTTGTAAAATGCGAGTTCAGTGAGTAAATGTGAGCAATGCAATTAGAGCAATTGCTTTAAACACTAGTTAACTTTGTAGCAAATGAATCACATGGATAATTGCTGTTGACTTTCTCGGGTCCTCCAATTTCTTTCCACATTTTCCTTTCCACCATTTATTTCATAATCATTCATTCTCATTAATCACCCGTCGATTATAGGATAACCAAGGGATATAAAACTTGAAATTTCATTTGATTTCAAATGTAATAGCCCATTGATTCAATCCCCGGAGAAGTTAGTTTGTGGTGGACAACAACGTTTCGATGGGTTTTCTCGGAGTACTCCCATTTCCTTCCACATCCTCATTCCACTAATTATTCCATCGTCATTTACTTGCCGTAATCATCGCCTCTCTTAACCTAACGAGCATATTCGTGGGACGTTAAACTGTAAGATTTCATTTCATTTTGAAATGGAATGGCGAGATTAACGTAGGGTTATATCTGTCTGTTCAATGAAGGTTAGTGTTTCTTCTCAGCACCGAGGCTGTATGAGACAGAGACTTATAGGTTAAGGTGAAATCCGAACCACTATAATAGTTCAGATTTTATTAATGCTTCCTTGAGACCATGTGACCAAAGAGGCACGTCCTAGATACACGGCCAGCGGGAGAACAATATTCTATGCCTACAAGAAACACGATTTAAGATATATTATTCATACCAGTCGGAGACCCGGGTTCGATTCCCTGTGGGAGCTCATGTGGTTCGGATTCCATGTTAATCAGTAGTAGTTCCCGCCTCATATAGCCTCGCTGTGAAAGGAATGTTAAACTAAAAACACTTAACAACTATTCGTACGACCCCATTTAATATTTTTGTTATAACGTCGGAAATGAAGTACTAAACGGCAAGAATACTCAAAACGAGAAAGAATATAAAACAATAAAACGAAAAAGGCAGTAAGTTTAAAATTGACAAAGGGGGGATTTTAAAAGGTTAAGACATGATCATGTTACTTACATTAACACTTAGCACCAACACACAAATATACTATTATACTACCGAACGTCATAATCTTGGATCACTTAAAAGTTTTGTTTCTCTGGAATATTATAATATATTGTCTAATCGAATCAATTTATCATTTTACTGTTTTAGCCGTAGTAACTGTGAAACAAACCATAGCTTATGCTAATATTCAATGTTGTTAATTTTAGTGCGAATGGTTAGCAATAATCTGTGCCTTCACTTTTCTGATAACTTTTTCTTATCCATTTGTCTCACATCTTTACAGTACTCTTACAGATTTTTTTCTTCTTCGATCTTTCCATGAAATCCATATATATGCTCCCAAAGGATTCAACTAATAATTTACTGAGAGAATAGCGAGACCATTGGAATCCAAAACTAGTGACCAACAAAACTTGATACCTGGCTTCTACATGTGCACCATTATTCTCTCGGTTTTGTATTACCGACATGCTTCAAAGACTCACTGCCCTACGAAATATTGCGCAACTCAAATTCTACACAATGCTTCATATAAGCATTATATAATTACCTATCAGATTTCGTAGTTGACTTTTCCATCTTCAGGGAACAAAACCTAATTGCAAGATTCTATTCAATAATAATAATAATAATAATAATAATAATAATAATAATAATAATAATAATATGTAACTGTTACTGCTCGACTACTGACATGCGCTAGCCACTTGATAAACATATACTTTCAGTTGAGTTGATTTTGAGTTTAACATCCCTTTCAGCAGCGAGGCTATATGACAAGAGAACTACTGATTAACGTGGAATCCGAAACACACGAGCTGCAGCCGGGAATCGAACCCGGGTATCCCACTCCAAAGGCGCGCATGATAACCGCTTAGACACGAAGAAGCTCATAGATATATATGCTTTCGGTGCAGTTTTCATTTCTCCATTGCAAAAAAAACTCAATCCGATATATTATTGTCGCTCTATACTTGTATATACATAAATGTACTACATGAGTCTCTTGAATCATTACAAGATAATGTTAATTTAGCAGTACCGAGACAAAATCCTATTTTTTAATATAATCCTCTGCTATTACAATCTTCAATATCAACACCACAACTAGAGAAAGAAGATCAGAAGTCTAGCCTCGACGTCGTAGAATCTCCACACGAGCAGAAAACTACTGTTTAAAACGATTTTTTTCCCTGGCCAATAAAAGGCAGAGCCCTATTTAATAGTTGCACAAACCAGTTTGTATAACCAAGATAAAAAGGGGAATTAAGGGAATAAGCGATGAAAAAACTGTTAGAACGGGGAGAAGTATAGAGGAATCAGGGGTCACCACAAAATCTCCAACAAAATCCACAACAGATCTAAATACTGGACTTCGCAATATGCAGAAAGCGTAGGCACTGTGCTTCTACCTATTTTAAATAACCAAAAAGGGACTAGGGCCAACCTTTGTCCAGGAGTCAAAGATCAAGCAATTCTAATGACAGAACAAAGCCTATAAATAATCACTAAATTACGCAGACGAACAGTGCTAGTGGACACCGGATCCAGCATTTCTATCTGGCCTTTCGGATATTTACTTCCTGATGTTCAATTAATACAACATAAAACAGCGGTTAAAGGGATACGAAATAAAATTAACTTTAAATATGTACCAATTGTATCATTCAAAGTTGGGAAACGAAATTCTCTCATTACTTTGTTATGATAAAGAAATGTATTCCAGCTATTTTTGGTTTAGACGCTTATATGTTACAACCGATTTAACAAAAAATCTTATCTCTATTTAAAAATCATAAAAAACCAACATTACCGGAAAAGAACCAGGAAAACATTTTATCACAACACACGACTCACATACTTAGACAAAGAAAACAAGCTTGCTTTTTTAACGACAAACGCATTACTTTAGTTCCACTTTTCCACGCATTTATTCCGGTGATAGCAGAAAGGCAGATTGATGATTCTGCATCTTTCTTCGTATCGTTTCTCCACGGATTTCTTGACAAATACAAACTATTGAGCAAAGGTTAGACGTAAACATATGACTGGTAATTTCCAATCCAAATAGTTATCCTGTAACTTTAAGGAAAATCACGCCAGTGGTGGATCTTGTGGCATGTCAGGATTAATCTTTTGCAACAATGGAAGCGAGCTCAATAGAAGAAAATAAAAGTTGTACAGGAAAAGAGGAGGTTTTCAATTCTTTGAAATATATATAAAAAATTTCAAAATTCATGTTTTTTATATTAATCCTAATTTAGAAGATTCGCACAAACAGCCCATTCATGAGTTATACAAATACAAAAATGTTTTTATACACTCCGGATGGCATTGGATATTATACGGGCTACAATCATAAAATAAGAATCCCTAAATCGGCAGTGTTTCAGAAGAAATGTCCCTGTTCCAATGCATGTTCGAGATCAGGCAGACAAACAAATTCAAGAATTTATTAATGCTAGAATTATACGACCCACAGACAATAATAGCTTCGCCTCACCACAGGTTATTATGAAGAAACCAAATACAAACGCATTTATAATTGTTTTGAATTTACAGCAGTGTAAAACACATTAAATACCTGTGTGTGCAATTCCAGTCAACTGAGTATGTGTTATACACTTTGAAAGCAAAAAAATACATAACCGCCTTAGATCTCTCCTCGAGCTACCACCAAATTTTGCTCCATCCGAAAAGCCGTTGATACATGATCTTCGAGGTCAATCACACAACAAAATCTTACAAAATTCTCATATGCGTGATGGGTCATAAAACTAGCACACAAGCTCTCTTAATTGCAACTAGGATGATTTTACATTGAATAATGAATAAAATCTTTTGCCGATGACATCTTGCTGAGAGGCTACACTTTTCAACAATAGCTATCGGAATTGTATCTTAAAAATTAAGAAATTCTTGTGCTTCACCTAACACAAATTTATATTACTCAGAGTGAATGTTCTCGCATATTTAGTATCAGGCAATTATGTTAAAATCTCTGCAAGAAAGCCAAAAATACAGAATTCAAGATTCCACCAAAAGAGAATTTTGCAAAGTTTTACGGGCTTATGTTCCTACTTACTGACACATATCAAGGATTTTGCCGTGAGGATAGAACCTTTTTAACAAATGTTTCCAGAGCAATATTTGTGTTTTTCAAATAATCTTATGAATTCTGTTGCTGGTGTGGGGGCTGTAAGATTCAGTACCTCAGGTGTAAGCAAATACTATAAAGCATGCTTCATTAACGAGCACGTGTTTTCTATTCAAAACATAATCACTAACGGACGGTGGAAGGAGGATACCAGAAAGACGCGAAGTTGGCTCCGAAGGAAATCGAAGATGGCCAACCCCCTCTTCACGAACTTCCCCTTTAGAGGACAGCCATAAAAGAGGACCTCAAGTCGACAGAATAATAAGTTACAGTGCTGATCGCTAACCTTCCTACACTATTTCTAAGATTTCTGTGTGTTACGGAGGTTTTCTTAAATGCAACTTCTGAAACCGTAATAGGCAAAGGTGTATTTCTATAACTACCTACCCCGGAGGGTGCAATAAGCAAAGACATACAAGTATACTGTCTCCTGAAACTACGATGAGTAAGAAAGATATCCTTTAAATTACCACCCTAAGCCGCTGTAGGATAGAAGATTTTACCTTTTAATATCAAGTTACTTATCGCCATACCTTTTAATATCACCATCGACTTTGGTAGAGGCAAAACATTACAGCTAAGCCGCATGATGTTGCTACTATCGTTGCAACCATAACACCGATCTAAGAATAAGCTAGCAATTATTTATTTCAAACTAATTTACGGCTTTCAACTTGTTTCAGAGGCATATTGAAACATGTGTCGCATGGATATTGCTCTCAATATACTAGCGTGCACCGGAATATATTCACTGAACCCTCAGATATTTACAGACCCGACTATCTGTCCGCAAACTTGATTCGTGTTGCAAGATGATACACTAAGCCTACGTGTGAAGACCCAGAATGCTCAAATTCGGTAGGGGTTGAGGAAAAGCGGGATGATTCATGTTTGTCGTCTGCACTGATTCATTTTTCTTTGAAGTGTCTACGCGCAATACGAACAGAAAACTGCCTTTACCGGGTGGTCTGATATATATATATATATATATATATATATATATATATATATATATATATATATATATATATATATATATATATATATATATATATACCCTCAAACTAAAATGATAAAAGTCATTCCAGGACCGAACTTCATCCATGTTGAAAATTTGAATGAGATCGATTCGGTGGTTTCAAAGTTATGAAGTTTTTACTAGCATATATTTACCCCATTCGCTGGGTAAAATGAAAATTTAAATGCACAATTCCGTATCTCATGTGTTTAGTACCCACGAAATATATTGTTTTGGTTTTTAATGGCATCGAATTAAACGGCATCGGAAAGATCACGAACCCGAAAATCATGAATTCTACACTAATATTAATCGTTTTTGATCATTTTATTATCTCCCCCTGCCCAAGTTACGGGGCTGAATTTGGTTTTAAACGGGATCTCAAGTGTCATTCTTCATCTCAGCGGCCCTAAAAATTACGGATCTAACACTAATATCGGAAAATTTTGACCATTTTTATATATCTCCCGCTCCTCTTCTATGTTGTGCGGCAGGGCATCGGATGTGTCAACGGTCATCTCAGCGACCTCGGAAACTATGAATTCGACACTAATATGGCTTATTTTTTATTCGTTTGATTTATTTCCCTTCCCCCTCTCCCAAATTGCGGGGCTGAATTTGGTTTTTAACAGCATTAGAAGTGTCACTGTTCATATCGGCGATCCCAAAAACTATAGATTCAACAGTAATATCGGTCATTTTCGATCATTATATCCCTCTCCGCCATGTTGCGGCCCATGTCATTGGAAGTGTCGCCGTTCACCTCAGTGACCCCAAAAATGTGGGTTCAGCAAAAATCATCGGTCATTTCGATAATTTTTAAACCTCTTCCTCCCCAAAGTTGAAGGTTTGAATTTGAATTTAAACGGGATCGAAAGTATAACTGTTCATCTAAGCAACCCAGAAAACTACATTCGATTCTGATAGTGGCCATTTTCGATCATTTTTATATAACTCTTTCTCCCCCTTCTTCAACTTGTGGGGCTGATTTTGGATTTAAACTGGATTATAAATGTCACTGTTCATCTGAACGATCCCGAAAGCTATGGATTCGACACTAATATTAGTCATTTCCAATCATTTTTAATGTTTATTCCCCTCCTCTACGTTGTTTTCTCCCCTCCCCAACTAAAAGGGCTGAACTTGGATAGAAACAGCATCAGAAGTGTCACTGTTTCTCTCATCAGCCCCGAAAACTATGGATTCAACACTAATATCGGTCATATTGATCATTTTTAAAATTCTTTCCCCGCCCCCTCCCCTACGTTGCATCGTCAAGGTGAGTAGCCTAAAGTAATCCCTGCCCGAAAACTCATGTATGTTGAAAATTTGATTGAAATCGGTCGGGTGGTTCAAGAGTGATGGAGTCACAAATGCAGTCATTTTTATTTTAATTTTCATATATATATATATATATATATATATATATATATATATATATATATATATATATATATATATATATATATATATATCCCTCCCCCCCCTATGCTGGCTCGTCACAGTGAAACGATAAAATACACCCAAGGGCCGACCCTCATACATGTTGAAAATTTAATCGAGATTGGTTGGTTGGTTCAAAAGTTTAGTTTTATTAATTTTTATTCATACGTCCCCTTCACCTCCCGCTCCCCTAGGATCTACCATTAATGTGAAATTGCAAAAATGTTTTCAAGTCCGAACCTCGTGTAACTCGAAAATTTGATTGAGATCGGTCGGATAGTTCAAGATTTATTAAGTTACAAAAATAGTCACTTTCATTCTTATATATATTGATTTTTTTATCTGCCCCTCCTTCTCTTCCCATACGTTGCTCCGTCAAATTTAAATCATAGAAACGATCCCATGCATGAACCTCATCCATGTTGAAAATTTGGTCAAGATCGTTCGAGGTGTTCGGGAGTTATTAAGTTTTATTTATTTTTATACCTACTCCCCCTCCCTCAAACCCTCAGTTCTACCGTGAAACTGAATAGCCTAAAACAGCCCAGCCTCGAACCTCCTCAATGTTAGAAGTTTGATCGAGATTGGTCAGACGGTTCAGCAGATTTAGTCACAAGCAGTGAGTATTTTTTATATATATATATACATTTAGTAGCATGTATTACCCGCTTCGCTGGGTTGAAATAAATCATTTAAATGCACACTGATATTGCACATTTTGGATCATTTTAATGCATGTCATCCCATCTCCCAAGTGTCAGGGCTGAAAATTGACTTAAACAGCATCAGAAATGTCACTGTTCATTTCGGCGACCGCAGGAACTATAGGTTCATCAGTTGTATCTGTCAGTTTTGACCATTTATATATATCTATATCTATATATATATATATATATATATATATATATATATATATATATATATATATATATATATATATATATATATATATATTTCCCCCACACCCATGTTACGGGCCATGGCATCGGAATCGTCACTGTTCATCTCAGCGACCTCAAAAAATGTGGAATCAGCACTAATATCGGTTATTTTCGATGATTTTTAAATATTTTCTCCTCTCCCTCCCCAAGTTGTGGGTTTCAATTTGGATTTAAACGGGATCGAAAGTACCACTGTTTATATAAGGGATCCAGAAAACTATAAATTCGACACTGATAGTGGTCATTTTCTATCATATTTATATATGTCTTTCTTCCCGTCCCCCAAATGGCGGAGCTGATTTTAAATTTAAACGGGATTGCAAATGTCACTGTTCATCTGAATGATCTCGAAAACTATGGACTAGACACTAATATTGGTGATTTTCGATCATTATTATATATAACTCCCCCTCCTCCTCCTTGCTGCGAGACACGGCATCAGAATTGTCTCTGTTAATCTCAGCAACTCCTAAAACTACGGATTCGACACTAATATTAGTCATTTTTGATCATTTTTAAACGTTTATTCCCCTCCACTACGTTGTACCCTCCCCGTCGCCAACTGAAAGGGCTGAACTTGGATAGAAACAGCATCAGAAGTGTCACTGCTTCTCTCATCAGCACCGAAAACTATGGATTCAACACTAATATCGGTTATTTTTGATCATTTCTAAATTTCTCTCCCCCTCCCCTACGTTGCATCCTGAAACTGAATAGCCTAAAGCAACCCCTGCCCCAAAACTCATGTATGATGAAAATTTGATTGAAATCGGTCGGATGGTTCAAGAGTGATGGAGTCACAAATGCAGTCATTTTTATTTTAATTTTCATATATATATATATCTATCTATCTATCTATCTATCTATCTATATCTATCTATCTATATATATATCCCCCTCCCTACCCCCTATGCTGGCTCGTCAAAGTGAAACGATAAAGTACACCTAAGAGCCGACCCTCATACATGTTGAAAATTTGATTGAGATTGGTTGGGAGGTTCAAAAGTTTAGTTTTATTAATTTTTATTCATACGTCCCCTTCACCTCCCGCTCCCCTAGGATCTACCCTTAATATGAAATTGCAAAAATGTTTTCAGATCCGAACCTCGTGTAACTCGAAAGGTTGATTGAGATCGGTCGGATAGTTCAAGATTTATTAAGTTACAAAAATAGTCACTTTCATTCTTATATAAATTGATTTTTATATATCTCTCCCTCCTTCTCTTCCCATACGTTGCTCCGTCAAATTTAAATCATAGGAACGATCCTAGGCCTGAACCTCATCTATTTTGAAAATTTGGTCAAGATCGTTCGAGTTGTTCCGGAGTTATTGTTTTATTTATTTTTATACCTACTCCCCCTCCCCCAAACTCTCAGTTCTACCATCAAACTGAATAGCCTAAAACCAGCCCAGCCTCGAACCTTCTCAATGTTACAAATTTGATCGAGATCGGTCAGACGGTTCAGCAGATTTAGTCACAAACAGTGAGTATATATATATATATATATATATATAGATATATATATATATATATATATATATATATATATATATATATATATATATATATATATATATATATATATATATATATATATATATATATAGATAGATAGATAGATAGATAGATAGATAGATAGATAGATTTAGTAGCATATATTACCCTCTTCGCTGGGTTGAAATAAATCATTTAAATGCACACTGATATTGCCACATTTTGGATCATTTTAATGTATGTCATCCCATCTCCTAAGTGTCAGGGCTGAAAATCGACTTAAACAGCATCAGAAGTGTCACTGTTCATTTTGGCGACCGCAGGAACTACAGATTCATCAGTTGTATCTGTCAGTTCCCCATGTTGCGGGCCGCGGCATCAGAATCGTCACTGTTCATCTCAGCGACCTCAAAAAATGTGGAATCATCACTAATATCGGTTATTTTCGATGATTTTTAAATATTTTCTCCTCCCCCTCTCCAAGTTGTGGGTTTCAATTTGGATTTAAATGGGATTGAAAGTACCACTGTTCATATAAGGGATCCAGAAAACTATAAATTCGACACTGATAGTGGCCATTTTCTATCATATTTATATATGTCTTTCTTCCCGTCCCCCAAATGGCAGGACGGATTTTAAATTTAAACGGGATCGCAAATGTCACTGTTCATCTGAATGATCTCGAAAACTATGGATTAGACACTAATATTGGTGATTTTCGATCATTATTATATATAACTCCCCCTCCTCCTCCTTGCTGCGACACACGGCATCAGAATTGTCACTGTTAATCTCAGCAACTCCTAAAACTATGGATTCGACACTAATATTAGTCATTTTGGATCATTTTTATATGTTTATTCCCCTCCACTACGTTCTACCCTTCCCCTCCCCAACTAAAAGGGCTGAACTTGGATAGAAACAGCATCAGAAGTGTCACTGTTTCTCTCATCAACCCCGAAAACTATGGATTCAACACTAATATCGGTCATTTTTGATCATTTCTAAATTTCTCTCCCCTTCCCTACGTTGCATCTTGAAACTGAATAGCCTTAAGCAATCCCTGCCTCAAAACGCATGTATGTTGGAAATTTGATTGAGATCGGTCGGGTGGTTCAAGAGTGATGAAGTCACAATGGCAGTCATTTTTATTTTATTTTTTACATATATCTCCCCATCCACCTCCGCTACGTTGGCTCGTCAAAGTGAAAAGATAAAAATACTCCCAATTCCTGACTCTCATATATGTTGAAAATTTGATCAAGATTGGTTGGGTGGTTCAAAATTTATTAGGTTTTATTAGTTTTTATTTATACATCACCCTCCGCCTCTCCCCTAGGATCTACCGTTAAAATAAAATTACAAAAATGTTTCCAGATCCGAACCTCATGTATCTTGAAAACTTGGTTGAGATCGATCTTATAGTTCAAGAGTTATTAAGTTACAAAAAAAGTCACTTTTAGTCTTATATGAATTGATTGTTGTATATCTCCTCCCTCCCCCTCCTCTAGGCTGTACCATAAAGGTTAAATGACATAAACATCCAATGGCCGAACCGTATCTATGTTGAAAGTTTGATCAAGGTGGGTTGAGTGGTTCAAGAGTTATTAAGTTTAATTTATTTTTATATATCTGTCCCCTCCCTTCCCCTTCTTTGTACTGTAAAAGTGAAATGAAGAAAGCATCCCAATCCCAAACCTTATCTATGTTGAAAATTAGATCGAGGTCGGTAGGATGGTTCAAGAGTTTTATTCATTTTCATATATTTCCTCTTCAACTTGCCCCTCCCCTAAAATCTACTGAAATCATAAATAACTTCCCAGGTTTGAATTTCATATATCTTGAAAATTTGTTCGGTTCAAGAGTTATTAAGTTTAATTTATTTTTATAGATTTCTCCCCTCCCCTCCCCCTCCCCTAAGTTCTACCGTAAAGTGATATGATAAAAAAACAGCTCAGGTCCGAATCTCATCTATGTTGATTTTTTTAAAGATCAGTCGGGTGGTTTAAGCGTGATGAAGTCACAAAGACAGTCAGTTTTTTTACTTGTTTACATATATCTTTCACCTCCCCCTCCCCTTCGTTGCACTGTAAAAGTGAAATGAAGAAAATATCCCACGCCCGTACTTTATGTTCAAAGTTTGATCGACATCGGTTGAGTGGTTCAAGAGTTATTAAGTTTTATTTATTTTTTATATCTGTCCCCTCCCTCCCCATCCCCTTCTTTGTACTGTAAAAGTGAAGTGAAGAAAGCATCCCAAGTATAAACCATATCTATGTTGAAAATTCGATCGAGATCGGTAGGGTGGTTCAACAGCAAAGTTTTATTCATTTTCATATATTTGGCGCATTTGGTAATTGGCAGATTTGGTAATTCGCAGATTTGTCACTTAACTGATTTGTCCATTTTCGCAATTGGCGCATTTGGTCATTTTCGCGTTTGGCGCATTTGGCAATTGGTAGATTTCTCCATTTTCACAATTGGCGCATTTGGTCATTTTCGCGTTTGGCGCATTTGTTAATTGGCAGATTTGCCCATTGGCGGATTTGTCCATTGGCAGTTTTGTCCATTTTCACGATTGGCGCATTTGGTCATTGGCAGATTTGTCCTAGACCCCTGAAAATTAGCAACAAGTTAAACAATTTTAAATATATTTGGTTTCAGCAACTAACAACAATTACAATATAATCTTCCGAGCTTTCTTGCCTGCAAAATCTCTGACAATGACATCTATGGCAACGTCTTCAATGTCTTAAAGAATGTCGAACTCAATCGACATCATGGGGTCGCAGTGGCTCAGTGGTATCTCTGGTGCATTGGGTCAGTGGTTCATCCCAGCACGCGCCAACTGAACTTTGTGGTGGGCTCCCACTTTCTCCCGTTTCCTCCCACTTCCTTCCTTCCACCATTTTATTCATTTCTCACCGTCACAGTCTCCTCTAGCCTAGCCGGTATATGCGTGGGACGTAAAAAAAAAGATTTCATTTCATTTTCAATCAACATCATGGCGAGTCCCACAAGGCGCTCTTGGTAAGTGGTAAATCTGAAATAATTTTTAATTTTAATTTTGAGAAGCTCCTTTTGTCTGAAGCCACGCTGATGGAAAGAGGGAGGGAAATCCTGAGTGGAATATATACATTAGTTAAATTTTCAGTCAGCTGGTTACTTGTCAAGTATTTTAATACTTCAAGTTTTTTTTTTTTTTTTTTTTTTTTTAGCATTTTCATCTGGTAGTAGGGAAGGGACACTCAATAATTCACTGCTGAAGTTGGAAACTCTTAATATCACAATGCTCTTCATCTGTTAAAACGACCTGATGGTGGTGTAGTTGAGAAGACCGTTCTTCTATAGTGAGCTTATGGCCTGATCGAAAACATGAAAATAAAAGCTACTTTTGAAAGAAATTTTTGGATCCGCAATGCCTCATATTCAAGCTGACGTTTGGTTTTCCGTCGTCGTAATTGTAACTCATTTGAAAATAGGGGTCTCTTTCGAATAGGGATGGCCACGTTTTCCGGAAAAACGGAAAATATATTTTCCGGAAACCGGAAAATTGAAAACGGAAGACGGAAAACTTTCCGGAAAAACGGAACACGGAAAATTTTCCAGAAAAACGGAAGACGGAAAATTTTCCGGAAAACGGAAGACCGAAATTTTCCGGGAAAGCGGAAGACGGAAAATATTCTTCAAAAACGGAAGACGGAAAATTTTCCGGAAAAACGGAAGACGGAAATTTTTCTGGAAAGCAGAAAACTGAAAATTTACAGGGAAACAAGGGCATAAAAATATCTTACGAAAAACAACCCACACATGTCACATATATTTGAACCTTCAAATAAAACTGAATGGTATGATGCATGTTCCCGCATCACGCTTAAACGCCTGTACCAATCATTTTCTTCTTTGGTACATAATTAAACCTTTATCTCAAAGAGGTTTATTACATTTTACTTTGAACACGCAAGTACCTACTTTGTCAGTGGTGGCAACCTAAATATATTTTTGAATGGTTTCTGTACCATTGGAGGTATATACACCAACTTGGCATAAACATAATTAAACACTATAGGAAACATACTGTATATGCACCAGTCTCCCAAACACCCAGGTTCGTCAGTATTGCCAAGTACTTTAAAATACATTATTCCTATTAATTATATAACCATTTGTTTAATTTCAACTAAACTTAGTACATACATGACTTAGAATTAATATTTGAGATTAGGTACGATTTTTTAAAATCCCTCGTTACCAAACTTTCAAATTGGACGACACGTTACTTTTGGGCTGCACAATTTTCTTATTTTCATATTTATATAAATTCAAAAATTACTAGTATTATATAATACAATAAAAGTTTTCTTCATTGAGTATTCTGTTCATAATGAACTATAGTTTTACTAAAACTAACATATTCGGAACTAGTGTAATTCTTGGTTTATTACTATTCAGTCTCAAGATCTGACAACACTAAACTTTTATTAAGTTTACAATGTTGCATTTTCACTGAACGTCTTGCTGTCGCAATTAATACTTAGGACTAATGGTTGTATGAACCTGTGTACAGTGGGACACAGAAATTCTTGATGTACAAAGTCCGCGAGATAGGCAACCCAACTAACACCTGCTCCAAGATTAATTACGCCTGGTAGTAGCTAGCACAGCAGCATGAAGTTGCCCCCAACTGTTAAAAGCACAAATCGTAAAGAGTGCTTTTGTTCAGAAGGGGAGCGAAACGCTGGCTGACGAAATGACCAAAGGGAGTCTTTGGATACTTGTACTCACAATAATTCTTGTTTGTATGATAACACGTAAAATTATACACAGCCACTTGAAATATTATACGGATACCAAAGGCGCCGATGAGTAGATAACAGTCGAGGGAGTTAGTTAATCTTATACTGTATAGTCCTAACTGCAATTGAATTAAAAATATGGGTGAAAGAACCCAACCCCTAATGAAAATTTTGGGGGTCTAACAGGGCCTGAGCTCCTAGGTTCCGGCGCCACTGATTGATACCTAATAATACTTCGAAAGAAGAAATTGTCCGATTTCATTATTCGTTAAATGAGTTTTAAAAACTGCTAAATATTGGTATGCAGTAATTTATTTGTAAATATTAAAGTGCAAAATTCAATAACACTCAAGCAAGTTGGAGAACTTATCCGTATTAACATATTTCCCGTTAGGTTGCAAATATAACTAAGGATTCCTGATTTCTATATTTTGGGGGGAAAATTTACACATTGAGATACAAATAGAAAGAGGGAGAATATAGTGCCAATAAACAACAATTTAAAAATGCACGAAATTAACCGAAAATATAAAACCATTGACAGAATTAACTTTGCAACTCGTTTTCTCCATCCATTTTTCTTCCTTTTTCCTCACGATTACATCACTGAATTTCTCCACTGGAGATTATCTTTCATTTAGCAGCATCCAACTGTAGCTCAGCCTTGTAAATGAGACATAGTAAAAAGTGAAAACGTCTAGGAGCAGAATCGAACCCGAACTGCTAGATTAAGAAGGCACAACTCTAACCACTCATCCACAGCGTCACTTGTTCTGCCTTGCCTAAATAAAGAGCTTTTTCAGTTCGTTGAAAATAGTTGCTCGATAATAATCAAATTGATTGGCAAAGAGGAGTATGTAATGGACATTTCCTTTTTGACCAAAGGTTGTAATTTAAAGACACCGTCTTGTAGAACTAGTCTTCAATAACATACCAAAAATCTCAGAAAAATATTTCTTCGTTACGGAGATATAATGTTTCAAACAATGGAAAAATGAGCTGTTTACGTCACAGCAACACAGAGAAGGGTTTTGGTGTGACGTCACAGGTCCGTAAGCGCGCTGTGAGTGGCATTGGAAGCTTCAGGAATTTTTTTCACATTGCAGTTTCTTACTGCGAACTACAAATAAATTTAGCAGAATAGTGAAAGGAAAAATGGCAAAATAAGTAATACACTTACTGTATATAAACGTAAAGCGTTAATAAGACCTATTTTCCTAGATTGAAATACATTAGTGGTAATTTGTAATGTTCTATCATTACAAATATCTTAGATACTTACACACTTAAGGAGGATTACTTTACTATTGTATTACCCCAAAAACATTAGAGCCTAGGAACTATATCAGTTCATGCTCAGATTGAGAATATCTAGGCCATCATATAGCTTTCATTTATTTTGAAGATTTGTCGTTAATTTCCATGCTATTATGCTACGGCTACAAATAAGCACTTTATGCACCAAAAGGCTCTTAACACCTTGATAAATATTCATATTCTATTACATACTTTCATTTTTCTACTATTTACTCTGCATATTAGCAATCGGTCACCCCACATCATTGCTACAACTATTCTTATCTTAATGCTACAAGAATCGTATTATATAGCGCTATACTTTCATATATTTCTACAAGAGAAATGTTTTTGTGGTCACCGCGGTGGTTTGAAGCTGAAGGAAGCTGTAGCCAATAGATGCAGACAGATGGTTAGGCTGCCGAAAGGCCATCATAAACAAGATAAGTGCCCGAGAATTTTTTCTTTCTGCCCAAGGCGCCGGTTCTCAAACTTAGGAACCATAACAATACAATTTCATAAATCGGCCTTCATAATTTTATTTTTGATTTTACTTATTTATGAGCCAGTCTCCTATTTCCAATCGACTTGACTAACTGGCGTCCAGGATTTTTCGAGCCTGAACAAGAGAGGTATTGACAGAAATTCATTATGTGTTACGTATGTTGTTACTTTACAACTTCAACTTTTTCTTTTCAATAACCTCACACGAAATAGTGTTCTAAGTATACAAACATAAGTTTATTTATATTCTTCTTCCCATCAGATAGGCCAGTATCCCCCTTAAATTTTTACAGACCCCTAAACTTTTCAAGGTAGGCTTGCAAATAAACCATAATATGGTGATGAACTATAATATGGTTGCATTAACCCCCCTAAGTGCTACAGGCCTCCCTTACATTTTTGGGGCTGCAAGGCTGCTCTCAGCTCTGAGATGATTAATGTTTCGTATATGGTAGTACATTTGCAAAAGATTATATCGTGAAAGTATTGTGTTTTGTATTCTGAGGTCCACAAGTAAAAAAAGCATACATGAAAGCAAACGTTTTAAGCGTTCAGCCTTTGTTAAGTTTCGTCCAGTAAATTGACTTCTCTTATATTGTTTCACTCACTGGAACAGAATATTGTGTTCATTACTCGTCATGACATAAATCACAAACATTCATTATCAAAGGACACAGTGGATCAGTAGCGGAGTGCTCACCTCTAGTGTGAGTGGTACCTGGTTTGAATTCAAGACATATGAACTTGTGATGGCCAACGTTCTGTCCGTGAGTTTTTTCGCGATTCAGATTTTCCTCCCCCATGACCATTACACCGATTCTTTTATAATCATTCACTCTCATTAATCATCTGTCTCCCTTTGCCTACAGGACATTCGTGGAACATAAAAGTAGAAACTTCATTTTATTTTATTCAGAAATAAGCCACTGTAAGAAGTTTGTTATTACTGTGAGACCACATCTGTTCATTTGTTGGTTTAAATGTAAACTCATGTGCTAAAAACACTTCAGCCAATTTGAAAATGTTCACATGGACTAATATAAACAATTTACGAGCATGTTCCATTTCTAAAGAAAACGACAATAAGCGCGAAGATATTATGATGAAATAATATTGCTAATGTGTAAAGTAGTTCGATAATAGCACTGGTAAATTATCAGAATGCTACTGAACATAATTATCATCGTAAGTTTGTGCGTCCTTGTGTTGAAGTCAATAGAGAATTTAGATTACTTTTACTTAGAGAAATGTTTTTTATGTATTAATTTCCTTGGGCTTCTCCCTGAGCTGATAACTATCCAATCCAGGATGAACTTGCATATAAGAAATTAGCACTCTACTATCAAATAACTATGCTTTTATATTGTTAATTTTTTCCTTAAGAATGAATAAAATTCGCTTCGAAAAGTCGGTTGCTGACCGAAACATGAGGGCGCCAATCCTGGGGGGCCGAGGGGGCCGAGGGGGCCCGGGCCACTTACTTTATTTGTGAATATACAATATTTGGCATAATTTGAGTGCAATTTGTCTTAAAATCTTCAAACACACACACACACACACACACACACACACACACACACATATATATATATATATATATATATATATATATATATATATATATATATATATATATATATATATATATATATATATATATACCTTCTGCATTTGAATGCACCCCCCAAATTTACAGAGAAATCGGCGCCCTTGCATGAGAATATTAATTAGTTTCTTCTTTCAGGCTGCAAACAATGTCAAGTGAAATAACGTTTAGAGATGAAAATCCATGTATATTTGTTCAAGATATAAGAACAAATGTGAGAGAGTAGGAAATTCTTGTGCCGCCATCTTTATACGTCACATTGAGAGTGAAGCCAGCGTGGGATCGATGGGGACTTTTAGTATCTTTTAAGGTTTGGCCTGAAATACCAATACTGATAAATTCTGCTTTCATTTAATTAGTTCGAAAGCATATCTTTCCTGGGCTATAATATCTTCCAATGATAATTTCTTTTATTATTATTATTATTATTATTATTATTATTATTATTATTATTATTATTATTATTATTACAATTGGGTTTAAAACTAGGATTCCATGTCTATCTTGCATGGGAGGCCCGCAAGTATGCTTCGCCAATGGTGTCCCTTAGTCTGTGTTTGTCCCTCTTTCCATTTTCTGTGGATATTTGTTGTTGTGCTGCTAGGCGTTTATTTTAAACCTTTACATTATGTAACCTTTTTTCTTTTTTACGATTTTTTTGAAGCAGGAAAGAAACTGCTTTCCTCTTATATCTATTTCTTACCATTCATCTTGTTTCAACTGCTTAAGATTATTTTGTAACTTTTTGTGTCATCCATTCCCATCACATCACAATAATAAAACTGTCATTCTTAACAATTTATTTTATTATCTTATTTGCAGTTTGGCACACTGATATATTTGAAACAAAATTTAGGTTTGGTCCAACGCCTTTCTAATTCTCAACCAAACAAACGTCGGAGCTTTCTGGGTTGCCTACTATTGCAGAAAAAGAATTGCAGGTGGTAATGCACTTTTGGAGTCGTGTATAAAAACAAAGGAGACTGCGTAAGGGTGTTGAAAATAAAATAAGATTTTGATCTATCGAGTAGCAACCTGAGCATGGGATGAGCCAACGTCCAACCTGTCATTGTCTACTGACTGTAGCGGAAGAAAAGATCCATCGCAAATCTACATATATTATTGCATGATTCGAGTTTGTTACTAAATTGGGATATGGTGTAACTGTTTTATGAGTCCTACCTGTGTGTGTGGTGTTGTGGTGCATATTTTGAAGAGTTGAAACTGTTGACATTTCACCTTGTTAAAATATCAAAACAACGGACATCATTATTTTTTGAAACAAACGACGACGTGTTAAATGTCCCTCATGTTCTACAAGCCGCAACATTCGCAGTGAAGTTGACAGTGCAGAAGCAATTCCAGTTGTTTCTTCTAACAAGGGACATCACCCAATTGTCCGGCTCCAATTTCAATTTCATTTTTTTTTTTTTTGCTGATAGAGGACGTGTATTCACTATTTTTGATGACAGAAATTTTTGCCATGGTGCATGTTTTCTATTTTTTCTAATTTTTAAGAGTTGTGATGTGCTTATTAGAGATTACTGCAGCAATCCGTTACTACCCTTTGTAAACGGAGTGCTAATGGAAGAACAACCATTTAGATATATATAATTCCTAGGGGGAAATCGTATTGTAGGTATGACTTTGTAGGCAGCCATTTTGAAATCCGCCATTTTGAATTAAGGTCAAAATTTTTAAAAGGGAATAGGGTAATATGATACATAATTTCGGGCTAGAATTTAATCAGGAAGACAATGGTGAAGTTAGTTTTAATATACGCCCATTTGGTGAAAAGTTACAGGCATATTAATTGTTTATACTTACTACGTGCGTAAGTCTCTTACTTCCGCTTCTAACCCGCGTATTAATGATAATTAGTGCATGAAAGCTTCGGTAATACATATTATGCCTAGAGGGAAGTTATACGGTAAGGGTATCCTTGACGGCAGCCATCTTGAAATCCGACATTTTGAATTGAAGTGAAGTTTTGAAAAATTAAAACCTTAGCATATGATACCTAATTTTAATAGTAAATTTTCCCAAATTGCCAATGGTACGCTTATTTTTGTTCTATAGTTAACCAGTATGAATTTAGGACTGCTTCTAATGTGTACCAAACGTCCAATATTCGATCTTTCAAACTGGCAAGACTCCTAATTTTCATCGCATGTTTTAAGATTCCAACTGGCACTTTACAATTGTTGCCACGGCTCCAGCTTTCTAAATGTATTACATTTCTTAAGAGTTGTGATTGTCCGTTCATGAATCGTGTCGGGATAAGCATCCAGCAGTTTTTCTGAATTTTAAAGAATTCGATTAACAAATAAATGGTTTTGATCATATTTATCAGTGAATGCAAAATGTTGAACGAAAATGTTCAAACCAAGATTTTTAAACATTAATCTATAAATGTTAAACAAAACTTAAAACTGAATGCAGCAAAGATTTGAAAATCATCAACCAATCAGATTGCGTGAAAGATAGTGATCAACCAATCAGATTGCACGAAAGATAGTGATTATCCAATCAAATTGCATCAACAATAACTTTGCGACTGTCAGATCACATCATCTTGTGACTAAATTTCAGTGTTGTAGCATGTGTTGCCTTTAGACTATGAGTCATAATATTCAATAAGGTTAGCTGTCAGATTTTTAAAGGTCAAGGTCAAATCAACCACTACCAATGATCTTAGACTATGAGCTGTGGCTAAAGTTCAATGTGTTGTTTCAAATTTTGCGCCTTATGTTAAAATTCTCTTTATCACAATTCTCAAATTTAAAGAATGGTCCTACGTACCTCTCTTGATATACCTAAGTCTTAAAAATTAACCATATCATTGTATGTTCAATGTCCGTTAATTGTTTACCTTAGCAAAACCAACTGTTTTCTAGAAGTGTGTGCTCAAACTTAAGAAGTACCACAACAAAGGAAATGAATCCCTGTACACTACCTTATCAAGGTCAATCACGTAGTACATCGTATTGCTTACGTTTATATTCCGTACATAGGCGGGAATAATCAAAACTAATGACGTAATTTCATTTTGACAATTCTCAAATTATCCTACAAAGTTTCAATGTACCAATGTCCTGGACTCCCAATCTCATCATAGGTCAATAACTGACCATGTGATCATACTAATATTTGACAATGATTTACCCAAAGAATGGGATACCACCCAATTTTAAGAACAACTACCAATTATTGACATGACAATAAGAAATGTACCCCTCCTAAAATTTAATAATGGTAGACAAATACACCTGTGTCTTATGAAAAAGTAATAAATCCTGTACTCATTCAATGATAAAACTGAATCAAAGAAGGTAAAATAGTCAATTACCTTTGAAGTTTCAATATTTGGCCGTAAGAGGGACACCAACATTTTTCAAAGGATCCTAGAAAGCGTTTACCGAATTTTATTATTTGATAATTCCCAAATTTAAGGAATGGTTCTGTGTACTCCAACAAAATTTGAAAGGGAACATATAAACATAAAGATAATAAACCTCTGTACATACCCATATAACGTGCTAAATCCTTATCAAAGGGAATAAATTGAGTCAATAACCGAACACGTGGTCATACTAATTTCTGGTAATTTTTACCCATGAAAGGGAACGAGATTTATAATGGTATATATTAAGAACCTATATTATTATACCAAACTGGAAAATTTCCTAACTTTAAGGGTGAGCCAATGTACCTCTACGAAATTTTAAGATGTACTCATGCCTTATAAAAAAAATAGACCCCTGAACACATTCATATATTCATATAAGGTAATAAATCCGCATCAAAGTGGGTCAATAACCTCCGAAATTTGAATTTTTAACAATTTTTTATCCATAAAAGGGAACAAAAATGGACCACCCAAATTTATACTAATACATATTATGGTCCTTTGGTACTATATTAAATGTTTAAATTTGGCAATTTCCAAAATTTAAGGTCGGGGCCAATATACTTCTTCAAATTTTTCAACGGATGCACCAATGTATCTACATGTTAAGAAATAGAATAGACCTCTATACATGCCCATATAATCATCTGAGGTAATAAGACCTCATCAAATGAAATAAAATGGGTCAATAACCTCCAAAATTTGATTTTTGGTAGTTCTTTACCCATGAAAGGGAACGTAATGGGTCACTCAAATTTATAGCAATACATATTGATGTCCTATACTATAATACCACATGTTTAAATTGGACAATTTCCAAAATTTAAGGGGTGGGCCAAGGCACACCTCCCAAATTTTAAGAAGGGTGCACTAATATACCTATGTCTTATGTAAGATAATTGACCCCTATACATACCCATATAATCATATAAGATAATAGGACTACATAAAAGGGGATAACTTAGGTCAAAACCAAACGCGTGGTCGTACTAATTTTCGATAATTTTTTACCCATGAAAGAGAACGAGGTGCGCCATCCAAATTTATCATGATACATATTGAGGTCCTGTATTATAATACCGAATGCTTAAATTGGGCAATTTCCAAAATTTAAGGGGTGGGCCAATGTACCCCTTCCAAAAATTTAAAGGGGTGCATCAATATACCTATATCTTATGAAAGTGAATGGACCCCTGTATACGCCCATGTAACTATATAGTGATGGGTAAATTCCCGGGAAAATATTTTTCGGGAAGATTCCCAAAATGGGAATTTATCCAGGAATTTATGTATAATCAGAAAGAAAATTGCATTCTATTACTATATTATGATTTCAAAGTGGAATTAATTTTTATATCACAGCATATTATTACTGTTGTCAACAGAGGATTCTTTAAAATGTATATTCTAAACGGCACTATGTTACTTTATTAACACTTTATTATATTTAGAGAGTCAGCAGAAGTGTATATTTATTTACAATATGTTCTATCAATTAAATATGTGTGAAAAAATTATATAGTAAATCCTAATACTTTTAAACCGCTAAACAGTTTAAATTTATATGTAAGTGGATTTGCTAAACTTGACTCTACTACTGATATTATAAACACATTAAATTTATAAATGTTAGAAACGAATTAGATTTTGTAAATGCCAGAAGATACATGTCTCACCAATTTATCAACATTTGCGCATACATATTTATGATCACAAAATTTGCAATATATTTCCTTATCTTTATATTTTAGCATGTAACACTGCCATACACGACCTTTCATTCTACCTATTTCTCGAAATTCACATGTAGTACGTTAATTCACATGTAAGAGTATTCCGAGTACCTCTTCAGAAATTAGAGTCAGAGAAAGTGATTGGTAAATTCCCGGGAAGATATTTTTCGGGAATATTCCCGGGAATTTATCTACAATCACAAAACAAAATTGCATTCTATTACTATATTAAGATTTCAAAGATAAATTCGTTTTTATATCACAGTATGTAATTACTGTTGTCCCCAGAGGAGTCTTTAAAATGTATATTTTCAACGATGTTATGTTATTTTGTTAATATATTATTATATGTTACTATTAATGTATTATTATATGTTATTCTATTATATTTAGAGTGTACGCATAAATGGATATTTATTTACAATAGGGTCCTATGAAAGTAAATATATTTCAAAAATGGTATAGTAAGTCCCCATACTTTTAAACCGCTAAACAGTTTAAATTTACATGTAAGTGGCTTTTCTAAACTTGACTCTACTACTGATATTATAAACATTTTAAATTTTTAAATGTTATAAACAATTTTGTCAACATCTGCGCATAAATATGTATGTTCAAAATATTTGCAAGATACTTTCTTATTTTTATAATTTTGCATATTACATTACCACACACGACCTTTCCTCCTGCCCATTTCTCCAAATTTCGTGCGTTAATTCACATGTAAGAGAAGTCCGAGTACCTCTTCAGAAATTCGAGTCAGAGAGGAGGCACACCTACGTCTATTACTAACGGTGGTTAAGGGTTTATTAATAGTACTTCATCTCTATTTTTACATAAGTTTACTTAATTCTAAATTACTTTACAAAATGGTTCCTTTTCATCATTTGTAAATTACTACTTTGCTAATTTTGGCTATTGTTTAGCATTGGGGGCTAGTTTTGCACCTACTTTTTTGCGATATTCTATTCCGATGCGGTTGTTTTATGATTTCATACGTTAAATTAAGTTACCAACATTAAATCCAACAGCATTACAGAGAGAGCGTTAGCGAGTGAAGGCGGGTTAGAGCCAGTAGAATAGTCTGCGTATGTCCTTTTTTGACCTTGAAAGTACATAGACTTTTGGTACTCTATGTACATATTGTCGTTGAAATAATGAAAACTGTAATTACTCGAAGTACTCTCGCTGAAGTAATAAATTGAAGTACAAAGGTTCAATTGTAATTGAAGTTGAATTATTACGGCTTTTTTTACCGGTACTTTAGGAACAACTACTGACATGTAATTATGCTGTATCGGACTGTAGTCTCATTATTTCAGTGTTGCTTTTCTTGCGTACATAATAATGACCTACATTTTTTTGTCCACTTTTCTTTTATATGTGTTCCTTTGTAGAGCATGTTAAAGTGACAGGATGAATAATGGACAGGACAGTCCATTTCTTTGATAAAGGTTTAAATATGAAATTGAACGAAACGGTCGGCTGTGTTTGTACCCCATGTTAATTAATTATTTCTTGTGTATTTTGTAACATTTTGAATGTCTAAACAGAGCTTGCCCATATACAACGATTTTTGCATTTGGTCTTTATAAAGTAAAAGTTGAATGCATTTGTAATGAGGGTGTGAGATAGAATGAATCGGCAGACTTTGTAGTGCTTTGAATTATAGTGACAAATTTAAATAAAACAACGTTAGTTACTGAAAATAAATTGTTTTGGGTTTAAATGAAAAAATAATGTTAATTTAGTTTTGGGTATAGTGGACATTTTAATATAAAGGAAGTAATTAATAATGTAAAGAATTCACGCATGGTTCTTGAAGTGTATAATTAATGTCAACCGTTTGATTTTGTAAGACTTTTTGAATAAATTATGAAACGGAAACGGAATCCTTTTAAAGATTAATTGCCTGGTTAAACAACAGGTAAACTGCAACGTGACCAGAATTCGGAGGGACAAAGAAGAGGAATACAGCGGGACAGAGATCTTCGAGAAGCATCCAAAATATTCTGAAGATCATCTGAGGTAATATAAATACGAAAACATTTGCATGACTCATACAATGCGATAAAAGACTTTGGCATCGCGTAACGTTGAGAAAGTACTTCGAAAGAAGAAACAAAATCGACGCTTGAAGAGAAAATCACTGGTAAGTATTAACTGTGTATATAATATTTTCCTTTTCTTGTTTTATACTTGTTCATGTTTTCTTTTCATATGGGGAAGTGACATTGTAAATGAAATACAAGTAAAACACAGTACTCTTTTCTTGAATGTATTAGGAAGATTATAGGGGACGGATGGGTTTATCTTTTACCGGGAAACGAACCTGAATTTTACGACATCGAAAACCATATTATTCGGTGTACTTATATGTAATTATAAATTAACTAAAGGTGTAGTGTAATGTAATATGGAGGCTACAGGGAATCAAGATTGTTCATTGTACTTGGATTCGAACCAAGATTTACTTACGTGGAAAACCGTAAGCTAAATCTTTTGCTCGATGGAGTTTTTACTTATATGGCACTAAAATTGAATACAACTTGTGACCTTGCCGGGAATCGAATCAGGATTTTCCGCGCCGAAAGCCAAATACAATAAACAAATAGCAAGTAATTTTGGATTGTTTGGACCTCTGCGTCAGGACGAGGCGTAGGAATTATTTTATATATTAAAAGAATAGTTGCGTAGACACACAAAGGGATACATTTTATAATAAATAGGCGATTATCTTCTTGCTCATAGGACCCTAACACCTCTTCAGAATATAAGAAGTTAGTTTTACATGAAAAGATCAGTAAATGATGGGTGAAACTGAATATTTATGTAATATAGTATTAATTGTTTATTATTTTTGTGTGTGGTATTAACATTTACAGTAGGGGAAAGGAACTGGGTAACCTACAACTGCTTTGAATTTTGCTTGTTTTTATCTTTAGTAATATTGAACTGAACATAAGTTTGAATTTTGGTGACGAATAATATTTTATATTTGTTAGCATATGTCAGTGGTTCCGAACCTTTTTCATTTTGAGGCGCACCTGGAAAAAAGTTAACTTTGTGAAATGCAGGAGCTGAATAAAGCTTGGTATGTGATATGTTTTAACTGTGATACTTTTGTAACCATTTTATGAGAAAATTTAGATTTTTTCTTATCGTTCCTTGAAGGTACAAATAATCGTATTTAATTTGGAGTTTAGCGTCCCTTTTTAGCACCATAGTTATGTGAGACACGGACCTACTGATTAACGTGGAATCAGAATCCTTGAGCTTCAGCAAGGAATTCAATCCCCACGCCAAAGGCGCGTACGCTAACCACTTAGCTACAAAGAAGATTTATTCGTGTTTGAATGCCGGACAAGCGCCTTTTGTAGGTATAGAGCATATGTTATTTCACTTTAACGCCTTAGGCTTACACTTCCTGCCTATGAAAGATGGGAAACTAGTTTAAAAAGTAAAACGATTACTATTGTTTATATGAAAGAAGCACCGGGAATCGAACTTGGGCCTACGTGTACGAAAAGCGCCCAAGCTAGCCATTAATTTATCGGAATATGTTAGACAGTATGGAGAACAAGAATTAGTACCAAGAATGTAATTTTACGTGCGTATGTGACATACAGGCTGGGACGTTTTTATACTAACATTATCAGTGAGATTATTTGGTTTTGCTAGTATTATATATATCTAGGTTTTAGGGTAAAGTAGACGGATGAAAGCGGATACTTATAAGTAATTTATGAAGGGAAGAAATAATAGTGGTAGAGGGAAAAAGACATAATGTTTCTTCGGATGAAAGGAAGACATTTCGTATGAGACATAACCATACTATTTTATTGAGGCATTAGGTCATAGATTTTTTTGGATCAAGAATTTTTAGATGGGGATAATGTAAAAGTAATTAGAACATGATACGGTATTAGTTAACGAAGAATCCTCTTTATTGAAATTATGTGTATGAAATTAGTACACAGTACTAATACTGTGTACTGCAGTGTGCTAGAATAAACCGAGAATAATAAGTTGTCTAATATTAATCACGTTGATTGCATGGTTTAAAGGCACTTTTTAAATATAGAAAACATATTTGTTTCTCGCCGAGCGACTTTGTATGAGAAGTGATTAGTAAGAGGAGATATATATGTAATAACAGGTAGTGTACGTCAGGGACACCTTGTAGTTATCTAAACAAGGTAGGTAGCGACACTTGTTGTTACGGAATATAAGAGATAAACGTTTATTCGGCAGCGCAGGTAACGGCATCTAATAGTGTGATTAATGTACTTATTATTGGAATTAGCCTTATATACTGATTATAGTATTTAAGTTTATGACAAGATTTACTAGCTTTGAAATTCTGTGGATCCACAAATTTCCTGTACACTAGCGCCATGTTTGCCGTCAGATACGAGGCAGCTCAGATAATAACAACTATTGGCTTAACCGACTTATTAGGAATTACCGTGACTGAGTTACTGAGACGCCTTGCTGTTACAATAAGGATAGTAGTTTTAATTCTGTAAGAACATCTACTGTATAAAAACAAGGAAATGAGAAGTGGCTTGTTCTAAGATAGCACTGGATAAAGCATACCCTTTAACTGGCCTACACACCGTCTGCATAATGTAACTAGCTCTATTAAGAGTTAGAATGGGTTGCATTTTAGATATAACGAAAGCTTTACGCAGTATACTTGACATTTATGCTACGTAAAAATAACGTATTTTTAAATAATGTTTCATAAGTTTTTTTGTAAGTTTGTGATTTCTGTGACAAAAAAAATGCATTAAAAAGTGTGCTGCAATCCATTTTGTATTTATATAATTATTACTATAATTATATTTGCTATACTTCAAACAAAATCGAGACTTAGCCTTAATAAATGACTGCTTAATATTTTTAACAAAACATATTGCATTCAAATTGTTTTGTTTGAAATATAATTGTGTTCTTATATTTGATATTGAGGAATTTCCGGCTGTACTATGATCGTAAGACTTCTAAGAAGGAAGTGAAGAATAGCAAGCGAAACGAAAATGGCCCCAACTGTGTGTAAATCAGCAATTCACAACTTTTAATGCAAGTTGGCTACTAGTATGTAACTGACAGATTGTTAGAATCTTGCAGATGCTCGCTTGTTGCTAACTTAGAGATCAGAAAACTTTTTAAAGTTCCACAAGTCTAGTGCAAGTGAAGCGCAAACTTATGCTATGTAGGATGTGACATACTCTGCAATGAAGCAGAAAGGGAACTGGTGGGTCACATACCTAGAACAGATAGAAGATGGACGAGAAATAACATACATTGGATTTTCTAGAGATAAGAAGCGATGTACATAGAAGACAATCGAATACAAAATGTATAGATATAACCTGCCGTTTAGCAGAAACTGTACAAATGGAAAAGATCAGCTGATGGAAACATGTAGAGGAAAATGATGGAGACCTTCGTTCAGGAGATTATTGGTATTATTTGAATACATATGAAAGTTACACTTTTATATTTAAGCTGAACGTTACAATTTTTTTACAGCGATAGGAAAATGATGTAGCAGTTGGCAACACTGATAAAACGTTAGAAGCACAGACGGTGGATGATTTAAATTATTTATTTTTACGTCCTAATAGTTTTTAGTCTCACATACATTAATTGTATTTTCGTTTCTTTATTATAAACATGAACATGCAAAGCATTTTGTTTATACGATTAGTTTTAATTATTTGATATTCTCCTGATTGGTATATTATTTCAATTACTAGAAGATAGTTGAAAAGTTTTGTGTAGCTAGACGACTATGGAAACCTTAGAGTATTGTGATATGAGCATGTTTTAAGTTACAGAAGAAGTTTAGTTAGGGTCCTATGAGCAGGGCCGGACTTAGCATTTTGGCGCCCCTAGGCACAATAATTTTTTCCGCCATCTAGCCTGCTTAAAGTAACTTTCTTAAAAACCTTCATTAAAAAATTATATCAGGCCTATATGTTAATTCCTTAAACACCACTCCACGATGCAGCTTTATTAGCCTGATTTTTTAAAATCAATTCAAAAATATGTTAAGTTATGGCTATTTATTTTTATTTCTAGATATTTTTTAATTTTTTTCTCTCGGCCGTGCGCCCCCAGGAAGCTTGCGCCCATAGGCCCGGGACTACCGGGCCTATTGGGAAATCCAGCCCTGCCTATGAGCAAGAAAATAATCGCCTATGTATTATAAAATGTGTCCGTTTGTGTGTCTACGCAACTATTCTTTTAATATATAAAATAATAACTACGCCTCGTCCTGACGCAGAGGTCCAAACAATCCAAAATTACTTGCTATTTGTTTATTGTATTTGGCTTTCGGCGCGGAAAATCCTGATTCGATTCCCGGCAAGGTCACAAGTTGTATTCAATTTTAGTGCCATATAAGTAAAAACTCCATCGAGCAAAAGATTTAGCTTACGGTTTTCCACGTAAGTAAATCTTGGTTCGAATCCAAGTACAATGAACAATCTTGATTCCCTGTAGCCTCCATATTACATTACACTACACCTTTAGTTAATTTATAATTACATATAAGTACACCGAATAATATGGTTTTCGATGTCGTAAAATTCAGGTTCGTTTCCCGGTAAAAGATAAACCCATCCGTCCCCTATAATCTTCCTAATACATTCAAGAAAAGAGTACTGTGTTTTACTTGTATTTCATTTACAATGTCACTTCCCCATATGAAAAGAAAACATGAACAAGTATAAAACAAGAAAAGGAAAATATTATATACACAGTTAATACTTACCAGTGATTTTCTCTTCAAGCGTCGATTTTGTTTCTTCTTTCGAAGTACTTTCTCAACGTTACGCGATGCCAAAGTCTTTTATCGCATTGTATGAGTCATGCAAATGTTTTCGTATTTATATTACCTCAGATGATCTTCAGAATATTTTGGATGCTTCTCGAAGATCTCTGTCCCGCTGTGTTCCTCTTCTTTGTCCCTCCGAATTCTGGTCACGTTGCAGTTTACCTGTTGTTTACCCAGGCAATTAATCTTTAAAAGGATTCCGTTTCCGTTTCATAATTTATTCAAAAAGTCTTACAAAATCAAACGGTTGACATTAATTATACACTTCAAGAACCATGCGTGAATTCTTTACATTATTAATTACTTCCTTTATATTAAAATGTCCACTATACCCAAAACTAAATTAACATTATTTTTTCATTTAAACCCAAAACAATTTATTTTCAGTAACTAACGTTGTTTTATTTAAATTTGTCACTATAATTCAAAGCACTACAAAGTCTGCCGATTCATTCTATCTCACACCCTCATTACAAATGCATTCAACTTTTACTTTATAAAGACCAAATGCAAAAATCGTTATATATGGGCGAGCTCTGTTTAGACATTCAAAATGTTACAAAATACACAAGAAATAATTAATTAACATGGGGTACAAACACAGCCGACCGTTTCGTTCAATTTCATATTTAAACCTTTATCAAAGAAATGGACTGTCCTGTCCATTATTCATCCTGTCACTTTAACATGCTCTACAAAGGAACACATATAAAAGAAAAGTGGACAAAAAAATGTAGGTCATTATTATGTACGCAAGAAAAGCAACACTGAAATAATGAGACTACAGTCCGATACAGCATAATTACATGTCAGTAGTTGTTCCTAAAGTACCGGTAAAAAAGCCGTAATAATTCAAGTTCAATTACAATTGAACCTTTGTACTTCAATTTATTACTTCAACGAAAGTACTTCGAGTAATTACAGTTTTCATTATTTCAACGACAATATGTACATAGAGTACCAAAAATGTATGTACTTTCAAGGTCAAAAAAAAGGACATACGCAGACTATTCTACTAGAGCCCCGCATGGCTCTTTTTTTTTTTTTGTATCTTCGTTACCAGACATTCACTTTCTTTTCTCTCATAAACCACTTTCACATATCTTTACGGTTTGTACAAATCCCCTACTGCCCGAAAAAATTGTGTTCGATACTTTCATGACTACTTGAACATCACTATCAACTCATTTCTTCCGTAAATCACCCTACTATTTGCTAGTTTCGGCCCCCCAATATAAACAATTAGCTTACTTTTTAGTGCAAATTCAAATGCAACTTAAAAAATCATATTATTAGTTATATAAAGTACAGTGAAAGAATTTTAATTTTTTAACCTCAAAATTCTTTAAAACCTAGAAGTAAATAATAATATATTAAAATAAAATAATTAGTCATATGGTTATTATAATTTGGGAGATAAAGTAAACAGTTGAAAATAAATTCCTTCCCGGGAATTTATAGGTCAGGGAAAAACCCGGGAATATTCCCATTTTTAAATTCCTTCCCACCGGGAATATTCCCACTGCCCATCACTATAACTATATAAGGTAATTAAACCTCATCAAAGGGGATAAATTAGGTCAAAAAACCCGAAATTTGACTTTTTAGCAATTTTTTACCCACGAAAGGGAACGAGATAGACCCACAATACTGATAGAGGTACACTCATGTCCAAAATTATTGTCGCATGTCTATAAATATGTTGTTGTAGAAATATAATTTGATAACGAATCCGCCTGGTATTTCTTATAATGTTAGTATGTGTATAATCGGCAAAGATATGTATGTGGCAAATTTCATGTCAAAACAGCTGTAAATAAGAACAATAAAACGAAAATAAAACTTTCTTGACCATTTAGCAACATTTTCTTTTACTCTTTCTCATTTTCGTATTTATAATTCTTTTCCTTTAAAATTTACCACAAACATACATTTTCCGATTAGACACATAGCATCAGTATTAAAAGTACCCTACAAAATCATTATCAAATTATATTCTTACAAGAAGACAGTTATAGATATGCGACAATCATTTTGGACATGAGTGTACATACTATGGTCTTAGGCTACCATACCAAAATTTTAGATTTGGCAATTTCCAAAATTTAAGGGGAATGGTCCTAGGTACCCCTGCCAAAATTTAGGGTGTGGGCCAAGGTACCCCTGCAAGGAGGTGGTCCTAGGTACCCCTAGGTCATTGACCTGGGCGTCCGGGCGCCAGGGACTCAAAATTTTGGTGGGGCTCCAAAAGTTAGATCAAGTGGGGCGCTTACTATTATGTGTGTTGGCTTAGTCATTGTCCTACGGTTCAGACAGTGTTCGTCTGCTACAAATTCATATTAGTGGCATGTGTGCAGATTCATAAGTATGGAGCTGATCTATCTACTTTGGCAGGGGGAATTTCGTTAGAAATGATGAATTTCAGTTTTGCTGTTAGTTTGGTGGGACATCAAGTGCAGTTAGTAATCTAAGCAAACTTTCGTTTCTTCCTGCTCTTATATCTTGAACTATAGACTATTTAAAGAGCATCGCCTCTCTTTGTGCCACAAGGGATGAAGAAAATAAGGGCATAACAAAATCAAGAAACTTGAGGAATATGCATCACAAGTCAAAAGTGTATGTTTTAACAAGGATAAAGTGAAATGTTTAAAGGGCGCAAAACAATTTGTTTATAGTGTCGCTAATGAAATATAGGAAAGGTTCGATGATAAGGCCATGAAATTGATTCAACTAAGTGCGAATTTTCAAAACTTTGATACATTTTTACAGTTCAGTGTGAAAGAATGTAAAGAACTCTGTGCTATATTTTGAATTAATGATGATTCTGTCGTTTCGGATGTACGTTCGTTTAAATATGTTGCACGCAGCAAACTTGAAGATTATTGAACAGATGTTGCTTCTTTCATTTTAAAAGCTGGTATTGGTTACGAGGCTTTTAAACCTCTGGCTGAGTGTATGTTGTGTATCCCTGTTTCTACTGCTTCTGCGGAAAGGCACTCAGAAACACACGGCACGAGAATTTCGGAAACTGTAGGACTTGTCAGGTGTTCGAGGAGTGCTGTGTTGACTGTTTTCAAGTGGCGAAACCAAGGCGAAACGACGTCCAAACGTCGAGGTGTTGGGCGCCCCTGATCTCATTACAGACGTCGGACGTCGTTGGCTGGGCAGGCAGGTAAAACAGGACAGGCAGCGCACTGCGTAGGAACTAATCAGAGTTTAATGCTGGGCAAAGTGCAAGGGTGTCAACTAGTGTTGTAAAATTTCCTGAAATTTTGAACCTGTTGGTAAAAAACCGATTTTTGTCGATTTCTTTCCGGGAAAATTGGAAAAATTGAAAAAAATTTAAAATGTTTGTATTAGATTAATTTTACTAGTAATGATATCGTTTTTTTTTCAAAGGCGTGAAAAATATAAGTTCAAAAATTGCAATATTGTGAATATTAAAAAATAGCACTCGAAAATAAAATTATTTCAATTATTTTCTATATATTAAAATACTAGACTTACGCGTGTATGTTTGTCCCCACAGAAAAGTTTATATGTTTGTCTCCAATTCTTTCGGCAATGAGATCTCGAACGCACAAGTGCTAAAAACGTGCCGTTGGTCGATTCCAAATTTTGTGTAAATTGTCCAGTTGTAGTTGAATATTTAAAAAAAGCATTCCATTACTTCTTTATTACATTTTTAGGGGTACACTGGAAGTACTGAAATTTTTGAAAAAGTAAAGTGTCATACCCTACGAGTTATATATTCCAACATCACATAGTTGTATATTATTATTATTATTATTATTATTATTATTATTATTATTATTATTATTATTATTATTATTATTATTATTATTATTATTATTATTATTATTAAGTATTCTGCCTTTCAGCAGGTCCTGGTACTAATGAGTATTTTGTTTACCTTTTAGGTTTTGGCCGGAAAATGTTTCTTCCACTTTTGTCGATCTTCAGCTTCCTCTTTTAACTCCCAATATTTTCTCCTATCTTTTAAATCATCGATCGGCTGTGTTCTTCTTATTATTATTCCTCGCTTCCCTTCCATCTTTCCTTCTATGACGGTGTGAAGAAGACAATTTCTTCGCAAGATGTGTCCATTCCAATTGGCCTTTCTACGAAGGATGGTGGCTAGAGGTGTCCTTTTCTTTCCTATCCGTTTTAAAACATCTTTGTTTGTTGCTCTTTGCCCATTTTATCTTCTCCGTCTTCCTCCAACCCCACATTTCGAAGCTCTCTAAATATTTTTTTCTTAACTTCCGTAATGTTCAAGTGTCTGAACCGTACAGTCCAATGCTCCATATATAGCACTTGACCAACTTCTTCTTAAGTCCAATATTGAGCCTGCTAGTTAAGAGTGATCTTTTCTTGCTGAATGCTTCTTTAGCTATGACAATTCTTGACTTGATCTCTTTGGTGCAGTAAGTCTCTCTCGTCAAAATACTTCCCAGATACTTGAAATTATCGACCTCTTCAAGTTCGTTTTGTTCTACTCTGATCTGTAAGGGCGTATTTACACGGGATATTCTCATGATTTTCGACTTTTCGATGTTAATTTCCATTCCATACCGTTTTCCAGTGTCAACTATTTTGTCAATCATCTCCTGTAGCTTTCCTTCGGTTTTAGCTATTATAACCGTATCATCTGCATACCTGATCTTGTTAATAATCTGCCCTCCAATCTTGAAATCTCCAATTTCCACTAATGATTCCTTTATTAAACATTCACTGTAAACGTTGAAGAATTGGGGAGACAAACTGCATCCTTGTCTGACTCCTCTTCCAATTTCCACACTATTGGTTTCTTCAACATTCGAGCGCAACGTCACTCGTTGTCCTATGTACAGGTTTTGAATGAGCCGTCGATCTCTCCAGTTGAGTCCGATTTCTGTAAGTATTTTCAGAAGTTTCGACCAATTGACTCGGTCGAAAGCTTTTCGCCAGTCGACGAAGCACAAACACAAGTCTTTCTTAACTTAAAGAATTGTTTCTGGTATAATTCTCATCAATCCAATAGCATCTCTGGTGCCTTTTCCTTTCCAGAATCCAAGTTGATCTTCTTCTAACCTCTCATCTATCTTACTTTCCAACCGCCTGTTCGGTGTGCGTGCAATGATCTTTCCAGTGTGGGAAATCAGACTAATGGTTCTGTGGTCGCTGCACTTCTCTGCTTGCTTCTCTTGGGCAATGCAATCATTGTAACATCAAGAAAATCCTTTTGTCATTCTCCACTCAGGTAAATCTTGTTAATAAGTGAAGTCAGTACTTTCATTGCGTTATCTCCTAATTCCATGAGCAAATCTACTAGTATGTCGTTGTCTCCAGGGCCTTTCTCCTTCGCATGTCTTTGATTGCTTGTACTACTTCACTTTTCAATATACTGTATCCTTTTTCATAATCAATCCTAAGGATTCTTTGATGGTCAGTGGTTACATTACCTTGTTGATCTTCGATGCCGAACGTTCGTATACTTTTGTTAGGGGTTGAATATCTCTCATAGTGCTCTCAAACGGGTCGGGTCTGGTCAGGTCAACTCGGGTCGGGTCAGTCGGGTCAGTTCGGGTCGGGTTGTCGGGTCAGGCTACTCGGGTCAGCTCGGGTCTGGTTGTCGGGTCGGGTTATTCGGGCCGGGTTGTCGGGTCGGGTCAATCGGGTCAGCTCGGGTCGGGTTGTCGGGTCGGGTCAGTTCACTTTGGTCAACAGAGTTTAGATTGAGCTTAAACTCGGCTGGAGTCGAAAACTGCTGTTTTTCACTACCTGCCTAATAAAAAATAGCAATTTTCAATTGATTTTATAGAAACCATAAATCCAGCGGCGGCCGCTGAAGGGGAGCCAATGTGCCGTGGCACTACCACAAATAATACAAAAAAATAATATAAATAATATTTGCATCTTACTAAATAACAAACTTTTTAATTTTATGCACAATACTTTACTTGCAACGTCATCATTGCTCACGAGAAGCTGGTTTGAGTCGCGCTCAGTAATTGAATGCGCTCAGAATTACTCGCACGCTAGCAGTACATAGGCCTATCTCTACTCCGTGTTGTGCCAAGTTCTCTCGTGCTCTCCCGACTGTTCTAAAAATGGTTTGTGCGCATGCTCGTTAGTTGGCAAGCAGGAGGAAAGCACGGAGAAATAACTAGCGTTTTGTGCCACGATCAAAGGTGGCTCGAAGCGGGAGATTTGTTTCGTCTTATGTTTTGACGCTCTAGAAAAGGGGGCTTTGGTTTGGAGTCAAGTCGCCTGGAATTCTAACACGTGACTCCTGATTCACTTGTTCGTATTGCAGTGTTTCCAAACTAGTTACTTATTACATACAGTACCAATATGTAACATCTATATTTGACCCTCCCAAAGATCGATTTGGAATTTATTTCGTTATTGTGTTGTCAACTCAGGTATGCACCCCCCCTGATTGAAACATATACACATTGTGCTCCTGAGTGTTTGTGGTGTTGAATGTGGTGTGTGTAGACCTATAATATATTTTTGAGAAGTTTTGATGCTGAGTATTTAAGTGTAGTGCTGTTTTCTTCTTTCTCTATATTTGTAACTATTTTCCGTGAAACTAGAACAATACATTACGATGAATGCGGCAAGTAATTTAGTGAAATATTCGTTTTCATCCCTATCATATAACGACAATCTAACTGGAAGCAGGAAACTTAGGAAAGCAAATCCCTAATTTAAAATTGTGTGTTAAGCAAGTGATCCATAATAAGGAAAGATTGCATCAATTTAACATGAACATATATTTGAAAAACAGTTCGAATTTGTGGTTGTGATGTAGCCAATCCTTTATTTTGTTTTCCGTGTGTTGTTTGGGGGGGGGGTTCGCAAGCTGGACAAAATCTGCTTTATGTTTATAATAAGTTTACTGTAGGCACAAACAACTTCATTCTAAATAACTCTCTCTCTCTCTCTCTCTCTCTCTCTCTCTCTCTCTCTATATATATATATATATATATATATATATATATATATATATATATATATATATATATATATATATATATATATATATAATGTGTGTGTGTGTGACTGTAATAAAATAATGTTATTCGTGCCTTTACATGTACTCTTTTTTACGGATATGCGCTTATTTATTGTGTACGTTTTGGCACTACCATATCATATGCTCACGAGCCGCCACTGCATAAATCTATTTTGAACACTTGCAGCTAGTGTTTTTATGGTAAATGCTTATTTTTGTACTTGTGTGTACTTTAATTTTTAAATGTGGAAGATTGGTTTTACCAATCTACTGTAATATTAATATCTACGCCAATATGGAGTCTGGATTTAGAACAAAACTAGAAGTTGTTTAAGCAAGGTCAAAAGAAAGATTGGATATGGACGACCAAGCCCAAGCAGGGCTGCAGTGGCTCAGTGGTAGAGAATTCATCTCTGGTGCATTGTGTCCATGGTTCGATTCCAGCTTGTGCTAAGTAGGCTTTGTGGTGGAGAAACGCCGTGTAGTGGGTTTTCTCGGGGTTCTCCTGTTTCCTCCCACTTTCTTCATTCCACCATTTCATTCATTTCTCATGGTCACCATATCCTTTAGCTTCGGTGCAGAATCGAGGGACCTTAAACTGAATATTTAATTTTATTTCACCAAGCCCAAGGACATCGATACCAGAACAAGATAAAGATTGGATATGCAAGACGAATTTCATAGTAATCTTGCTCTTGGCCTTGTTTTGGTGATCACCAAGTAGCGATGAGCGTATTTTCTTGCTTTCCGTATAGTATGAAAGACCATAATCAAAATCACACTTGGTCTTAATTTGTACCGATGAGGCGAGCATTCTTGGCTCTTGTATAGCATGAAAGACCAAGATTACGAAATGCAGGACCAAGACTTGACTGCAAGACAAAGAATAAGACGTAGTATTGATGACCAAGATCGAGGCACGTAGCCAGGATTGCGTGAAGGCGGGGGGGGGGCGTGACATGAAATATTGTGGTCATCACACCAGGGGCTTGATCATTCTAAACAATTTTACTGGAATATATATTGGTTAGTTTAGCCAGGATTTCGTAACGGGGGGGGGGGGGTGACATGAAATTCTGAAGGAGCTCGATCAATCTAAACTACTTTACTATCAACATATATTGTTTTGTGAGGATATGTTGGTAAGTATTTTAATAAACTATGAAGAAATCTCAAGTAAAATTTAAAAAAAAAAAAGTATTGAAAAAGATTATACAATATTTACATCCTTCCTCTATTTATTCAAATATAACAATTTTCCTTTCATTATGAAATCAACTATTATAAAAAGTACATATTCACTATTATAAAAAGTACATACTCAATAATGTCTTGTAAAATATTCTGCAGTATCTGCTTTCCTTTTTCTGTTGAATCAAATGTTAACAGAACTTTCTTTCCACATATATTTTTGTTTTTATTATTCCGTCAACTACTGTCTGTTTCAAATGACAGGTTAAAGGAGAAGTAGAAAATTGTTTTTGAAATAACATGTTTGATATTGTAAGGATGCGATGACGAAAAATTATGATAAAAAATGTCCACGCTGTTGCACAACGGCACTATGATTTTGTAAGCTTGAAATCTCCCTGACTAGTAGCAGAAATTCTGAGAATTCCGCAACTTTTCTAGAAATTTCAAATTCCCTGACTCTTTCAGGATCACCTTGTAACCATGTATTGCAAGTAATACAAATTTACTCATAAGAAAGAGCAACCAAAAGCTTCCTGTAGTTTATTTTTAACGCTGATCCTTCTTTTTCTCATTTCATTTTGTTTCATCCTTCCTTAATTTTTTTTCATTTCTGGTCTCGAAGGGGGATCCGGATTCCCCGGACTTCCCCGTTCGCTACGTGCCTGGAAGACCCAGGGAGCGAATTGTTTGAATTTCATTTGTTGGGCTGAAAGTGATGATATAAAATTAGTACTTTATAATTAAATATCATACTGTATTTTTCAATATTAAATTACAAAATTCATATTATGTATCTTCTTACGTGCAACTATATATACTGTAAAATACGTTTTAATTACCGAGAAAGTGGCACGGGTCCCGGAATCATAAGAACCTATTTTGGAATGAAAGTTGAAGGGTTGGAAAAAATCACAGGTGTTCTCCTGTTTCCTCAACCCTTATCATTGTAGTTAAACGACTTCCTTTTGTCTCTGCCAAGAGACTCTTACTGCTGCCTTCCGAGAAGATCCCTTGCCGTCTGTACAGGTGAGAACACTGACCTTGAAGAAAAATTTCGTCACAGAACTAAAGCAAGGAAAGTAATAAATTTGTCCCACGTCGGACATTGGTATCAGTTATAAAAAGAAATAACTAAACCTCAAAAGTGCCAAATATTCACTAAGATGCATATACAAATCCCCCGCTTGATCTAGCTAGTGGTTAACGTGTAAGACTTCGGTACACGTGGTCGGGGTTTAATTCCCAATGGGAGTGCATTTTGGCGTTCACCCAGTGTCGTGACCATAGTGCTCTCAAACGGATCGGGTTGACCCGACCCGACCCGACCCGAATCGGGTCAACTCGGGTCGGATTACGGGTCGGGTTGGGTCGGGTCAACTCGGGTCGGGTTGTCGGGTCGGGTCAGTCGGGTCAGCTCGGGTCGGGTTGTCGGGTCAGGCTACTCGGTTCGGGTCAGTCAGGTCAGCTCGGGTCGGGTTGTCGGGCCGGGTTATTCGGGTCGGGTTGTCGGGTCGGGTCAATCGTGTCAGCTCGGGTCGGGTTGTCGAGTCAGGTCAATCAGGTCGGATCACGGTTCGGGTCAGTCGGGTCGGGTGGGGTCATCGGGTCGGGTCACGGGTCGGGTCGGTCTTCAACCCGACCCGACCCGACCCGTTGAGAGCACTAATCTCTCAGGCGTTCGTGTTTTAAAAGAATACCATGGCAGTCCAGACCGACTACAACTACAGATGCAACAGTTACTCACCACTGTTCCCACTTCAAAAAATCTGAGAGACCTGCTTGAGAACTTCATGAAATTCTGTAAAGAAAGAAGAGAGTTGTTTCCTGAAGAGTTCCAACAACTGCAACTGCAGAGAGAAGTTCCTCAATGTTGCGGCGTCTCAAACTTATCTGATGTCCACAATGACCCACGCAAGACTGAACCATTTTGCAGTTCTTAATGCATTCCCAGACAGGCTTGACTCACTGGACGTGAAGGAATTGTCTAGAGAATTCACAAATAGCTCCTACCGTGCAACTGTCTTCGGAAAAGTGTGAATTCTGCTCTTTGAAGTGTGCAGTTTTTGTGTCAAAATGAGCTATAGGATCACAGTGGCTCGCTATTTTTTACATTGAACATTTAATCAAATTGAAACTATATTATTCCGTTCTTGTTATATATATTAAAAGTTAGATGTTACGTACGCAAGGGCTCAAAAAACGGCTTTTAAAAAAGCTTTTTCCACCGCTTTTATGCCTGTCAAATTTTGACCTTTTTTTTTTTTTTTAATATTTTAACTTTAATGAAGAAAGTACTTTCCACCTTGGTTCCCCATTATAAGAAGAAAATGAGACAATTACTGCATTGTGAAGAAAAATAAATATGAGAAGTTCAACAATCAAGAATAATCGATCACACATAAGAAAAAGAAGGGCAAATACAGTATAATAACCCTTTGGGGACTTTTGGTACAGATCTGAACCATGTCGTTGACCTTCGGAATTTGCTTTATAAATCTGTAGTAAAGCTTTTCACGCCGTGTTTTTTTTTTTTTTTTTTTTTTTTTTGCATTCATTCAAGCGGGGAAGCATCAAGGAATGTGTTTCATGGGCATTTTGCAGTCACGATTGCAATGCCTGGGGCAGTGGCGTCACAAACATGGACGAAGGAAGAAAAAAGGATAAATTTTAGAGCTCTTTTCTAAAAAAAAAATCCTAAACACCGCTATTAATCCTAGGATCATGGTCCATACCTAGTTGTGTTCGTAATAAAGAAATGTTTCCAACTGTACCACTCAAATTTCTCTATTGTGTATCAGAAGCGGGAATATCCCGCCCAAAGTGGAAAAAAAGGGGATTTTTTAGATCTTTTTTCTTTTTTCGGGAATTCCTCCCCTCAGAGACGTGTAAGTGGTACCGTTTAGAACCTACCACCCTTCAAACAAAACAAGGTACAAACCATGATCGTAGGGTAAATAGTGATTTTAAAAAAATATCTGATTTTTTCCCCTATTACACATTTTTAGTCAATGTGTTTAGTAAAGTAGCTACAGGTCATCCTTATTTGTCCTAGGATCATGTTCTGCACCTGATTTTGTTTGTAGTGATGCAACGTTTCCAACGGTACCACTACCATTGCGCTGTCATGTACCTGAGGAGATAAGATTCCCAGAAAGTTAATTTTTGAAAATTTGAATTTCCCGCTTTTCTTTATACATTTTGGGCGGAAATTTCTCCCCTCAGGTACATGATAGAGACATGCAAGTGATACGATTTAAAACGCTGTTTCATTACAAACAAAAAGGTACAAACCATAATTCTACAATAAATAGTCTTGGTGCTAGAGCTGATTTACTAAATTTCCCTCCCCATTTTTGGGTAATAGTTACTAATGTATTGTTACTTAATAAGCTCTAGCGTCAAGAGTATTCATTGTAGGACCATGGTTCATACCTCATTTTGTTTGAAATGAAGTAACGTTTCGAACTGTACCATTGCCGTGGCGCTAGCATGTATCTCGGGTAACATTCTGGAAAAGGTTATTTTTCCTGACAAAAATCTCTTTTTCCCAAGTTGAGCGGGATTTTTTCAGTTCTGGTACATAATGGATAAATTTGAATGATACAGTTGGAAACATTCCTTCATTAGAAACACAAAGAGTTACTAACTATGATCCTACGATAAAGAGTCTTGACACTAGAGCTTGTGGAATAACAATAGTAGATATTAGGAAAAAATAGTAAATGAATTTTAGTAGCACCAAGACTATATACCCCAGTATCATGGTTCATACCTCGCTTTGTTTGGAATGAAGCAAAGTTTTTTTTTTTTGGTAACATTTGCATGCCCATGTTGTGTACCGGAAGGAAGAAATTCACAGGAAATGGGGACTTTTAAAAAAAAATCTTTTTTTTTCCAATTTGGACAAAGATTTTATTACCTTAGGTGCATATTAGGGAAATTTACAAATTAGGAAAAAACTATTTCATTCCGAATAAAACGGGGTACGAACCATGATTCTACGATAAATAGTCTCGACGCAATAGCTGCTTGACTGAAAGTCTAAAATTTATCTGAAAAAGTGGAAATCTCAAAAGGGTTCATGTATAGGGTTTTCTAGTTCAAACGAATTGTTTGTACAGTTCTTAGAATAATGTTTAACGACAAAAATGGTTCTAGTGAAAAGTTAGTGGTGGGAATAATAACTGTTCTTAATAGTGGTTTAAGTTCTCAATAAAAAATCTTTTTTTTAAACATATCTTTTCCATGCTTTTTTTGGCTTGGGCTTTTTTTTCTTTTAATATTTCATATTTAGCGAAGAAACAACAGTGTGTTCCAGCTTTCTTTTCCCATTAAGGTCTAACTTTAAAAAAATACTGTATTGTGAAGAAAAATAAAAGGTAAGAGCCACCTCCTTAAACTAAATCATATTATGCTGCTGCTATTAGTGAAACACTTTCTTCTGAAATATGAACAAAATTATGAAGCCTTTTTGGCTCTAATATTAGGTATTGAAGAGTATCTGAAACAATAGTGTTTCTGGAACGGCGGTGATACTTTTTTCTTGTCTGCCAGTTTGACTTTAAGCAACCCGAACAACACATTTCAAGATCAACATGCACGGCAGTGCATGGCAGCCAAATTCCACGAAGAAACTGAAAACTGGCCTGCACTGCCGTAAGCATATTATACACGAACAAGAGTTTTGGGTAAAATAGCCGATTTCGAGGCAGTGGCGAAGCTAAGGGAGGGCCAGGCCCCCTTGCTCAAATTCTTGGCCCCCCTACAAAGTGATATTGTTATAGGTCGACAAACGGTGAGTGGGTCGTTGCTACAAGTGAAACTACTACCAAAACGTCTCTCGACAACAGAATTACCAACTGCAGAATACCGTATGTTGCAATAGTCTTCGTTCCGAATAAAATATCTTTCCTCGTTTCTGCTTGTAGTTCAGCAAGATCTAATTCACTGAAATCTGTGGGGTGCATATGCATTGACCTCACCACCTGAACATTCCTTTTAACCTCTGTCCCTTATCTAGTTATCTCCTTTGTTTTGGACAAAGAACCAGAAATAAAAATCAAATCAGTCGGCATTCTCATTCGCTTCAATGTTGAAAGTCATACTAAAATATGAGATGCTAACTTACAAATAACGCACACTACAGAAAAAACATTACACTTGAGTTGGACGAAATGTTTTCGTACATTACTTATTATAATTTGTATACCAAGTAATTAATTCCCATTGATTATGGCGACATAGGACAAATGCATAGCATCCATTAAATAATTTGGCATTATTATTATTTTCAAAGCATCTTAATATCGAGCCATCTTGTTTAATTAACAATAAAAGAGGAGAGCAGAAGTTTTTATTACTTGTGAATCCGATCGTTTGAGAAAAATTAGATGCTGAATACTACGAGCAAGAACTATTACTACCGATACTTTTTCTCCCGCTCGATTACCTTCTGGTCCTGTCTTTAGTACGTCTAGTTTCCTAACGCTCTTGGCCATTAGCAATTCTGTAGAATCCTTCTGGTACAATGTTAACAAGCGATACTAGCGACCTTTAGGAAAACGGAGTCAGCGCTTGATGGACCGATACTAATAACTAAAGCCTGGGGAAATGTAATAAAATTCAGTGATTCTTTGTAAATAAATCGTTCAGAAATATTTTCCTTTAAAAAATTCAACTGTAGTTTAATTCCTAAAATGCTACTTCATAGAGAAATTCCAAAGTTTATCACAAAGCCAGTGTTACAATCTCCTAATTACTAATCATCAGGTAAGATACCGAGATGATACAAGTTGGTCGCGGCAGTAATGTTATTTTGTGTAAAAGCTATAGTTACTCCCGTGACCAGGTTGTGTCATCCCGTTACCTTATCTGATATTTAGTAATCAGAGAGATATCAGGAGTTTATGGAACTGGTCTATAAAGACTCCATTCAGTGAGTTCAGTCACTGAATACCAAATTTTATCGCAGATTTATAGCTATTTGTTCTTCGTCAAAATATGCTTAACCATTTCCGGGAAAATTACATTGTAGGGATTATGCAGAACAGTAAATCAGTGGTGACGTGAATTTTGAACAGGATATAAACCTACTAGTTAGTGCTGTGCCTTCATATCCAATCTCAAAACTAACAATATTAATTTAGCATCGACTACAGCATAGTAGCGTTAAGCTACTTCAACTACATTTGAATAGGTTTTGAAACATCCGAGGCTCAGAGAATAGAAATGAGTCAATTGACCCATAAACATTTCGCTAGTGAACTAAGAAAGAATCTTGGTAAACGTAAACTCCTAAGTCGAAATATTTGCCCACGAGGGATCGATCACATCATCTTCCGAATCTGAAGTCATTGTAATATCGTTAAGCTCAAATGCACATGATTGATCATACTTTTGTTTTGGTATTCATATGCAGTTTTATTAACCACCTAAATAAACTACATACTTTTTTTGTAATGTAAACTGTTACAAACTGGTATTGATCAATGCTTCTATGTGTTACAGCTGTCAAGCACACAAGTGAAATTAGCTATTTTAACAAGACAATATAGACGAAGCGCTGCTTTTGAAATTTATGATCTTCCACCTTTTCTGAAATAATACTGTCCGTTCTACCGTTTAACACAACATAAATTAACTTGCTTTGTCATGTAATAATAATTGTTTATTAAAAGTTTTAGAAAGGTAACGAAAGCGTATAGTTTATACAAGAGTTTGAAGTGTTATATTTAATATTTTTCTTTGGTGTGAGAGTGAGAAAAATAATTACAATAAATAGAATAAGTTCAGTTTACTTTTAATGGAGTTTTCACTAGTCTATTTGTGAAAACCTAACACAGCAGTATGCATATCAGCTTGATTCGAAAGTACAGCTAAAGTTCTGGTAGCTCTGCCTTCGTATATAATAAGCAAATTCCTAAAATAACTAGCATCATGATATAAGTGCAAATTTCAACGAGGCACTTTGTTCCCTTTTGATTTTGAGTATATATATATATCTGCTTCTACGTTCCACCTAAATCAATCAGCCACACATATTTTAAACGCCGTGATTATATTAGAATGGAAATCAATTGTATAAATGTGCCCTAGTTGTTTGAGGTAGTAAATTCTTATATTTTCGCTGTTTTGAAAACAGTAAAATCATGAACAACAAAGATGGAAACACATACACATACATACACACACACACACACACACACACACACAGTGGCGGCGGTTGGACGTTAAAAGTGGGGGAGCAAGACATGATCTGAATATTTGTATATCAATGTTAGTTTTCCTGGTTGCTTCTAACACTTAGTTTGACGAAAGGTTGTATAATTATTAGGATACTGTTTTTTTAAGTTAAAATACTGTCGTGTTTCATATTTTATTAAGTAAATTGACAAGAGCAGCTAGAGTAGCTACTAGCCCTTTGTACTCTTAAACAACGAATGTGTAAGAAGAGATTTGATTCCTTGCTCATGAACATCTTAAAATTCTGTCTGGAAATTCTGTGTGATCAGATTAGAGGCCTATTTAATAACAAATTTGCAAAACAAATAAAAAGAAAGAATAATATTAATCAAATAATCATAGTAATGAATATGCAAAAGTTATATTGAAACTGGGAATTAATGAACAACATATTTTTAATTCCACGCATGCTATTATATATGCTATTACTCTTAGAAAGACAGTAAATACTACAAGCATGTGCTACGACATTTAAATAAATACTTTTGCCGCTTCCCGAAACATGTTTGTTGCCATTAGGTACAGTTTTCACTTTCTTGGAATACATCAAAACTCAACAATTCGAAGCACCCGACACTCCAGTTATACAAAATAATCCTAAAACCTAGAATTATGTCGAATTCAGTAAATTTAATTGTATATGTATATGTAAATTTAATTGTATATGTAATTGTATATGTAATTGTATATGTAAATTTAATTGTATAAAAATTGTATATGTACACTCCTCTTTTAAACTAATATTATTTACTGAGTTCCTTCGTGGCTAAGCGTTTAGCATTCGCGCCTTTTACGTGGGAGATCCGGGTTCGATTCCCGGCGGGAGCTCATGTGGTTCGGATTCCACGTTAATCATTAGGTCCACTTCTGATATAGCCTCCCCTGCTGAAGGGGATGTTAAACTCAAAAGAAAAAATCAAATCAAAATATTCCTTGCTACTGAAAAAAAAGACATATTAGGAACTGTCGATTTTTGTGCAATTAAAGAATAACTTGTGATAGACATTTTTCTTTTTTCTTTTTCTTTCTTTTTTTTCTTTTCTTTTTTCTCAAAATGTTATGTCAATTACAGTAGAGCGTCGATTATCCGAAGTAATTGGGGGACATGGGTGTTCGGAAAACTGGTTTGTTCGGATAATTGAACTGTACATGTTTATTTACCAAAAAGAAGTACTGTACAGTAAATTTATTCATAAAAAGAAGTGTGCTGATTGTTGAAACATAGCGACTGGCGGCTTGGCCGAGCAGCAGCGCCTTGTGAAGGCCCCATTAGAAGCAATGTTCCGCCAGCGGTGGCTCAGTGCGGCGACTACTGTGGGAAACTTGGTTTGGGAGTGAGGGGGATGATGGATGGTAGGGTGGGAGAGTAACAGGTGCGAGCGAGTACACAGTTCGGTTAAGCGGACGTTCGGTTGACCGACGTTCGGATAATCGACGCTCTACTGTATTTCTAAAGCGGCCGACTAACATGTCGAGCCCTTGTAAGAATAAATGAAAGTACGCTCGAATTTGTGGCGCTCCAATAGGTTAATTTTCCATGGCCATTTTTCAAGGCAATTAAAATGCAATTCCTGTAGATTTCTTAACTCCACGGGTAGGTAACCAATACATACTCACGGAACGGCAAAAATTTTATGGCACCATTTTTATTCTATGAACCATTAATACGTAGAAAAACTTTATATTTCCAAATTAAATTATATACGTTAATGAGTCATTTCAAAAAGTGGGGGGCAACTGCCCCCCTTTGCCCCTCTAATCGCCGCCCATGCACACACACACACACACATATATATATATATATATATATATATATATATATATATATATATATATATATATATATATATATATATATATGAATCAAGTTTTTCATTCATTGGAGATGGCCCTCTCAAAATTTTCTTGGGCCCTTCGTTGCCCCCCCCCCTGAAAAATATTCTAGCTACGCTACTGTTTCGAGGCTTTGTAAAAACGATTCTATTAAGGGTAGAAACATGAAATTTAGAATTTAAGGAGATATCCGAGATATGTACTCATATGCCAATCTCACATTCATACCTTCAACCATATTCGAGTACTGGACCCCTAAAATATGCAGTTTTCAGGCTCACTGTCTCATTGACTCACTCATCAAATTGATTAGGTACTTCCCAATGAGATAGAGACGGGAAACTTTGCATAAAGGTACCCTATAATGACTTGAATATAGAAAAAGTCCGAAATCTGAGGAATGTGCTATGGGAATTTTTTATGGGCAAAAAACTGTCCTTAGCAAGGAAAAAATTGTTTCCTCACTCACTCATCAAATTGATTAGGTACTTGCCAATGAGACAGAACGCGAAACTCTGCACAAAGGTACTTTATAGTGACTTGGGTATGAAAAAGGTCCGAAATTTGAGGATTGCGCTTTGGGAAAGTTCTTTAAAAAAATGTCCTTAGCCAAGCAAGAAATCGTTTCATTCACTCACTCATCAAATTGATTAGGTACTTCCCAATGAGATAGAAACGTGAAACTTTGCATAAAGGTACCCAATAATGACTTGAGTATGAAAAAATCCGAAATCTGAGGAATGTGCTATGGGAATTTTTTTTTTATAGGCAACTGTCCTTAGCCAAGCAAGAAATCGTTTCACTCATTTACTCATCAAATTGATTAAGTACTTCCCAATTAGATAGAAACGTCAAACTTTACATAAAGGTCTCTATAATGACTTGAGTATGAAAAAAGTCTGAAATCTGGGGAATGTGCTGTGGGAGTTTTTTATGGGCGAAAAACTGTCCTTAGTCAAACACCAATTGGTTCATTCTCTCACTCATCAAATTGATTAGGTACTTCTCAATGAGATAGAGACGTGAAACTTTGCATAGAAGCACCCTATAATGACTCGTGTACACAAAAATCCGAAATGTGATTAATGTGCGATGGGATTTTTTTATGGGCGAGAAACTGTACACTAGCCAGGAAAAAAATCGTTTAACTCACTCACTCATCAAATTGATTAGGTACTTCCGAATGAGACAGAGACGTGAAACTCTTCATAAAGGTACCTTGTAATGGCTTAAGTGTGAACAAATTCCGAAATGTGAGGAATGTGTCATGGGAAATTTTTCATGGGCGAAAAACTGTCCTTAGCAAAGCAGGAAACGGTTCATTCACTCACTCATCACATTGATTTGCTAGTTCCCAATGAGATAATGACGTGAAGCTGTGCATAAAGATACCTTATAATGATTGGAGTGTGAGAAAGGACGGTAATGTGAGAAATGTGCTATGGGAAATTTTTCATGGATCATTTTTCATGGGAAATTTAAGGAATGTGCTATGGAATTTTCTATGGGCGAAAAACTGTTTTTACTCAAACAGGGATCGGTTCATTTACTCACTCATCATTGATTAGGTGCTTCCAAACGAGATAGAGATTAGAAACTCTGCATAATGGTATCTACCTTACGTAATGACTTGTGTAAATAAAAAGTTCTAAATTTAAGGAATGTACTATGGGGATTTTTATAGGCGAAGAACTGTTCATAGCCATTGGGTACTTGTTAATGAGATAAAGATGCGAAACTCTCCATGAAGGTACCCTATAACGGCTTGAGAATAAAATTTGAGGAATTTGCCATGGAAAATATTTTATTGGCAAAAAAAAAAAAAAAAACTGTCCTTACAATCAGAAATCGGGAACGATTCCGTTATTGAACACATCATGTGCATAGGGATAATGTTGTCAATCGTGCGAGTGGTTGAGTTGGTGTCCTCCTCGGTGGTCTATTGAATACCACGTGCGCCTTTGGTGTATGGGGTCCTGGGTTCGATTCCCGGTGGGAGAGCCCTTGGGAACTAATGTTGCATGTGACACATTATGACTCCTTCTAAAATGTACAATTTTAAATTTAAATCCAACAATATGCCTCAATTGAGAATCCCAATATACGACATTGACATGGTGAATTACAAAAAGAAGTGAAATATCAACAAAAACACCAGAGGTGCAAAAAGTGCACCCACGTTCGTCAGCCTCAAAAAGTGTTGAGATGAGAATGAATGAGCCAAGTTCCTTGGCCATTGCATCTGAAACGAACACTGGAACTTGGCGCGAGGTGTCAAGGAAAATTATGTTAAGGAACCTTAGAGATAGTGGTAGTGGTCGTGGTGGGTTTGGGACCACCACAAACCTAAGGAATATCAACTTTGCTAAGACGCTAAGGCACATATACAGTATACTGCAGTAAGATTGGTGGTTCGAAACCCAGACAAGAAAAACTTATATTCCTCCACGAAGTGTCAAGGTAAATGATGTTAACGAGCCTTAGGTATGGTGTTTGTAAGCGTGGTGGATTTGGGGGTCACCACTAGCCTTAGGGCTGAAATGTCCCGGCCGTGAAACTAGGAACAGACATCTTAATGTATTCGAATGTGTTACACACCTCGCGCCAAGTTTCAGTGTTCGTTTCAGATGCAGTGGCCAAGGAACTTGGCTCATTCATTCTCATCCCAACACTTTTTGACGCTGACGAACTTGGCTGCACTTTTTGCACCTCTGGTGTTTTTTGTTGATATGTATAAATTTCAAGAACTTCATATCATAGTTAAGCAACCAACGTGGGACTTATGACGTCCTAGTTGTCAAAAGAGCGAAAATTTCCGTTTTCTTTCCTAAAGCCGTTTTTTTTAATGAAAATAAAGCACGTCTAAAAAATCCGACTATTTTGCATCTCTAGTCCGGTATATCAATACAAAGTGCAGTTCAATGTACTGAAACATTTGAAGATTAATGTGGTGTGAAAGTAAAATAAGAAAAGTGTGCGTGTAGGTGTATTGTGAGAATCTGTTGATCACTTTAGAAAAAAATTTTTGTCTGTTGTGATATTCTTCAGCCTATGAGTTCTGGAGAGTGACAATGTGGTTTTAGTGCCGAACGTATACGGAACAATCATGTACTATTTAGTGATTAATTAATAGTAAAATGTACTTCATACGTACGCAAATCAAATGAGGTCTACTAGTTTTTCTAATGTACGACTCTTTTGTTGAATGAATACATTGGGTGGGTGAAGAAGCTGTCTTTACTTCAAATAAGTCTAATGTTTTAATTTTTCAAATGTATAGCTGTTTTCGTAAATTACAATTATTTTCCCACACACAGGGAAAAAATACGTAACAGTAATACTGTAAAGATTAGTGGAAATTACGCGCTGTGATGTGAGGCGCTGTTGAAAGAGGGGGCGCAACAAAAAGACTTGCCCCCTCCTATATTCGAAATGTTGTTACGCGACTGTATATATATATACACTGTATATCGTATGGTGTAATGAAACACCCCAAAGTACCCTTTTTAGGTGTGATGTAGCACCTATGAGGTGTTTTTGTGAATAAAACTCCCTTCGGTGTCACGTATACACCCTTTCGGTGTTAAAGTTCCACATACAGGTGTAAGGCAAGCATAAGGTTTTACTTTACACCCTTTGAAAAGGGTGTAAAGTTAGTAGGCTAGGGTGTAAACGATTACGCAGAGGTGTAAACTGCTCAATCAGGAAGTTCACATTAGTCGTTTTATTACTCTGGTAAGTATATACACCGTATTATAGTCAGGTATGCAAATATAGTATTCTTTTCAAATATAAATATTTTTAACGTTGGTCTTCAAACGAAATATAGGACAAGTGTAAATAATAGAATGCGGTGTAAGAAATTAGTGAGACAGGTTGGTTCACGTAGTGCCGGAAACTGACTTGAATTACATTTTGTGTGTGTGTGTGTGTATCATACGAGCTTTTGGAAAGAAACACAACATTACAGGTCCATTGTGATTAACATTTTTATTATTTAAGATTGTAACCAATTAAGAAATGTTTAAGAACATTATATTGAAACAACTCTTGCATGGCGCATTCAAAGCTGGAATAGACGTTGTTATATTTAATTTGCAAAGCTTGGAACACGAGATGCACTTTTCTCTGCTACAACTTTGAACCTTGAGCACAACGACTACAATGGATGATTCTATATTGCTGTTAAACCAACATCTTTCATACATGACTTCGCTTGGCATTACTGACAAATAACATATCCGTAACACTGGGTAGAACATTGCCACAGGTAGGCTTATTACTTCAGGTATCGGTAGCAAGTTTAGTAGGCAAGGTTCTAGAACACAGGTCCCCCTTCCCACTGAGTTGTAATAAAGACAGAAAACAACGTATCCTGCAGGGCTCTAACCCGCCTTCACTCGCTAACGCTCGCTCGGCAACCTACTTGTATGTTAGTGTATAGCAAGAAATGCGTTTTTTTTTTTTAAATCATTTTCTGTGAATTTCTGCGTCGATAAAAACAGTGGTGACGAAACTAAATACCGGGAGGGAAGAGTTTCACTCTGCAGTGTATCTAACTATTTTTAAAGGTTGCAGTTTAGACCTACATGTTATAAGTAACCCAAAATGTTTGCGTTTAATAAAGAACGCCAGAAATTATATAGTTGTTATTAAATGGAGGAATGGTTCATCATTCCTGTAGTAATGCAGAACTATTGTGTATGATGACATATGCATGGAAATTACCAATTTAAGAACAACGTAAAACTTACGTAAGTGAGATACTACCATGTATTAAGCACCTTGCGGGTTTGCGTTTGACGCACCAATCGAAATAATTGTTGAAAAATTATAATTCTTTCACCAATTTCCTTCCTATTGTTTCCTAAAAGATTTGTGCGGGACGACATGAAAATATCTCAATTTGCGCAGATAAAATTCAAGGAGGCCACCAGAAATAATTGTTGAAAGATTACAATTCGTTTTCGATTTGCTTATAAATACAGTTTCTGGATGTATGGCACAAGAACTACAGTGCAAAAGCATAAACCAAACCTGTGATAGGTGGTCACTAAAAAGCACGAATGCTATGTAACCGAGTCAGTGTAGGACGAAGCTGGTGTGCCTGCGCGGGTGTGTACGATGGGAGCAGGCGCGTCAGTGCTGGTGTGTGTACGCGTAAGCGAAGATAGTGAAAAGGAAATGGATTTTGGCAAATATATGAATTTCAATAGCAATTATTATGGTTTCATACTAGTAACGTTCCACTTGCAAACCTAAAATACTGCTTCTGTACATTGTGCAGAATACACCGCCAGTGTGGAAAATAACATTTAATGGAGTAATCTCTCATATGCACTCACTTACTTTATCCATCTTAAGGCCCTTGTAATGATTGTACACTAGTACCCCTACATTTGTAAACCTAAAATACAGCTGTATTACTTTGCATAAAATTTTGTCGCCTGCAGAAATATGTTCTTTATAAATATATCTTTTCATACAAAGTATTAAATTTTACCTGTAAATCTTTCAAAATGTGGTGCGCCAAAACTACACCACTATCTAAAGCAGATTGGGTAAAAAAAATATTTCGTTTTATTCGAGTTCATTATAAAACAGGAGCAACCCGTAAAGCATAGCACTGACGATATCAATGACTAAAAAATTGCTTTAGTGTTGGATAACTTAGAGACTTACACAATATCTTGTAACTGTAAGTTTAAATCAATTTAAGGCTCACTATGCTTGAGTTTGTTTTAAGTATACATTTATCGGTTAACAAATTATTTTCCCTTGTTTTAGCCAGGGAAGAATTCAGATACGTTTCCACTCGAGAACTGTGGAAGTCCTCGCCGTTGGTCTATCGGCTTGCGCATGTGCCTTTGCTGTACGCGGTACTGGGTTGAATTCCAAGTGAGAACCAAAACTTAATTTTAGAATCCTTTACCTGCTAAACATCTGTTTTCTCCATCATAAAGAGCATAAGCATGGGAAGTTAAACTGACGAATTTTCATTTCATTTTTTTCTATGAATGTGAATTCTTTGGGAGAAAAGGAGGTGAAGAAGAAAGTTTCCTTTATTTTTTAAAAAAGGCTATGGGATTGGATAGCTTGTGTTTCGGGATTGACTAGTGAAACTTGATTATAGTACATCTTTCTTTAAGGATTATTATTGAAATCCAGCATTTGGGTAAATATGGAATAAAAGTATTGATAAAACATCAGAGTGTGGATAGTGTAAAGGTAAGTGTAGTTGCTTCAACACATAATAAATTTACAATTTCTTTCAGATTCTGTGTCTCAAATGGAAATAATTAATTTTATTGTTTTAACATACAATATAATTTTTAAACTTGGGAACCTAATGTTATCTTTATGTCTGTAATACGTATTAATTTGTCGATTGACTTCAGAGGACTGAGTGTAACCCATAAGCACAATTTGGCTATAGTTCAAACATATCAGACGTACGATCGTCTTTAATAAAATCTGACCCTCTCCCTCCTCTACCTGAAAAGCCCCTGTATTGTTATCCACATATGAAATTCAAAGACAAAGGCAATCTTCATCAACCAGTTGTATTTTTTTTTCAAGTCTAAGTATTAAACTGTGCTTCGTGTGGTTGTAAAAGGTTGGGTGGCTTTTTTTTTTCTTTGTTAATCTTGAATTTAGGTACCTAATATTGGCACTCATCTTCTTCATGAATTGATGTAAGAAGAGTCCGCGTGATTTTTGGCAAATTGTTTCATCACCGGTATCTTTGAGCACTGAGGTAAGTGCGGAAGACCAACTTCGTTCTTCTCAAGCTTCATACTTTAAGAAACTTATGCAAGCGGTTTTGTTATTGAAATACTCTAATAGAATGAAGAAATAAGAATCGAGTCTCAACGTTATCCTTTATGCAAAATAGATGAGTTCGCGATGGCTCAGTGGTAATGCGTTCACTTCCGGTACTTGGAGTCCCTGGTTCGATCCCAGGTCGCGCCCGTGGAGACTTTGTGGTGGACAAACACCGTGCTCGTGGGTTTTCTCGGAGTTGTCCCGTTTCCTCCCACTTTCTTCACTCCACCATTTCATTCATTTCTCATAATCACCGTCTCCTTTAGCCAAACCGGTATAAACGTGGTACGTAAAGCTGAAAGATTTCATTTCTATGCAAAATGGAGTTAGGTAAAACTATCACCACTGTTTTAATTCAAAAAATATATGGCTACTCCAAGAAATCTGAAATGGTTTCGAAACCTACTGGGGACGCTGGGGCAAAACTTCTTACCTCCATACGTTGTATTTTCCTTTTTAATGATGATACACTTTGTTTATGTTTCTCTATCCGTTTCACTGGTTCGCATTTAGAGGATTGGCCATAGACTTTAACGAAAACTGTGTTGAGATTTTGATCTTCCACCAGTTGGCTACAGGATTAGCGTAGAGACTCGAGGCGGTATTTAGATACTGGAAACAAGTTAGTTGTTCTGAGATTTTACCTCTGATTTTAAAATAGCCGCAGTTACCTTCGCCGTAGCTTTTTCTTTCAACCTGTAGTCTTCGCAGCTTTTCCTCAAATTCTCTAACATTGCATTAATTTTGATTTTAGATTCCGGAAATTGTTCCATCTTGTTTCTTTTAACAATACCTTGCGAACGATGGATCCTCTTGTCATTTGAAAATTCTATAGTTGAACCTTGCCTGGGACAATCCGCGGAACTCCGGGGCAAAGTTTCTTACCTCGATACGTTTTACGGTATAGAAATGAAGAAATGCGTATATTCTTGTTTTGACATCTCTTTTACGGGATGGCAGCGGACTTCATGCCCACACTGTATATTTAAGCACAGTTAGCTTTGGCTTTTCTCTGAAATAATAAGCATTTAGCCAAGCAGATATATACAGTTTGATATCGATTGGTTTGTTTAGGCTTAACACCCTTATTTGGCCGCGGGTTGGGGAAAGGGAACTTACTGCTTAAATAGCATCTGATCCCGGTTTTCACCTTAGAAATTTTGTAGCCCACCGGGTTTCGAATCCGGAATCTTCTGACTAAAATTCGAAATTAGATACAATCAACGTAGATTGATTGACTTTCAGATATTGAGAAATGTGAGCTTGAAGTTTACACTATTTGTTGCCCTAGTTTTTGCTATAAACTATTTAAAAAGAGTTTAAACCTGTGATGGCTAACTTCTCAGGACTACGGGGCCACGGGTAACATATTTCGAATCTCGAAGGCCGCAGCCCTGTTTCATTTTTTAGTGTCTTTTTTATTTAGTTGATCAAATAAATAAGGGAATCACTTTTGATTGCGGTGGTTGAACAAACTATTTGCCAATTTCAGCTTAGCAGCCATTAATGATCACAGTATGGAACGTTACTCAGATTTATATGGGTGGTAACTGGAATGTAAGTATGAGCAATTGATTACTGTTTGTCTCTAAATGTTCTCATATATAAATATTCACCTTTATTTATCCCTTATTTATGTATCGTCATCCGACACTTGTCATGAAGGTCAGGGACTTTTCTACCAAATGTCAGGAAGGTCACGGAGAAGTAGTACTATTTATCCAGCGTAGAAAGTGTGGTTTATTAAATCACTTAAGAAGGCATATATATCTATTCTTTTTGGGGAGGCCTCGCCATGACCGCCATTTTGTTTTCCGTTCTGTGTGCACCGTCTATATTTATAAAGTTCAAAGAATTTCTCGATAGCTTCGGCAATTTGTTTGCAATGTAAGTACTATTTTACCTGAATTTTAACCTGTTCTGTTTAAGAAATGGATGTTTCGAAATTGTGCGGTACGTGCCCAAGGAAAGAGCTTGACGAACCAACAATAAATTTCATTGGTTCATCATAGCTCTGGGGAATCCCTTGCGCACGCATCGCACAGTTTTGAAACGCATTTTTAAAATAAAACATTTATGATTTCGTAAGTGATTTGTTAAGCTGCACTTCCTTCTATGTTGGATAATATTTGAAATATAGGCCTCTGAAGTTCATTTCCCACCCTTTTGTAAGCATATATCTCTGAAACGTAGATTTTGTTCAAATTTCAAGAACAGTTTTTATTTATTTATTTTTTTGCTTGTTTTCACATCCAGTATCTAACATTCATTTTTTGCACACGTATTAATCTAACACCCTGTATACACCTGAAAACTTGTAAATTGTGACAAGGAAAAGGCAGAAAATTTTTGGTCGCCACAAAAGTGGGAATCCTGTCATATTTCCTTGTAGGTTACTAATATATTTCTTCTATAGTTTGTATTCCATTAATGTAAATGTAATGTTTAGTTAACTGAAATAAACGAAATAACTTTATGTATAACAAATTTTTTTCTTGATTTTGTTAAAAGTGTACAACTTGTAGAATAGTAAATGATGTACGTTCATTGTATGTATTTTCACTTGTAATCAAGACTTTGTCATAGTGTAATGGAATATGCTCCCACTGAAGGTGTAAGATATCACCTTTCAGGTGCTTCCCCTTCCCGCAGCTATGTGCTATTTGCATAACGTTACCTGCAGTGTATTGTGTTGATTTGTATATTGCTTTACATGCAATAGACACGATAAGACGTGGAGGCCTGTAGTCTCTAAAAAATTGGGTACAATTGGCGGATTTAATCAAGAGTAGTATACGTGAAAGGTTATGCAACTTTTCATATGTACCTTCTGACTACATGATTTCGCATGATGGACTAGTGCTTCAAATTTTGTTTTCTTCTTCGTGTTTGAGGAAAAACACACCAACAAGTAAAGACAAAGTGAGAACAGCCCATCATGAGAAATGATGTAGTCAGTAGTTACACCTGAAAAGTTCCATAAACTTTCACATACACTACTCTTGATTAAATCTGCCAATTGAACCCAATTTTTAGAGACTACAGGCCTCCACGCCTTATCATGTGCACTGCATGTAAAGCAATATACAGATCAACACAATACATTGCAGGTAACGTTATGCAACCGGCATTCACCAGTACGAAGGGGGAGCACCTGAAAGGTGATTTCTTACACCTTCGGTGGGAGCATATTCCATTACACCTTTCGCGTGAGTGAAACAAGAAAAAATTGTTTCACCCTAAGGTGTAATGTTACACCTTCCTTTTCAGTTACACCTTCCAACTTGTCAATTACACCTCAAAGGTGGCAGCATTTAGGTTCTACCTTAGGGTGTAAGTGAAGGCAGTGAAGTTACTCCTCAAAGGTGTTTGTTTACACCCAAGGGGTGATAGTTTGGAGGCAAAATTTGCAGGTTCGTTACACTTATAAAGTGTTAGGTAGCACCTTACAAGTGTTAGTTAACACTTTTGGGTGCAAACTTACACCTCGTGGGTGTAGTTGTGCGAACTCGATACTGTACACCTTTGGGGTGTAACAAATCAGCCGGTGGAAACTTTACTCCCTTCACTTACACCTTGAGGTGGAACCTAAATGCTGCCACCTTTTTGGTGTAAAGTTACACCTTTTTGATTTACAGTGTATATATGGGAGGGCACCAATTAATATTGCACATTGATAATCACCTTAAGTGATTTATGGGGAAATGATTGAAGAAATCTCAACAAATCATTTGTATTGGAACGTTTTCATGGTACCTTCTGTACAAATACACACAGTTGTTTATTATTGCTTAACGATTCTTTATCAGTTTTCACTGCTGAGTGGCTAAATACTGGTAGTTAGAAAGTAGGTGCAACAATATTTATTGAATTTATTAAAGACAAGATGAGGTTGAAACCACCTTTCCACTACAAGCTCTCATCTCACACTGAGAACTCGGATTCGGACACAGCTGGCAGTGTTGCCAACAAGTTGATACAAAAAGTCGCTAAATTGGAGATGAAATGACTCCAATTTTGGGTGAAAAGTCGCTTAAAAAATTTCGTGGAATTTTGCCTCTTTCATATTATATATATATATATATATATATATATATATATATATATATATATATATATATATATATATAATGTGTGTGTGTGTGTGTAAGATACGTGATCAATTCAAACCATAGTACTATCTACGCTACAAGAACGTATATGAAAGATTCAAAGACATATATAACTATACACTTTTATATATTTTTAACTTTATGATCAATTTTGCTTCAACAAAATCAAAAATTAATTTAGAAAAACGAGCAAAATTAAAGGTCTAGAAAAAATCTTGGTCTAAAAGTCTACTCACGCTTCTACATATAATCTGTTTGCTATCGGTAATGCATTATTTGTGCCTCTAAACAGAAGCTCTGTAAACTAAAGGACATTAAGAGCTGGAGTTCGTCCCCGTTAGAAGGTAATCAGCAATCAAAGCGGGAATATAGAGATAAATATTCGTACTTTCTAAGCTCGCCAACATCTGCACTGATTCAAATAAGCAAAAGATCAGTATATCTGAACTGATTCGAGTTAATAGTACTTATTTTTAGGACAAGTTGTTCGCAGCGCAAAAGTCGCTAGATTTGTAAGTAAGTAGCCAAATCGTCATTCCAAAATCACCAAAAAAGTCGCTAATCGGAAAAAAAAAATTTGTCGCTATCCTGGAAGGCGAATCCCCTAGATTTAGCGACTTTCCCCCTAAATTGGCAACACTGACAGCTGGACGCAGAAGAACTCGATGAATTCGAATTCACGGAAAGAGATGGGGATAGGCACAGAGTATGTCAGTAAGAGGGTTCTTTCCCGCGCGAAGTGGGTTGGTTGGATGTTGAACTGTTGTTTCTCGTGCTGCACGAGAGTAAACCTTGCTGTCTTGACAATAAGGGATAATTTTGCAAACAGTACGAGACGTTGACAAGTCGGTCAAGGCGGATGGAAACACCATGAATAAACCAACCTTCTGCTATTATTCAGGCACTGCGCTTAGTGTATTCGGTGAATTTGATTCAAGAAGCGAATTCTGTATCCGAATTCGCAGTCTTGCGGAGGCGCAACGGGAACTATTACCAACGATAGATAAATTACGAGAGTTAAAGTATAAGCCAAGAACAGTTTTTTAATTTCTCAATACAAGGGAGATCAATCACTGCGAAATAATAACGACTACTTGTATCTAAACGAGATGTAGAAAAGGTAAATTAAATAAACAAAAATTTAAATACTTAATTAGTAACACCATAAGATTAATTGAAAAACACCATGCTCGACAGCGCATGCTTCGAGATGTACCGTCAGTGACAAAAGTTCTTACCCATTTAAAAATCCTCTTGCGAATAACTTTGAAATGGATTTGAGTACAGCTTTCACTAAATTAGAGAGAGCGTGATTTTCTGCAAATTACAAAAAAACAACTGTACTCAAATTAGTCAATTCGTTCGAAACTTATAAACAAAAGAAATTTCACCGAAGGGAAACAACTTTTGTCGCTCACTGTACATCTGGACGTTAGTGTCACTGAGAGGACGAAAACGTAATAAAATACGTATATTTTATGAGCGTGTGTCCTCCCTCACTCCCATTTCATTTGTTTAAATTCCCCAGTCAGCCCCATCTGAAGTGGAATAAGGCTCTATGCACTATACGTTGACGCAAACCTTGTATAATGGTGCTGTTCTTTAACGTGCTGCTAACACTTTACCGTGATGACTTGCCTTACGTGCTCAGGAAACAAAGGGATGTGAAGTGGTTATGATTTTTTTTAAAGTAGTTTCGTAAAACTTGTTGTCATCGACATTTATTTCTATTGTTTTTGGTATTTTGATTATTTTATTTAAATGGTAAATAGGTATAAAACTTAATAGTACACATATTATCTACAAATGAATGTTTTCTAATAATATTTTAATATTACTCACTGCCATTAATAGGCGTAGGAAGACGAACACTGCGTGTCGAAGGCGCGAAAGGTTGGCATTGCGACGCTATCATTAGATAAAGGAATAAACATGTAAATCGGGTGTCAAGAAAATCTGTGATTAAACAAGCCATCGCCCACAGTGTTGTAAAATTAACTATATAAATGTTTTCTATAGTTAGGGATTCGCACGAGACAAGATTTGTGGCTGTCTTGGCTCGAAAATGTGCTGTAAAAGTGATGTCTCGACTCAAAAAATGTATATTTTTCTATTGGAAGAGCCGTGTCTCGACTCGAATTTTGTCAGGAAAATCCTGTCTCGACTCGTCTCGTGCGCATCCCTATCTATAGTTAACGCAGTATCACGACGTAAATATTATGGTGAAAGTTAGTGAATATGTGTGAAAATAATACAATTTAGTAAAAAACCAAGTGAACACACATTGTGAAAATCTATTGCGTATATGTTTGATCAATAAGCAAATTCAATCTTCGTAGTTAATCACGTCAATATTAATGGTAAGATAGTAAAAGATATGTGGAAAGACAAATTCATTTGTCGTACTATCAATTTATCGTATATCAAGTAATTTCACCGTAAATTGTACAATAAGAAGGTGCAAGCTGAAGTAACCCGGATAGAGCCTTAAATTCATCGTCGGAATAAGAAGACAAAACTAAAAGGATATCTTTCTATGGAATTAGACTAAATCGCTCCCAAAACCCCCCTGTAATCACTGTGAAAAGTGGTGAAGCGTTCAGTGAACTAACGTGTGCTAAGTGGTCGTGCACCACGAATCTTAATATTGGCCGGCAATAAAAATACGGTATAATTCCATTATAAATTAATTCTTCATCTTTTTTACTTTTTTTATTCTATATTAAATGGGCTAGAAGGTTCTGAAAATATATTGAAATATATGTATCAATAGAAGTATACTAGTAAAAGATACACGTAAGTAAGTGTGAAATGTAAATTACCTACTGATCAAGTAAAACTTATCCTATGCATTTGTTTCGTTTTCAGTTATGTTTTCCACGTTTCTTACATAAATCATTACAGGATTCTTGGCATTTTGTGTTGGTATTCATACATACTCTGTACGCCTCAACGATTGATGCGTCCAGGATGGTGGGTAGGTACGAGAGCAACCTCCGCATGGGTTCATTTTGGTTTATGACTTGATTAAGAGCTATATTTAACTTTTGTTCTAACCACTGCCACCTGCAGAGTTAAGTATTCGTTCTTACTGACAACTAAATCCATTTTTGGATATAAAAATTCACAGCCCGAACATGGGAAATCGAACCTGGCCGGTCATAATTTCTACCAGATGAAACGACAGTCCTTTACATTATTTTGAAATCAATAATGCCAATTTCAAAGTAGTCTACACATTAAGTTCCATTTAGTTATATTGTTATAAAAATAACAAAAATAACATCTTTGTTATCATATTCTCGGCATTTTTTAAAATTTTCTTTCCTTACCAAAGCTAATAACTTCCGGCCTCAACCCGTCACGTCTGATAGGTTATGTCCTTCGGCGATTACTCTTTCCGGAATAGTGATGAGAAAGACAGCAGCCCGAGCATTTGTGAGATAATCACACTTGAGCAAATCCCGGGTGATCTTCTTCGGTGTGTGGTACATGACCCCCAATCTTGGAACTGTGGTGCTGTCTCCCCAATAATCCAATTTGATTTTTTTTTTGGGGGGGGGGGCGGATGTGATTTGTACCAAGCTGAAACAAAGGACGGAGAGATGAAATTCATGCCTCTTGCTTGTTTAATTTTTAGAAAAGAATCGTATTCTTTAATATTTCAAACTGAACTTCGTGTCCTGGCGCATTTAGGTTGCATCAATCTGTATTAGTTCCGCCCCCGCTACTAGGACACAAATTGCAATGAGTGGCAATGGAAGATATGCCTCATGCTGGAAAATTGTCTCAGCTATAGATACGGGCTCAAATCCTGGAGAAATGGAGGATGTTCCCCCAATATTGGAACTGGGGGACTTCCCCAATAACAGGTCTCTTTCCCTTATCCTCCACAGCATTGTTTTTCAACTTCATAAATATTTTGGACATCGCTTAAAAAAGGATTATCAGAACGGTCTTATGGGGAGGGTAAGAGAAAGATGGAAAGAGGGGTCCCAAGAATTAGAAAAACATTTCTAGGGGACTCAAATGCTTGCTCCCCAGAAAGAAATCTAATTTACGGCGCTGGCTAAATACGTAATAGATTTGTATAAAATACAAACAGCGTACGAGTCGGTAAAATTACTGTACAAGAGGAAGGGCAAGGAGCAATGGGTATGTGTGTCACATTTTGTTTATCGCTTTCTTCTGCATGGAGTACGGCCTGGACTAGTGTGTTCGGTGTATTCGATTCAAGAAGCGAATTCTTCACCCGAATTTGCACTCTTGCGCAGGCGCAACGGGAACAATATTGCCAACGATAGCTGCACGAAAAGGAAAGAAAGAAGCGAAAGTCAAAAATTGTTTGTTATTGTATGTTAGTGATCGTTTCCTTCGCTTTTGTATTTTAAAATAATAAGGTTTAATAACCCTGTAAATGAATAAAAGTCATCATTTCTTGTAGTTGAATTAAGATGTGGGATGAAATAGATAACCTAAAATATGACTGAATTGGTAACACTGCAGATGAATTCGAATACTAAAGTATCCGAGTCTTTTCTGTCTGCTTTGCAGCTTGCTTGCATTACAGTCAACTTTAGCAGCAGAAGTCTGTTGCTTTTTCGGGCTGGAGGCAAGGAAATGAGAGATAATCGTGTAATTCTTTATTATTTGTGATATTTTCATGATGGAGATTGAGCGTGGTACGGAATATTAAACAACACTTTATCTTCCGAAAACAAACTGTGAAAGAATTAGTACAGCACAAAGTAGCAAAAGCGAATACAAAAAGAATTCGAATTCTTTTTCATAGTACTCGAGGTATCCGAATTCTTGGGAGAATCGAATGAATCGAATTCGCAGTATTCGATTCGGCCCATCACTAATATAGACAGCGAGAAGAGAGTGACTCCAGCTCCTTGAACTCCTCACGCTCACTTTGACAGAGCAATGAATATACCGGGGATTGCACTGTAGTGAGGTCTATCAATGCGTGATCTGATATGCCCTTCTTCTTCGAGGGTACTGTAACTAGTGAGGCGTATCTTCATATGCTTCAGACAAGCATTTTGCCTGCTATCCGAAACCTGTATGGAAATGAACTTTTATACGTACAAGACGGATCCCCGCCTCACTACCATCGAGATATCAGGTTGACCCTCGATAAACTCTACCCGGTCCTGATTTGACACATCTGGACTTCTACCTAGGTACTTCTGGGGGACCGTCAAGAATGACGTGTATCGACAAAAACCAGCAACAATGGACAAGCTACGTAAAAAAAATAGGAGGGTCCTGTTCTTCCATTTACCCAGCTACACTAGTGTGCAGTTCGTTACTATGGACGTTGTATAGAAGCTGCAGGTGTAAATTTTGAACCCATACCATAAATCTCTTTCAGTGCCAAAAATTGTTACGTCAAGTGAAATTTGTAACGAGATATGGACTAGAATAATGAGTAAATTTTTTTGGACTCCTCTGTATATATGAATACTTGAACAACGTTTACTAGGTCTCATCAACCTTCTTTCCCGTTTGCTTTCACAATGCCGAAAAAATCTGCTTTGGATCCGGAAGCTTTGATACAAATATTGAGTTAACGCAAAAATTAACTAAATAGTTACCTGCCAATCCAATATGGAAAAATCTGAAACTGCAGTATAATATACTCATGACGGAAAAAGCTTTCTACACCTTTGCAAAATGTAATTCGCATAATGTCTGGAGGACATTAGGCTTAGAATGTGAAATCGAACTTCTAGTGTCAATGCGGCAGAAATAATCGAACATTGTTACCTTTCGGAAGTGATGAGGGTTAATTTGAAACTTAAAATTTAGACTCTCAAGTAAATGGATTTTTGGTCTTAGAATGCTAATTAAGAGGACATTTTTCGTGATTATCACCATTCTTCTGTTTATAAAAGGCTACTAAGAGGACTTGCAAGGGAAGAATGTGTAGTACGGTGGTAACGAAAATTCACATTTGTATTTTTTAATGATCTGAGCAGAAAAATTTATTTCTTCTTTACCTCAAACGTTTACTTCAAAAAATTTGAAACAATTACACAATATTTAGTGGTCCCTCAACACATACATAAATTCTCTTAAAATCACTAAATTGTCAAAATCCACATATAAATATTATATTATGAAATTTAAAAATATGTGGAAACTTCATTTAGTAATATTTATGTTTTACGATATCGAAGTTGATGTTGAACTTCACGTTCACGCCATATTGAAGTTGCTCTAATTCTTGATGTTTAGCAGCACTGACAAAAATCCTTACTTCAGAAAACAGCACTAACGATGGACGAAATTTGGTGAAATTTTGTGACAAGTGGCGGTCTGGGTGAAGTTGGCCGGACCAGTTTGATCTTGTTATATTTCGTGAAGTTTAGCAGCACTAACGAAAATTCTTATGGCAGACAACAGAACTAACGTAGCACTAACGACGGTCAAAATTTGGTGAAATTTGGTGACAAGTGGCGAAAAGGGTGAAGTTGGCCGGATCCACTTTTATCTTGTTATATTTCGTGAAGTCTAGCAGCACTGACGAAAATCTTTACGGCAGAAACAGCACTAACGTAGCAATAATGATGGACGAAATTTGGTGAAGTTTGGCGAGAAGTGGCGGGCTGGCTGAAGTTGGGCGGATCCATTTTGATCTTATATTCCGTGAAGTTTAGCAGCACTAACGAAAATTTTTACGGCAGAAAACAGCACTTACGATGGCCAAAATTTGGTGAATTTCTGTGACAAGTGGCAGGCCAAGTTCACGCTGACGCTATTTTGAAGTTGCTCTAATTCTTGATGTTTAGCAGCACTAAAGAAAATCTTCATGGCAGAAAATAGCACTAACGATGTTCAAAATTTCGTGAAGTATGGTGACAAGTGACGAGCTGGGTGAAGTTGGCCGGATCCATTTTGATCTTGTTATATTTCGTAAAGTTTAGCAGCGCTAACGAAAATATTTACGGCAGAAAACAGCACTAACGTAGCGCTAAGGATAAACGAGATTTGGTGAAGTTTGGTGAAAAGTGGCGGGCTGCGTGAAGTTGTCCGGACCCATTGTTATCTTGCTGTAGTTCGTAAAGTTTAGCAGCAGTAACGAAAATTTTTACGGCAGAAAACAGCACTAACGTAGCACTAACGATGGACGAAACTTGGTGAAGTTTGGCGAGAAGTGGCGGGCTGCGTGAAGTTGGCCCGACCGATTTTGAAGTTGCTCTAATTTTTGAAGTTTAACAGCAGTAACGAAAACTTTTGCTGCAGAAAACAGCACTAACGTAGTAGTAACAATGAACGACATTTGGTTGGTTTTGGTGGCAAGTGGCGGGCCAACTTCACGCACCTTGAGTGTTGACACTCGATGTTGGCGAAAACATGACAGGGAGGGGGTTTAAAAAATCTTTTTGTCTTCTCACCACTTGTCAAGAAAATGCCATTTTGTAAACAGATGAAGGACAGTGAACGAGAGGGATGGGAGGTCTCTTAGGGAACGAAGGACAAAAATGAAAAGAGAGAGAGAGAGAGAGAGAAGTTAAATCAAAGATTCAACACTCTTTCTGTTTATTTTTACGTTCGAAATCTTTGGCACAATATTCGATGGAAAAGACCTAGCAACTGATAGACCAATGTGCATTTATGTAAATGACGTTTCATTGAAAGATTTTTTTTTGTTACTAAAAGGGTAACTCATGGTATTATTAATACTGTAATGTACTTGTTTCTGTATTTAAAATAAAAGTTCGATGAATCCAATGTACATAGGGTAAAAAGTCAAAATTGTACCATATGGAAACAATAAATCAAATCAAATGTTTCTCAAAGTTGTGCAAGTCATGGCGTTCAAAGAATATAATAAGCAAGAAACCATATCCCAATTGAATAAAATATTTCCACCAAGATAGAATTGAATTTTCGAATATATTTTAACATTATAGCGCTCCACTTTTATTGACCAAATAAAGTGAGCTCTTTGAGACGCTTGGCGTACATAGGCAAGCAAGTAGCCAGAAATTTCTTTCCGGGTGGGTCCGTCCGTCAGACTTTTGTCGCTACAGAATTTTGTAATACGCTTAATTATATTTATTAATTGATTACATCCATTAAGGTTAAAAAAATAAACAAGACGGCTGCATATATCCAATTCTTTTCTCCTTTTAGAGAAGAAAGAAAGAAAGAAGAAAGGAAGAAGTCCTCATTATTTTACGGCCACCCCCCGCCCCAAAACGCGTTGACAAGCATGTAAGTTTCGTGGTTTCTACCGTGAAATCTTACACTAGCATCTTTGCCACCCTGGAGAGGAATTTTAACATAGACAATTCATTGTCTGATACGAAACTGACCATTTATTTATTTTAAGATTGTTACTTGTAGGTTTTCTCTAAGACACTTTCAAGAAATTGACCATAGATATAGCAGACGGGAGTGCGGTTTTAAACAGTGTGGGGACCTTTTCCCAAAACTAGCTGACATTCACACAGTTCAGACTAACTGGAGACAAACAAGCAGAAACAGAAATGACCAATACGTTTCCAAATTTATAAGAGAAATAAGCACGCGAAATTTTAATGTATAAATAAAGCTTCGCTACTAAGAGTATGGAATAGGTAACATTGCCGCGAGAGGGATAATACTATTTAGTAGAGGGTGGAGCGTGAATAATGAGCTGTATAATGGATTATTAGAATTAGACACGTAGAGATTTTACAACAATTAAACACTTGGTAGAAAGAAACTGCCCCAACGCTGTGAACCCGACACTTTGCTTCGGAAAAGAAAAAATAATCCCAGAATCGGCTAGGTAAGGGGTCCAGAATGGCTTTTCATGACGCTAGAAAAGAATTTTAATTATTCGACACATAAGCGAAAAACACAAACCGAATGATGACACAAACATTATCGGGTGGTCATTTTAAGAAAGTTTCTCAAGACAATCCGGCGTCTCTCGATATTTATTGAGACACGTAACATGTACTACGAGAAGACCTAGTCCTCAAGCGGTCAGTTTGCAGCTGCAAGAAAAAAAGAAAAAGGTCTTCGAAAAGCAACCCCAAGAGAAAAAGAAAAACGTCACAGAACAAGGGAAGACGTAGAAAAAAGGGGTGTAGAAATACACAGAGAAAAATGTGGGGGAATTTTCTTAACTAAAATAATTAGCTACCTGAAATTACTGTAATACGTAACAATTATCGAAGTTGAGTATATTTTCACATGCAAATCTAACGGAATAAATGGAGCACTATTTCTTTAAAAGGATTTCCCTCTGTCTTTCTGTGTGTCTGTCTCTCCCTCAATGTAAATGAGATCTATATATATTACGTCCTAACCTAGTTAAAAGCTGTACATAATCTGTGAAAATATTTAGGAATAAAATAGCATTATTATTATTATTATTATTATTATTATTATTATTATTATTATTATTATTATTGGCAACTAGCATTTTGCAACATCATAAAAAAGGAATTGTGTAAAGGAGGATCATTTTAATAGTGAATAACATATTCAAATAGATATAGATATTTTATAGGAATACCTTAATTACCATTACATATATACATAGCTTATACGTTGTAAATTTCGTCTTATTTAACCAGCAAATATTATTATTATTAAGCCTATCAGTGGTAGAAATATTGTTTTATACAACATTATTAATACCACCACTATTATATCAAGCCAAGATTGCGATAGAAATATAAATATTCGTATTCCAGCAAGTAACATATGAGAAAATCAAATTAAATTGTCACAATGTGACAGGCGTCCCGGGTGGCCCCATAAACTTCCCGATCAACATAAGTGATGGAAATACGTTTGCTTCCAAAAGAATGTCAATGGAGCCCACTACGTTGAAAGTGGAATCTGCTAATCTTACGCCCTCTAAATGAGACCAGTTTGTAGCACTAGGACACTTTTGTTTGGGTAAATCAGAGGTAACTTTCTGAACCACCACAGAACGGGTTTCGAAGTTTCACTTGTTCCACCCAATAGCCGAAACTCTAAGTCCACCATTGCGTTCGCTGTACCCATTCCTGCATCTGTAATACCGGAAATCACAATACTGTATTTCTTCTTCTTGAGACCCAGTTTCTGTACAAAGTTCTCGATGGTGCAACTAGATCCACTCGCCCAATCAAGCATCGCTCTGAAGGGGTAATACACACCATTATTTCCTTCCACTTTGACGGTGGCAGTACATAATAACACCTGTGGTACACTTCCGTCCGCCGCAACATGAGTCGTGATATTTGATTTACGCACTAGTGACTAAGCTCCCTCGTAGTGGAAGAGAGTATGATGTTTTTCAGCGCACTTGCGACACGTGCTAGATGCGCACGTATCCTTTCTACACGATTTCCGAAGACAACTAAAATACTTTGAGCTTTCTGAACTCCGAACATTTGTAGAGGGGGTGTTTTGCATTGAATACGTCACAATTTTTGACCACGTTCACTGGTGGTAACATTGGAGGAAGTTTGTCTCTTGGCATGATTCTGCACTTCTTCACTATTTTCGGCGACGTGCGTTCTCCCGCCGGCAGATACTGCGAGCGCGCGGGCTCTGTGATCGAGGAACTCAGCGAGCTGATCAAATGATGGCTGTTCGTTTGTTTTCAAAGAAAGTTTCCACTGTCTACGACTTTCACTGTCAAGTTTATCTGCGATATGACACATCAACATCCCAGTGTTCGGCTGGTTGCTCGAGCACCTTAAGGGAACGCAAGCACTCCATCGTGGTATCAATAAGCTTACGTAGGGCGGCTGGCGATTCTTGCTGTATTGCGGGTTGCGTAACTAAGCGCTCAATTGTAGCGTTCACTATTTCTCTATTATTGTGATACCGAGAATTTAAAATATCCCACGCGTCTTTGAAGTTGCTGTCCCTGGTTTGCATCACTTGAGGGAGTTGTACTGATTCCCCTTTCAAGGATGTTTTGAGGTACTGTAACTTTTGAGCACCTGACAAATTTTTGTTATTGTGTACTGAGGTCACAAATAAATCATGAAACGATAACGACTCATGGAGGTTTCCCGGAAGCACTGCCAACTGAAACTACGGTAGTCTTACGTCACTAGCAAATTGCCTTTTCAGACGAAGACGTAGAATGAGCTCCTTTGATTCCCTCCAACTGAAAGTCTATCAATTGAACACACATCTGGTTTGTCCATTTCCGATAACCCTTCCTCTTCTTTTTCGAACTCCTCGTCTCCTGAAACCGCCGATATATCATCTAGCAGCTTTGAACACTCCTGCTGGAGTTCACTTACCTTAGCTTGATGCACCAAGATTGCTTCCGCTGCGGTAGCATCCAACTCTGTGATGGCTTTTTCTTCGCACGTAATTTTTGACTTCGATGTTCTCTTTTTAAATTTTAGCGGCTCCACCTATAAACCACTGCACTATGTTCGTGAGAAAGAACACTCAATCGCTAGTCTATTATTGTTCACAGCAACGCTTCACATAGGCACTAGTAACCCGGCTCGGAGGACCATGCTTACTACGACCAACAATAGTTTATTGTTTTCCGCATTTAAACAAACATGGAAAGTTGCCCAAATGAATAACAGTTTATTTTGCTGAAATCCGAACTATCTCTTGGCTAACATCACGGGAACGGTAAGTCACAGAGAGATGATATTGGTGATAATCAATCCCTAATAGAATGTGAAACATTTTCGTACAGATATTAATTGATGGCCACTATCAAACTGGCCACTAACCAAACCAGTGGCCAGATGGACAGTAGCCATTGGTTACTATTTGTTACCAAAATATTTACCATCCTTCTAGGTATTGATAACATCAATATCATGTCTCTACAACTTATGATTCCCGAGCTATGGCTCCTTAAATATCTAGAAATTGGCCTTTTTGGCCAATATAACGGGAACGGTAAGTCGTAGAGAGATGATATTGGTGTTAATCAATACCTAAGGGTATGTTAAACATTCTGGTACCAATAATAATTGGCAGCCACTAGCGAACTGACCATTGGTCAAACCAGTGGCCAGTTGGACAGCGGCCACCGTTTACTATTTGGTACCAAAATATTTACCATTCTCTTAGATATTGATCAACACCTATGATCTCTCTATGACTTACGCTTCCCGAGATATGGCTCCTTAAATTTCTGGAAATCGGCCATTTTTATCCAATATCTCGGGAACGTTAAAGTGACGTGAAAAATTTAATCACTTTCTCAGATAGCTTTTGACGCTATAACGATATGGATAAACATAAACTTTTAAATCTACCCTCGTATTTCCTCAACTTCAATTCTTAGAAATGAAACGCAAAAAGTTAGCATTTGGAGGAGAACAATGCTCAGGAATTTGTTACCCAAAAGGTGCATCACTTTTCCAGACAGCCCTGCTTCTCCCGTCAGTCCAAACAAGGTAAAATATTTTGCTACCCTTGTGCTGAACGCCCACGCAGCAAAACTCATGTGACGATGACAAATTTTACGTAGCAATGTAAAATTTAGTTGTAATCAGTAATTTCATGATTTATTGAAATTATCAGTGCCTTTATAGTGATTTTTACTAACCTATGGATTATCCATTATACATTATTAGTAAAATAAAGAAGCAAAAACTTAATGTTTTCTACGAACTATATTTTAGTCTGCTAGTGTATTCTTACGTTGTTTAACTGGCAACTATGTGACGCGGAAAGAGACGCGCCAAAGCATATCCAGAACTCCGTAAAGCAAAAGGTTGAGGAGTCTTGCTCTCAGGTGAAATTAATCAATTCAATTGAATACTCTTCCTAACAGTGCTACGCCAAATTCGTATACTTAACAGTTGTGATATTGTGAAATCAATAATGTCTTTTATCGTATCATTGTAATGAACATCTTTGCATTTGAAATGAATGAAGAAACTCCTCATCGAGGTTTCATGCATTCCAGAAATGAAACCATCTAACAAAGTCATCTTCAGTCAGCAGTGGAAATGAAATCTTCCTTATAAACATTTATCGCTGTTCACATCATTACGTCCGCCGATCGCAAATATCGTGCGCGTTAACGGTATCGTCTCGTAAATAATTGGGCCACCGAATAAGAAAAAAAAATTATGATGATAAATCAAAAGTGTTCTGTGTTGGTGCTTACATGTAAATATTTCAGTGTCAGTGATGATAAATCAAAATATAATTGTCTTACAATATATCTCTTTTCTTTTTAAAATTCGTAGAGAGTAAAATCCAATAAGATTAAAGAGTGTAATTTTACATTTCCTTTCATAGTGAATCAAGGATGCTAAAGTTCAAAACGTATGCAGTCTAAAGTAGTATGTCACAAGGTAAGGTATTTTTAAGCAGTGAGCTACAAACGTTTACTTTCGTCTTCCACTACTCGTCTGGTGTTAACCACACATACCTGTCCCACCTTGTATTCTTTTACAGGTAGTAAGGCGTATACCTTTGGGTTGACGCAACAGCGACGGTGGGCATACGGCATATGCTTCTGGTATGTGTAACGCCCGAATCCCAGGACCGTGGGAGTAAAATTATTTGTTTTGTTACCAGTTTCCCACTATAATTCATTAATTTGTGCAATTGAATAATGTTATAAAGAAGATTTTTAAAGAGATCCAAGGTTCGGATCCCGATAGTATTATTAGTTGGTCTTATCGAACTGAAACAAGCAAGTATAAAATCCGCCTCCCATTATATCCGGCTTTCCGTCACTGGAACATATAATGAACAAACCCGGCACCCTTATATCTAACGTCCTAAACAAAAATATACTAGGATTAATAATAAAATGTGTTCCGACCTCCCAAATACTCTTATAACGCTCTATCGAATGCAGGGTTCAAAATTGAAAAAATCGCAAATAACTGACTGACAGACACACAGGCATGGAGAATTTAGTAAGAAACTGTTTAAGTTCGTTGAATATACAGATACCAGAGGCGCCGATGAGAAGATAACAGTCGACGGACTTAAATAATCTTATACTTAATTCAAACGAGGGATTATATCAAAGTTAACTTACTTCAAATGACTGTACATATATGCGTATCAAATAATATACGGATAGATTATGCAGTACGTATATTAGGTTATTTTTTAAGTAAACACAAAGTCTTGCCTTCAGTTGTGAAACTATTAACAGTAGTCCTAGCTGCAAATCAATTAAAGTATGGATGGATAGTTCAGGGGAAGAACCAGCCTCCAACGAAAATCTTGTGGGTCTAATGTTGTCTGGGCTCCTACATTCCGGCGTCAATGTTACTTCGATACGTAATGTTACTTCGTAAGAAGAACCTGTCCGAAAATGTCAAATATTAGTATGCAGTAATTTTTTTGTAAATATTAAAAATGTAAAATTCGATAACACTCAAACAAGTTGGAAAATTTATCCAGGCTAAGCGTATTTCCCCTTAGGTTGCAAATATAACAGGGTTCTTGACTTGTATAATATTTGTGAAAATTGACACGTTAAGACACAGGGAGAAAGGAGGACAATATAGGGTCAATAAACAGACAATTTAAAAATGCATGAAATTAACAGTTAAAGTCAAATATAGAACCATGAACAGAATTAACTCGAACTTGTTTTCCTCATTCCTTTTTTTTCCCTTTATTTTCAGGATTACCTCATCACTTATTTTTTTCACTCGAGATTATTTTTTATTTAGCAGAATCCAAATGCAGATCAGCCTTGTAAACGAAACATTTTAAAAAGTGTAAATAGCGAGGAGATGAATCGAACCCGGATCGCCAGATTTGGACACCACAGCGCTAACGTCTCACCTAAAGCGTTATTTTTTCCAGCTCACCTCAAGAAAGAGCCCTTTTTGTTCGCTCAAAACAGAGGCTTGTTAATAGTCAAACTGAGTGGCAAAACACTAGAATATGTAATTGAAAATAAGGAGGGAATTATTTTTTATATCAATAATTTATCAAATATTAGATTTTTTGAAACCAAAATACAAAACTCGTTTATTTTAAATGAAATACATCGCGTATATTATATTCGTAAACAAACTGAAGGTGTATCAATTACCACGTACTAATCGTGGTTCAGTGGTCAATGCGCTCGGCCAATAATGTGAAGGTTTTCGGATCGGATGCACGAAGGGACATTTTTTTATTTTAGAATTTTTGGTGGCGATTGATAAGCGATGACACACGTTTTATTATCTTCAGATATTTGAATACTGAGATGTTTCTATACTTGAACTATCAACTATCGTAAACATTTCCATTAGTAGTGGAAAAAATACCGATCTATCCCATAAGAGAACAATCCAGGTCTCGTCTGATCGGAAGTACTCGATAGTCCAGTGTCACACGATACGCCATGACCCACGTACCACCCAACCATGGAAAATCGAACACCTCGAAAACTCGTTCTCTTTTGCTATCTCATTTTAGGAGTTTATTCGTTCCCTTTTATGAGCACTTTTTTCAACCCCTATTTTAACAGCAGAAATTACATAAAAGTATGAACACATAGCAGAGAATAATAGGGATGTATTCATTCTCTTTTATGACCACTTTTTTCACATAGCAGAAATTACATAAGACTATGTAACATAGCCCATGACCCACGTCCGTCATAACCTCACTTGTGTTTGATTATTTTTTGAAATATACGGTGTTAAATACGTTCATAAAAACCGGAGCTTGCTGCGACAAAAATAATCGTGATATTGATTTTTTAAAATTTAAGTATTTTCGAACTTGTCAAAATTTGTGATGGTTATTTTTAAGTGTTCCTCATAACCTTACACTTAAAAATTTATTATTTTTTTGAAATGTACGATCTATTAAATATGTTCATGAAAACCATAGTATGAGTCATGAATGTGTCTGATATGATATCGTTTCCTAGAAATTATTCTGAACGTCTTCCACTATCATCCATAATACTAGAAACGTAATAATATTTTTTTACCATTTTCAACTCGTTCCATATATCCGTTCAAGCAAAATTTGTAAATAAAAACTATTCTATTTGATATTCGTTTGTATATTTTTTTAAAATATCAATATAACGCATACATAATCCAAAGGAAGGGTGTCGTCTATTGTGATGAAGAAAAATCCCATTTAGTATCTGTTAAGACATCCGAAGTTTCAATTTTCGTATTATCCAGGAGCTGGTACATTCTTTTTCCCCTCGTGTTCTTTGGATACTAATCCTTTCAAAGTATCTCTTGTGAATTAATTCATCCGTAGAGAGGGTCTAAAACAATTTATTTTCCTTTACCCTATCAACTTTGGTATGCTTATTTACATTGCAATAGGACGTAATATTGAGGTCTCAAATCTTCAGTAACAATAATAAGAACACTAATAATATAGAGGAAAAATTCTGTATGAGGACAAATTGTATTAAAATGTGTAAAATCACCCCTAACATAAGGCAAAAGTTACAAAATGGTCCGGATTCGAGAGGTGTCCGAACCACCAGGACATCCCCTGCGTATGTCCCTACAAGTCAAATTTCATGTAGAAGGCATGACTGCTGAAGTCACAAGATCCCTATGAAAAAATATGTCTTTTAGTTTAACTTTCCATGGTTATGGCTGCTAAGCTAAAGGAGACGTCGATGATGAGAATGAAAGAAATAGCGGAAAAAAGAATGTGGGAGGAAACAGAACCCTGAGAAACCCTACACACATGGCGTTTGTCCAGCACAATACCCACTGGGCGGTAGTTGAGATAGATAGAGGGACACAAGCACAAGAGCTCAGTAGGCTACTACTAAAACAATCATAAAGAAATCGATTAAACCCTTTTGGAACAGTGTGAACCATAAAAATTCACAAACCTTCAGTAATAATAATAATAATAGCATTATTTTTTTTACAGTTGCCTTAAAATTAGGCAAAATTTACAGATAAGTCTGAATTTCGGGAAGGTGTCCGGACATCGGGGACACACCTCTGAAACGAAAGCGTTCTAATAAACTTTCATGTAGAAAGTATTCTACTGTACGTTTTAAGTAAAATAACTGAAATCAAAATAAGTGAATTTCACTGAACAGTAAGGCTTATAATAAACTCACATATAGGATGCGCAGAGGCAATTATAAAAGTTTTGCTACAAATATACCCACAGAGACCATAATAAATTCAATGAGCTCCGAAATACCAAGTAACAAATTAGAGTATAAGATTCAGTCTACAAAGCAATTGTTACTTAAAGAATGGACATATATTATTTCCAGAATCGAGATAGGAGAAGAAATGTTTACTATACTTTTCGTCTCGTCTCCACCCTCATCTCTACAGTGAAATGATAATTTGAGTTAGTCTTGTCCCGCCTCGAATGTAAAATGTTTATTCTCCTCTGGATTTTGTTTCATTTAAGAAACGAAAAATTCCTCTTCTTGTGGGCAACACTGAACAAAAGCGAAATATTCTTGCCAAATGTCACGTTTCTGCTTGTAATGGTATGACCTGAGCGATAATAAGCTCCTAACTTTTAATCTTCTACGAAATAATAAGAATTATTATTAGTTTATTATTACTATCATTATTGTTCCTGAAGATTTGATAATTCAATTATTGAAACTTCCGAGTATTCAAATATCTGAAGATAAGACAATAAAACTGTGTCATCGCCGAGCAATCACCACCAAAAATTCTAAAGTAAAAAAATATTTGTCCCTTGTTGATCCGATGCGAGGACCTTCAGATTACTGATCGAGCACCTTCAGCACTGAACCACGATTACTATGTGATAATCGATTCTTCTTTAGTGTTTTACGGGTATAATATACGCCCCGTATTTAATTCAAAATAAAAAAGATTTGTATTTTACTTGTAAAAAATCTCTAATGTTAATAATTCATTGAATACAATGATATAATGCCCTCCGTGTCCTCGATTACATATTCCCTTGTTTTACCCATCAATTTGACTATTAACAAGCTACTGTTTTGAGCGAACAGAAAATACTCTTTATTTAAGAGTGCCAGAATAAGTAACGCTTTAGATGAGGGGTTAGCGTTGTGGTTTCCTAATTCCGCAGTCCGGGTTCGGTTCTCCTCGCCCTTTACAGTTTTTAAAATGTTTCATTTACAAGGCTGAGCTCCAGTTGGATGCTGTTAAATGAGAGATAATCTACAGTGCAGAAATTCAGTGATGGTGCAATCCTGGAAATTAAGAAAGAAAAATGAATGGAGAAAACGAGTTACAGATTTAATTCTGTTAGTGGTTCTACACTTGATATTATCCGTTAATTTTGCGGATTTTTAAATTGTTGTTTACTGACACTATATTGTCCCCTTTTTTCCTTGTGTCCGAAAGTGTAAATTTTCACAAATATTATACAAATCAAGAATACTCACAAGTAAGGGACCATATGGTTGTCGCGCAAATCAGATGCAGACATACGCCATCTGATTGAGCATGAAAAGATATGGAGAACACAAAAATTTAAGGTCCTAATGGCCATAGGGAGCGGAGCGAGGAAAGACGAAACATTGAATGTCGGCAAATTGGAGAAAGTTAGGAATGACGGGAAAAGTTAATTTCTTGCAAACAGGGAAAGAAAGTCAGCCAAAAGAAAGAAATTAAACATAACAAGGGCATCAAGGACGAAGAAAGATCATAATCAGGATTGCCATCCGGACCGCAGTGTTGCCAGCGCTGCATAACATTGATATGGAAGGTATAGCACAGTATAGCAATTCATGCACAAGGAAAAATATTAGTAACACAATAGACAACTGAAAAGACTCTGTACACGTGCGTAAAAAGGTTTAACGATAGTCGTGAGTGAATAATGTACATGAGGGAGGACAAATATAGACGTGAAAGTGAAGGGGGTACACATGATAACACAGAAACGAAAGTGTATGGGAGCATCGTTCCATGAATTCCCCAATGAAAAAGCATATGCAAGCAGATCAGCGAATATGACCAAACGGGATTTCCAAATCTTCTTGGAAGAAGGTTTATGGCCCGATCTTCAGGGTAAGTATCGTGTTTTGCTTTTGGTTGACTCCCGGACTCCAAACAAGGATGACACTCTTTACAACATGACTGTTCCTGACGGTGTTCAGTTCTACAAAAAGCTGATTCCTCCGAAATGTACAGGCCTTATACAACCTGCTGATGTCTTCTTCTTTCGTCCATTCAAAAACATGGTGAAGTTCATCACAGATACGTTAGTGTTCTCCAGTATTAATGTGTGGCAACGTGAGAACTTTCTCCGCCTTCAGTCATTTGTTCATTACCAGTTTTCCTCTAGGCGATTCCAAAAGATGATACGCTTTGCGTTTTTGAATTGTGGATACTCCGATGAACATCCTGGGCGGTTTGAAACACTTTCCGCATATTGCTTTGAAAAAGGACTCACAGAGGAATGCTGCAGAGATGCGTGTGACCAGCTTGCCTTTATCCGCTGTGCTCACTGCGAGAAATGTTTGTGTGTTGACAACGCATTCAGTCGTGATCTTCACGTCAACTGCAATTAAACTACAAATGGTGTGTACTGTTCTCTATTTTCCTCCATTTGTATTCACGAGGGCGTAATATTCACTCACGACTACGTTAAACCTTTTTACGCACGTGTACAGAGTCTTTTCAATTATCTTTTGTGTTACTAATATTTTTCCTTCTACACGAATTGCTATACTGTGCTATATCTTACATAGCAATGTTATGCCAGCGCTGGCAACTCTGCGGTCCGGATGGCAACCCTGATTATGATCTTTCTTCGTCCTTGATGCCCTTGTTATGTTTAGTTTCTTTCTTTTGGCTGACTTTCTTTCCCTGTTTGCACGAAATTAACTTTTCCCATCATTCCTAACTTTCTCCAATTTGCCGACATTCAATGTTTCCTCTTTCCTCGCTCCGCTCCCTATGGCCCTTAGCACCGTAAATTTCTGTGTTCTCCAAATCTTTTCATGCTCAATCCCTTACTTGTCAGTTTTATTTACAACCTGAGGGGAAATACACTTAGAACGGATAAGTTTGCTTACTCGTTTGAGTGCAGTTTTCGAACTCAAATTTTGCATTTTTAATATTTACAAATAATTACTGCATACCATTATTTAGTATTTTCAAGTCATTCAACGAATAATGAAATCGGACAATTTCTCCTTTCGAAGTAGTATTACGTATGAATCAGTGGCGCCGGAACCTAGGAGATCATCCCTGTTAGAGCCCCAAAATTTTCATTGGAGACTGGGTTCTTACGCCGAATGATCCATCTATACTTTAATTGATTTGCAGGTAGAACTACTGTTAATAGTTTCAAAACTCAGCGCTAGACTTTGGGTTTTCTTAAAAAAGATAACCTACTACATAAATTGCATAGTCTATCCATATATTATGTGATACGCGTAGATGTATAGTCATTTGAAATAAGTTAGCTTGTTTATATAATTCCTGATTTGAGTTAGTTGTAAGATTATTTAAGTTCCCCGACTGTTATCTTCTCATCGGCGCCTCTGGTGTCCGTATATATTTTCGTACTGTGCTGTGTACTGTGAGTACAAGTATCCCAAGACTCCCTTTTGTCGTTTGGTCGGCCAGCGTTTCTTCTCACTCTTGCACAAAGACACTCTTACGATTTGTTCTTTTAACAGGTGGGGATAACTTCATGCTGTTCTAGCTACTCTATCAGGCGTAATTAATCTCGGAGCAGGAGTTAGTAGTAGAGATGCAAGGGCTCGGGAAAAAACCGGCTTTTTTGGAAAAAAACTCGGTTTTTTCTGCTTTGCTTTTTTGCTTCGGAAATTTTGGGCTTTTTTCAAAATACTGCTTTAAATTGATAAAACAGACTTTGTATCGCTTCTCTATAACACAAAAAATCATTTAATTAGTGGTTGATGCTGATAATAATATAAAACATCAAAAATAAACTATGAATTTCGAAAAAATATTTCAAACAATTTTTCTTCAACATATTTACATTATGAATTCCACAGGATTAACCAATGTATATAATAAGAATTTTTTAACCTCCTATATACAAAAGTAAGCAGAGTTGGCAAGAACCGTGGTTGTTTTTGAAAATGCTAAAAGCCCGTTTTTTGGGGGACGTTTAAACCAGGCTTTTTTGGTTTAAACCAGGCTTTTTTGACTTAGATTTTTTGCTTTATGTATTTATATTACATATTCACAGAAATAGCCTAAGTTTGTTTCGCCTTGATGTTATTATGCAACAGCGGGGTTATGCCGGAAGAACTCCCATAAGCTTAAAGAAGTGCGGTCAGTAAATTTCTTAAGTTGAGAATCTCCCGCCCTAGCCATTGGGAAAATCCCGTCATTACTTGAAATGTAAGACAATAACGGGAAAATCCTGTTATTGCTTTGCATGTAAAATTTAAAGGTCAACGTACCATAATCAGTACGCTAAAACTGAGGTATTAAATTACAAATTTATTACCGGTACGTAGATATCATTGAAAGTCCAATCCAAGCTAATGTTGGAAGCTACGTAGGCAATCGATAAATTTTGCCAATTTCTATCAATATATTTAAGCAATATTGGCTTCTTTATAAAACAACACGCATTTAGGCATGTAGAAATATACAATTTGGTTTGTTTCGTATATTTAGGCTTAACATCCTTACGAAATACCGAGGTTATCAAGGAGAAGACTTTCGCTTAAACTGACATCCGAACCGCTACTTGGGTTACGCATGAAAGAAGGATTGTGGTTCGACCGAGAATTGAACATGGGACACCTTGATTAAAAGGTGAAAGGGAAATAAAACTATTGCAGGTAGTTTGATATCTGGAAACGTTACCATGAAGTTCACACGATTCGCATTTTTCATTCTTTTTATTTTTGTGGTTTAAACCAGTTATTAAAAAAAAAAAAAAAGTTGGTGTAAATCAGCCAACCCTAAAAGTAAACACTTCTTTTTAAAGAATACACAAATAACTAGCAAAATAGTATATAGTATTTTTACTTCAAAATATTCCATACCCTCTTTTTGAAACAAAATAAAATTAAAATAAAACATAAGAGAAATACTTAGATTTATATGATACACTTAAAGGCCGCACATCTAGAGCTTTTGGTTCTGTATATTCTTGAAATTCTACAGTTAAGTTTTATAGAACCACCATCACAGTTTACCCAATCCTCAAGTTTTCTGAATTTTTAACAAGAGGGATTCAACATATCATTACGGAACTCCCCCCCCCCCAAAAAAAAAGACTACGGAATATATTTAAGTTAAGCTAAATACAACTGCATAACAAACATGACTGAGTGATTAGCTTTTGCGCTTCTATCGGGAAGTCCGGGATTCAACCAGCATTCGACCATTCTGACAAAGCTTTTCTTCATTCCATCTGTGAATGTAGAAATAGTGCGTGTACTGTGAGTTGGGCAACTTCCTTTTTTATTGTTTTTAAATCGTTATTATTACTAATTACCAGCAGTGACGGTTTTACGAAGGTTAGGGGGGCGGTCTTTCGGACTGAAGCCCGTTCCCCAAAGTTACGGAATGTCTGCAACAAACGAAATATCTATTATTTATGCCTTTACTCATAAACTTTAAGCTCCCGTCAAATAAAAATTACGAATGTTTAAAAAAACTAAACATTAGTAAGAAACCCTTCCCAAAATACTTTTCTAAATCCGCCACTGATTCTCAGTATAAAATGATTTTTAAAGGTGTATCCGGAAGATTATTGCTAAACATATAAACGAAACGAAATATTAGTTATGCCTGTACTCATAAACTTCAGGCACTTCCCAAATAAAATTAGGACTTTTTAGGAAACGAAACAATCAGAAAAAACCCTCCTAAAGTACTTTTCTAAATCCGCTACTGATTATTTGTATAAATTGGTATTCAAGGTTGTCTCCGGAAAATTATTGCTAAATCACTTCACAGCTACAGTATAACAGAAATGTGGAAGTACGGTTTGACGGATATATTGAAAAACTTACGCTTTGACGGATAAATAGAAAAACGGGCAAGTTTAACTTTTGCGCTAGAAGCTAGAGTACTAAAAGCTCTTAGAAATGAAACACGGATGACAAACTAGAGAAGAAAAAAGATGTCGATAACTCAAAAGTTAAAATAAAGTTAAATAGCCTCTAAATTTACCCTCAAATACTACATTCTTCATGTTAGCTTTAATTCGTAAAACATGTGCTCCATCCATCTTGATGGTGAATTTCAGAGCGAAATATCACATTCAGGTCATGGAATTTTTATCTAACTATAGAATATACTATAAGAAAGCTATTTAGACAGAAAAATCATGAAGTTGAAAAAAGCCAAAATTTCCAAAATTCTCGTTTTTTTCCCAAAAAAGCCGTCTTTTTATGTGAAAAAAACCATCGATTCAAAAAAGCCGGCTTTTTTGCATCTCTAGTTAGTAGGTTTGCCTAACTCACGGATTTTGTACCTCAAGAATTTATGTGGCCCACTGCACACGTAACAGTGTCGTGTTTACGTACAGTCTATCACATGATATTTGCAGTTTGTCTTAGGTAAACGTAATTCCAGTTTTGTTTTCCAGTATAAGTCAATATTTTTGTCGTTAACCCGCACCTTGAGACAATTCGAGATCTATTGAAGTTGAACCTATAAAACTTAGCTAGAGTCTGGAAATTTAGAAACAACGTCAAAAAAGTATAGTATCTTGACTATATATAGTCCACCTGATATAGTCGAAGAGGATTTTTGTTATAATGTATATTTTATAGGTACGGTCTGCAGGCGTTTTGTGTGTGTGTGTGTGTGTGACCTTCGTGAGGAAGAAAATTTACGTTTTTCTTTAATGCTTGTTGTTATAATTTCAACTCTTACTATATCGAGTACATGTTTCCTTTATATGACTATTTCGTTATTATCTGACGTGCGCACATACATGTGTAATAAAGTTATGACCATTCAATTATTTTATAGAGAGACATTTATTTTTAATTTTCATTTTATCATCCAACTCCCAGTCTCTAAGTTCCATCTGTCATACATCTCTGAGCGAGATCCCTTAGCTAAATAAGTGAATTTTGTTGTGAACAAACACCGTGTACATGGGACTTTCCCGTTTCCTTCCATTTTCTTAATTCACATTTCATTCACTCTGATCATCGTCAAAACCTCTCTTAACTTCAGGGTATAATCATGGAATACTAAAGTGAAAAAAAGATATGCGCAGTTGCCTAATGCTTTATCCTTCTGTACGTAGGATGGACAAGCAATCTCATATTAACGGTTTGTTACAGATGGAAAAGTTCCTGAATGTTGTAAAAGAAAATATAATTTTAAAATCAGTTTACATAAATGAAAAACTATATTAGTAAACGAAACAGGAGCGCAAACTCCGGAGGGATTTCGGTGCTCGAGAACCATGCAGAATTTTTGTGGGGTTCTCAGCATCCCACAAAAACAAGGAAAAATAGAAAAATAGAAAATAAAAGAAAAATTAAGAAAAAAGAAAACTAAATTTTAATCTCTGTCGTAATTCCTAAATGGGGCACTCAGTGCACAATGGATTCAAATCCACTTTTGATTATTTTGGTGATATTTTGTATATAAGATTTTTGCACGAAGATTTTTTTCAGTGCTTGAAAGATTCATGTCCAGATATTGTACATAGCAATTATATTGTAGAAACCAGTGTTCATTCTTCTATGTATACAAACTTTGTCATTTTCTCTCTCAGCTTTGATAATTGAATTTGAATTCTTTGTGTTCTGAACATCCCAAATAATAGTAGAGCCCGACATTTTCATAGGGTGGACAAAAGGGATATGAAATTTGGGCTGAGATCTAAGCAAGAATGAAAAAAATCTGGAATTGTGATCCTGATGGTGAATAGACAGCCAAATAATTTTCACTGTATTTTTTTTCGATAAAGTGTCAATTCCTTTAAACAATAAATTGAAATATAATTTTTCGCGCTTCTTATATCACAAACGGCAGGTGTTGAGAATGGAGTGGAGAAAACTAAGGTATGAAGTTAGAATCTTACAATATCCCTATTTACACCTCCGTATTCTCATTTAAAAATACACATTGTCCACTGCGAAAACAAAAAGTAGAAAAACACGAAAAATCTATTCATTCAAAAATACCTAAAATTGCATTTTTAGGGAGACCTGCTTCCAGAGTTATCCGGAAAGAGCCCTCCTATAAGTCTGAATGGGGTCAGGAGATTGCCAGTCTTGAATAATTAATTATAGGACCCCTTTAGAGAAACCTGCACTTCTGCATCCAAATATTCCTGAGGATTGGAATTTTTTCCTGTTTCACAAAAAGCACTATCCTCGTAATACTAATGTAGAAATGATAAAAAATGTTTTCTTTGATTTCTATAATTATACTTAACATGCCAATTATTTCACTACTACAAGTATTTACAAATCTATTTTATTGTTATGACGTTAAACAAGTTAGCAACACAAGACTTGATTTTGTATCAATCCTCTGCGTAAGATGTGTAACCACACACACACACACACACACACACACACACACACACACACACATATATATATATATATATATATATATATATATATATATATATATATATATATATATATATATATATATATATATATATATATATATATATACAATTTACTTTAGTTGTGACTTTTCTTAGTCCATGATATAACGCTACCGATGTTAACAGATGTCGTTATTTAAGGGATGACGGATTAACGGGAGTGTTTAAGGGGGCTGTAGCTCCGGGCCTCCAAGTGGACAGGGGCCTCCAATCTGAATAAAATCTCAACTGGCTATCTTTAATAAAACATAAAGATACAATCATCATCATAAAATAAAATATAACCAAAAATATGAAATATATTCCCTTAACTTTCCCACCACACTTTCACAAAAACGTATAAGGCGAAGTCAGCAGAGGCCACATATATTTTCTAGCCCCGGGCCTCCAGATGGATTAATCCAGCCCTGGCTCCAACCATATTTTTGTCCTTTATCAATTACATCTAAAAACGTTCTTTCCTCGCCAACTGTCTTTGATACTTCCTCATTCGTTTTCCGCTCGATCCAGCTAATTCTCTCTATTCTTCTCCAAACCGTTTTTTGAAAGCAATTAGTGTTTCTCCAATTCTTCTTGCATAGCGTCTATCCTTACTCACATTCCCAAAAAATATTTTATTTCCTCTTAAATGTTCCTTTAATCAGTCATACATATTTACTTTTATTTTCATGTTCTCACTAATAATCTACCAAAGCACGGAAAACTAGTTATTCGTTCTATTTTCCGTACACCTGGTTCTATAATTGATACCGATAGCCTCGTCACAATCACCATTGCCTTTGGCTTTCTAATATTTATTTTTATCGCATAATCTTTGCAGCTCTCCATAAAGTTTTCTATCATCTTATTACTGTTCTTCTCAGGTTCCGTAACAAGTTCTTAAACATCCGCAAATCGTATTTAGCTAACCATTCTACCACCTATCAAAATATCATCTTCATTATGGCGGCCCTTCTTCACCATATTTTCTAAATATACATCCTTACGGAACTTCCTTCTAATTGCATTTTCCTCTATTATTTCTTTCCCTATTTTAATACTAATTTGTTGGATTGCGTAGAAGTTTCTTATGAGCCTCGCAACCAACTTCCTTTAAGCCTTTGATTGTTTATTAGAGTAATTTGATTTGTGATCAGCTTAAATTCCATCATCTTAATTTCTTGAAAAAAGTACAATGGAAAATATAATAAATTTTAATTTACATTCAATCTTTTTATATAATATTAACCTACTTCAAAAACGCACTAAATAGTAGAAAATAACTTTAGAAAATAACTAGAAATGAGAAACTAATTTTGAAAGTCACTAAAAGTTACTGTTAACAATATAAAAATTTCAAGTCTGAGCCAAAAGAAACAAATTAATGCCTAGTAGAAAATTATATTTTCAATCATAGTTCTATTAGGCAATAGTTTGTTTGTCTATTTTTGTGTAACAAAAAATGTATTTTTTCTGCGAGTTAGTATCCACTGCTCCTTGTAGCAATAGAAGATCTGAGAAAATCAGTTTATACAACGTAAGTTTATTTTGCCGCTTAATTCACCTTATAAAACTTTTAAAGCTGCAAATCTTAATAAATAATATCATACGCATATATTACCTTTATTAATGTAGTTTACGCAGTATAAGAGAAAGCAACAACAACAACAACAACAAAAAAACTGTTACATGTTACCAGTCAGTGTTGGGCAAAAACAATTGAAATCAATTGAAAGTAATTGCTCTGAAAATTAATTGCAATTGATTTCAATTTGTAATTGACAATTAATTTCAATTGCAATTGAATTCAATCATAACATTTGCAACTAAACTTTCGTCAATTGTTAATTGTTAATTGGTCACCAGGCAATTGAAACATTTAATTATTAATTGTCAATTTCAAAGGGTGCAATTGAAACATTTAATTGTTAATTGCAATTGACAATTGAAACTTGTAATTGGTAATTGTAATTGTCAAATGCAATTAAAATCAGCAATTAAAACTGAAGATAAGAAGATGTGTGTATATTGTGTAGTCCTCTTGTTTCTGTTTTACATATTTCAAATAAGGTACTTATACGAAATGCTGGATAACTACCATCCCTTCGTCCCCCTGGGAAGAAAGCCGTGAAACTAAGTATTTTTTAAATATATTAGGTTTATGGTTCTATCCCCCTCGAAAGAACTCTATAGCCCGTCATGCATACAACAGGGATGGGCACGAGCGAATTCGAGCGAGTTTTTTTAAAATTCGACTCGACGCGAAGCAGACATCTTTGAGCTCGACTCGAGAACTCGGCTCAAAAAATTTCCCCCAACTCGACTCGAATTCGGATCGAGATTCGAGTCGAGTCGAGCCAAAACGAGACAATTCGGGCTAAATCCTTTGTGAAGTTCCAAGTACTACTCTCTTCAAGTATTCTACATAGACAAGATAATTTTTACCAATGATACTACTACTAGTACTACTATAACTAATTATTATTATAGCACCGTGTATAAACATGGAATATAGGCGGTTTGTATCTGAATACTAAAAATTAGTTGATTGTCGATCTCGGTCGTCAAGAAATCTTCAGGAGGCAAGGACATCGGTCACGAGGTTCTAGGTTTGAGTTCAGGAGGAGCAAGTATTCGGACTCGAGCGAAAAATTGTTAAAAGTTATAGGACTCCAGCCAAACATGTTCAAACCTGCTCTACCCGGGTTTAGGGTTGTCAACGACTCGGGCGGCTCGTTCACAGCTCATTCACTTATCGAGCCGAACCGAGAAGTGAGCCGAGCCAACAGCTCACCCAACTGAGCCAGCTCGAGCCGATGGCTCACACGAGCCGAACCGAACCGAGCTGATTGTTTACCCCAAGAGAACGGGTTCGAGCCATCGGCTCAGTTGAGCTGACTCGAACCCAGCTTATGGACTCGTTTGAATGGAGCTGGTTCGAGTCATTGGCTCCAATTGAGCCGACTTGATGACTCGTGCCTACCGAGCCGGCTCAAGCCATCGGCTCAATTGAGCCCAGTCGATTGGTCATCCCAACCAAGCCAACTCAAGCTGTTCGCTCAGTTGAACCGAGCCGAACCGGTTGACAACACTATCCCGGTTGGGTTTCTGCTTTGGCTAAAAAATTGGACTCTGCAGTTCTCAGCCTTGATGGTAAGAACTACAGTATATACTTATATTGGTGCTCACGGCGTCATTAACTTGTTCTGCCAAGAACGAATTTCGAGATACTTTGTTTTGCATCTTTTGTGCGTGTTTTGTATCGCTTTGCGCGCCTATTCCCACATTTTGTGCGTCACCGGAAGTGGTTCAAAATGGGCCTAGAAATATGGCGGAACAAGTTATTCCCGTTCCGCCAGCAATGCATTTCGAGGTCGTTTTTGTCACATCGTTTTGTGCCGTTTTGTGCGTCTACTTCCACGTTTTGTGCGTCATGGGAAGTGGGTTAAAATGAGTCCTCAAGGCGGGACGAAAATGACCCACTGTTCCGCCACCAACGAATTTCGACGTCGCTTCTTTCGCATCGTTTAGTGTCAGTTTATTGGCGTTTCGAGCGCGTATTTTCACGTTTTGTGCCTCACCGGAAGTGGGTCAAAATGGGACGAAAATGACCAAGAGTTCCGCCACTATCGAATTTTGAGGTCGTTAACTTCACATCGCGTACCCTTTTGTACGCCTATTTCGACGTTTTGTGCGTCACTGGAAGAGGTTCAAAATGGGCTTCGAAGGTTGGACGAAAATGACCCGCTGCTCCGCCACTACCGAATTTCGAGGTCCTATCTTTCACATCGACTAGTGTATGTTTCGTGCCGTTTCGTGCTCTATTTCTACGTTTTGTGCGTCACCAGAAGTGTGTCAAGATGGACCTGAAACGTGTGACGAAAATGACCCACTGTTCCGACACTATCGAATATTCTCTTTTTTTTTTCATCGTTTAGTGCCTTTTCTTTTTTAAAATAGAAAGTTTTCTGCACCTATTTCTCGTCTTGTGCATCACCCGAGGAGAGTTAAACGGGTTTTCAAAGTGGGAGTTAAATGGCTCACTGTTCCGCCACTATCGAATTTCGACGTCGTTTCTTTCGCATTATTTAGTGTTTGTTTTGTACGTTTTGTGCGTCACCAGAAGTGGGTCAGAATGGACCTACGAATATAACGAAACAAGTTAATGCTGTTCCGCCACCAACGAATTTGGAGGACGTTTCCTTCCATTGTTTAGTGTGTATTTTGTACCGTTCCCTTCGCCTACTTCCACGTTTTATGCATTACCAGAAATGCGTCAAAATGGTCCATCAAGGTGTGAGGAAAAAGAGCCATTCTTCCGCCACTATCGAATTTGGAGGCCGTTTCTTTCGCATCGTATAGTGCCTGTTTTGTACCGTTTTGTGCGCCTATTTCCACTTTAGACGACAACGAAAATGGGCCAAAATGGCCTACAAGTATAGAGGAATAACTTAATGCTGCTCCGTCACCATCGAATGCCGAGGTCGTTTCCTTCACATTTTTTGTGCGTGATTTGTGTCGCTTTGTGCATCAGTGGAAGTGGGTCAAAATGGGCCATGAAAGTGAGATGAATATTTCTTTTTCTGATATATTTTTAGGTCCTCTTTGATCCATTTTCGGTGGCGCACGAAACGTGAAAATATGCGCAGAAACGGTACAAAACATGCACTAAACAATGCGAAAGAAGCGACCACGAAATTCGATACTGGTGGGACAGTGGGTCATTTTTTTCCCCACATCGAATGCCCATTTTGACCCACTACCATTTATTCACAAAACGTGGAAACAGGCTTACAAAACGGTAGAAAACACGCACATGACATTGTGAAGGAAACGACCTCGAAATCGTTCCTGACGGAACAGCATTAACTTGTTCCGCCATATTTGTAGGAAAACATTGACCCATTTCCGGTGGCGCACAAAACGTAGAAATAGGCGCACAAAACGAAACAAAAATGGCACTAAACGTTGCGAAAGAAACGACCTCGAAATTCGATAGTGGTACAACAGTGGGTCATTTTCGTCCCACCTTGGAGGCCCATTTTGACCCTTTTCCAGTGACTCACAAAACGTCGTAATAGGCGCACAAAACGGCACAAAGCAAGCATGAAAGGATGTGAAATGAACGACCTCAAAATTCGAAAGTGGCGGAACTCTTGGTGTTTTTCGTCCCATCTTGAAAGCCCATTTTGACCCACTTCCGGTGATGCACAAAAAGTAAGAATAGGCGTACAAAATAGCACAAAACAATGCAAAAGGAACCATCTCAAAATTCGTTGGTGGCGGAACAAGTTAATGACGCCGGTACTCACGGCATTTGACACTATCTTGTTATAAAAATCTATAGTCGTTTTGCTATCGAGACGAGACGTGTGTTTAGCGTTCAGAGCTCAAGGAAATCAAGTTGTGAGAAACAGAGACAAAATTTGTACTGTAAGCTTAATTACATGGAAATTTTAAGTTTGTACTGTACGCTTAATTATATGGAAAATTTTATACTTTTTTTCCTTTACGTTGGTCTACTTTAACTAGATTTGCGACTTTCAAATTTTATTCTTTTTTTCACTGAAAAGTATCTATAATTCAACAAGGAACTGACGGCATAACAAACACTTTACAATTTCATACTAGCTGTTATGCCCGTTCTTCGGACGGATCAGATAAAATATCAATGTAAACAAACTGAACAACGGGGGAACAATTAAGAAACATTTCTAAAACTGGATATATTTTGTGTGAATATATATCCAACAACGTATAGTGTTTTAATTGGGAAGGCCGATGGGAGCTGAATTTGAACGTAAACACTATCGGAACACGTGTCACTATACATCTGAGCAACCCCGATAAATATGGATTCGACACAAATTCTACTACTTTTACATGTCCCGGTGAACCAATCCTCAGACCCCCTTGATTCGTATTGTGAAAAAATCTCCTCTGGCCCCCACCAACCCCCAACCAATACCGAGAAAACTATGAATGTGATACTAACATCTGTCATTTTCTACTACTTTTTACATATGCCGGTAAAAGTCCCTATAATCCTCTGGTTCCAATTTTGAAAAAACAACGCCTCTGGCCCGCAGTGGATGGGGGCTGTATTTGGTAGTCAACGTCTGTGGAAGTATCATCTCAGCGACAGCGAAAACTATGGATTTGACACTAATATCGGTCATTTTCCATTATTTTTACATGTCTCGCAATTCTCCACCCCCGGTGGATCCCGGCCCGCATACAATGGTGGGTAAATTTGAAAATCATCGCTAATGAAAGTATCATCATTGATTTAAGCGACCGCGAAAACTACGGATTTGACACTGATATCGGTCATTGTGGATTATTTTTACATGCCTCGTGATCCCCTTTATAATGCCCCCGTTCATTAGCTGATGGGAGCTAAATGTGAAAGTAAACGCGGTTTTGAGTTTCACCATTGAGCTCAGCGACCCCGAAAACTATCGATTTGACATCAATATCGGTCATTTTCATTTTTTTACATGTCTCGGAATTTCCTCCTCTGGTGACCCAAGATCCGCATACAACGGTGGATGAATTTGAAAGTCATCGCTAATGGTAGTGTCACCATTGTTCTCAGCGACCGTGAAAACTATGGATTTAACACTAATATCGGTCATTTTGGATTACTTTTACGTTTCGGTATACCCCTCCCCGCCGTTGACCCCCGACCCGCAGCCGAATAGGGTGAATTTGGAAGTTAATGCGATCGGAGTTTCACCATTGACCTGAGCGACCACGAAAACTATGAAATCAACACTAATATCGGTCATTTTCTACTACTTTTACATGTCCCGGTTTAACGCCCACCTAAGGCGCCCTCGTTCGAATTTTATCAAAAACGCTTCGCCTTGGCGTGGGACCTGGACCAAGGTATCCGTGACCAAAATTTGGTAACTATCGGTCAACTTGTCTGGTCCCAAGGCCGGTCCCGGTAAACGTCCTCCTGAGACCCCCCCTAGTTCGAAATTTTAATAAAACGCTTCATCTTGATCTTGGGCCTAGACCAAGCTACCCGTGACCAAATTTTGAAAACTTTCGGTCCACTCGTCTGGTCCACAGGTCGCACAAAGATAGACAGACAGACACAAACCAACTCTTTATTTTATTTATATTAGAAAGGTCAGATCCACCGATATTGTAATAGAGCGGTGCTCGTAGAAATTCAAACTCCGATGAGTGATAATTACATAGGCTTGTTTTATTACAAGTTTAAATTCTTTAGTCAGTAGAGAAGAGGGCGTGAATCATAGGTCAGAGTTGATGACAATGGGTTTTGGTGGGTCTGTGGGTCACAGTGGGTGAGAGTGGTTCATGATGGGTGGTGGGTCACGGTGGGTCGTGGGTCATGATGAGTGGTGAGTCAATTGGTCGTGGCTAAAGTTTTCATTGCCCTACGCCCTCTCTGAGCTATAGTGTTGAAAATTAATCAGTGAAAATCAATTGCAATTGATCAATCAATTGAAAGTAATTGCTATGGAAATCAATTGCAATTGAATTAATTGCCAATTAATTTCAATTGCAATTGAATGTCTGAATTCAACTGCAATTACTTTCCAGTGCAATTGCATTCAATCGATTGATTAATTGCAATTGATTCTCCATTATTAGTGGCCAACTGCAATTAACAATTAACCATTACTTACTTCGATTGTTAATTTAATTAACAATTAAATTTACAGATTAATTGTTAACTGTTAATTCAATTGAAATTTGCCCAATACTGCTACCAGTTCCACACAACAGAAATATAAAAGCTACTACAATGTTAAAACTTTATGACAGAAGTGGATTAGGTGAATATGTGGGCTATTAATTATCGTTTCTACTTCCTAATCATAATAACTCTAAAACTAATGTTATTAGAATAAACACACATCCCAATTTGCTAGATAACCTAGTTGTATGGATGTAGTCACATTTGTTACATTTGACACTGAGCTACTTTCGAGGATGCATTCAACAAGAACAATATTTAATTGCCGAATAAAAATCTTGTTCAGTAGAATTACTTACGATGTAGGATGTTCCAAATTTCTCTCTTTAAATGGGTTGTATTGTTTTGAAATCAATGTAGTTTCAGTTGCCTTAATACTAATATCTTCAGTACCGTCTCCTTCTTTTGGCAGCAACAACCTAAAAAATAATAATAATAATAATATTAATTTTGAACGGTATCATGTTGACAGCAATGTCAGCAAAATAAAGATAAATTGTAATATGAAACAAGAGTTCAAGAACTTAAAACATTCACAAATAATTTGCCTTGTATCCAGAATTTCAAGGAAGAATTTTGATGATTTTCAATCTAAAACTTGGGCGAATAGTACTCTCACACCCATATAGCTGAGTGAGCTAAAATTATTTTAATGGTCCAGGTCAATGACCATGGAATCTGACCAGGAGTCAATTACCTAGGGGTACAAAGGTCCAACTCTCTAAATTTTGGGAGAGAAACATACAACAGTCACACTTAAATTTTGGGAATTCCTAATCAAAAAATTTTCATATGATAGTAAATGTGAAAGGCACGCCTTTCACATTTTCATATAATAGTAAATGTGAAAGGCACGCCTTTCACAAGTGTAATTTGAGAGTTAATATGCAAATTTATTTTCTCTTATAAATGCAAATATACTACCTATTTACATATTGATATTTAAATTTTTCACACCGTGTGCGTGGGTTTTCTCGGGGTTCTCCCGTTTCCTCCCATTTTCTTCATTCCACCATTTCATTCATTACTCATCATCACCGTCTCCTTTAGCCTAACCGGCATAACCGTGGGACGTAAAACTCAAAGATTTCATTTCATTTTTTTCATTTGAAGTGTAAAATTCATCTTGTAAAGTAATTACTTTGGCATCTTGCAGGACTGTTGTGCTTCTCACCTGATAGTGGACGATGTCACTCAACCGTTAAAGAATTGAACCGCATAATCACTTTCAAGTGATAACAGGTGTATTTCGCTATACTATGTTAGTCCATATGAGTATTTTGACATGTCTTCTGTAATGTCTTTATTTTTTTTTATCAATCATATTACTAAACGTAATCCATAAATTCACTGCTTAAATAAAATTAAACTAAAATTAACCGGCATCCAAACCGCGAAAAAAATGTTTTTCGGTTAGATAGAAGTGAGTATATTGACATATATATATATATATATATATATATATATATATATATATATATATATATATATATATATATATATATATATATATATATATACACATTAGTATAGTTGCTTTTGTATGTGGAGTGAATTACTTGGAAGTGGCATTTTAAGCGAGTTAATTGGTGTGTGATTGTTTCAAGTGTGAAGAGGGAGGACTACTAACAGAGAAAACTGACAAGAATGCTATAGTGAAAAATAACGGTCAATGCAACATTGGAAGACTGTTGCTTAAGCCTGTGTTTTCGGTTGCAAGTGTGTGCTTTCTTTTTTTCTTTTTTTTTTTTTTTTAAAAAAAAGAATGTGAATATTTCCGGGCATGAAAAATGAATAATTAGTCATTACAATAGAAAGAACAGTGTTACTAGAGTCAACTAGTGCATCAATTACTATTTCCCAGAAACTAGACTCACCGGAGACATTAATTATTTCTGGATAAAGTTAGAAGTCTAATAGGATCTATACAATGTTATCTATATCCGGGAAAGATGTACTTTCATAACTTGTTCAACAGTATTGAAGTGTGAAAGCATATCGTCTATGCTACCCGAGGAAAATAAGTGTTATGATAGTGAAGATCATGTTTGATAAAATAAAAAATATAAGTATTTAGCGGGACATAGATATTCTACTCCATAAACTTTTCAGTTTATAGGAACTTCCATTTGTGTTTCTTTAAGACCCTTCAAGAAACATGATGTCCAACACTCGAATTTATAGTGTGGACACACGTTAAAAAAAAAAAAAAAAACTTTTTAATGTGTAATGACAAGTGATATTAACATTAGTTTCCATATGGAAGAGATTTGTACGGCATTTTAGTCACGTTAGTACGTGAACAAGAACAAAAGTGATATTGTGTTCATTCCTAGGAAAAGATGATTACTATTATTATTATTATTATTATTTCTTTCTCTTGAATCCTTTTTCATCAGGCTGTGTGGTAAGTGCAGATTTTAAACCTTATTTGTCTCTCTTTCAGGATAGGAGGAGTGTTCCTTCCGGGAATCAAAGTAATTAATAATATAAAATTGTCTGATGGTGGAAGACATCTAAATATATATGGGAGGGTAATAAAAAAATTAGGCCATGTATTTAGGAATCACTGACGGGACAAGTGACCAAAAAAAAAAAAAAAAAAAACAAGAAAGAAAGAAAAAGAAGTCACTAGTTTCACAAGCAACGGAATGTAAATCTACAAATAACAATTTTAAATATTTAACTCCTGTGTTAAAGTTTTCTAGTTTGTACCATCACTTAAATTTATATAAGTAGTTGTTTTCATTTATTATATCAGAACATATTTTTTCTTTAAAAAAATATTGCATTCTCTAACCACATTTCTTTTGCACTTCCATCAATATAGTGTGGGTTGTGTAAGCTTGCGTTACGCACAAAGACCGGGGTATGCATGTATGTAAGTTTGACTGGCTAATCTCGTTTCCTTCTATGGGTAAAAGTAGCTAAAGTTCCAATTTCGGATGTTTTCTTTACCTATTTTATCTCCTTTGATGAGACTTTATTACTTTCTATGATTACATGGTTTAGTATAGGGATCCATTCTCTTTCATAAAGGATGAGTACACTGACGCACTCGTTAGAAACTGTGGGAGGGGTACATTCGTGCATCCCTTATATTTGAGAATTGTCAAAAACTAAAATTTGGCAAATGTCCTTTACAACTCGAATATGTAATTCTTTAAATTTAGGTGGTCCTCGTTGTTCGTTTCTAAGAATACAAATTGTCAAATATTACCATGTGTTAATTACGTCGTCATTTATTGACCTGATTTATCTTCTTAGATGAGGTTTTCCTCCAACATATGGTTATATAGTTGAGTATAGAGACTATTGCCTTTCATATGACGTAAGCACATTAATGTACTCCTTCTTAAACTTTTGGAAGGATGTGTTGACCCACCTTAAATTTAGGCACTGTCAAAAAATAATATTCAGTAAATGTTTTGTAGGATTAAAATATATGCCACTGCAAATTTGAGTGATTTAACATATATACCTCTATAATTAAAAAATGTTAAAAATATAAGCAGCATTTTATATTTTGACGACACAATTTGACGACGCTGGATTTTGGAGTAGTGCCCCAAACTTCACTAAGAGGCAAGGTTCGATTTGTTCATTTACCAGTGGGGGGATAGGTGGATCACCATGTGTAGTACATTTGCATATACATTAGGGGCAGTGGGGCTTGAAATTTGAGAGATGGCCAAAAAATATTTCCTGGAGCCTTCTAGAATCAGAATAATATTTTATGTTCAAATTCAAAATCTAGTTAAACAGAACATTCAATTATCAAAAGTAACAAAACAATAACAGAAAATGTAGTAAAGATAGAGTAATACAAAAACTATGTACATACAACAAACTAAAGTTGTCCTTTTTAAAGAAAAACATTACTTACGTTTTAGTTGAAATGGCGAGATGCATGTGAACATTCTTGGACATTTCTTGCTTTCCCGGTAGGATTGTCTGTAGCACTGTGACGCTTCAATTTTATCCACATTGTTGCATATTTTTCGGCATTAAAGAAACGCGAAGGTGGACCATTTATAGATACAAAAAGGAGCTTGCTAAGTGTTACAATCTGCATACGATTTCTCAGATCATACAACGTTTGATTCATAGCACTAAACCCACGTTACCATTCTGCAGTTGATATCGGTTTTACTTCCAAAGTTCCTTAAGTTCCTGAACAGCTGGAGGCATATAGGAAGGATTGTTCTTGTATCCTCGTCGCCAAAAGTGCCTTTACATCGCCGTGACGGGTATGTGACCGCGCAGTACTGCTAGGAAGGGATGGTTGCATAAGAAATTGTGATTAATTTTGAAAAGTTTTTATTTTGACTAGGGAAATAACGTAGGTATAATGAGTAAAAGGCATAGATTTGAAGCATCAGTGCACTGTCATCTCTGAAAAATTTGTATTATCAGTTTATCAATTTATTGTTTATATGTTAAGTTAATAACTGCTAACATCTGCTACTAGCGCTTTTCACTCTTCAGGAACTTAACACGACCTGCTCGCAGGACACTTTTCTAAGTCCTAAATGTATGCGTCAATTATTTCATTCTCCTCACTGTCCTCATTTCAGAATGGAAACTGAATACGCTGAACGTGAATATGTTTCGCTGTCGTAAAGCAAGTGCCGTAATAAGTGTAAATAAGGTCCTTATTATTAAATAAAGCACAGAAGTATCTATTCCGTGTATAGCACAATATAAACCAGTAATTAAGCAACATGATAAACACTAACGCCCGCAGGATTTTTTCAACGGGGGGGGGGGCAAAAGACCGATATAGAGTTTTTCGATTTATTGCCCTATATATATTAAAAGTCATAACATTTATCGTTGATAGCGTATATCCTCCTACTTTTTAAAAACGCCATAGTAGTCTATTCGTAAGAACATACATCTCCAGATATAATGTAGAGAGAAGAGAAGGAAGGAGATATGAAAAGTGGCGTAACTAACTTTATTGCGCCCTGGATAATCGATTTACTCATGCCCGCCCCCTGCCCGACGCATTTCAGCTGCTGCATTATATATATATGGTTTCATGTCAGAAGGGCCCTACAAAAGGGCGAGGATAGATAGGTCCGAGTCCAAATAGCCCCGGTCGAAAAGGCTCCGCGTCAAAAGAGTAAGGTCAAAAATGGCCCCGCAACAAAAGTGCCCGAGTCGAAAATGCCCCGCGTCAAAATGTTCCCCTCGTCAAAAGAGCCCAGGTCAAAAGATCGTCGCGGGAAGAGATTCCCAGTCAAAAGGGCTCTATGTCAAAAAACCCGGGTCACAGAGGACCCGCCTCCTAAGGGCACGGGCCAAAAGATCCTCGCAGGTAAAGACGCCGAGTCAAAAGGGCCTTATGTCAAAAAAGCCGGGTGAATAGGACTCCGCTTCAAAAGGGCACAGGTCAAAACGGTCCCGCGACAAAATAGCCGGAGTCGAAAGGACCCCGCGACAAAAGGCCCCGAGTCAAAAAGGCCCCGCGTTAAAAGTAGCCAAGTCAAAAGAGCCCCGCGTGAAAGGGCTCGGAAATACAATTCTACGGCTAAAAAGCCTGAGATCAGTAGTGGAAATCAGGAGAAAGAAAGAGATATGACCAAGAGATATGGATTAAAGTATAATATGAAAAGTATTCTGTGAAAAAGATTAGTTTAATTTTGCTGTGAGAAGACAAATGTTGAGCTGTATACAGGGTTAGTCAAGGGTATTGGGACAGAACAATAATAACGACGTGAGTGGATGGAGGCAAAATAAATGTTACAATTGGAATTATTGCATTGATTTGGAGTGGAGTCACCTGCGAACCCATCTTGAATTCCGCCATATTGCATATCACACAATATTTTTAAATGTGAAAGGTTATGATTTTAGACTTTAATTTAGACTTGAATATTCCCACAAATGAGAATGTGAACTCGTTTGTGACACATCATCTGATTGAGACAGAGTGTGCTCTGTTTTGCCGGGTGTCCTATGTTTAAAAGTAAATTAAAGACATTCAGTCCAGCGGCTACGGCATCATTCCTATCTATCGTAGGATCATGCTTCATACCTCGTTTTTTCACAATAGAGCAGCCTTTCAAATGGTAAACTCCTCATCAAAAATTACGACAGCTAACGCCGTGCAGTTAGCCCACCAAATATATATTTTCTTATCCCATAATCGTGTCAGGTAAAGTAACTCCTATCTCTCCTCCTTCCTTCACTCCCATACTAAAATTAGCTAACAACATGAGCGCAATTCTTATTTCAAACTACACATGTATTAGTTTAGATAAAATGAAATAACAAAACCGAGACGAAACAAGATTCATAGGTTGATGTAGGGAGAAACTGAAACACCCACGATGAAAAATTGAAACCAATGAATGTCTATCACACAGAGATTCAGAAATGAGGCAGAGAGAGAAAGAGAGAGAGAGAGAGAGAGAGAGAGAGAAGAAGAAGAAGAAGAAGAAGAAAGAAAAGGGAAAACAGATAAAACTGTGGAATTCAAACGTAGTAAGAAGATAACCTAACATTATAAACTTCCGTATTCAGAATTCCAACAGTATTATAGAAATAACATTTGTTTTTACATATTTTTAAGAACTATTCGAATATATAGAGGATGCTTTAACATTTATTATGTTACTTTCATAATGGATAGCATGCCCAATTTCAAGTAGAACTGTAGATATCCGAGACACATCTAGGATAATGTCAAACGTTTAACACACATGCTTTGTTTCCGCGTGGTTCGATTGCAAATTCGATAGTGTTCATTGGACGTACTGATCCAAAATCCATTCTAGTATACCCAGTAGATAGCGTTGGTCATGTCCTCCATTTCCGACTACTAATTCAAACTGAACGAGAAAACGAAATGAAAAGAAATGAGAAAGAAAGAAGAAAAAGAAAATTCAAGAGTGCTTTTTTATTGTTAAATTTCTATAAGATATACCCAATATTAAAAGTCCAAACTGTATCGTAATGAAAACTTACAAATGTTGGAAAGGAAAAGTTTATGTTTCTCATAGATGTAGTATGTTTCAAATGTCAACGTAAATAAAAAACTTTGAATTACAGGATGGGAACTAGTATAAATAAAATTTTTGTTTTCAAATAACCAAAAAGGTACCATTTTCTATTCTTTTCCGAAGATTTATCTGTTCCGAAGATTTATCTGTTCCGAACATCCAGCATTGATATCATCACTTTGAATATAACATAATTTGCAGATAGAATGAACTCACTAAGAGCTCAAACGGTTCATCGTGTCAGTCGGATGATGTTGGTTGGGTTATAGATTACCACTGGGTCGAGGATTCAAATCCGTAGTGACCCGCTAATTAGACTGAGACTCGGTAACGCAGAGGATAAAAAAGATATTTTACTTATTCCCTTGCGTTTAAACAGTATTTCTGTCAGAGATGGCCAGGACCGTTGATGTTATCCCCAGAGCACGGAAAACACGACGCCGAAGTTAAGAGTTAATTAGATTCTCCGGACCAGGTATATCGGGCTTTTGCTCCGTTTTAACTTTGGAATATGAAGTGCATGTATGTGTAAGAAGGAGGGAAATGAAAGATGCAAAGACAGGATAGGGAAGCGCCAAGAAAGAGAAAGAGGGACGGGACAAATAAAAATATGAATCATACTTATCATTGCAGTGTGTGATATAGAACGCACACCCTGTTTACTCGAACTATCGCCAGTGATGCCCTGTAAGTTCTCCACCAGTTCTCTGTTTGTAGCCATAATTTTATGCGAAAAAATCCTACTACCTGATGGGGAATCGATTTAAGATTTTCCATTTGGAAGTCTGACACGTTACCATTACACCACCGATTGATTTAGCCAAACTTTGTTCAACAAATGGTGTAGTGTTTCTTTCTGAGAACGAAAAATCGAAAAGTGCATACTGTAGATCAATGATGTCTTTGAAATGTCCTGGTAATTCTTTTGCTCTATCCCAACCAACATTCGTAAATCGTCTTTATCATGATACAGGTGTTTGCTTTCACATTTTTACGTATTGTTTGTCCAGTATGGTAAGTCGATTCTTCACAATCACTTTGTAAAAGAATTAATTTTGACGTGAACAGTATTTGAACCTATGTTAGATAGCTGTATTATTCATAAGGCCATTGCGTTACCCCTATACCACCATGCAACCTAAAATTACAAGCCGAATATTACTTACTTTAGCCCTATCTTTGGAACGAATCGGCTTCTTCCTGTAACGTTATTTGCACCAAAGTGCACAACGAAATTGATTTGTTCGACGGCCTAGAGAGAAATAAGTTCCCATTGATAAAAAACATAAAATCGAGGAAAAAATATGGAAATAAAATATAATTTTCAGTAATTTCTCCTTGTAAGTTAAAAAGTACGCAAATACTACTACTACTACTACTGATAATAATAATAATAATAATAATAATAATAATAATAATAATAATAATAATAATAATAATAATAATAATAATAATAACCTACATTATAAAATTGAAAGTAACTACGTTTGTGGCTCCTAATCTCTTGAAGCACCCGACCGATCTCGCTCAAATTTCCAACATTGATAAGGTTCGGGCCTGGGAAGCTTTTTTGTCATTTCATTTTAACAGTAAATCTTAGGAGGAGAAGGGGAAGAGGGTTGATATATAAAAATGAATAAAACGTAATAATAACTCTTGAACCACCAGACCGACCTCTATCAAGCTTTCAACATAGATAAGGTTCGGATCTGGGACGACTTTTGTCATTTCAGTTTTACAGTGCAACGTAGGGGCCGAAGAGAGGGAAATAGATGTAAAAAAGAACTGAAAATGAAAGTGGGGTGTCTTTGTGACTTCATCACCCTTGAACCACGCCACCGATCTCGATTAAATTTTCGACACAGTTGAGGTTCGAACCTAAGATGGTATTTATCTATTTACTTTGTCGATATAACTTAGGGTTGAGGCGAGGGAGAAGTTAAAAGGTATAAATAAAACTTGAAACAAAGGATCAATCACGATCAAATTTGTAAAATAGGTGAGGTTCGGGCCTGATATGATTTTTTTTCATTTCACTTTCACGGAAGAACTTGGGGAGGGAAATGGGAGTGGATGATATATATAAATAAAATAAATAAATAAATAAAATAAATAAAACTTAATGACTTTTGAACCACCAAACCAATCTTGATCAAATTTTCAACCTAGATGAAGTTCGAACCTGAGATGGTTTCTGTCATATCACATTGAAGGTGGAACTTAAGAGATGGAGAGGGGGAGCGACATTTAACAAAGATAGAAAAATTACTGGTAGAAGTGGCGAATCTATAATTTTTGGAGTCACTGAGATTAACAGTGACACATCTGATGCTGTTTAAATCCAAATTCAGTCCCTCAACTTGGAGGAGGGGGAGACATAAAAATGATCGAAATAACCCCTATCAGTGTCGAATTCATAGTTTCCGGCTTGCTGAGATCAAGAATGACACTGCAGATGCAGTACCCACAACATAGAGTGGGGAGAGGATATATAAAATAGTGCTGTTGAATTTTAGTGACATTTGCGGTTTTCGGTTTTTCAGAAAACCGGTTTTCTGAAAACCGAAAACCGCAAATGCGGTTTTCAAAACCGAAACCGCACATGCGGTTTTCAAAACCGAAACCGCAAAAGCGGTTTTCAAAACCGAAACCGCAAAAGCGGTTTTCAAAACCGAAACCGCAAATGCGGTTTTCGAAACTGAAACCGCAAAAGCTCTTTTCGAAAGCGAAAGCCACCCGAAACCGTGTTTGCGGTTTTATAAGGGATTGCCCTTTTCAAAGCAGAAACAATGTTTGCTGTTTTTAATTACACCTTTTAACAATTGTGAAAGCATCTATCGATCGAGACAAATGAATTGATTTATATGTGTGTTTTAACTTTTTTTTTTTTTTTTTTTTGCTCCAAGGCTATTATGGTAATATGTGCAGCACAGTGCGAAAGGGATAGTTCGATGGTTGTACAAGTCACAGTTAAATTAGGGTTGCCATATTTTAAAATCAGAAAAGTGAGGGTTCTAAACCGTAAGTATTGATGTGAACTTCCGTGTTACAAATACTGACCTGCGATCCTTAGTACTTTTTTTTTTAGTTATTTCTTTGATGACACTTCCAATGTACTTTTCGGCTGCAGGGAAGCAAACTGGATCCCACCTGATTTTCATATATGTTGTAAATTAGACCACAAGGAACACGAATATGAAGGAATTTTGACATTTCGAATGTCGGAACTCGAGATATTCGAACATAAATTGACCATGGAAGCAAACTGGACTCTACCTGATTTTTATATATTTTGTAAATTAGACCACAAGAAACACGAATATGAAGGAATTTTGACATTTCAAATGTCGGAACTCGAGATATTCGAACATAAATTGACCATGGAAGCAAACTGGACTCTACCTGATTTTTATATATTTTGTAAAGTAGACCACAAGGTACACGTATCTGAAGGAATTTTGACATTCCGAATTTCGGAACTCGAGATATTCGAACATAAAGTGAACACGGAAGCAAACTAGACCCCAATTGATTTTTATATATTTTGTAAACTAAACCACGAGGAACACGAATCTGAAGGAATTTTGACATTCCGGATTTCGGAACTCGAGATATTCGATCATAAACTGACCAGGAAGCAAAAATGACCCCATTTGATCTTTATATATTTTGTAAACTGGACCAAAATGAGCAATAATCTGAACGAATTTTGACATTCTGACTTCCCGAACTCGAGATACTAGAACTTATACAGTAGTTTTATGTAATATGTAAAAAAGTAACGAAGAAAGTTTTGTCGCTTTTTGACCTATGACTTACAGCATCGATATATCACCTAAGACGTATCTGGAAGATCAAAAACAGTACCCATCAGTATCAATGACCTTCTGCCAACGTTCGGGATGGGCATGGATTCCTTCGCGGTAGAACTTGGTTTGCCGTGAAGCGAAGAAGGTATCAAGTGCATTTAGCACCTCTACTACGGAGTTGAACTGGAGTCCTCTAAAGTGAGTGTCCAAGGAAAGGAACAGGTGATAACAGGAAGGTACAATGTCCGGACAGTATGGCGCATGTAATAGTGTTTCCCATCCAAAGCGTAGGATGGTGTCCCGGCTCATTCTAGCTATATGGGGTATAGCGTTGTTCCGTAACGGGGGAACCCCATAGCGATTGAGAAGTGTTGGCTCCAGGGTTTTGAGTTTTTCTTGAACACGGCTCAACTGCTGACAGTAGACAGTTGCATTGATGTTCTGCTCTGACCACCCGGTAGCAGTTCCCGATGCACGATGTCGTGAGCAGTCCACCAAACACACAGGAGTACTTTCTGCTGCATTGCTGATTTCAGCTGTTTTGGAACCAGTTCATGGGATTTTAACCAATGATGACGCCGTGGAGCTTCGTACAGGACCCACTTCTCAACACATGTCAACATCCTGTCCAGAAATGGCTCCTTCCTCAGACGAGACAGCAAAGAATCACAGGTGTCTGCACGCGTAGCCTTCTGGCCCGGAGACAAATCAGTGCTTCCCAAATTGATAGAGCTGCTGGCGAATGGTTTCTCCACTAACATTGAATGTTAGCCCCAGTTCCTCACATGTCTGTCCACAGTTCGGCTCAACTGCTACCTGAAGATCCTCATTTTGTACATGTGTTGGTCTTCCGGCACGTGTGGTGCGTCTTTCGTGAGTGTTTCGTCACCGTTCTTAAACTTGTTAAACCACCCTTTCACTGTCTGCGTAATCACGACACCTTCAGGAAAGGCCTGAGGTATCTTCCGCTCTGCTTCAGTGGTGTTCGATCCAAGTTTGAACTCGTATAGCATACACGCCCTTATGACGCTCTGTGGAAGTTCCATATTCACTCAGTCCTTACACAAATTCACGTTGTAACTGAACTGCCACAACCAGGTAGAATATTGGATATACCCACACCAACAACTGACCTTCGCCTTATATCCATTCGCATTCAACTCACGGTATGAAGGTCAATTTAACACAGACCTCCACAAAAAGCGACAGAACTTTCTTGGTTACCTTTATATATCTCACAGGACATAATATGTTTCGTATAGAGAATATTGTGTTTTTTTCATATAGATAGATAGCGTCTATATTAAACTTTAAGTTTTAATATCTCGAGTTCCGAAACTCGGAATGTCCAATTTCCTTCAGATTCGTGTTCCTTGTGGTCTAATTTACAAACTATATAAAGATCAGGGGAGGTCCAATTTGCTTCCCTGCATCCTACTTTTCAAACGAAACAGTTTTCCAGAGTGTACATTTTGCTTCAAACTGAGTTCTGCCCTGGCTAAGAAACGTAAATTCGCTTCTATAAGAGTCTTGAAAGTTACACTTGAAATTGTCGTTCGGCATTCTTGTAGCTTATGAAGGCATGATTAATTCAAGTATGTTTGTCACAACATCTACAAATGAATATTCATTCGTATAGAACTTCCAATACATTACATTAAAAACACATGAACTACACAAAGAAAACCATTGTGCATTAGAGCAGATCTCTTATTAGCAAATGATTCTGCACACGCGCACTGCTCAGATAGCCCAGAGCCTGAGCCTGAGCCCGAGCGCGAGTTCAAATTTAACTCAATCGCGATTGAGATTGTCAGAGGTGTAACGGTTTACGTTGAATGTACCATACCAACTAAGTCCTCTTAGATTTTTCTCCAATCCCAAAAAGCGGGTGGTTTTTCGTGATTAAGATATGTTTAAGCGGGGGACGAATATAGAACCTGAAAATCGGGTGGTACCCGCTAAAATGGGTTAATAACCCAACACAAAGCTCAATAGAAATGAGGTATATCCCTATACACATGCAACTCAGGAAATTCAATTTGAAATATCATCCACTTAGACAGTCATATTTTATATTATTATTACTCTTTCCCCTTGTTTTTAAAAATAGTACTGCCACTCTTTCTTTTGTTAACAAAAAGGCACCACCTCACTTTCTTAATAAAAAGGAAAAAAAGAAAATCTCTATCTCAATACACAATTTTATTGTTGATTTGTTGCCACTCCGATATATGTGAATGTTGTGGTTTTGCATGTGTTGACTGGCTTCTTATCGCAAGTCCCAGACACCTGCAGTAGTTTATACGTGAAGGAAACACCGATCATATTTTATTCTATCTTTTTACTTCCCAATAACGATAGCCGTGCCTCTTTGAGAAATTGCAACTTATTTTTTTATTCTGCCAATTGTAAAAGTATATTCACCAAGAATTTTCCCACACTTTAAGACATTTTAAGAAAAAATATCTTTTTTTCCTTCTGCAAATTTTGATCATTTTTTCCCTACGCCGAGGGAAATTTCCCTCCATCTGGCAACTGTGAGCCGGAGTGGGGACAGATTCTTTGCTGTTTTCTCGTCGTTACGTGCTGTCGTATTTTTGTGACATTTGCGGTTTTCGGTTTTTCAGAAAACCAATTTTCTGAAAACCGAAACCGCAAAAGCGGTTTTCGAAACCGAAACCGCAAAAGCAGTTTTCAAAACCGAAACCGCAAATGCGGTTTTCGAAACCGAAACCGCAAATGCGGTTTTCGAAACCGAAACCGCAAAAGCGGTTTTCGAAACCGAAACCGCAAAAGCGGTTTTCAAAACCGAAACCGCAAAAGCGGTTTTCAAAACCGACAATTCGGTGTTATGAAATTTCACTTTTTTCAAAAACCGGTTTTCGGTTTTTTCAAAAACCGATTTCGACAGCACTAATATAAAACTCATCGAAAATGACCGATATCAAAGAGAGCTTTAGTAATGCTAAACAGTGACTGAGTAACGGAACATATTACTATTTTTTCTCAATTTAACCCAACGAAGAGGGTAATTGATGCTAATAATAATAATAATAATAATAATAATAATAATAATAATAACAATCGACTACTATACTGTGAATGTTTATATTTATTATTATTATTATTATTATTATTATTATTATTATTATTATTATTATTATTATTCACGTACCTTTGAACTTGCACGACGAAATTACTGAAAAATATGTTTTATTTGTGTAATTTTTCCTTGGATTGTAAGCATTTCCTTTACTAGTGGGCACAAATTTCTCTGTAGGCCGTCGAATAAATCAATTTCGTTGTGCACTTTGATTTGTTCCAAAGATCAGAACTAAAGTAAGTAATATTTGGCTTCTAATTTCAGGTGGCATGATAGTGTAGGGGTAACGCAATGACCTTAGGACCAATAAAGCTATCTAACATAGGTTCAAATCTTATTCACGTCAAAATTAGTATTTTTACAATGTGATTGTGAACAATCGACTTATCATACTGGACAAGCAATACGTAAACATGTGAAAGCAAACACCTGTATCATGATAAAGATGATTTACGAATGTTGGTTAGGAAAGGGCAAGGGAATTAACAGAACATTCCAAAGACATCATTGATCTGCAGTATGCACTTTTCGTTTTTTCGTTCTCAGAAAGAAACACTACACTATTTGTTAAACAAAGTTTGGCTAAATCAATCGGTGGTGTAATGGTAACGTGTCAGACTTCCAAATGGAAAATCTTAATTCGATTCCCCATCAGGTAGTAGGATTTTTTCGCATAAAATTATGGCTACAAACAGAGAACTGGTGAAGAACTTACAGGACATCACTGGCGATAGATGAAGTAAACAGAGTGTGCGTTCTACATCACACAATACAATGATAAGTATGATTCATATTTTTATTCGTCCCGTCGCTCTTTCTCTTTCTTGACGTTTCTCTATCCTGTCTTTGAATCTTTCACTTCTCTCCCTCTCTGCCTCTCACACATACATGCACTTCATATTCCAAAGTTAAAACGGAGCAAAAGCCCGATATACCTGGTCCAGAGAATCTAATTAACTCTTAACTTCGGCGTCGTGTTTTTCGTGCTCTGGGGATAACATTAACGGTCCTGGTCATCTCTGACAGAAATACTGTGTAAACGCAAGGGAATAAGTAAAATATCTTTTATCCTCTGCGTTACCGAGTCTCAGTCTAATTAGCGGGTCACTATGGATTTGAATCCTCGACCCAGTGGTGATTTATAACCTAACCAACATCATCCGACTGATACGATGATCCGTTTGAACTCTTAGCGTGTTATTTTCTATCTGTGCAAATTGCGTTATATTCGGAAGAGATGAAATCAATGCTGGATGTTCGGAACAGATAAATCTTCGAAAAAGACTAGAGAATGGTACCTCTTTGGTTATTTGAAAACTAAAGTTTATTTATACTAGTTTGACAGAATATTTTTCCCATCCTATAATTCAATATGTTCTATTTACGTTAAAATTTGAAACATGCTACATCTATGAGAAACATAAACTTTTTCTTTCCAACGTTTGTAACTTTTCATTACGATACAGTTTGAACTTTTAATATAGGTTATATCTGATAGATATTTAACAATAAAATAGCACTCTTGAATTTTCAATCAGTATGTTCAATGAACACTATCGAATTTGCAATCGAACCACGCGGAAACAAAGCATATGTGTTAAACGTTTGACTTTATCCTAGATGTGTCTCGGAGATCTACAGTTCTACATTTCTACAGTTCTACGGACACCTGGAAATCAACTGAAAAATACTGTATGTGTGTGTAAAAAATTTCAAGTTTCTATCTTGAATAGTAAGGGCAGGAAAAGTATTTAATTTATCAATAATCCCCACAATGCCCCAGACAACCGCAAAAGACCCTGATGGCAGGTAAAAAATTTCCTGAGACATCCGTGTTTATTCTAGGATCATGGTTCGTCATCATTCTCTTGAGAATAGAACTACCTTTCAAACGGTACCATTCGCATGTCTCTATCATGTATCTAAGGCGGGAAAATCGCGAAGAAAGGGATTTTTCGTTAAAATATCCTCTTAAAACTTTTACCCCTCTGGACCTCTCTGTTTTAACGCAGAGATCTGAAAAAATCTGATAAATACTATTTGGTGGAGTGAATATTTGTCCAAATTTCAATCTTCTAGGTGCAAAACTAAGCCTGCCAAAAATAATATATCCATAATACCCCACATTCCCGCATAAAAAGGGATCTTGAGTAGAAATTTCCTTGAGACTCCCTACTTATCCTAGAATCGTGGGTCGTACATAATTCTCTTTAGAATAGAACTGTCTTTCAAACTATACCATTCACATATCTCCATCGTGTATCTAAGGCGTGAAAATCGCGAAGAAAGATGTTTTGGTTAAAACATATCTTTTTTTAACCTTTTTGCCCCTATGAACACCGTGTGTTAACGGAGAGATCTGAAAAAATCTGATAAATACTGCTCGTTGAACTGAATGTGTGTGCAAAATTTCAATCTTCTAGGTGCAAAAGTAAGTCCACAAAAAATAATAATAATAATTAAAAAATAAATACAGGTCTAACAACAAAATATTTTTTAAAGTTAGGACGTCATCATCTCCTATGTCTCGACGCAGAAAGGCGTGAAACCATACATTACGTGTTCTACAATGCCCCTAGGCTTGAAAATACAAAAAGAAACAAAGTAAAAATCTTTATTGGTTCTTTTTTAATCGAATAATGAAGACACTACTTTAGTAGCTAAAAAATAGGTACTAGAACTCCAAAGGGTTAACAATCCATAAGAACTGTTGAAACCCTCATATCGAATTATGAGTGTATTTTAGGTGCTGTTCTCAACAAACAAACGTCAAGTCTGATGAGATATGTATAAACCCAGCTGAACAACACGTGTCTGTGATTTCTTTTACTGATCGCACCAAAATATTAGGCGTCACTTGGCAACGTCGCATAGCAGACACGTAGACTACAACTTTCGTACCACAACATGTACTGTGGTAGTGGTTGTCCTTATTCATCAAAATAAAGCCCGGCATGTAAGTTTTTCAGGCCGAGTATACCTTTTATTTTTTTAATATTTAGTCTTCTTTGGGTCCTTACAAAACTATTTTCCTGCCAAAGTATCTCAGTATCATACGGAAACATACAGTGCAACTGCTGTGGCATACTCACTCCCTAAGCTTGAGTCACGCGACAATGTGCTTATCAAAATGTGTAGGTAGCCTTGGCCTTGAAAACATTCAACTTCAGAGCTGCTCGCTGTTCTCGCATAGCGTGTGCCAAAGACTGCTCACGTAGAGTGATTATTATGCGATGACTCCTCATTTTCGGAGTCCCTTTCCAGCACAGTAAAAGGGCGAAAAAAAAGAAAAGAAAAAAGAAAGAAAGAATACGGAAAATTATTCCTTATGCAAAGAGCGTTTGAAAACACTTCAAAACGTACGCTATGACAGGTGAATTTCGCCAGCCCCCCCCCCCCCTTGGAGTTTCGAAAAAAAAACCTATGCCAATCGTTCGTGCTACGTTTGTGCCGGAATGTACCCCAAAAATTTTCGTTTGTACCACTTCCGGTACGAAGTTATAAGGGTTTCAAAGTGGGGGGGGGCTGGAGAAACGGCAGCCTCCAACCTTGGAATTTCGAAACAAAACCTATGCCAATAGTGTGTGCTACGTTTGTGCCGGAATGTGCCGGAAAAATTTTCGTTTGTACCACTTCCGGTACGAAGTTGTAATAGTTTTAAAGTGGAGGGCTGGGAAAACGGCAGCCCCCCCACCTTGGAATTTCGAAACGAAACCTATGCCAATCGTTTGTGCTACGTTTGTGCCGGAATGTACCGGAAAAATTTTCGTTTGTACCACTTCCGGTACGAAGTTATAAGGGTTTTAAAGTGGGGGGGAGCTGGAGAAAGGGCAGCCTTCAAACTTGGAATTTCGAAACAAAACCTATGGCAATCGTTTGTGCTACGTTTGTGCCGGAGTGTACCGCAAAATATTTCGTTTGTACCACTTCCGGTACGAAGTTATACGGGTTTCAAAGTGGGGGGCTGGAGAAACGGCAGCCTCCAAACTTGGAATTTCGAAACAAAAACTATGCCAATCGTTTGTGCCGGACAAAAATTTTCGTTTGTACCACTTCCGGTACGAAGTTTTAAGGGTTTCAAAGTGGGGAGGCTGGAGAAACGGCAGCCTCCAACCTTGGAATTTCGAAACAAAACCTATGCCATTCGTGTATGCTACGTTTGTGCCGGAATGTGCCGGAAAAATTTTCATTTGTACCACTTCCGATACGAAGTTATAATAGTTTTAAAGTGGGGGGTGAGGAAACTTCAGCCCCCCCACCTTGGAATTTCGAAACAAAACCTATGCCAATCGTTTGTGCTACGTTTGTGCCGGAATGTGCCGCAAAAATTTTCGTTTCTAGCACTTCCGGTACGAAGTTATAAGAGTTTTAAAGTGGGGGGCGTGGGAAACGGCAGCCCCCCCACCTAGGAATTTCAAAACAAAATCTATGCCAATCGTTTGTGCTACGTTTGTGCCAAAATGTACCGCAAAAATTTTCGTTTGTACCACTTCCGGTACGAAGTTAAAATCGTTTTGAAGTGGAGGGGCTGCAGAAACGGAAGCCTGCAACCTTGGAATTTCGAAACAAAAAGTATGCTAATCGTTTGTGCTACGTCTGTGCCGGAATGTGCCGGAAGGGCAAGGGAATTACCAGAACATTCCAAAGACATCATTGATCTGCAGTATGCACTTTTCGTTTTTTCGTTCTCAGAAAGAAACACTACACTATTTGTTAAACAAAGTTTGGCTAAATCAATCGGTGGTGTAATGGTAACGTGTCAGACTTCCAAATGGAAAATCTTAATTCGATTCCCCATCAGGTAGTAGGATTTTTTCGCATAAAATTATGGCTACAAACAGAGAACTGGTGAAGAACTTACAGGACATCACTGGCGATAGATGAAGTAAACAGAGTGTGCGTTCTACATCACACAATACAATGATAAGTATGATTCATATTTTTATTCGTCCCGTCGCTCTTTCTCTTTCTTGACGTTTCTCTATCCTGTCTTTGAATCTTTCACTTCTCTCCCTCTCTGCCTCTCACACATACATGCACTTCATATTCCAATGTTAAAACGGAGCAAAAGCCCGATATACCTGGTCCAGAGAATCTAATTAACTCTTAACTTCGGCGTCGTGTTTTTCGTGCTCTGGGGATAACATTAACGGTCCTGGTCATCTCTGACAGAAATACTGTGTAAACGCAAGGGAATAAGTAAAATATCTTTTATCCTCTGCGTTACCGAGTCTCAGTCTAATTAGCGGGTCACTATGGATTTGAATCCTCGACCCAGTGGTGATTTATAACCTAACCAACATCATCCGACTGACACGATGATCCGTTTGAATTCTTAGCGTGTTATTTTCTATCTGTGCAAATTGCGTTATATTCGGAAGAGATGAAATCAATGCTGGATGTTCGGAACAGATAAATCTTCGATAAAGACTAGAG